>NC_082641.1:25778720-26403720 GCF_028023285.1 Balaenoptera ricei
TTGCTTAGTAATTCAGAAAGAACTAAAATTTTTATGAGGATCATTCTTCTTCCAGAACACTGAATGTCTTTCCATTTGATGAAATTTATTTCATTTTTAGAAGCATTTTGAAATTTTCATGAAAAATTTTTACACTTAAATTGTTATTTTTAGAGATTCTATACTTCATTTACTACTGTAAATATTCCCTCATTTCCATTATATCATCTAACTGTTGTGAGTATATATCAAAGTTTCTCAGCCTTGGCATTATTGCCTTTTTGGCCTGGATACTTTGTTGAGGCAGGAACTGTTCTGTGCATTGTAGGATGCTTTGCAGCAGCCTCCCTGGATGCTGTTCACCAAATGCTAACAGCACCCTCAACCCCATTCCTACCACTGTGACAATCAAAGATGTTTCCAGACTTTGTCAAATGTCCTGCCGAGACGGGAGGCAAAAGTACATCCCGCTGTGAACCACTGTGTATATACTAAGACAATAGATTTTTGTATGTTAATTTTCTATCCTGCTACCTTACTAAATCATCTTATATCTTTTTTTTACACTGATACTATTGAGTTTTTAACTGCAAATAAAGTTAATTCTTATGCCTCTAATTGTTCTACATTGCTTGAGTGGGTTATATAATGTTAAAAAGAAATGAGGATATGAAGAGCTTGCCTACCTCCTGGCTTCATCTAGAATGCTTTTATTTTTTCATCATTAAGAAAGATGTTATTTTCTCATATATATGATGGAGAAGTAAAAAGTATTCATTGACTGACTTGTAATTTATTGTTTTTTAATCATAACTAGTGTTTAGTTTTGTCAATGCTTTTTAAGTATCTATAGAGATGTTTTTATTTTTTGTCCATTCTTCCTCTAGTCTAATAAACTAAGGTGTTGACTATTCTAATATTGAATCAATTTTCATTGCTGGAATAAGCCCCAGTTGCTCATTTTATATTATTTTTAATGTGCTGCTGGATTTTCTTGATAATATTTAGGAACTTTTATGGTAATTTTTACATCGATTGAGTTGTAATTTACTTTTATTACACAATCTCTATCAGGTATAAGAATCAGTGTTATGCTATTTCATGAAAAGAATTTGGAGGTTTTTTCTTCTTCTATTTTATGATTAGGAACAGTTTAGACAGCTTTGGAAGTATCTTTGAAAGTCTGTGGAACTATATTCAGAAATTGTCTTGTCTGAAACTTTCTTCGTTGTGGGTGAGGGAGGTAGTTTTTGGAGCAATTCTGTGGAAATTAGTCTTTTTAAGGTTTTATGAAATTTAATCTACTAGAAACTATCCTTCTCAACTAGGTATTATCTCCCTTTTTTCTCAAACAGAATAAGTAAATGTTTTTATTTCATGTTGAAAATAGTTTTTTTCTATAGTCCTGATGTTTTTTTATAAAATCTGGCTGAGAAGAAAATTGTTGGATCAAACTTCTTTTCCTTGAGTTTTTTTTTAAAAATGTTGCTCTGAGGTTGTACATTTTTAAGTACGTTATTAAGTCATTTTATAACAAACTTGATTTTTTTTCTATTTTTTGTTTCTTTGATGTTTTGCCTGGATGCCCAAAGAAACTTTTTTTAATATCAAAATTTAACGGTTTAAAAGGTTATGTCTCAGGGTTGATCTTTCTAGGTCCATTTTCCGAATTGAGACCTAGGCCCTATAGAATTTTCTTTGATTTCTGAAAAGTCTTAAATTTATTTAATATTAAATGTAAGTTCTTTTTACTTAGTGGTTGTTTGTATTTTTCAGAAGACCTATTTATATTTATGTTGGATACTTTTTGCCTTTATCTATCCCTTTATTTCTACCTTTTAAGTACTTCTTCTCCTGTTTAATTTGCTTGCATCCCTTTATTCAGCCCCTTGTGTTCTTCATTGAACTCTCTTAGTAGATATATTCAAACTGTATAATTTGTTCTTATTTCTGAAGTTCTGTTTTTTATTCAGTAGTTTTCCTGAAATTTAATAGGTCTTATTTTACATTTTCCTCTATCTACATTTACTTTCATGTCCACATTTGCTTGTTTCATTACTAAATTTGCTTCACAAGTTATTACATGTGTGTGTATGAACATGTTTGTGTACTTTTTGCTAAAGTTTTTGATTCTTATTTTCATTATTTTCCTATAACAATTTATGATTAATGGGTTTTTTGGTCTTTAAATTCTAAAGAAAATGTTTTTAGACTTGCAATAGCAGGGGAGCCTATAAAGAAAATGAAAGGGGGTGTAATTTCTCAACTTAAGGGCAGACTCTCCTGTTGCTACAATGAAGTACCATTTCCCTAATCATGGTGCTTTTTTTTTTTTTTTTTTTTTTTTTGTCTCTTACCTTCTGCTTCTTTTCTTTTATCTTGCTTCATTATGATCCTATAACCTTCACTTCTTTATTCTATGACTAAGCCTACAAGGGATATCTCCCCCTTCAGAAATATCTTCTTCTCCATGAACTACATCTTTCTAAGACTGCCACTTCTGGTCTTGCAGACTTTTCAAAACTTTTTTCTTGCTAATCACTAATAGCCAACTAGGTCACAGAACTGTTTTTAGTATTTCTAGTCATAGAAGAGTCTTCTTCTGAGAATGTACCCTCATTAATGATATCTTTATTTCCACCTCTGTATGTCTAATGTGGGTCCTGTATTCAACTTTGTAAGTCTCAGATATGTATTTCTTCATTTACATGTAAATAAAAGTTGATTGTCACTGTCTCCTAGAAACATGGAATTATGGTCTATGGGTGATTTTGTATTCTCTCCTTTTGGGTCTGTATGTGTCTTAGGAAGATTTATTAATAGATTACAATTCAGGCCAGCACTATTATCTTAGGAAATCTAGAACACATTTTTCATTTTTGAAATTGATAAATCAAAAAAATATTAAATATATTAAATACATAATATAACCCATTATACCAAAATAATACTACAAATCTTCCAAATGACCGCAAGGAGAAGAAATTAAGCACAGATTAAATCACAAAATCAAATAAACAATTGACTATACTCAAATATCAGTTCTGAAATATTTATAAAACTAGGACAAAGTCATTAGCCAAACCAACACTAAATTTGGATCACAATGTGACTTCCAGACAAATAGAAATTCAGGGATTAACATTTGAAACAATAAAAAGAGATACAAACCCAAAGAACACAAGCACTGTAAAACTATCTTCACCAAATAAAAAGCATCAAAATTAATAAAGCAAAAACAGAAGAAAGTGCAAGGAAATTCAGCATAAAGTCCAAATAGGAAAATTCAACAGACTGCCATAAATTCAGATAACAAACTGCTTCTAAATAATATAATGTATTGTTCCAATAAAAATAAAGATCACTCTTTAAACTCTAATGACAGAGATTAAACAGTTTAGGTGACATAAATTATTTATAAAAATTGACTGGAAGCAAACCTCAATAAATCTCTTAATGTAGAGATATTAGAACCACCAATTCTTATCATTATGCTGATCTAGCTAAAACTGCTGACATCCTCCCCAAGACCAACCCCAAAGGAATTAAAGACTGAAACACCAAGTGAAAATACACTTTTGGGGAAAATATTTGTCTTCTGAACAGGTCTGCCTTAGTGGTAGTGGCTTTAGCTTGTGCAAGAGGTGGGCAGGCACCACTCTAGTAAGATAAAAAAGGATTCTGATATCACTGCTCATAGCTAACCCTACATTATCTTGAAACTGTCAGTGCCTGATCATGTAACTATGGTAAATCAGACCTCTGAGGTAGGTGTACTCATGGATAAAATAAAAACTGGTTGGCTTAGTTGCTAGGAAAAAAAAAAAAAAAATGTGTGAGAACTGACCAGCCTGTGGAATTTGCTTTCCAAACACTAGTTTTCCAAACACCTAGGGCTGGTGAAATACAATCCAAGGATTCCTTCCCCTCAAGTTGGCTTCTCCCTGGAGCTGGAGGGTAATGCCTTGAAGTGAAGAATTGTTTCCTTGGTTTGAGAATGGATTTACTGTACTGAACTCAAGTCTGTAGATTTCCATGTTAGGACTCCTTCCTGCTTAGCTTGAGTTCACTGGGGCTGACTCAGAGCAGGTCTGATGCTAGGACGTTTCCTCATACACATTACAGGACAGAGTTCTCAATATCTTCAAGGGAAATATAAACTCCCAGGCCAAAATAATGTGAATCTGAGGGGTTCAACTATTTCAAGTTAAAAACAACAACAACAACAAGTAAGTCATGCCATCAGAAGCAGAAACACTAGAATAGATGGGTCAAAGATGTAAAATAATGTAACATACTAAAAGTTAACAGACAATATGAGCAAAATGAAAGAAAAGCAAAATGAAAACCAAAGGAAATTAAAAAGATTTAGTTGCAAAGAATGTAACAGTTAAGAACAGATAACAGATGGTGTGGAAAGACAAGCCACTTTATCCCTGGATGATATTTGTAACTCAGCCACAGAAAGGGGTTGACTCATCAGTCAGCTAAAACTAATATATGCAAACTTCTAGGCTACTGGCATCCAAGTAAAGAATGTTTTGTACAACAGCAAGACTGCAACACAAATTGTAATTTTCATGCATTTCTAAGTCTTGTAAGTGATCCCTCTTACTCTTCCTTTTAGAAACAAAAGGGATAAACAAAAATGTTTAGAAATGAAAGTTTCTAAATGTCCCTCTAGAACATAAGGGTCATACAAAAATGCCAGGCCCAAACAGTACTTTCAGTGTGATGGCAGGATTCTGGAGGACCACAGGCATTTTATTGACCATCTTCTTCCAAATTCCTGAAATACACCAGGTTTACCTGTGCACCTTGCATACATTATAGTACCTAGGGGTTATTAACCTATTGGGTTAATGAGGGCAGTCAATTATAGAATGAATATATCTGAGAAGTAAATTAGTCCACTGGAAAAGAAGATTGAGAAACTCATTCAAAGAAAGAAGAAAAGGATAAACATATAGTAAATACAATAGAAGGGAGAATATAGTGGAAATACTATGAATCAGGTAATAGAAACCCCAGAAAGAAATAAAAATATAAATGAAAAGGATATTTGAAAAAATGATAGAGATAAATTTCTCGTATGTACCAAATAAGACTAAGAACACCACAGAAAACAAAGAGTGGCAATAACAAAAAGCTCACAATTCATATTGAAATTAGAGAATATCAAAGACAAAGAGAAAATTCTAAAAACTTTCAGAGAGAAAGAACAGATTGTATACAGAATGACAGTGTATTTTCCCATAGTAACATTGGTTGCAAGAAGGCAAATAGTGTGTTCAAAATGTGGAAGGAAAAGATCATTGAATAAGAATTTTATAACCAGCCAAACTGTAGTTCAAATTTGAAGACATGATGAAAATGTTCTCAGGAATATAAGCTTCAGATGCTTTTGCATACGAATACATTCCTAGAAAAGAACTTTGACAGATGAATGAATAAAGAAGATGTGGTACATATATACAATGGAATATTACTCAGCTATTAAAAAGAATGAAATAATGCCATTTGCAGCAACACGGATGGACCCAGAGATTATCATATTAAGCAAAGTAAGTTAGACAGAGAAAGACAACTATAATATGATATCACTTATTTGTGGAATCTAAAAAAATGATACAAGTGAACTTATTTACAAAACAGAAACAGGCTCCCAGACATAGAAAACTAACTTACAGTTACCAAAGGGGATAGCAGGTGGATGGTGGGGGGCAGATAAATTAGGAAGTTGGGATTAACATATTAAACACTACTATACATAAAATAGGTAAACAACACAGATCTGCTGTATAGCCCACATAACTATACTCAGTATCTCATAATAACCTATAGTGGAAAAGAATATGAAAAAGAATATATATATGTATATATACACACACACTCATATATATAACTGAATCACTTTGCTGTGCACTTGAAACTAACACAACATTGTAAGTTAACTATATTTCAATTAAAAAATTAAACTAACTACATAAATAAATAAATAGAACTTTGAATGAAGTACTTAACTTATTCAGGAAAAATACACTTAAAGATGATCAAATGCTTTAGGAAAACAATTTTGTCTTTAAAAACGACAAATAGCAGGACAGGAATAAGGACACAGACATAGAGAATGGACTTGAGGACACGGGGAGGGGGAAGGGTAAGCTGTGGCAAAGTGAGAGAGTGGCATAGAAAATGACTACCAAATGTAAAACCGATAGCTAGTGGGAAGCAGCCGCATAGCACAGGGAGATCAGCTCGGTGCTTTGTGACCAGCTAGAGGGGTGGGATAGGGAGGGTAGAAGGGGGACGCAAAAGGGAGGAGATATGAGGATATACTTATGTGTATAGCTGATTCACTTGGTTATACAGCAGAAACTAACACACCATGGTAAAGCAATTATACTCCAATAAAGATGTTAAAAAAATTTTAAAATTTAAAAAAATAAAAGGAACAAATAATAAAAACTAAGACAACCCCACAAAATAAAACTTCAAATAAAATACATCCATGATAACCAAGAGTTTAAATTTCAGATGACCATCAAGATAGTGTCAAGGGAAGAAATAAAGCATAGATGTTAAAAAATAGACTATTAAGATATTTAAGAAATGACTATTAAAGAAATAGAAGTCATCCATATACATATTTATCTACTTATATAAATGTACAGGCAAACAGTTATATATGTACAGTAATATTTATACCTTCTAAACACAATGACAGGATGTTTTTCCCAAGTAAGTTCTACCAGACTTTCAAGAGATCATTTCAATTTTTTTAGTTTCCAGAAAACAGAAAAGAGAAAATATGCCACAGTTCATTATATGAAACCAGTTTAATCCTAAAAATAAAACCCGAAAAATGTTAAACCTGTGTGAGAGGTTGCCTATTGTGCAATGAAACACTGAGGGCAGTCACAGGATGCAGGGGGCTCTCAGGAAATAAGCTAAACCCTGAATGGCCGGTGCAGGAGGCAGAGGATGAGGTGCTGCTGTAGTGCACAGGTGAGTACAACTGGGAACAAGCACAATCTGTGAAGGAGTAAGACAGGTGTGCCTGTCGTAAATGGAGCATGACCCCCAGGCCCATCAGCTAAGAAAGGAGTATGAATAGAAAAAGCATAGAAAATGACATTTGTCTCTTCCCCTCTAGTCCAGACCCTCCCCAGAAGAAAACATCAAAGACCCTGGAGAGGAACAAAAGGAAAGGCCCAAGAGCGAAGGAACACAACCTTGTTCTTGGTCCTAAGAGGAATTTGTGAGCCAAGGTAAGAACTGAAATTGGGACAAATATCTGTTTAAAATTGGATATAAAATTTATGTTGTCAATAGAATAGGATTAGGTTTTAAATTACTAAATATTAGGCCATGATAGATTTCCTCTTATTGTAAAATGAAACAAAGTATTAGGGAAACTGTTCAAAATGTTAAGTGACAGAAAAAAGTTTTAACTTTAGCATGTTTGAAAACTGTGATGGGAGAAAATTTTTCTTCTTAGAAAAGAAAATTTTTCTTTCTTTTCTTCTTTTCTTTCTTAGTATTATGACTTTTATGGGAGAGAGAAAATATGAATTTCCATCAACAATTCAGGGTAAGTTTTTTCCTCTATTCATGGCAAAAACTGCTGGAAAAGATCTTCATTTTACTCTTTTTTAACCAAAATGTAATAGTAATAATAAACTTGATAAAATTTATCTGTATTTTTATATGAATTTAATCCCAGTGGTTAATGGTCAAATGAAAATAGCAAACAAATTAATGAAAACTCACAGCATACTAACATAAGCAGGAGTTTTTTATCTCTAGGAAATATTTGTAATAACCTTATTTGGAGTAAATTATTGAAGCTTTTATTTAAATGAATTTAATAGTGGAAAAAATTTCAGTATCACAGACTGATCTAATCTTTTAATTTCTATAAATGTGTGTTTTGGATGAATGAAAACAAAGTGTTAATTTGATGAGTATTGTTAATTTGGTGAAAAGTTTCTAATCATTAAGGCCAGTTTTCTAAAGACTAAAGAAATGGATATCTGATCCATTAATGTAATTTATCTTAATTATGCTAATTGCCACATAAGCAATTCTATCAATGGGATCAGTATCTGTCTTGTAAAGACAGGTTACAAAATTGAATTGGCATTCCACAGTGTGACACGGAATTCATTCAATTAACCTTGAATTACTGAGCATTTATTATGTACAAAGCCCAGTTTCAGATATACAAAAGAAGAGGATATTCTTATAAGGACTTTGTATAGAAACAGATTGTCATAACAATTGTTGTAAACAATAAATGCTTTAAGATCACAGTGTAGATAGAAATGCTATGGAGTAGGGGTTCAGGGAAAGTTCAGAGACAGTGAAAGTTGCTTAGAACAGGGATAGGACCAGACACACCCGATTATCAGAGTACACTTCAGGTGGAATTATAAAATTTTGATTTTGTACTATGTTAATACCTTTAGATTTTTTTAAGCTTATAAGTTATGATAGTTTCTCTCTTTATTTGTTCCTTTCAGGCAAACTCTAGGCTTAATATTGAGAAGAAAGAAACCTTTAGATACCATTTTCTCCATAGGGACTTCCCCGCAAGGGGAATTTTCCCATGATCAGACTAACGTTGGGTTTGTAAGGAGGAATAGGCAGTAATGATGGAAGGCATTTCAGGCAGAGGGACTTTAAGAAGCAAACAATGCAGAGATTAATTTCATAACTCTAGGGAACACAGCCAAAGATAAAGTGAGGAAGGAAATTCAGATTTACATTTTAGTAAGCCTTGAATGATGAGCTTTCATTTGTTCTGACTAAAAATATTGTTTTTAAAAATTATTGCAGTAATGAAAATAGTATTCGAAGAAGATTAACCTGGAATTGGGGAGTAGGATGGATTTGACAGGGAGGGAAATAACATTTATTGAATTCTATTGTGCCAAGTTTAATGTAAGGTGTTTTTCCGTATGTTTAGTCTTCTATTCAATAAATATCCACAGCACCATTATGTACCAGGCACAGGCACCAGGCTAGGAACTAGTAATAAAAGGCAAGTTATTCACCCTTATGGAGTTAGGGGCCAGTGAGGAGAGACAGAGCATAAGTAAGTAAATAGCAAAATAACGCTTAGATCATTCTAAGTGCTCTGAAGAAATATTAAAATGGTAATATGATGGAGTGGTGCTCACCTGCAGTAGGGACTCAAGGTATAGAGGCTAGAAGAGTCTCCGTGGGAGGCAGAATTATCTAGACTCTAAGGGACAGGTTTGGTGGGAATCTCTGAGAAAAGTATTTGAGGACAAAAAGACCTGTGTGGGCTCAATGAGGGTCACGTAGCAGGGAAGGAGGGAGCAGTGCAATATAGTTAATCCCACCCAGATACTTTACTGATAAGAAAATTGAATCGATTCAAACAGTTGTCTGAATTCACACAGTGAGTACATTTTAAAAAGTCCAAACCTAGTTACTTTTGATAATTAAGATTTACATAAAGTGTATAGTAATTAAGGGTGTTGTTTAGCTGTATATAACTGACTGTATAGTTATGTTGAGCAGGCATAGGTACACACTGAATGCAATATTATGTAGGAGTTGTTCATTTGTTTCTTCGTTTGATTTTCCAATTTGTAGTTCTTCCCTAATTAAGATTTGGAGAATTCCTTAGCTAGCATGACTCTGTTCTGATAGAATCTGTATTTTCAATATGTTTATACTATGAAATATATTACACATACAAAACAGTATATAAGGGTATATGGGAGTGTGTGTGTGTCTGTATGTGTGTGATGTATCTGTATGGTTTAACAAATAGTGGTAGACCCACACACCCAATACTGAGCTTAAGAGACAACATCAAAATAATTATAATTAGCTATTTACATGTGCTCTCTCACTAGTCTGTGGGTTCATAAAAGGCAAGGAAGGCCCATTATTCATCGTTATAATCCCTGCTTTTAAAACAAGTATGACACATCATTTGTGTTTAATAAATATCCCTTGATTATAAGGTATACATTGATACAGCTGTATATAAGATATTTTAATAAAACTTTTAGGTTTTCATTCAAGACTATTCTCTTCTGTCCAACTATGTAAAAACGACTTTCTGCTGCCATATGGCAATGGTTAGAATATTTTCTGAAAATCGAGGTGGAGGTCCCTTTGCCTTAGAAGCAAAACTAAAATCTATTTATATACTATAGGTTTTAAGATTTTATAACTGTTATAGCTGCTATTCTTCTCTTTGTCATTTTATGCACAAGATGATATCTTCAGGTTCTTTGTGTAAAGATCACAATAAAATATCCTGAGGTTTTTACATATGGCGTAAGAAGTCAATGTATGCAAAAGATCGTACAGTAATATGAGTCAATGATATACTTCTGGAAAAATAACCTGATGTAAGAAATAACAGGTAGATATTTGGGGTTCAGCTCCATAGATGTTATCTGCTCTTTGTAAAATCATTAACAAAATTATCTTTTTATTATTTTTCCTTTAATTGGTCTTTATGCCTTCATCATTTCCTTATGTCATCTTTAATAATTGTATTACTGTGCAACATGTATAATCTGTGAATATGTTCCCTTATGCATGTGTGCCTAGTTTCCTTAGCAGATAGGCTCCAAATGCCAGAAAGGCAGCTAGAGACCTTCTATATACTAAGGTAGGATTATGGTTCCATTTTAATGTTTGTATTCACAGATAAGAAACATCAACCATGAAACAGGGGAGATAGATGGCTGACGGTACTAAGCTGCCTTCACTAAAGAATGCTGATGACTGCATTTTTGGCAACCTGGGGCAAGTTTCATGATTAAAAAGAAAGAAAAAAGCACTCATATTTCTACAGGCAATTTAAAAAATATCCTTTGGAATAAATTTAATGGTATATCATAGCATTTCACAATATATCTTAAGAGCTACCAGGATCTCTTTTTGTTCAAAATTCATCTGAGAGTTAATTCCTCGTGCTTAATAGCTGAAAGCTATTCATAACTAAAAGGTTGTTAATGCAGAGAGAGTCATTGTGTTATATGAATAAATCCAATCAATTCAGAAAATTATCTCAAAATCCACAGATATACGTATATGGACTTGGACAGCAAAGCATTGCATAAATATTCAACACATTATGTTAGATATTTAAGTTTATATATATACATTTCATATTTAATGAAATGAGTAGGGATACCAAGGGCTCTATTAAGATTTCCATCTTAAAAAGCAAAATACAAATGTGCTACAGTAATTAACTGACATATTAATCTTATTTTTTTGAGACTAAAGCTAGAAAATAGTGCTTACTATTTCAGATAGAAGTGCAACATATTAAGGAGGCTGAACATTGCTATACAAAAAAGGTTCCAGGAGACAATGCAGAATTCAAGAAGATAGTCTACTGGCTAAAGCTTAATATCTTGTTAAGGAAATGACTGAAAGGGGGGTAGGTAGTCATTTTGTAGCACAAATGCCTTGCTGCTGATCTGCCAACCACACTCCACTGGCACAAAGCAGTAGCTGGGCCTGCAATTCGCTCTTCCTTCTCCCTGGATCTTTCCTAATTCTGACTTCTAGACTGGAAGCATGCTATCAGCAACATGGGGAAGGGCCCCAGCTTCTGCAGGCTCATCATCAAGGCTCCAGGCAACAATATGGAAACTGCCTATTGTTCATCTTCCTGTTCACCAGCCTCACGCCAGTCGGGTTTCAGCTTGCGACTGTGGGGTTCCCAGCTTGTGCTCACGGGTTCCAGCCTGCTCCTGGTGGTCCCTTCCTGACTGCCTGCGTGCTTTTGCTTTGTACTTCAGTGTTAGAGATGGAGACTGCCTTGCAGGGGCTACTTAACCAGCCTCTGCATTTGCTTTATCCAACTCCCTGTGATCTATCTCTCTATATCTATCCATCTATCTATCTATCTATCCCTCTATCTATCTACCCATCTGTCACCTCTCGCTCTCCTACTAGTTCTGTTTTTTGATTGGACCCTGACTGGCATATAACTCTGGAGATTAAAAATTTTCCATGATTATTTGTTAAACTCTTTTAGCTGAATCACCTTCAAGTCATAAAATATAAAAGTACCCTAATGCTAGTAGCTCCCTAATATTACCATCTTTCGTAACCATGGTACATTTGTCAACACTAAGAAATTAATATTAGCACCTTACTATTAACTAAACCACAAACTTTATGCAGCTGTTACCAGCTTTTCCACAAATGTTCCAAAAGACAATCTAGGACACCACATCATATTCAGTCATCATAATTGCCAAGGTTCCTTAGTCTTTTGTTTTCTTGGTTTTTTCCCCATAAACTTGACAGTTTCAAAACATTCTAGTCATGTATTTCTTTACATGTATTTCTTTAGAGCAGCCTTCACTTTGCATCCAACTAATTTTTTTTTTTCATGATGAGATTGGAATTACGAGTTTTCAAAAACACCACAGACCTGAAATTTCCTTATCATCATGCCATATCAGGGTTATGTGATAACAACATGATGACTTGGCTAAGGTAGTTACTAGCAGATGTCTCCACTATAAATTACTTTTTCCTTTTCATACTCTAATCTCTAAATTTTTTAAAAAATTGTTATAAACCTTTAAATTTTTCCTTCATGGTTGAGTAGGATGTTTTTTAAGTTTTTCAGAATTAGATGCAATTCTGCAATAAGTACATCAAAAATATAGGTTCAAATAAAGCTAAACAAAAAATCTAAACATAAAAGAATTTCCACAAAGTATCCATGTATCTGACCAAGAGAGAAACCAAACAAGGATAGTGGGTGAAAGGAGGGGAGAAGGAAGAGATAAAGAGGGAAGGAAGAAAAGTCAGGGAGGGAGGAAAATAAATAAGAAAACCAGGCCCATCACAGTTTACAGTAATATACCCAATGGCAAACATGTAGGACTGTTATTCAGACAATCATTTTGCAGATATTTATTTACAGCCTCTTTCTAATAGCTATCGAGATCGTAAAACATACAAATATTATAAAAGTTATGTGTCTTCAAGGAATCCATTTACGAAGAAATTATTTGTAAACATAATCAAAACCACCCTGGAAAATGGTCAAATGACCCTCATTTTTCTCTTCTCCAGGTTGCACACACATACGCTGTACCACACATGATGCACATATCCATATACAATGAATGATGTGAAAATACATAGATGTCCCCGAAGAGGTAAGGTCAGGATTTGTGTAGTGAACACTATGGTCCATCACCCAAATCTCCCCCTTTTAGGAACTAAGCACTTATTAGCCCCTGCTGCCTGCTGGAAATGTTGCTTGCTGACAGCTCACAAAATGAGGCCCTCCCCAGATACTAGTTTTCCCAGGATTACCACCCTCCTTGACAGCAGCCTGTAGTCAATGATCACATAAGGCCAGAAAGCCATAGCTGACTATGTTCTGTGAGGGGGCCAGGAGGAATCTCATTTTCCAATGTGATAAAGAATGGGCTGGGCATCGACAGACGACTGGTTTAAGAAGATGAGGCATATACAATGGAATATTACTCAGCCATAAAAAAGAATGAAGGAGGAGCTTCAAGATGGCGGAGGAGTAAGATGTGATCACCTTCCTCCCCACAAATACATCAGAAATACATCTACATGTGGAACACCCCCTACAGAACACCTACTGAATGCTGGCAGAAGACCTCAGACTTCCCTAAAGACAAGACACTCCCCACGTACCTGGGTAAGGCAAAAGAAAAAAGAAAAAACAGAGACAAAAGAATAGGGACAGGACCTGCACCAGTGGGAGGGAGCTGTGAAGGATGAAAGGTTTCCACACACTAGGAAGCCCCTTCGCGGGTGGAGACTGCAGGTGGCAGAGGGCGGGAGCTTCGGAGCGACAGAGAAGAGCATTGCCACAGGGGTGTGGAGGGCAAAGTGGAGAGATTCCCGCACAGAGGATTGGGGCCGACCAGCACTCACCAGCCCGAGAGGCTTGTCTGCTCACCCGCCGGGGCGGACGGGGGCTGGGAGCTGAGGCTCGGGCTTCGGTCGGATCCCAGGGAGAGGACTGGGGTTGGCTGCGTGAACACAGCCTGAAGGGGGCTAGTGCGCCACAGCTAGCTGGGAGGGAGTCCGGGAAGAAGTCTCGAGCTGCCTAAGAGGCAAGAGACTTTTTCTTGCTTCTTTGTTTCCTGGTGCGGAAGGAGAGGGGATTAAGAGCGCCGCTTAAAGGAACTCCAGAGATGGGCGCGAGCCGCGGCTGTCAGCGCGGACCCCAGAGACGGGCATGAGACGCTAAGGCTGCTGCTGCCGCCACCAAGAAGCCTGTGTGAGAGCACAGGTCACTCTCCACACCACCCCTCCCGGGAGCCTGTGCAGCCCGCCACTGCCAGGGTCCCGTGATCCAGGGACAACTTCCCCGGGAGAACGCACGGTGCGCCTCAGGCTGGTGCAACGTCATGCCAGCCTCTGCCGCCGCAGGCTCACCCTGCATCCGTACCCCTCCCTCCCCCGGCCTGAGTGAGCCAGAGCCCCCGAATCAGCTGCTCCTTTAACCCCGTCCTGTCTGAGCGAACAACAAACGCACTAAGGCAACCTACACGGAGAGGCGGGGCCAAATCCAAAGCTGAACCCCAGGAGCTGTGCGAACAAAGAAGAGAAAGGGAAATTTCTGCCAGCAGCCTCAGGAGCAGCGGATTAAATCTCCACAATCAACCTGATGTACCCTGCATCTGTGGAATACCTGAATAGACAACGAATCATCCCAAATTGAGGAGGTAGACTTTGGGAGCAACGATATATATATTTTTTTTTCCCTTTTTCACTTTTTGTGAGTGTGTACGTTTATGCTTCTGTGTGTGATTTTGCCTGTATAGCTTTGCTTTTACCGGTTGTCCTAGGGTTCTGTCTGCCCGGTTCTTTTTCTTTTCTACTTTTTTTTAGTATAGTTTTTAGTGCTTGATATCATTGGTGGATTTGTGTTTTGGTTTGGTTGCTCTCCTCTTTCTTGCTTTCTTCTTTTTCATTACATTTTAAACTTTTTTAAAAAATTATTTTTTATTTTAATAACTTTATTTTATTTTACCTTTTTCTTTCTTTCTTTCTTTTTCTCCATTTTATTCTGAGACATGCGGATGACAGGCTCTTGGTGCTCTGGCCACACCTCAGGGCTGTACCTCTGAGGTGGGAGAGCGAAGTTCAGGACATTGGTCCACCAGAGACCTCCCAGCTCCACATAATATCCAATGGTGAAAATCTCTCAGATATCTCCATCGCAACACCAAGACCCAGCTCCACTCAATGACCAGCAAGCTACAGTGCTGGACACCCTATGCCAAACAACTAGCAAGACAGGAACACAACCCCACCCATTAGCAGAGAGGATGCCTAAAATCATAATAAGCTCACAGACACCCCAAAACACACCACCAGACGTGAACCTGCCCACCAGAAAGACAAGATCCAGCATCATCCACCAGCACACAGGTACTATTCCCCTCCACCAGGAAGCCTACACAACCCAAAGAACCAACCTTAGCCACTGGGGGCAGACACCAAAAACAAGGGGAACTACCAACTTGCAGCCTGCGAAGAGGAGACCCCAAACACAGTAAATTAAGCAAAATGAGAAGACAGAGAAACATACAGCAGATGAAAGAGCAAGGTAAAAACCCACCAGACCTAACAAATGAAGAGGAAATAGGCAGACTACCCGAAAAAGAATTCAGAATAATGAGAGTAAAATGATCCAAAATCATGGAAATAGAATGGAGAAAATACAAGAAACGTTTAACAAGGAACTAGAAGAACTAAAGAGCAAACAAACAATGATGAACAACACAATAAATGAAATTCATTCTCTAGAAGGGATCAATAGCAGAATAATAGAGGAAGAAGAACAGATAAGTGACCTGGAAGATAAAATAGTGGAAATAACTACTGCAGAGCAGAATAAAGAAAAAAGAATGAAAAGAATTGAGGACAGTCTCAGAGACCTCTGGGACAACATTAAACGCACCAACATTCAAATTATAGGGGTCCCAGAAGAAGGAGAGAAAAAGAAAGGGACTGAGAAGATATTTGAAGAGATCATAGTTGAAAATTTCCCTAATATGGGAAAGGAAATAGGTAATCAAGGCCAGGAAGCACAGAGAGTCCCATACAGGATAAATCCAAGGAGAAACACGTCAGGACACATATTAATCGAACTATCAAAAATTAAATGCAAAGAAAAAATATTAAAAGCAGCAAGGGAAAAGCAACAAATAACATACAAGGGAATCGCCGTAAGGTTAACAGCTGATCTTTCTGCAGAAACTCTGGAAGCCAGAAGGGAGTGGCAGGACATATTTAAACAGATGAAAGGGAAAAACCTACAACCAAGATTGCTCTACCCAGCAAGGATGCCATTCAGATTCGATGGAGAAATTAAAACCTTCACAGACAAGCAAAAGCTAAGAGAATTCAGCACCACCAAACCAGCTTTACAACAAATGCTAAAGGAACTTCTCTAGGCAAGAATCACAAGAGAAGGAAAACACCTACAATAACAAGCCCAAAACAATTAAGAAAATGGGAATAGGAACATACATATCAATAATTACCTTAAATGTAAATGGATTAAATACTCCCACCAAAAGACATAGACTGGCTGAATGGATACAAAAACAAGACCCGTATATATGCTGTCTACAAGAGACACATTTCAGACCTAGGAACACATACAGACTGAAAGTGTGGGGATGGAAAAAGATATTCCATGCAAATGGAAATCAAAAGAAAGCTGGAGTAGCAATTCTCATATCAGAAAAAACACACTTTAAAACAAAGACTATTACAAGAGGTAAAGAAAGACACTACATAATGATCAAGGGATCAATCCAAGAAGAAGATATAACAAGTGTAAATATTTATGCACCCAACATAGGAGCACCTCAATACATAAAGCAAATACTAACAGTCATAAAAGGGGAAATCGACAGTAACAATAATAGTAGGGGACTTTAACACCCCACTTTCACCAATGGACAGATCATCCAAAATGAAAATAAATAAGGAAACACAAGCTTTAAATGATACATTAAACAGGGTGGACTTAATTGATATTTATAGGACATTCCATCCAAAGACAACAGAATACACTTTCTTCTCAAGTGCTCATGGAACATTCTCCAGGATAGATCATATCTTGGGTCACAAATCAAGCTCTGGTAAATTTAAGAAAATTGAAATCATACCAAGTATCTTTTCTGACCACAAAGCTATGAAACTAGATATCAATTACAGGAAAAAAATCTGTAAAAAATACAAACACATGGAGGCTAAACAATTTACTACTTAATAACCAAGAGATCACTGAAGAAATCAAAGAGGAAATCAAAAAATACCTAGAAACAAATGACAATGAAAACACGACGACCCAAAACCCATGGGATGCAGGAAAAGCAGTTCTAAGAGGGAAGTTTATAGCAATACAATCCTACCTTAAACAAGAAACATCTCAAATAAACAACCTAACCTTACACCTAAAGCAGTTAGAGAAAGAAGAATAAAAAACCCCACAAAGTTAGCAGAAAGAAAGAAATCATAAAGATTAGATCAGAAATAAATGAAAAAGAAATGAGAGCAAAGATAAGTAAAACTAAAAGCTGGTACTTTGAGAAGATAAACAAAATTGATAAACCATTAGCCAGACTCATCAAGAAGAAAAGGGAGAAGACTCAGATCAATCGAATTAGAAATGAAAAAGGAGACATAACAACTGACACTGCAGAAATACAAAGGATCATGAGAGATTACTACAAGCAACTATATGCCAACAAAATGGACAACCTGAAAGAAATGGACACATTCTTAGAAATGCACAACCTTCTGAGACTGAACCAGGAAGAAATAGAAAATATGAACAGACCAATAACAAGCACTGAAATAGACACTGTGATTAAAAATCTTCCAGCTAACAAAAGTCCAGGATCAGACAGCTTCACAGACAAATTGTACCAAACATTTAGAGAAGAGCTAACACCTAACTTTCTCAAACTCTTCCAAACTATAGCAGAGGGAGGAACACTCCCAAACTCATTCTACAAGGCCACCGTCTCCCTGACACCAAAATCAGACAAAGATTTCACAAAGAAAGAAAACTACAGGCCAATATCACTGATGAACATAGATGCAAAAATCCTCAACAAAATACTAGCAAACAGAATCCAACAGCACATTAAAAGTATCATACACCATGATCAAATGGGGTTTATCCAAGGAATGCAAAGATTCTTCAATATACGCAAATCAATCAATTGATACACCATATTAACAAACTGAAGAATAAAAATCATATGATCATCTCAATAGATGCAGAAAAAGCTTTCGACAAAATTCCACACCCATTTAAGATAAAAACCCTGCAGAAAGTAGGCATAGAGGGAACATATCTCAACATAATAAAGGCCATATATGACACCCACAGCCAACATCGTCCTCAATGGCGAAAAACTGAAACCGTTTCCACCAAGATCAGGAACAAGACAAGGTTGCCCACTCTCACCACTATTATTCAACATAGTTTTGGTAGTTTTAGCCACAGCAATCAGAGAAGAAAAAGAAATGAAAGGAATCCAAATCGGAAATGAAGAAGTAAAGCTGTCACTGTTTGCAGATGACATGACACTAAACATAGAGAATCCTAAAGATGCCAGCAGAAAACTACTGGAGCTAATCAATAAATTTGGTAAAGTAGAAGGATACAAAATTAATGCACAGAAATCTCCGGCATTCCTATACACTAATGATGAAATATCTGAAAGAGAAATTAAGAAACACTCCCATTTACCATTGCAACAAAAAGAATATAACACCTAGGAATAAACCTACCTAGAGAGACAAAAGACCTGTATGCAGAAAATTATAAGACACTGATGAAAGTAATTAAAGATGATACAAATAGATGGAGAGATATAACATGTTCTTGGATTGGAAGAATCAACATTGTGAAAATGACTATACTACCCAAAGCAATCTACAGATTCAATGCAATCCATATCAAACTACCAATGGCACTTTTCACAACTAGAACAAAAAATGTCACAATTTGTATGGAAACACAAAAGATCCTGAATAGCCAAAGCAATCTTGAGAAAGAAAAACGGAGCTGGTGGAATCTGGTTCCCTGACTTCAGACTATACTACAAAGCTACATTAATCAAGAGAGTATGGTACTGGCACAAAAACAGAAATATAGATCAACAGAACAGGATAGAAATCCCAGAGATAAATCCATGCACATATGGTCACCTTATCTTTGATAAAGGAGGCAAGAATATACAATGGAGAAAAGACAGCCTCTTCAATAAGTGGTGCAGGGAAAACTGGACAGCTACATGTAAAAGAATGAAATTACAACACTCTCTAACACCATACACAAAAATAAACTCAAAATGGATTAAAGACCTAAATGTAAGGCCAGACACTATCAAACTCTCAGAGGAAAACATAGGCAGAACACTCTATGACATAAATCACAGTAAGATCCTTTTTGACCCACCTCCTAGAGAAATGGAAATAAAAACAAAAATAAACAAATGGGACCTAACGAAACTTAAAAACTTTTGCACAGCAAGGGAAACCATAAACAAGACGAAAAGACAACCCTCAGAATGGGAGAAAATGTTTGCAACTGAAGCAAGGGACAAAGGATTAATCTCCAAAATTTATAAGTAGCTCATGCAGCTCAATATAAAAAAAATAAACAACCCAATCCAAAAATGGGGAGAAGACCTAAATAAGACATTTCTCCAAAGAAGATATACAGATTGCCAACAAACACATGAAAGAATGCTCAACATCATTAATCATTAGAGAAATGCAAATCAAAACTACAATGAGATATCATCTCACACTGGTCAGAATGGCCATCATTAAAAAATCTACAAACAATAAATGCTGGAGAGGGTGTGGAGAAAAGGGAACCCTCTTGCAGTGTTGGTGGGAATGTAAATTGATACAGCCACCATGGAGAACAGTATGGAGGCTACTTCAAAAAATAAAAATAGAACTACCATACGACCCAGCAATCCCACTACTGGGCATATACCCTGAGAAAACCATAATTCAAAAAGAGTCATGTACCACAATGTTCATTGCAGCTCTATTTACAATAGCCAGGACATGGAAGCAACCTAAGTGTCCATCAACAGATGAATGGATAAAGAAGATGTCGCACATATATACAATGGAATATTACTCAGCCATGGAAAGAAATGAAATTGAGTTATTTGTATTGAGGTGGATGGACCTAGAGACTGTCATACAGACTGAAGTAAGTCAGAAAGAGAAAAACAAATACCATATGCTAACACATATATATGGAATCTAAAAAAAAAAGGGGGGGGGGCAGATGAACCTAGGGGCAAGACGGGAATAAAGATGCAAACCTACTAGAGAATGGACTTGAGGACATGGGGAGGGGGAAGGGTAAGCTGTGACAAAGTGAGAGAGTGGCATGGACATATATACACTACCAAACGTAAAATAGATAGCTAGTGGGAAGCAGCCACATAGCACAGTGAGGTCAGCTCGGTGCTTTGTGACCACCTAGAGGGGTGGGATAGGGAGGGTGGGAGGGAGGGAGATGCAAGAGGGAAGAGATATGGGGATATATGTATATGTATAGCTGATTCACTTTGTTATAAAGCAGAAACTAACACACCATTGTAATGAAATTTTAGTCCAATAAAGATGTTAAAAAAAAAAAGAATGAAATATTGCCAGTTGCAGCAACATGGATGGGCCTAGAGATTATCATACTAAGTGAAGTAAGTCAGAAAGAGGAAGACAAATACATATGATTTCACTTATATGTGGAATCTAAAAAATGATACAAATGAACTTATTTATAAAACAGAAACAGACTCACAAACATAGAAAATAAAGTTATGTTTACCAAAGGGGAAAGGGAGAGGAGAGGGATGGGTAAATTAGGAGTATGGGATTAACAGGTACAAACTACTATACATAAAATAGATAGGCAATAAGGATTTACTGTATAGCACAGGGAACTATATTCAATATATTGTAATAAACTATAATGGAAAATAATCTGAAAAAAATATATATATATAGCTGAATCACATTGCTGTTTACCCGAAACCAACCCAATATTCTAAGTCAACTACAGTTCAGTAAGGAAAAAGAATGGGCTGGAGAGATGCACACCAATAGTTGAGAAGCTCAGTGGTAGCTAGTTTGTTTTGCTGGCCAGGGTTTTGGTGAGTGGTGCTATTATGGAACTGGGCTCTCTGTTAGCACTAGTGATGATGGAGTCCCAAATAATAGAAGCTAGGTGCAGATCTCACTGATAAGAAAAAACCTATGTGGAATTATGATAATGAAAGGCAAACTTGGAGTGGAAGCTAGTGAGGTCTGATCAGTAGAGAACTATGGAGAGGCTTAATAGAGCATGAGACTCTAGGGAGAATTTAGATGGGAACCTAATAAGGGTATTCTAGCTCAATCTGTACAACAAACAAATCAAGGAAAAATAAT
The DNA here is from genome assembly GCF_028023285.1 of Balaenoptera ricei. Classification (NCBI taxonomy): domain Eukaryota; kingdom Metazoa; phylum Chordata; class Mammalia; order Artiodactyla; family Balaenopteridae; genus Balaenoptera; species Balaenoptera ricei. The sequence goes on from NC_082641.1 coordinate 25,800,207, forward strand.
CAGAAGTGAGACTACTGCTAATTAATGGCTCACAGCCCAGATATTCCCCAGAAATAGGCATCTGTCAAAGGGAGCTGCCTCAGTTTCTCCTTGGGAATATCTCGCTTCCAATGACTAGCAGAAACAATAGAAGAAAGGCCTGATCTCTTTGCCTCAAGTTGGGACTTCTCGGAAAGCCACGTCAGCCAAAGTCTGTCTTGCTTCTTCCTTCTTCCTCTGGTCAGTCCAGCTTCCCTCACTCCATTACAGGTATTGTTCTTGTAAGCACGCCTCTAATAACTCCACTTGTCTGTAAGTCTCCATCTTATATCTATCCCTAGGAGAACCTGACCTATGACTTCAGACCCTTTGTTTCTGTGTCTTAGAATAAGAAGCTGTATCAGGGAGTGCGTCATACCTGGGAGTGATCATGACTATTTCTTTCACAGCACATTCACTTATGCCCTGCAATTAACTCCATATTTTAACCACGTTCTCAATGAAATTATCAACCCCAATTCTATCTTCTTGATCATTGTATTTTGTGGCATTTTTTTAAGTTAAAAATTTAATTTTACAATTCATTAGCAGTCATTCACTGTTTTACCCCACCACCGCTATCTAGTGCCAGAACACTTTCACCACCCCAAATAGAAACTCTGTACCCCTTATGCAGTCACTCCCCTTTCCCCACTCCCCCAGCTCCTGACAACCACTAAACTTTTGCCTGTCTCTGTTCATTTACCTAGTCTGGATTTTTCATACAAGTGGAATCATACAATATGTGGGCTTCTTTGTTGGGCTTCTTTCATTTAGCCTAATGTTTTTGAGGTTTATCCACGTTGAAGCGTGTATCAATGCCTCATTCCTTTTATAACTGAATAATACTCTGTTGTATGAATGCATCACAGTTTGTGTATCTATCCATCCATTGATGGTCATTTGGGTTGTTTTCATGTTTTGTTTTGTTTTTTTAAATAAAATTATATATATTTAGGTGTAAAATATGATGTTTTGATATACAGATACATACATTTATTACTATGGTCAAGTTAACATTAATCCATCTCTTCACATAATTACCTTTTTTTTCTTTCTTATGGCATAAATTTAAAAGGAAGAGGAAAAAGTCAATACTTTAGGTTTCCTCATTGAGTTTTGGATAGGAACAAATAGAGTGGAGCAGAGAGATCATAGGAAGACTGGCCATAGAAGAAATATTTTTCTCTCTGTTTCCTTCCTTTTTGTTTTTCAGAAGTTTCCTTCTACACTGGCAGCTTTAGCACAGGGGCCAAAAGGACTTGGCTCACTGTCAAAAATCAGTTCCTTCAAATTGCTGTTGTCTTAGGAGGTTAAAAAATATTTTTTTAAAAACTTGTTTTTAAACAATTTAAATCTATTAAACTTTTCCTGACCTAGTAGATATGGATTTCAAAATCAATTCCTTTTAGAGAATGCACTTTATAAATAAATAAAACATTTTCAGATGACCCCTTTTAACTCATTCATGTTGCAAACCAAAAGTGAATTCTTATTTGACAGCATCAGCTCTATAATTGTGCTTCAGGCCTACTAACCTCCAATTTTCCATTGGGATTATCATCTGTCCACAGCCTTTTTAGTAGCATATTATTTGTACTAACTTTTTAACTTTTTTCCCCTGTATTTGTTTTTCTTATATTTCAAGCCATGCATTCTTTTTATTCTTCTGATGTTAGAGAATAAAGGCTACATGCAGGAGGATCACCGAAGTTTTATAACGCAGACACTGGCAAAACAGAAACTGAGATTAGGAAGGTAGGGGCACATACACACAGAGTCACTTGAGGCCTATAAATTACGACCACAATTGCAGCCAGTATCATTTAAGTACTCTTTAGTTTCTGATGATAAAGCACTAGCTTATCATGCTGACAACTGCAAACCTCTGTGGCCCTCAGCTTCTGTCTTTTCTGTTACTTAGTCAGCCACATGGAATTTAACAGCACACACAGTAAAGTATCTTTCTAAGTAGATCTCAATAAAAGACATGGAACAAAGCTAATAAGTGCGTATGTCTTGTCAGGTGAAGAAATTGTTTCTTCTACCTAAATACCACTTCCCAGTTGCAGAGAGGAAAAACAGATATGAAATTACTATATTGTCAGTGAATGTCTCTTTTATTAACTGTCTCTGTTTTATTTATAGTGGAGAAAGAAGAAACTCTTTGAGCTTGAATACTGAAACGTAAAAGATTTCAGAGTTATTATATATTTTTGTTTCCTGGTTGTCATATCTACTTGGAAAAAAAAAATTCTTTATGTCTACAGGATAAAGACTTTTTTTGCAAATATTGTTTTTCACTTAAAATAATAGGGTTTAAAATTAAATATGTATATTCCTTTTCAATTATGGATTTGTCAATCAAATTAAGAATTATAGGAGAATGAGGACAGCAATAGATTGAAACAGAAGTTTTGGTGTCCATTTAAACTTTCCCATTTTGCCAGTTTTAAAATGTTTATCTGTTGCTCCTAAAGATCAATAAAATATGTAAACTGTGAATATATTTATCATTCTGAGTCAAAACTTTAGTTCAAACCTCTGCCTCAGTTTGGAATATGGGTAACTGTCAAAGGGACAAAGTATTTTTAAAATAGACATAAAATATTTTCCTTGTTATAGGAATATAATGTTCCAAAAACTTATGAGCTATCAACCCTATGACATAATATATGACACATGCCATATAACAATCTTAAGTAGATATTACTTATAATTTTGTTAAAAGAGCCTTTGAAGCTCACATTAATTTTATATTTTGTTCCATTACTAATAAAATTAAGTAACTTATATGATGAAATATCTACTTTAATAATTACTTTTTCATCCTTTTCTTTCATATGCCTGACCTATCACTATCTAAAAAGCATGAATAGCAACATAAGAGGTCCTTTTTCTTTCACCGGTTTTATGTCAGTAGGTTTATATATTTTTATTTTTAGCTCTTGCCATTGGCATCAGGCAAGGGAAATTGAGATTAATAGTGAAACAGATTTTGATGTGTCTTCATGAAACTAGATTCTAGTAAGTTAATTCATTTGAGTGTTTCCTATTTTAAAGTAATAGTATATGAGTCTAAAAACCTTTTATAATAAGCCAAAATATGTTCTAGTGATTAAAGTAGAATATAGCAGAGAAAAGAAGAAAACACGTGCAGTTAAACCATATTATGTTCAACTAAAAATTTCTTAGACAAAAACAAATGATGTTAGCAATATTTTCCTCAGTTTCCCCTTTCCCTGACTGATCAATTCTCTGAGATCATGCGATTTGTCTTCACTTGAACAGTAGCTCATTTTCTTTTTTTTCCTATTCTGCAGAATAATATCTAAGAATCTGCTCATAGGCTAGGTACCATACACAGCAAGTAAAGTAAATTTGTTCTGAAAGAGGATACCTGAAGAAAGTAACCAATTTTTATTATTTCCATTACATACATATACAAGTTTCTATTGAAAACCTCCTCACTTGAAACTGGACATTCAACCTACATTACCTATAGTAATATCAGACAAAATATTAGGCATTAAGAAGCATTATTCTCAAAATTCCAGTGAGATTTTGCAAAGAAATAGAAATAATGTTAAAATTTGTATGAAAGCATAAAAAACTCTGAATAGCCAAAGCAATCTTGAGAATGAAGATTACCTCCAAAGCTGGAGGTATCATGCACTCTGATTTCAAACTAGACTACAAAGCTATAGTAATTAAAACAATATGGTATTGGCATAAAAACATATAGATCAATGGAACAGAATAGACAGCCCAGAAATAAACTCACACATATAGGATGAATTAATTTATGACAAAGGTGACAAGAATATACAACAGGGAAAGGAGAATCTCTTCCATAAATGGTGTTAAGAAAACTGGACGGCCATATGCAAGGGAGTGAAACTGCACCCCTGTCTTACACCATACACTAAAATTAACTCAAAATGAATTAAAGACTTGAAATTAAGACCTGAAACCATAAAACTCCTAGAAGAAAACATAGGTGGTAATCTCCTACACATAGGTTTTGGGGATGATTTTTTTAATCTGACACCAAAAGCAAAAATAAATAAGTGGGACTACATCATACTAAAATGCTTCTGTATAGCAAAAGAAACCATCAACAAAATGAAAAGGCAACCAACTGAATGGGAGAAAATATTTGCAAATCATATATCTTATAAGAAGCTAATACCCAAAATATATAAAGAACCCATACAACCCTACAGCAAAAAAACAAAAAGTAAATAAAAATGGGCAGAAAATCTGAATAAACATTTTTCCAAAGACATACAAATGGCCAACACGTACATGAAAAGATCCTCAACACCGTTAATCATCAGGAAAATACAAATCAAAACCACAATGAGATATCACCTCATACCTATAAGAATGGCTGTTATCAAAAAGACAAGAGATAATAAGTGTTGGCGAGAATGTGGAGAAAAGGGAACACTTGTACGCAGCTGGTGGGAATGTAAATTGGTGCAGCCACAATGGAAAATATTGTGAAGTTTCCTCAAAAAATAAGAATAGAACTACCATGTGATCTAGCTTTCCACTTCTGGTTACTTATTTAAAGAAAATGAAAACTTTCACTCAAAAAAATATATGCACTCCCATCCCATGTTCATTATTTACAATAGACACGACATAGAAGTACACACACACACACACACACACATATATATATCTCACACACACAATGGACTATTTTTCAGCCATAAAAAAAAGAATGAAATCTTGCCATATATGACAATATAGGTGGACCTTGAAGGCATTATGCTGAGTGAAATAAGTCACACAGAGTGAGACAAATATGATATAATTTCTCTTACATGTGGAATCTAAAACAAACAGAAAAAAGTTCATAGATACAGAGAACACATTGGTAGTTGTCAGAGGTGAGAGTTTGGGGGTGGGATAAATGGGTGAACGGGGGTCAAAAGTAAAAAGAGAAATGTCTTATTTGATAATCTGAGAGGCAGAATCAAGGTCAGCCAGTATTACTCTAAAAAACTTTCTTTTAATAGAAATTATCAAAGTATAAATATCTCAATCATTTAGCACTTAGCATCTCTTAATCCTACTAGTTATCACTCACACCCAGTTTCAAATACAAGCAATAACAAACCTTCCCTTATATTTACCTAACACTCTAGCCTCAGGAAGGAAGGAAGAAAGGAAGGAAGGAAGGAAGGAAGGAAGGAAGGGAACAGAAGTGTTAGTGGCATGGAGGATGTAAATAAGTTCAGGAACCAAGAGGGATCAGATTTAAGGGGAGACTTAATGCTCTATCAGGTATGTGATTTTCAACAATATGATGGATTTTTTTAACAATGCAAAAGAATTTGGATGTCCATATGTCTTATATTATTTTTCACCTGTATGAACTTAACCTGAAAATCAGATTGTTGTCTCTTTAGTTTCCAACAGCTAAATATTTGCAAGAGATACAAAGAGGAAAATGGATTAATAATTAAAATAAATGGTACAAAGGTGTTATTAGTTAAAAATCTGTTTTAGTGTATCAATCTATGAGCATGAGTTTAGTACAGGAAATAAAATACTGAATTGCTTTCATTGCTTACATGAGTGGCTCCCTAGATTTTTACATTTTCTAAATATAAATGGTTGGGGGGAGGTGAGCAACATAATTAGAGTTAAAGAGGAACATGTCTAATGATAAAAGTGACAATCCTCTAGGAAGATAAAATGATTTTAATTTAGGTAATGTCAAATTATATAAAGGGAAAATTAACAGAAATAAAAGTTTAAATAGACAAATCCATAATCAGAAAGAAGTGTTTCAACATATATTTTACAGTAAATGATAGGATAAGAATACCAAAAGTCAGTAAGTAGTTAGAAGAAGTGAACAGCATGAATAGAAAACTTGGCACTAATTGGTATATATAGAGCACCACACCCCCAAACAGCAAAATAATTTTTTAATGAGAATAAGGAAATTAGAAAAATTAATCATATGTTGAGCTGCAAAGGAAGTCTTAAGAATTTCAAAGGATTTAAATCAGAAAATCTTCTCCAAAATGATAAAAATAAATGATATGGATATTGGACAAAATTAAAGAAGAAAAAGACACAAATAACCAATATCAAGAATGATAAAGGAGATATTACCAAAACTATAAAAATAAGAGAACTGTTTGAAAAATCAAATTTCAACTAATTTAAATATTTAGATTAAGTTCCCAGAAAAGCACAATTTATTAAAACTGACAAAAATTTTTTTTAAATGAATGTTGGTATTTTTTCAATTAAATTAGATTTGCACTTTAAAACGATCATATGAATTACTATGAAATGTTTGAATTCTACTAAACATTTAGAAAAGAAATTATACACATTTTACAAAAAACTCTTCCAGAGCACAGAAAAAGAGAAAGACTTCCACCAATTTCTTTTATGAGATCAGTTTACATTGATAACAAGACGGAAAAGACATTACAAGAAGGACAATTTACACCAATGTCTCTCATAAAACACAGATGCAAAATCCCAAACAAAATATTTTAGCAAACAGTTAATGCATTATGAACAAATGAGTTTGTTCTAGGAAGATGTATTAGACAGAATAATGACTTCCCAAAGATATTCCCACCCTAATCCCTAGAACCTGTGAATGTACTACCTTATGTGGTAAAAAGGATTTTGCAGATATGATTAATCAAAAGATTTTGTAGATTCAGGAGATTATTTTGGATTACCCATGTAGAACCAATGTAATCACAAGGGTCCTTATAAGAGGGAGGTAAAAGGATCAGGGTCAATAGTAGGAGATATAATCACAGAAACTGTGATTCTGTGAATAATGTTACCTTAATATGGCAAAAAGGACTTTGTAGATAAGATTATGGTTAGGGATTTTGAGATGAAGAAATTTTCCTGCATTATCTGGGTGTCAACCAATCTAATCACATAGATCCTTTAAAGCAGAGAACTATCCTTGGCTGTGTCAGAGACATGTGATGTGAGAGAACTTGACTTGTGGTTAATGGCCTTGAAAATGAAGAAAAGGAGCCAGGAGCCAAATAATGTGTGTGGTCTCTAGAAGCTGGGAATAGCCACCACTAGATAATTTGTAAGAAAATGGGAAAATAGGTTCTATAACCACAAGGCACTGAATTTTGCCAACAATCTGAATTATCAAGGAAACCTATCCTCTCCAGGGGAGGAAACAAACCTTCCCCTAAAGCATTCAGAATAAAATACAACCCTGCCAACACCTTTATTTTAGCATACTGAGACATGTATTGGACTTCTGACCTACAGAAGTGCAAGATAATAATTTGTATTGTTTAAGCTGCTAAGCCTGTGGCAGCAATAGAATATTAATGCAGAGGGTGAAAGTGATTCAATATTCAATAATTTTAACAGTGTAATTAATTTGACATAAAGAAGAAAGGAAAACCATATCATAAATAAAATAGATGTGGAAAAATCACCTATTTGGTAAACTCCATAAATGTTCATGACAAAAACCCTTCACAAATTAGGAATAAAAAGAAATGTTCTTAATGTGATAAAGGTTATTTTTTTAAAGCTGTATCAAAATTTTCCTGTTGGTGAAATGTTAATATCCTTATTTTGGAGAACTGAAATAAGATAAAGATGCCCACTCCTACCATTCTTAAATGGTCAAATGGCCAAATGAGAAAAGAAGGTGTCAATATGGCAGATTGATTACAAATTTCCCCGTATTCTCCACTTCTCTCTGAATCTATGCTTTTTCAATGTGACTTAGCTGCTTCTCCCTTCAAGAGGTGGAGTCTATTTCTGCTCCCTTGGGTATGTTTTGTAAATTGTTTTGGCCAATAGAACATGGCAGAAGTGACAGTGTGACAGTTCCTCAGATTGGCCTCAAGAAGCCTTGTACACTTCCACTCTCTTTCTCTTGAACTCTTGCTTTCACCATGAGAAAACACCTGGGCTAGTCTGCTGGATGACGAAAGACAATGACTAGCAAAGCTGAGGCAATACATGACCAGCTGACACTCAACTTATCCCACGCCAGGTAAGAAAGCCCAATCAGGTTGCTAAAGTCACCTACCTGACCTCTAGCTGACTGCTAATATATGAATGAGCCCAAATGAGACCAAAAGAAAAGTCCAGATTATCCAGAGACTGATGAGCAAGAATTTCAATCAGTTTTTTTAAGCCACTCAGCTCAGAATGCTTTGATATTCAACATTGTTGTGACAATGGAGAACTGACAGAAAAGACCAAAGTGTGTGTTGAGGAAATACGACAACAGATCTGGTCTCTAGTAGATAGTGATTTATATTTAACCACTTTGGCATAAGTTATTCATGTGTATATGGTTAATTCAACAACTTAGGTAATATAGTTATAGATGTGTTAATATTATATTTACTGACGTAACCTCAAAATAACCCTAAATCTGGGTAGAATTTACTGACCACTGAATATGTGCCCAAGTAAGAACTGACTCTTCCTGATAGTCAAACAATTTTTTAAAGATTATTAACTAGTTATGTTGGAAGGGAGAACTAACCAAATATTAACTGAATAGTGATGCCAGGTGAGTATGTTCAAAAAAATTGATAAATTATTTATGCTATAAGGAAAAACAATAATAATATTTAGCATAGATTGTATTTTCAAGTACAAAGGGGAAAAAAGGAGTTTAAGAAGTCTGTCTGTATGTTCTGTTACCTCAAAGCTGACGAATTCAATTCCTGGAATTGCTCAATGCCCACTGTTCTTTTTGTCTCTCCACTACTACATTTATCTTGAAGAAAGTAGGATCAAGGAAAATAAGTACTCCCTGCCTATCCATCTTGATAATGTAATGCTTCTCTCTGCCTGCAGCATTGTACATTAACGTTTTGAGCAAAATCTATAGGTCAATCAATCTCCTGCTTGAACCAAAGTGCCAATCTGTCACGTACTATAATGCTCTCTCCTCTAACCAAATTTTTAGACTCTGAATTTATTTTTCCAGATGATTCTGTCAATGTGCTGCATGATAGAAAACAAGTCATATGTTAACCATGCTTGCACTACTTGATAAGCATCCCATGAACCACTGCTTGATGGATGGCCACAATAATGTAAATACATCTTCATTATAAATCTCTGGACCAGAGAATCTTTCCAAAAAAAGATTAAAAAAAAAAAAAAGAATCCTAATATCATGTTATCCACAAAAGGAAGATAAATTAAAAAATGAAGTTTTTCACATTCTAAAAATAAAATACATAATATTTTTCCCACAATTTCACAAGAACACCACATAAAAGTTACTATCTAATTAGAGAGAATTATCTAGTACATTTATTTAAAATTGTAACCATAAACAGTTGCATTCACATTTTACCCTAGAAAAAGTCACTTAGACTCTCTGAGTTTCAATTTCTTCTCTTGCAGATTGTACTTATGACACATTCTAAGACCAACAGAAATTCATAGATAAATATTTAATTTAATAATTATTTAATTTAATTAAATAATTAATTTAAACTTAATCACAATCATATATAAATTAAGTAGCAAAGCATATGGAAACTTCTTAGTGAGATGTTGATTCAAATAGATACATGATAAATGCCGGACCCCATTTTATTACATCTGTTTGGGAATGTGACAAAAATTTGTCATACCTGATTTATTGATGTCCATGTCAACACTATACTCAAAAGACTCCAAGTCATCCCAGTCACTACTAGGTGAGACTTGTTGGAGTAGATTAGCATCACTTTCTATCAAGCTAATTGGGAACATTTTGTAGGATTCCTGAGAAAAGAAACCATATCACACAAATCAAAAGTACATGCCAAAAAAAAAAAAAAAAGTACATGCCACATGGCCAAACAGAGAAGTGTTTAATATAAGAATTCTTAGTAATTTATCTTCGTAGCCCTGTAATTGTTCTGCTCATATAACAATGAAATAACACCACCAAAGTTGATATAACTTTTGGCTGCCTTACAACTTTTAGATGGATACTCAGATCTTATGGGCCAATATATTGACCTGAAATATTAAATCTGTCAAAACACACTAACTGAACTCAACTGAATTGATATGCTTCTTTAGTTCATGCTATTCAGTGTAACAGTAAACTTTTTATCGTTTGCCATTTTATAGTCCTGCAAGCCCCTTAATCCTCACCCCACATTTAATCTTTCTTTCTTCCTTCCTTCCTTCCTCCCTTCCTTGCTTCCTTCCCTCCTTCTTTTCTTTTTTTTTCTTTCTTTCTTTCTTAAAAAAACGATAGGAAAAAAAAATAATTTCTGGCACTTATTTATCTTAAGTCACACCAAAATCTGAAAGCAAATTTCCCTTAATTAGTAATATTTACAAAGTTTCTGTGAGTCAATTTGTCCACAAATGTGTTGACTTGCTGTGAAAGTTGCTATTAAAAAACACAGCAGGACATGTCCATATTAATAGCCTCAAATGCAGTAATGGAGCCATGAGTGGACCTCTCCATGGCCTATCAATCTGCCCTAAGAGAAATAAAAGGAGTCAGAATAAGTATCATCTTACTGTAAATATCTTCCACATACATTGTAGAAACAAGTAGGGTTGAGATCTACTAAGAAATATAAAACAAAAAGACAAGAACCCATAAACAGAGAACTAAAACAATGTGGTTAATATATAAATATTATCAAATAATTCTAGAGTGGTCTGTAGGCATAGAATAATGTTCTAAAACTTTTTCTTCATTGCTAGCCTTAAAAATGAGTACCAGCCTGCAGAAAGGTGTGAACTCTAATTCTGTCAAGTACCTAATATCCAGTTTCTGAATGTGTCTATGCTGAGCGGCAGACTCCTTAAAAGAATATCCCTGTGCTTACACATAATTATAGTGGTTCTCAATAAGTCAGATGTTCTCAGCTTATTAGTACTGGACTAAACCAATACGAAATTAAATAATCCAATCCAATTTTTCCTTAAGAGAGAGAATGACTCATACATAAAGAAAAGGTGTGTTCCATGCTATGTATAGCTGGAGCTTATTAGACAATTTCACATTCATGGGAAAATAAATAATTCTGTATGCACTTTTCTCAATGAAAATAAAGACCATCGTTTTCAATTCTTCTCTGCACTCACTAAATATAGAGAAAAGTCAAAGTTTAGTTTAAAATCATTGAGGAATGCATAAATATGATATCATGTGCCTCCAAAGAACCATTGTAATCATCTAAAAAGAGATGGGGGAATAAACGAGAGATTTTATTCTCTATTTCCACACTGCTGTTATCAACATGGACTCTCTTGTCTATCAGTACTGACACTAAGCTCTCAAGATTGTATCGTTAAGCATTATGAGCTATGGGTCTTATAAATGCCCAGAGCTGTGGAGTGCAAGCACTTTGAACTTCAACCTCATGTGTTTCTCTTATAGATCTGCAGATATTGCCTCTGAGATTTAGTTATATCTCCCAGTATGTCAGCATTCAGTGTAAATTCACTACGTAGTCAGTAGGTTGCAATTGTTGGGACTAGGTTTCTAAGAACCCACATAGAGAAAGTTGTTTCCTGTTCAGAGGTCCATGTGAGCAATAAGAAAGTCTTCTGGCTCCAGATCAGGGTTATTGTCTTTGACCATCAAGCAGTGGGCCGTGGAAACTTCAGGTAGAAAGCAGTAACAAAGCAGCAAAATAGTTCAAAGGAGATTTGCCTTGAGTTTAGTTGAATATGACCAGACAGTGTGAAAACAATAAATTCCCTTCCATGCTGCCATGTGCCACAATAAAATGCAGCAGTATCTACCAGACTACCATATATATGTGAGTACAATGTAAAAAAAAGGAGTAACTTAGAACATTGATTTTTTTCCCCCCTTTTTGGCTAGAACAAAAATAAAATTATCTGAATCTGTCTCTGTCTCTCTCATTCCCTCTCTTTTTCTTTATTTTATCCCTAAGCTGAATATGTTATACTATATTTTTTAAATGTTTTTAGACATAAAAGTCAGCACGCTTGTTACTTTTGTGTTATTCTATCTATAACATTAAAGAAAATAAAATTAGAATCAACAACAATAATAAATACATCCATGCCCACTCTCCTAATCCAAATTTCATTACATATTGACCTCCATATATAAACACATATATTTTATATAAATGTAATAATGTCAACTAAAAGAAAATTGATACTTGCTTTTATCTGCCATGCAATATAGACAATAAGCATCTATATTGTCCCCAAGTTCTATGTATTATTAATATGATTTCAAAACCACAAGAGTCTGCTAATTTTTATAACTGTTGAATTACAAAAAAGTAAAAATGTATCTGAAATATCTAACAGAAAGTACATGTGTCATCATGGCTACCACAAAAATGTGGAAGTTTGAACTCTGAAAGGGAAGTAATTGCATGCAAACCTTTGCCCACTGAATTAAACTTCACTTCCCAACTGAATTAAACTGGGGAAGTGATTTAACCTCTGCAAACCTCAATCTCTTTACTGTAAAATTAGGATAACATATTTCATTTATGGCATTATTTATTAACCACATAATTATTATTTACTCCATAAAAAAGGCTGAGGAAATGCTATCTGTACAGCACTTAAGAAATAAATAGAATTTGAAATAGCTAATGTGCCTTTATAATTAAAAATGGTGTTGATATTGAAGCAGTGTGGAAAGAGATGCTGTCTTTTTTTCTTAACCACATTTGTGATGAATACAGGACTGAAACTGATAAGGATTAACACAACTAGACTCAGCTAAATAAAATTATTTTGAATAATATGTCCTATTTTTAAAAGCACAATAACCAAACAAGAAAAAGAGATTGGATTTTTTTTTAAAAAGTGACTTTGGAATTATCAGTTTTTTTAAGTAATTAAATGAGAAAGGTAAACACGTTTTTTCAATTAATTTCAACTTTTCTCCATTTTCCCCCATGGACTTCTTTCCAAATATGATATGTCAAAGAAATATAGTCATTGATTTGTCTTTGTTTCCTAACATAATGTGCTTTTCTTCCATGGGCAATTTCTCCATTTCTTTTTGACCACTAAAATTGTTCAAGCTGCCAAAAAAAAAAAAAAAAAAAAAAGAGTTCTTGGCATCTGTTCAGCTCTCATGCTACTCAAAATTTTGTTAGCTTTAGTTACAACTACAAACTACAATTCAGAGATATTGGGAAGTGTAATCTAAAACAAAATAGCACAGAGGCGTGACATCAGCAGAATGGCAGAATAGGAGTTTTTCTACCGTCTTCCCTACAAAATCACCAATTTAGACAATCACTCAGGATGGGAGTGCCTTTGTGGAAATCTGAGAGTTCAGCAGAGAAGTTCCAGCTCAACGCTGGGAAAAAAAATCTGAGATCGAGGGTCAGAGGAACAGTTTCACTTTACCCATGTCAACCCTCCTCCAAGGTGAGAAGCTCAGTGGCAAGACACCTTTTTGGCCAGCGGTTTCTCCCATGGGGAAAAAGTGAGAGCCTGTGAGTGAGCCCCTGGCTTCTCCCACTGTGGGAGATACTGCTAAAGAGGCCCACTGCGTTCTTTCTTGCCCTGTCCAGAATACCGTGGTGTGCTGCTACATGACTGGGGGTCGGTCAGAGAGCGGCTGGGAGAACAGCAGCATACAATCCCTCCAAGAATTTCCCCCAAGAGGGAACAAGAAGCATGGAGCAGGGCTATCCCTAGAAAAAGTCTGAGAATGCTTCAGGATCCCTAGTAGGGCTGACTGAGGTATTTCTCTCCCAAACCAGTCAGTAAAGACTGGAGGAGATGACTGTTTATTCAAATGTGAATAGAGCAATGAAAGATTTCAAGGAACATGAAAAATCAAGGAAACATGACACCACCAAAGGAACACAATAATTTCCAGTAACTGATCCCCAAGAAATGGAGATCTGCAATTTGTTCCTTAAATAATTCAAAATAGTTGTTTTAAGGAAACTCAGTAAGCTGTAAGAAAACATAAAAAGATGATTTAATGAAATCAGATAAATGAATGGATAAAGACGTTTTATATATACATATATATATAAAACAAAGCCAGAACTGCAAGCTATGTCACCTCACAGAGAACTTAGTGATCTATTTTAAATTCCATATATTTCTTTCTTTCTTTATAAAACAAAAATATATTGTCATTGAAAAAATATTAGAAAACATCCTTTCATGAGGCTCCAAAGATAATCACTTGATACTCTTGATGTATATGTCTTACGGCTTTATTTTTTCTTCCTTTTTTCTCTTCCTTATTTCCTACCTTTCTTCTTTCCTGCCTTCCTGCCTTCTCTCCCTACATCTCTCCCCCCCACCTTATATCCTTCCTTCTGTCTGTCTGTCTGTTATTTACCTGTTGTCCTTTAGTACCATACCTGCCCTTTATACTCTACTCTGTTTCCTGGCCAGTGGCTTCCTACTAACTCCTGACAATAAGCAGCACTGGCAGTAGGTCAAGGGGTGAAAGGAAGAAAGGGGATACTTCCTTCCGGTTCTGACAGGAGACAACTGCCTCCAATATTGGAGTTTACTGACACCACAACGTGGGAGTCAAAGGAGGAGGGAGTTGGCATCTAGCCTTTCTGATGGTTCTAGCTTTGGCTGAAACAGCACCTCTTCAGTGGATCCATAACCTCCCGTAATAACATCTCCAACGTTACAGCTATAGATGCAACTCTGCAGACCCCTTCACAGGAGCACTGGCATTTTCTCATCACTGTGAGTCATCCTTTCTTCCTGTCTGCCTTTCCAGACCCTACATTGGTCCACTCCATCTTTCTCCCTTCTTTTCTTCTATCCTTCTACTACTTTGTAGACACTTTTCTGTAATAAATTACCTCTTTGAATTGTCTACACTTATTTCTCTTTCCCTCATTGGGCTTTGCTTCTCTATCTGCTTATTATCTATCTGTCTATCTATCTATCTATCTGAGAATTTATCTGAGGAAAAATCGATTTGAATCTGGCAGCATCCAATCTAGCAGATAGAAAGGAGCTCCAAAAAGCTGTACAAAATGAAAGGCTTTCAATGCCAGAAGGGAGCAGGAACAAAGGAAGTTACACCAGGCAAAAAAGCAGATTAGTTACTGCAAAGTTACTTTCCTTTAGAGGATGGCAGGGGTATATCAGACAGATTACCTAACTAGTACTGATCAGGTGACTCCTGATGAACTGTTTTAAGATGCCATTTCTGGGAGAGCCAAGCTGTAATTAAGTTAAATCTCAGTTTGGTGATGTGGAGCTTAAAATAAATGACTACGTTTTGGCCCTATGGTCTTGTTTTTTAACACTATCTGTTTATCATCTGTTTATCAATCCATCTCATCCATCATCTCCTTATCTATATTTCATGTTTCATGTAAAACATAATATTGTGTGTGTAAAGTATGTTTTTAATGTGTATGTTCATATAACAATATACTGTGGACATCTTTACATGTCAACAGGTATTCTCCAAAAATGCATTTACAATAATTTACTTAACCAATGTTCTACAACTGAACAGTGAGTTCTTTCTAAGGTTTTATTGTAGACAATATCACAATTGTATAAGTAACGTTTGTACACGTGCTTATTTATTTTTAATGTCCTAGTATAGAAATTTTTGTGTCAAAGGAAGTTATTTTAAACACCGTTGCTACGTATTGATATTTTTTTCCTGCAAATGGTTACATCAAACTTACTCTTCCTCCTGAAGTGAATTAGAATAACTGTTTCCCTCATACTCTTGCCTCAAATGTTTTTTTTTTTTAAATTTTGTTCTGACAGTTTTATTGGTAAAAATTTCATTGTCTGGAACTCCAATGAGGCAGAATATATCTGTCACATATATTTCTTTTTTAAAAAATAATTGCCTATGATGACCATTGTTCACTACTTTACTGGAGGGTTGCCTTATTTTTCTTATTTCAAATGTGAACTTTCTTTCCAAAGTGCACACTAAACTTTATTTTCCATAAATGTTGATCTTATTTATTTACTATTTTGTAGATTTTCTTTAATTTAAAAAACATTCACTATTAGTGAATGTAATTTAAAAAACATTCACTATTAGTGAATGTAAAAGGTATTTTAAATATAATTTTTAAACTATGCTATGTACTTACATTTAAAAAAAATTATTTGTGTCTCTTCTTATCAGGCTTAAAAGACATTCCTTAATATATGTTTACCACAATCTGCAAATGTATTTTCTTCTGATTAATACTACCATTCATCTATTTATTAAAATCAGAAGTGAGGGGGTTCATATTTGTTAAATTCCTTTTCCTTATATTATGTATCAATTTCTGTTGATTCTACCTCCAAAATGTTTCCCAAATCTACCAACATCTCCTATCAACTGCCATCACCTTCCTCCACACTATCCCCAGAAACAATGCAATAACCATTGAACTGGTCTTTCCAGTTCCATTCTTGCTTCCTAATCAATCACTCACAATCTGAGTTATCATTTTAAAAATATAAATGGAGTGGAACTCGTTTGCCTAAAAACCTCTGATGATTTGCTTTTTCTTAGAATTATACCTAACACCTCCCCACGCTTGACCTGAGCTCTCCCAACGTCTCCAGCCTCATCTGATGACTGATGACATAGTCTTTTGTCACTAACTTCCGAACACACTGGCTTTCTGCTACTTCTCAGAAAGCGCTAAGCTCTGTGCCACATGGGAACTTTCCTCTTGTTCCTTTTCCTTGGTAACATTCTTCCCCTGGCTCTTAACATCAATTAAACATCTCCTCAACTCAGCCTTTAACATTTGCCTGCTTTTCTCTATTTCATAAAGCTATTTATTTCCTTAATAACAACTTGTTTAATTCATTCGTTCTTTTCTATAGGTATTATCTCCCTAATGAGAGTGTAAATAGAATGTAAGATTTTTGAGAGAAGAAATCCCAACTAAGTTGTTCACTCTGGTATTGTAATCATTTCATAATGTTTAACATAAAGTAGATGAAAGGAAAAGAATATTTGCCTGAATAAGGAAAAAGGAAAAAATAAATGAAACTTCATTTTTCAAATAAGGAATCTGAGACTTAGAGAAAAGGTTTTTTTTGTTGTTGTTCAAAGTTTAGCCATCGTTTTCTCACTAACTTAAAAAGTGTGTGTGTGTGTGTGTGTGTGTGTGTGTGTGTATTTTAAGTTTAGTGATTATTGCAAAGAAAGCAGACAATCCCTGTAGCCTTAGAAAACAGAACTTTCTAGCCTAGTTATCATATAAGGGGCCTGTCTATGGGGTTAAGAGAGAGTCACTTAGAATCACTTCCCATGCATGGCTTTATTAGCCACATTAATGACATCAAGCTTTATGCTAAGGATTATGAGAAATCATCAAGGTCTTTTGTTGGAAAGCAAGTTGACTGGATTTGTTAAAATAAATATGTATCTTCACCTTTCAGGGATTTGGACTAGATGACCTCTGAGATTGATTCTAAAACTATGTTCCATAATTCTGTGATTTAACAACTTTTCTAATATTAGTTGAATATTAGGGGAAATTAGCACCAAAGTCTTATTTGGATGTATTCTCATATAATTCTACATTTAAAGGCAAATAATTTTAATTCCAAGCATTTTTGAAATTGTTTCATTTGAATTTATTTTAATTTTATTAGCATCTCTAAAATACAGCAAGATTCTATCAGAGATTCTGAAAGAATAATTTTAAAACCCTAATCTGTTAGCATATTGCACCACATGATAGAGAAAATATCACATATATTTGCTCATTTCCTAGACCATGTATGTGTGAATACTACATCTACCTTCATATTAGACTGTACCCAAAGAAAAAACAATAAGAGAAATATGCAATTAGTATATAGAACATTTATACTTACAAAAAAATAAAATAAATTCTTCCTTCTTCTAGGTCTTAGTGTAGATGGTTTTTTTTTTTATTAATGGCCTCTCAGATCAAAGAGGTATTTTAGAACTCTCTTATACAAGAGTAACCCTACTCTCCATATGTCACCCTCACATTACTCAGTTTTATTATACTTATGGAACTATTTTCTATATGAAGGTATTTATTATCTTTCCTCCCTTGGTAGCATGTAAATGCCATGAGAGTATCTACTTCATCTATGTTTTTTCCTTCATATAATCCCAATGCTTAAAGTAGTTCTTGGATCATAAAAAAAAAAAAAAAAAAAAATTGCTGAACAAATGAAACGCTGAATGAACAAATAGTTTAAGTTATAAAATCATACTTCAAATCTAAGCTTTGCTAGTTATATAGCTTACTTATTAGTTATTTATCTTTGGTCAAATCACTTAACTACTGGGGGCTTGGGTTCTCCACTTATTTAAAGGGAAGATTCATTCACAGTATTGTTTTAGTGCTAGAATGATATAATAAATGTGAAAATACTTGTCAAACTGTAATAAATAAATTAAAATCTAAGATCACTATTGTTATCTTGTTGAAGATAAATTTACCATCAAGGATGTTTCTGAGGTAACTTGAACTTGATGAAGAAAATAGGTACTCTAATCACATATAAACAAATTATGTAAGAAAGGTTAAGTTAAATGAATTCTGCTAACCAAATTTGACTGCTTTACAATGAAGCCAAACATCTCCATTGAAAAAATAGATATAATTTTAAAATATCAAGGCTAAAATTGGAATTGACACCTGGAAACAATGATATAATTGATATGTGATTTTTCTCATTATTTAAAACCATAATTTTGAAGAAATTCATTTTGCCAGATATGATTTAATCTAAACAGATCCCTAAAAATTCACTCATCAAATATGTTGCATCCCCCAAATATCTCCTATTTGCTACTCAAAAGATTTTAACTTAGGAGAATTTTTTCTTGAATATACAATCTCCTTTTCTACTTGAAACCTTAAGATGCACATACTAAAACTGAAGAGATGTTAGACGGTAAAACCCACACAATATTTTTTTTATAATTATCAGTCAATCCACACTTTAAGGGTAATAAATTTTGAAGATATATCTCAAAGATATTTTCTAAGAACCAATTTTATTAAATAAAAGCACAAGGGTATTAATGTCAAGACCACATACCACTTCCATATATTAAAATGCACATTACATACGCCCAAAATTAAGATATAAATGCATGAAGTAAGCACAACCTGCCTCTAGAGTTACCACCAACTGTTAATTCCAGCAAAAGCAAGCTTATTTACTCAAATTAGTGCATTTGGGGGCTTTAATTGTTCATATTTGTGCTTAAAGCATTAGTCTTTGTGGATTTAACTGGCATAAGTCAATATTTTTATCTTCACTCAGTTGAGAAATCTATGAAAAGTGTTGCCTAACAACCACAAATCAATAAGAGAGAGGAGGCTGTGCCATCCATTTCTTGTTACGTGGTTAGCTTGACTTTGTTTCCTCTAATATCTAGCAACAGAGGCTTTGATGCAGAATAGAAAGCATCCTGACTTTGTAAACTGAGACTGATCCTGTGGTATCATCCTTCTCTTCCTAAGGCTGCCCATAAATTCCTATAACCCTTTACCTGAGCCACCTACTGTTAATTATTTCAATATTTCCTAAGAGCCTACTCTATACAAGATGATATACTAGACACTGAATAAGATTCAAATTTGAATAAAATACTCTCCTTGAATTCAAGTTACTGATGATGAAACAGTTGTGACACATATGCCCTGTTAAATAAAATCTGTACGGAATACTTGAATAGGCTACAAAAAAAAGAGATATAACTGTATAGCACAGGGAACTCTTCTCAATACACTGTAATGACCTATATGAGAAAAGAATCTAAAAAAGAGTGGCTATATGTATACGTATAACCGATTCACTTTGCTGTACAGCAGAAACTAACACAACATTTTAAATCAACCATACTTCAATAAAAATTTTTTAAAAAAGAACTGCAATAAAGGCTGGAAAATTTTTTAAAAAGATAAATAAATAAAGAGCACTAGGAATACAAAAAAGGAAAGATTAATTCTAAAGAGGGTAATGGGTTAAATACACTAAGAATACCACCTTCTCCACTAACCCTCCTTTTATTTTTTCCTTTATTCTTCCTATATTACCAATTCTACTCCTAATAGCAATAGCAATGCTAAATCTTTATATGCTTTATCTTGCCTAATCTTTATACTACTCTGGTGAGGTAAATAATAGTAAGGCCATTTACCAGTAATTGAACTCTCACTCATAACATTGTTATGGTACTAATTTAAGGTCACATTGCTGGTATCGGGGTCAGAATTCAAACCCAGAACTGTGTGATTCCAAAGCATGAGGTTTTAACCACCTAGCTATAATGGTGTCCACACTCACTTTGAAGAAAGAAGGGAAACTGTTTTGTAGGATCAGAAGAAAGGCATTTGACCCTGAGGGAACAAGAGGTGTCAGAAAAGACATTGAGTTGTGAGATTTCATGGTGTCACTAAAGAACAGATTATTTGAAACTGGAGTGTAGAGCACCTGGGAAAAGTAATAGGAAATGAAACGGAAAAGGATTGTGACCAGATCATAGAGCACCTTTCCAAGGAATTAGAATTTTATTTTTAAAAATTGAGGAGTCATTATTTTTCTTCTACAGATAACAGCATTATTTTATATGCAATATAATAAGGATACTTCATTGCATGACATTTGAGAGGCGTCAAATAAATGTCTAATAAATCAAATAATGGGGATGGAGTAAAAGATCTATTAGAGGATCCTTAGGAAGATAGGAAGAAAGTTCACAAACTATGGCAGTAGAAAGAACATTAGAATCATCAGATTGGGAGTAAGGGAAACTTGGTTTAAAACTAGGTTAGCAATTAACTAACTTGGAGACAATTTTTTCCCCCAGCAAAACTTCAGGGTTCTCATCTAAACTCTAAACAATGGGGAAATTAATAATCTCTAAAGTTCCTTAGCTCTAAAATCATATGACTTTGACCTGGTTAAAAAAAAAAAGGCGGGGGGGTTTACATTTCTTTTTAAATAAAATAATTTCAAGTGTAACCATATCAGATCTTTGTTGTATACAGAAGGTGTTTGTCATGGGGACAAATGATTTCCACCAGAGAGGCTGTAATAATATCATTAATATAGATGGTAAATATGAGTGGGGAATATTTCTGTGAAAATAATGAGCTCAGATTGGGGCATATTGAGTGGCAGGGCAGATTAAAGCAGACTCATTGAAGATACCCTATGGACAGTCATACTGCAAATTAGGAACACAGGCAAATAATCCAAATTGGAAAGATGTCTAAACATATATAAAGGTTATATCTAAAGCCTCATGAGGAAGTTGATAAAATCCAGAGAAAACCCTTAGGATAGGATGAAGGAATCAGTGCACAAATAGATGCCTTAGAGATAATGTATCAGAGGGAATTGTGAAAACAAGAAAACTGTAGAGAACCTGAGGAGTGGTAAGTGCAGGAAAAGCAGATTCAAGAATGTGCACCTTCACAGAAATAGAGAAAAAAAATAGTATTAAATATAACCTTTGTTCTACAATGTCATGTGCAGTAGAAATATAATTTAAAATGATATCCAAAAGTGATATCCAAAATATAAAGTAAAATGGTATCTAAAAAGTTAGGTTTTTTAAAGAAGGAGGTCATTATTGACCTTCACAATATAGTTTCTCTTGGTGATAGGTAGGGCCTAAAGCCAAAGAATAATGAGTTAAAGAGTTTTAGGAGGAAGAACTGGACACAGTGTGAGTATTTGAAGATATCTGGAGATGTAGGGAAAAAATGAAATCTGTAAGGTCTCTTTATTGTGGAAGCCAGATCAAAGGAAGATTTTTTTAAAACTAATATGTGCTGCTCAGATATCCTACAGTGTGTGGCAAGTTAATTTACATGTATTGAGCATTCAGAGATATACATTTAACAGAACTAAATAATATCGAATTGTGCAAAAATCTGGAAATAAACTATTTTTTAAAAGACTGAAAGTATAAAAGAAGTCAAGAATAATGAATGGAAAAAGC
The DNA here is from genome assembly GCF_028023285.1 of Balaenoptera ricei. Classification (NCBI taxonomy): domain Eukaryota; kingdom Metazoa; phylum Chordata; class Mammalia; order Artiodactyla; family Balaenopteridae; genus Balaenoptera; species Balaenoptera ricei. Next base: position 25,822,162 of record NC_082641.1, read on the forward strand.
CAGGAGGAGGGAAAAACAGGAAGGGTATCATGAATAAAATTAAAGAAAATAAATTGGGGTATAACACGGAAAAAGGAGGAAAAAATAAAATAGGAAAATATGCTAATAAATTGATGTATGCAAGAATCGGATGAGTGCAGGGGTAAGGTGAGGTCAAGGAATGCCTTCTTGGGTAGCAGGTCATTTTTTTAAAATGTAATGAACAAATTGGTGCTGAGCATGAGAATGTTGGGTGGCCATAGAAAGGTTTAGAATTTCCTAAGAAAGTTTGGGCATTTGTACACATCATGAAATTCTAATGCAATCCAACTGAAGGAGTCTTCACATATCTTGGCCCTCATCAGTTAGGCTTGTAAAACTAGGAAAATGAGAATACAAAGGGGTAACATGTGGTAGACAAATGATTAAGAAAGTCTTTTCCTCTTCATTCCTGCAAGTATAATGTGCATTCAAAGCACAGGATACTGAAGTAAATCATAGATAAATGTTGTAGTTGGGCATCCAGGAATCTAGGAGGCCAGATTGCTGGAAGAGTTATCTGCATAAGAGGCAAGCTGCTCAGAATGGAGACTGAGACAGGGTTCCTGGTTTTACTGCAGATGGATTTCTTTTTTTTAATTGTAGGTAATTTGAACTTTAATCACTTTGTTTGTTGGAGGATTATTCTAGAAAGAGTGACCAGTGCCTATGAAGGGATGATCCCCCTAAAGCAGAGGGAAGGGGGAGTCTTCAGATGTTCCAGGAGATTGAGGTCTATAGGTCCTCTCAGTGCTTGGGGAGATAACACTTATTCTCCAGCAATACCCCCAGGGATGTGGGAGAACATCCCCGGGTGTGATGAGAGGCACACCCACAGAAGTGGACCTTCGGAATAGGGCACCTGGTAAGGGCAAAGATCATAATATCTAAGGTTGACAGAAGCTGCAGAGCTACCTGACTTCAGGGTTCAGGGATCATATGTATTTAGATCCTGAATCTTTCCACAGTGATTAGGAGAAACTGAAACTTAGAAGTCCTGCCTCAATTTTTAGGCACCATATAGGGAAATATCACAAACATATACTTCCCTTCACCTGGAAAAAAAAAAATCAAACTCATTACTGTGTAGCTATAACTTGCACTGAAAATTCCCTAAAAAAGAGGAGTTTTTATGTCTCCCCATTGGAGGTTATATATGTTAAAGTTTGATATATTATAATACATGGTAATATCACTGAGAAACACAAAGTGATTTAAACTCATTAGCTTATTAATCCTTGGAAGACTACTCTATGATACAGAGGGAATAGATATTATTATTTTACCCTGTGGAAAACTGAAAGGCACTACCTATCTAAAGACAATTTTTTTAAAAAAGCTGAAGTCTATAAATTGTAGATGGTTTTATACTGTACCTGACATAGCTCAGAAAAAAAGAATCAAAAGAGGCAGATTCGTGCTTTCCAGGCATGTCCCAGGAATGGAGGATTCTCTTTTTATGTTAATCCACTCTCTTTGGGCCAAAAGCTGACAGTGCACAGACAACAAAGGGCCCACTAGGTCTGCTGTCCAAAAATACTCACCGCAATTTGTCAGGCTTCACATTAAACATGGGTTTTTACACATCGCTGGCCTCTAAACATAAAAGATCCTGTTGGTTTCCCTAATTAAATACAGTGAGATCAAAGGTTCCCCAATGTCTATCTGACTGTCTCATGGTATTCCAGAACTGAAAGCAAATGAGAAAAGTAAGGAAAATATGTCAAAATTTCCAGAGAATGAATGAATCAATCAATGAATCAATCAATCTAGCAAGCAAGCAAGCAAACAAGCAAGCCTGGGCAGTCTATGAATGTTGCTGTTTCCTTTGCTTGTTTTTTCCTTTAATCAGATAATTGTTTTGATCTCAGAATTAGAGGAAACTGAAGTGCAAAACAGAGAGATAACAGACATCTCATTTTTGTAGAGAAGATGGCATTGCCCTATGATCCAGAAGTACTACAATGATATTTTTCTAAGCAGAAAATCCCTGGAACAACGCGTTTTCATAAGTCAGTAACATTTTATAGAGGAAGATGCATTAAAATAAAATACGGCCAGACTTCGGTGACTAAAATCCTACTTTAGACTTATGAATCCATCCATAGATTATTCACAATGGAGGTACTGTTTACAGGAAATTCCAGCGTCAAAGGGATGATCTAATACTGATTCTTTGGGGGTGAGTCAATATTGATTATTCTCATTAAGGGAACAATAAGTAATAGATTTGGAAAGGATCTTCTCTTTGAGGGACACTATGTATTGGCTGAATAAGAACTTGAAAAAAGTTGTTAAAGCTTTAAGACACATATGCCAGGATACACTCACCACTTCTATTTCTCTCCAAACAAACACACTTGTAAACAAAAAAATAAAAGGGTTTTGCAATTTCAAAAATACGTTTGTCTAATAGGTATCATATGTAAAATCATATACATAATATGATTTTAAACACACTCAGCTATCAGATGAGTTTTTCCATGCAAACATAAACTAGAGTAACCAATATTTTAAATGACAAATGATTATCAATGAAAAGTTACCAGGGAAAAACATGAATGCCTATATACTTTACTTAGCAACAAAAATTGCTGTCTTCAATATGTTCTTTATTAAAATGTAATAAAAATCTCTCCTGAAAACCAGATGGTAGATGACATGATAAATTAAAGCCCTGCATAAGTGCGAATAGAAAAAATAACTTGCTGCAGACATAAATGACATTTACAATATCACATATGTTTTTTCTACTGAATATAAGATGATCTTGATATTGCAAAAGACCTTATTCCAGAAATGAAACAGGAGAAAAAAAATGAGGCAGCAACTTGCATTTCTATAGAAATTGAAAATGCTATCTATGGCCTATATTCCAATTTGAGAAAGAATATTTGAATAATAATGAAACACTGACACAAATAGAAAGAATACTAATTATTTTTTAATTAGCGTTTTCCCTTATTCTTCTTTTATTCCTATTTGTCAGACATGAACTAAAAAAGAAATTTTAGTTCTAATATATTTAATACCTGCCTAAATACCTTGACTCTTGTCAAATATGCTTCAAATTACTACATTAATACATATGTGATTATGCTACAATTTCACTTACCAGCATTATGCAAAGGCCCCAGAAAGTGCTTATGGGAGCCTATGAGGTTCTGGGTTACACAGACTTAATTTGAGATATTTCTCCACCATATACCAGCTATGTGACTATGGGCATGTTACTGAACCACTCTACTCTTCTCCTTATTTTTCTGTAATCGAGGATTTCATTAGTATGTAGTATAAAATAGCTGGGGGGTTTAAACAGGGTGATGTAAACAGCATGCAATACAATACAGTACATTAAGCCCTCAGTAAAGCATCAGTCATTATCATTATAGTTTACAGGTTGTAAGTGCAGACAAAAATATAAATGAATTACTCTAATAGCAAACGAAGCCCATTTGCTGGCTCAACTTTAAGTCTCGTTTCTTAAACCGTAACATAACCTTCTTTGGCAGACCCTCTTCAACAGTTGCTACCCATGCCTGCTGTGACAATGTTGATGGGTCTGCATACTGAACAGATCTCAGCTAACTCTGTCAACAAAATGGATAAAAATTTCAGAAATTGTTTCGTGTTAGAAATGGCCAATAAACTGCTTATTGCTTTGCAAATATTGAACCTGGGAAAATAATGCTACATCTGCTAAAAACTTATGGAGTAGCTGATGGCCCATATAAATAGATAAATATGGAGGGAATAAACAAGAATAATTGCAAGCCCTTAATAAATCTGGTCTTTATACTCTTGACAAGCTGAAAAACTGTGGTGAGATTCTGAAAAGAAAAAAAAGAACTGAGGAATAAATGATACTCTTGGATAAATTCTAGGTATAGAATAAGATTTAGGTATAAAATTTAGTTATCTTAGCAATAGATAGAGAGCCATGGAAATGAAAATATTTAAACTGAGAATCCTACATCATACGTCAAGAGATTTCATGGTAGTCTAGATCAAATATAGATTCAATTAGCCATACCTCAGTGGTAGCACATTTTCTTACCTGAATGTAGTCTATTTCAGGGTGAAAACAGAATTTCCATGTCAGTCAATACACATTGACATAAATTATAGTAATAGGAGAACCCTTAATCTGGCCTATGCAAAAATGAGAATTTGAACCCAACACTTTTGCAAAATGATGTACAGTTACACTTTAATTGGTGCTTAATGAATTAGTCTGGAAATTAATATCACATGGTGTGTTTAGTAGACAGTTAAGTTTTTTCCTAGTTGAACACCACTTATGTCTCATATTTAAAGACACACAAAAAACTGATTTATATGTTTGTATGGATGACATAGCAGTTAAGGTCCAAGCAAGAAACAGATGGTCTTCAAAGTATTTAAGTGACGTGAGCTTCAGTGGAGGGACTCCACAAAGAGAAGATGAAGTTAAGGACACCAAGGAGAGATAAACACCCAGGAATTAGTAACAACAGGAAGCCAGTATCACCCTGAGTGAAAGAGGCAAGGAGAAGGTGCAGTGTTTATGAGAGCCTAGCCAGAGCTAGATCTGTGGAAAACGGATAGCCAACAGGAGCCACCACTGTCAGAACGGTGATTAAACACCCACACCAGTCTTTCCTCATAGCTTTCTTCTTCTTCAAGTGCCTCCCACTGGCTGAATCCAACATAAAACCAGAAGACAAGGAAATCTACAGAGGTTCAAACTCCCAGGGCACAGAACACAGCAGAGAAGAACTGAGGATAAATAAGTGTATCTGGCAGTGAGAAAGAGGATAAAAAGCACATATGAATAAAATGTAATTGGACTGCAAGCTTAACTTTTAAAGTGCCTGTTAGTGATACTATAGAAGAGATAAAACTTTTCTTTATGGTAACTATTTTGTTATATGCATGAAATTGTTTCATCCACCACATTTCAGCTTTAAGTACTTTTTAATTCATACAAATGCATGCAATAAAATGCAATTACAGCTCAATTAAAATTTCAGTGCAATTAAAGCACATTGAAAATAAATGGTACAAAACAAATCTTTGCTGTTGTTTTTGTTTGCATTTACTGGGATTTTGGTGCTTTTAAGTACCAATCTGTTATTAGAAATATATAAATTTGCTATGTAGTTTACCCAATAAGTAAATCATAACTCACTTATTATATTACTGCATTTAAATTGTGCATGAAAATCTGGGATTTGAAATGACAAAAGGCAGGTTAAAAATAAACATTTGTACATTCTAGCTGAAGGGTATATGCACTGAAGATTTGATAGCTTTTTTTTAAAAAATGGCAAAAATTGAGAGAACCGAAGAACTCTCAAAATGTTCAAAGATGGTTTGGACATTGAAATCAGTAAATGAATGTAAAAATACTGATACTGAATAAAATATCTGCTTTCATTGTCAATAGAAATAACAAATGCTACATGCCCATTTGTCTAGGTTACACTGGGTTAGAATCAGGGCAGCCTACTAAGGAATAAATAAATATTTCCTTGATTCCTATTATATTAAGAAATTCAAAGCATCAGGTTTAAATGACGTTAGCACACAAAGACGTCTTAAAATTCCCATCTCTAGTACGCTTATAGTTTCAATGAGGAGATGAAACTTTAGGACATAAATATTCTGTATACACACACACACACAATGACATAACATAAGAGTTGGATAAAGAATCATAAATTAAATGGTGAATAATCAGGAAACAATTTTTTAAAGTGGCATTTGCATTGAAACTCTACAGATATATAATAATGAGCTAGAAAGAAGAAGACATTCAAATATTGGAAAATGGGGTAAAAATAAAATTAGCTGAAGTAACTATATACATATGCACATAGACATCATTTAAGCGGCACTGAAAAAACATTATCTTTCTGGAATTGGGATTTTAAAGGAAAGTAGTATATAGTATGTACAGATAATGTGGCAAAAACTGGATAAGTCTAATTGTGAGTAACCTTACAATGGCAATCATTCCAAAGGCATAATCTGGAATTTATACCACAGGCAATGGGGAGGCATTGAAGTTATTCCTGTAGAGGAAGTGTCTGATGAAAGAGTTTTAGGATGAACTGAACCAGTTAGAGAAAAGAAGCAGGGAATAATACATTCCCAGAGGGATATGGGAGACAAAGGTAAAAATTAATGGTAATGAATAAAAGGGGGAAGATATCAGAAATATTTAGGAGAGATAAGGTAGACTTACTCTTTGTTTAGAACCAGACAACAGTGAAGGATGGGGAGTTAAATATGACTCCAAGATCTCAAGCCATGAGGATTAGAATAATGTCAGCCTCGGGAAAATCAGGATGCACAGAGTGCCATAAACAGGGAGTGCTGGTGCCCTCAGGCCAAATGCAGCTGCAGCAGGAGCTTACTCAGAGCAGTTTTGGAGAGGAAACTGCTGCTTCTGGACTTGTTCAAAAATCTTCAGACTGTGCGGTGACCCCAGGGAAATTTTTTATCTTTCTGTATTCGGTAGTCCCAACCTGATGCTCTAGGGCAGTCATAGAGAGGTTTTAGCCTCAGATTAAGGAAGTGTTCCTTAGAATTATGTTCAAGCTTATATCCTATTACAAATATTCTGGGTGTGCTAAGATTCTCAGGGTTCTGAGAAGCAGGACAGACATAGTGATGGTGGTAGTGGTGGTGGTGGATGATAGAGGAGGATGGACATCTCACCTTTCTCACAACTATTTACAAACTAAACCTGAGTTGAAGATTTAAATTTTCCCTACTTTACCAGAATTTTTTGCAAAATTCTAACTTCTGAGAATAAATATTTTGATCCTCTTAAACTGATTTATAGCAAAATACTAAATCTAATGTAAAAATTTTCGACAGGGGCATCAATTAATGTGAACCAAAAAAGATTTAAAAAATACTTAAAATTTGCTTGTTGTATGACTTCAGAGGATAAGTATCACTAAAAAATTGCAAGGTAACATATATAACACAGTTAGAAGGAATCAAAGACATTAATCCACTAAGAAAAGGCACTGCAGTGTAGTTTCAGATGCTGAATCAGGAACTTTTTTTTCCTGTAGTTGTTCTTATGGTGTTAATATTTTTTTATTGTAAACTTAAGGAAGGCATCACATATCTCTGGATCCCAGACTCCTCACAGACTGTTCTAGGGACAACATGGAAAAAAGAATATGAACTTCTTTGAAGAGTGTAAAACCATATACAGTACAATCATGATCCTCTCTACAGAGAGTATTGATAGCTCTTCTAGTCAATGAATACTGGTAATACACTTAACAAAATTCAATCAGTGTTCAGTGAGGAAATCAGAGCTCAGGCTTCATAGTTTGAAAGTGGGTGCTTAATATGCAGAAGTAGTTGCTAAAATCTTGAACGAGCTGAAAGGCCAAAATGGATAGTATGAGGCAAACCAGAGATTATTAAAATGGCTCTGCCTGATATATCCAACTCTTTGGGATTAGAGGTGTGCAAAGAAGAGTTGGTATTACAGAGCCTGGGATCTGGGACTATGAAGTGGTTGCTTGGTTAGGAGGAAGGATTAAGAGAAAGGGGCTTTTTGTCGCAAGTCGAAACACCTGAGGAGATGCAGCCACTGCGGGGGATGCTGCCTGAAGCAGAGAAGTTGGGGAGAAACGTCCGGACTTCTTTATTCTTCCTGCCAGTGCCTCCTATTGGTGGAGACTGTATAGAAGCTTACTGACAAGAAAGCTCTAGAAAAGTAGATTGCAAGGATCAGCACACTACAAAACAGGGCAAACACAGAGGGGTGAGGATTGGACCTGAGAGCAAATTATCAGCAAAGATAGAAAAAAAAAATAGAATTAAATTTTAAGCAGAAATTATCTGGTCTACTTAAGGAACAAAAGCCTAAAATGAGTAAAATTATACTAACCTGCCTTGATTAAGTAGATTAAGGGCCTTGACCATGACCAAGACTTGTCAATGCAACTTCCATACATAACTGAAACTCTTATCCTTAGTTCAGGCAATAATTCTCTTATCTAGAAGAGTTTAATAATCTCAAATCCCTCCAGCGTATCATTCACACTATTACTAGGTGAGTGATGATTCAAGTTTAAATATAATCATATCAAAGATCTAATTAAACTCTTTAAATTCACTTACCATTATGTTGACTGTAGGATTATGACCAAAATACTCAGCAAGTCATTCCACAGGGTCCACAATTCAACCTTGCCTACTTCCATGACCTGTCTTACACTGATCTGGACTCTAATTTTTTTTTTTTTTTAATAAATTTATTTATTTATTTATTTTTGGCTGTGTTGGGTCTTTGTTGTTGCTCATGGGCTTTCTCTAGTTGCGGCGAGCGGGGGCTACTCTTTGTTGTGGTGCACAGGCTTCTCATTGAGGTGGCTTCTCCCGTTGCGGAGCATGGGCTCTAGGCGCGAAGGCTTCAGTAGTTGTGGCGCACGGGGCTACTTGCTCCACGGCATGTGGGATCTTCCCGGACCAGGGTTCAAACCTGTGCCCCCTTTATTGGCAGGCAGATTCTTAACCACTGCGTCACCAGGGAAGCCCTGAACTCTAAAGCACCAGCTGCACCAAATTATTTACATTTCCAGAAAGTACCATTGTTATGTCTCACCTCTGAGCCTACTCTCACAGATCCCATACTGGAATATCCTTATCACCTTGTCCAACTGGCTAACCATATTCATATTTTAATACTTAGTTCATGTGTTAGATTCTCTATGAAGTCTTTTCTGAAACCATCTTGCTAAGCAAACGTGATCGTCACTGTTTTGTGTCACCGCTGGTCCCTGTAATTCTTCAATAACAATTGTAACAGTAGTTGTAGGATGCACCATCAGATGTTAAAATTGAATTTTTAAATTTTTCTTTAATTTAGGAAAGCAGAAGCTTAACAATTTTTAAAGGAAACCCCTTTAGAAGATTGATAAAATCACTTTAGACTTTCTAAAGTTAGTTTCCAACAGAAGAGTAATGTAGGATCACAGATTTAAGGGTAACCTCCCTGGATGATGAAACATTAATCCAGATTTCAAGGAAAGAGGATTGCCAGGGAGATCAGGAGGGCATGACTACCAGGATTTACAGATGTTGAACATTATTAAATTCTGAAACAATATTCTTGGGGCAAGCTAGCCTTCTAACTGATACCTCTAAACGAAAATTCTTTCATCTGTACTGTGGTTTTGGAAGACCAACCATGGTCATGGCAGAAGGTTACAATGAGATGAGCTATATTCTCACTGAAGAACCACTGCAACATTGGCTAAAAATGTTAACCAGTGAGAAGTCACTATGACACTAACACAATATCTTCCGTCTCTATGTGGAGGACTTCAGTAGCCGTGGCAGCAAGAATCAATGGCAGAGGTGGGCAATTTAGACTCTAATTGACCTTCTGCTTCGTTATAGTTGCCGAACTGAGTCCCTAATTTTTAGGCTCTGTAAGCCAAATTCAAGAGGAATTACAGTAAGCGCAAGTGGGGTACCAAGATATAGTATTGCCTACCAATAGGACGATTATAGATTTGAGCAAGTAAATAGAAAATTAAATAAATTTGCTCATAGTTTTTATGCTGAAGCTCCTACTGCTAAAATGTATACTACTTAAATATTGCTTAATCATGATGCATTGTTTACATGGCTACCCCATCTTCTCAACTATAATTTTTTTTGAGAATAAGACATAGATTAGTGTCACAAATGTCCTCCCCCTATTTGGAATCTATTAGAGAATAAGTAAAATTGTTATTAAAAAAGAAATTGTCAATAAATAAATGAATCATTTCACTGATCACATTTTTGTGAGATGAAGGCAAATTCAAAGAGGACAATTATACTAAATTTTTGTTTACATATATTGTTGAAAAAAGAGAAAAATCAAAACATAAGTAAAGTGAATTATAAGTAGGTTCAGGGACAAATTATAAGGGAAGAGAATTGAATTACATAATGGAAAGTAGCGAACTATAGTTTTAGTTAATTTTACTCATAACATGCTAATAAATAGTTGATAACAGGTAATTAACTTCTCTGGACTATAGAGTCAAGGTACATCACCCATTATCTGAATCATTCATTTTCTAATACCATTTAAATGTAAGATTATTAAATTTATGTATGGTAAATTTTATAGAACTGTTATCTCTGGATATTTATGAACTTGCAACATCACCTCAGTTTTACATGACTGAAGTCAAAGACTAAATAAGAGATACGATAAGAGAAGAGATAAAGGATACTGTTAAGTTTCTTTGAAATATCCTGGATAATTTTGGTATCCATAAACAAGACTTCTCGTCAAACTTTCTAAATAACAAATTGCTAAAATAGAGGAACTGTAATAAAAGGCAGAGAGAAACAAGTGATGATAAAAGGGGAAAGCTTGAATAAAATAGTCTATTTAAGAACATGATCTGTTCTGAAGCCAGGGAACTGTACATATTTTCAATAGAACAAAGGGTCGGTTAATGAGAGCTAGTAAGAGATGAGGTGGGAAAAGTAATGTAACCCAAGAGCCACTTGTGTGAGAAGCTCAGGTCCTCCAGCATGTTAGAATAGTTTGTCTTTAGGATTTAAATAAAACTGCTAGTGCAAATGTAAAAGAAAACTTGTTTTTTCCTCTGCATTTCTCTAGGGATTCAAAGAGAACTTATGTTTCTCATGCTCACTTCTGACTCTAGTTTTCTGCTTCTACTTACTTCTTAATTTCTGCAAGTTCTATTCTTTTCCAAATTGCCCTTTTTGGGGGGCACATGCCAATCACTTACCTAAGAATGAAAATGTAGGAAGCCTTTATTGAAGCACTGCAGTAACAGGATGAATATATTGTGGAAAAGCATAAGAAAGGTCTTAAAATTAGATATTAGTAATCCTTGCTAGTAATAGTGAATGCTTACTGAAACAAAATGAACCAGGGATTCAGTGGCTCAAGTAAAACAGAACTTTATTTCAATCCCACATACTAGTACAGAGATGAGTAGAACGGGACTAGTGTTGTAGTGCTATTATGTTCAAAGGGTGGATTTTAGTGCCCATCATTTTCCAATCCGTAGGAGGGGGAAGGAGAAAGCCCAGGGCAAGCGGGTGTCTTTTTTACACAGACAAACCATAAGCTGAATACTTCTTGTCAAAACTCATTGTTCTCCCATTAGTGTCCTGGTGACATCTAGCTGCAAGAAAGGCTGGGAAATGTAGCTATTACTATGGCAGCCAGGTGCCTAGCTAAAATTTAGGTGGTTCTATTTCTAATAGAAGGAATGCACTGGTCTCTCTTACACCCTGTTACATGAAAAATAACTAGCTTCTTGTTATTTTGCTGGGATTCTCCTACTCTTGCTACCTCCAAGATCTCCTCATCCTTCCTACTTGCCTGAATAAGTGAAAATATCTTCTTAAGGTTATGCAAACCAATTTACTTCATTTTATCTCACTTCTGTCTTCTAAACAATGCCTTGAAGATTTACCATCACAGAGCAAAAAAGCCCACTTTGGTATTTTTCTTAACAAGGAGTATATGCCCAAGCGAATTATTTTGTTTCTCACTTCGGAAGCAGAAATTCAGATGGCGAGTTCTACAAAGTAATTTCTTTTTCTCTACTATCACAGATAAGGAACCTAATGTGGAAGACTGGACGCAACCATAAGAAATCTGCACATTAGGCAGTAGATTAAACGGAGTCCTTAAAAATTTCCATCAGTGGAGAGAACTTTCTACTTTAGAAGGAAAATGAAGCCAGCAGGTTGAATTGTAATAAAAGGGGTAAAAACTGGATCCATTAAGAAATATATGTGTGTTCATAATTCTTTATAATATCAAATATATCTTTATCATTGTTTTAAAAATCCTCTCTCTCCAAATCACTTTTAATTAGGTTAGTTTTTGCCTGGCCTAGAATTATTGCCTTCTGTGACCCTACTGAAAAGTACCTCATAAATAGAGCCCCACAAAATCATGTTATTGATTAAATGGAAACAAGACATTCAGTTAACAAGCATTATGCCAGAAGTTTACAAATTACCAGAGATAGAAAGACATAGTCTCTAATCGCACAAAAGTTACAACCTAGTGAGAAGAAAAACAGGTAAAGAGACAATTATGATACAATATAGAAGGATACCTTACTTCTCTATTATAGAGGTCAGCATGGAAGCCATAGGCTCACCTTGAAAGGGCACCCTTAGAAGAAATAGGGAGATCTTCTCAGAGGAGTTGATACCTGTGTTTTGTCCAGGGGTATAGAAAAGAAATTTCTCCAAAGGGATGAGTGCCTAGGCTAGAAAGAACTTAGATATTAGTGATGGCAAGGAGACTGTATTGATTTGGATATTGTCAAGAGAACAATAAAGGTGCTACAGTGCTGATAGCTTTTAAGTTTTCCTAAAATGTCCCAGTTTTCACATGACAGCAATAGAGAACTATTGATGGATTTTAAACAGTGGGTGAGTAAACTCAACAAAGTTTTATTTTAGAAAAATCATATTGGCAGGTATAGAATGGAGACAACCTGAAGGCATAGTGACAAATTAACTATTGTGTAGTGGGATTGTGGTTGCCGCCCCAAGATCCATATGGAGTAGCCATGGAGACTGCTAAAACTCTCTATCCATCACTAAATGCAACCACCGTTAAAATTCTGATATATAAATACATATGTGAATACTTTTATATAATTAACATATATACTTTTATAATGTGTAATTTGTATATATTTAGGTATAATTTTAAATGTAAATAAATAATAGAACTCAACCCTGAGAATCACACATAAAGTTTTTCTGAACTATATCAGGTCATTTAAAATCTCTACACAAAACCTCCCTATGGCTTTCCACCACACACTGAATAGAAACTTGTCTGCCATTCCAACAAAGCCCTCCTGATTTGACCAAAAGAGATTTTCTGATCTCATTTCTTTCCACTTTCTACTCACTACTTGGATCAAGTCACTCTGGTGGCCACGACAGAGTAAACTTTCTCTGCTTTTCTCATGGTTAAGCCTCCACTACCTAAAAGAGAACCTAATGAGCAATCAACAAACGTTTGTTGAATAAATTTTGAATGCGTGTATGTGGTACAAAGCAGCTATCTAATTATAAACACTATTTTTCTGATGTCATATATATTGGGGAAAAGTTTGTCCAATTATCCAGAGACTACTCAGACAGAAGTAGGTTTTCTTCCACACTCTGAGCTACTAGCTTTCTCTGAACAACCTCTAGGGCCATACTGATGTCATACCATCTTAACATTGTTTTAAAGTGCCAAGATGAGAAACCAAGAAAAATTTGGGACAGGAATTGACAAATCTGTAATGGCACAAGCATTTATTGCTTAAAAAGAAATATCTTGTCAATTTTGGGCTACATTTACAAGGATTACTTTTCAGTGAAACAGTGAAAAAAGATACTATACCATTGCTGTCCTTAAACATCACTGTCATTTAAAACATCACACTTTCTTGCTGGTTTCTAAGAATAAATGTTATAAAAGCCACACTCTCAGGGAGGTACAATCAATTGGTCAGATTAAGCTTAACTGACAAATAGTTATCAAAATATGTAATTCATATGGTATAGGCCAAAGTTGTGGCACAGGTAGTAACTGGTATAGCTGTCCAAATGACAAGAATGCCATGTGTCTGGACTACTTTATTAGGTTTGGTTAACGAAACATGGAAGGGACAAGAGGGAGGAGAAATTAATATTAAAGGTGTAGATGCCAGTGTGCATTTAAACAGGTTCCCTGAAAAAGGAATTGGCCAGCCGGGCTTAAAATTTGAAAATGTTGAATTAGTAAAAAGTCATTTGAAACTGAAAAGGGTCAGGATATGAAGGGTCTTAAATCAGGTCAGGATACATAAATAAAAATTTCTGAATGATTGACTGAAATGCAGACTGAAAGCTGCAGGGATTTCTGTCATTGTCCCCTATCACCTGTCTTACGATCTGTACTAACCTACTACTCAAATTATATTTGATCTTCCCTAAAAGTCTATGGCAATGTATAAACAGTACACAAAATTCATATTCATGGGTAGATTGAAAAGACTGGTGTAGAATACACAAAAAAATAGAAAAAACAAAGGGTACTAACTGTAAAATGAATTTTTAATAAAAGATATGCTACATAAAGCTTATAGTTTATAACTGAAATTTAACTTCTATGAGTATGTGGTGGGCTTACTGCAGAAAGTATACTGTCTAGGTTATATGTAAAAAGTGCTATAAAGAAATGGATTCATAGTTTATTAACTGGAAGAATTAAAAGTTCATGGTCGAGAAAACACAAGCTTTAAATGATACATTAAACAAGATGGACTTAATTGATATTTATAGGACATTCCATCCAAAAACAACAGAATACACTTTCTTCTCAAGTGCTCATGGAACATTCTCCCATAGAGATCATATCTTGGGTCACAAATCAAGCCTTGCTAAACTTAAGAAAATTGAAATCGTATCAAGCATCCTTTATGACCACAACACTATGAGACTAGATATCAATTCCAGGAAAAAATCTGTAAAAAAATACAAACACATGGAGGTTAAACAGTGTACACTACTAAATAACCAAGAAATCACTGAAGAAATCAAAGAGGAAATCAGAAAGTACCTAGAAACAATGACAGTGAAAACACGACTACCCAAAACCTATGGGATTCAGCAAAAGCAGTTCTAAGAGGGAAGTTTATAGCAATAAAATCCTACCTCAAAAACAAGAAACCCCTCAAATAAACAACCTAACCTTACACCTAATTCAATTAGAGAAGAACAAAAAAAATCCCAAAGTTACCAAGAGGAAAGAAATCATAAAGGTCAGTTCAGAAATAAATGAAAAAGAAATGAAGAAAACAATAGCAAAGATCAATAAAACTAAAAGCTGGTTCTTTGAGAAGATAAACAAAATTGATAAACCATTAGCCAGACTCATCAAGATAAAAAGGGAGAAGACTCAAATCAATAGAATTAGACACGAAAAAGAAGAAGTAACAACTAACACTGCAGAAATAGAAAGATCATGAGATATTACTACAAGCAACTATATGCCAATAAAATGGACAACCTGGAAGAAATGGACAAATTCTTAGAAAAGCACAACCTTCCAAGACTGAACCAGGAAGAAATAGCAAATATAAACAGACCAATCACAAGCACTGAAATTGAGAATATGATTAAAAACCTTCCAACAAACAAAAGCCCAGGACCAGATGGCTTCACAGGCAAATTTTATCAAACATTTAGAGAAGAGCTGACACCTATCCTTCTCAAACTATTCCAAAATACAGCAGAGGGAGGAACACTGTCAAACTCATTCTACAAGGCCACCATCATCCTAATACCAAAACCCGACAAAGATGTCACAAAGACAGAAAACTACAGGCCAATATCACTGATGAACATAGATACAAAAATCCTCAACAAAATACTAGCAAACAGAATCCAACAGCACATTAAAAGTATCGTATTCCATGATCAAGTGGGGTTCATCCCAGGAATGCAAGGATTCTTCAATATACGCAAATCAATCAATGTGATACCCCATATTAACAAACTGAAGGGGAAAAACCATATGACCATCTCAATAGATGCAGAAAAACTTTCAACAAAATTCAACACCCATTTATGATCAAACCCTCCAGAAAGTAGGTATAGAGGGAACTTACCTCAACATAATAAAGGGTATATATGACAAACCACAGCCAACATTGTCCTCAATGGTGAAAAACTGAAACCATTTCCACTAAGATCAGGAACAAGACAAGGTTGCCCACTCTCACCACTATTATTCAACATAGTTTAGGAAGTATTAGCCACAGAAATCAGAGAAGAAGAAGAAATAAAAGATATCCAAATCGGAAAAGAAGTAGTAAAGCTGTCACTGTTTGCAGATGACATGATACTATACATAGAGAATCCTAAAGATGCTACCAGAAAACTCCTAGAGCTAATCAATTAATTTGGTAAAGTAGAAGGATACAAAATAATGCACAGAAATCTCTTTCATTCCTATACACTCATGATTAAAAATCTGAAAGTGAAATGAAGGAAACATTCCCATTTACCATTGCAACAAAAAGAATACAATACCTAGGAATAAACCTACCTAAGGAGACAAAAGACTTGTATGCAGAAAACTATAAGACACTGATGAAAGAAATTAAAGATGATACAAACAGATGGAGAGATATACCATGTTCTTGGATTGGAAGAAACAACATTGTGAAAATGACTCTACTACCCAAAGCAATCTACAGATTCAATGCAATCCCTATCAAACTACCAATGGCATTTTTCACAGAACTAGAACCAAAAAATTTCACAATTTGTATGGAAACAAAAAACACCCCGAATAGCCAGAGCAATCTTGAGAAAGAAAAATGGTGCTGGAGGAATCAGGCTCCCTGACTTCAGACTATATTACAAAGCTACAGTAATCAAGACAGCAAGGTACTGGCACAAAAACAGAAATATAGATCAATGAAACAGGTTAGAAAGCCCAGAGATAAACCCATGCACCTATGGTCACCTAATTCTGATAAAGGAGGCAAGAATATACAATGGAGAAAAGACAGCCTCTTCAATAAGTGGTGCTGGGAAAACTGGACAGCTACATGTAAAAGAATGAAATTACAACACTCCCTAACACCATACACAAAAAATAAACTCAAAATGGATTAAAGACCTAAATGTAAGGCCAGACACTATCAAACTCTTAGAGGAAAACATAGGCAGAACACTCTATGACATAAATCACAGCAAGATCCTTTCTGACCCACTTCCTAGAGAAATGAAAATAAAAAAGTAAACAAATGGGACCTAATAAACAAATGGGACCTAATGAAACTTCAAAGCTTTTGCACAGCAAAGGAAACCAGAAACAAGATGCAAAGACAACCCTCAGAATGGGAGAAAATATTTGCAAATGAAGCAACGGACAAAGGATTAATCTCCAAAATTTACAAGCAGCTCATGCAGCTCAATATCCAAAAAACAAACAACCCAATCCAAAAATGGGCAGAAGACCTAAACAGACATTTCTCCAAAGAACATATACAGATTGCCAACAAACACATGAAAGAATGCTCAACATAATTAATCATTACAGAAATGCAAATCAAAACTACAATGATGTCAATACTATGACATAGTATGAGTGTGTTTCATGTTTGGTAATTGCAATCATTGTTGCTTTTGTTGTGGTCATCCATGTACAATGCTTGGTGTCAGTCGATTTATCTCTTGTAAAAATAAAATACAGTGTGTGTGTGTGAAAAAAAAAAAAAAAAAAAAAAAACTACAATGAGATATCATCTCACACTGGTCAGAATGGCCATCATCAAAAAATCTACAAACAATAAATGCTGGAGAGGCTTCCCTGGTGGCACAGTGGTTGAGAATCCGCCTGCCAATGCAGGGGACACGGGTTCGAGCCCTGGTCTGGGAAGATCCCACATGCCACGGAGCTACTAGGCCCGTGAGCCACAACTACTGAGCCTGCGCATCTGGAGCCTGTGCTCCGGAATAAGAGAGGCCGCGATAGTGAGTGGCCTGCACACCACGATGAAGAGTGGCCCCCACTTGCCGCAACTAGAGAAAGCCCTCGCACAGAAACGAAGACCCAACACAGCCAAAAATTAAAAAATAAAATAAATGTTAAAAAAAAAAAAACTACATGAAGATGTGCTTATAGAAGTGAGAAGCATTATTTTAAAAAAATAAATAAATAAATGCTGGAGAGAGTGTGGAGAAAAGGGAACCCTCTTGCACTGTTGGTGGGAATGTAAATTGATACAGCCACTATGGAGAACAATATGGAGGTTCATTAAAAAGCTAAAAATAGAACTACCATATGACCCAGCAATCCCACTACTGGGCATATACCCTGAGAAAACCATAATTCAAAAAGAGTCATGTACCACAATGTTCATTGCACCTCTATTTACAATAGCCAGGACATGGAAGCAACCTAACTGTCCATCGACAAATGAATGGATAAAGAAGATGTGGCACATATATACAGTGGAATATTATTCAGCCATAAAAAGAAATGAAATTGAGTTGTTTGTAGTGATGTGGATGGACTTAGAGTCTGTCATACAGAGTGAAGTAAGTCAGAAAGAGAAAAAGAAAAACTGTATGCTAACACATATATATGGAATCTAAAAAAAAAAAAACAGAAATGGTTCTAATGTACCTAGGGGCAGGACAGGAATAAAGATGCAGACATAGAGAATGGACTTGAGGACACAGGGAGGGGGAAGGGTAAGCTGGGATGAAGTGAGAGGTGAATGGACATATATAGACTACCAAATGTAAAATCTATAGCTAGTGGTAAGCAGACTCAGCAGAGGGAGATCAGCTCAGTGCTTTTTGACCACCCAGAGGGATGGGATAGGGAGGGTGGGAGGGAGATGAAAGAGGGACGAGATACGGGGATATATGTATCCCGATGTATGGCTGATTCACTTTGTTATAAAGCAGAAACTAACACACCATTGTAGAGCAATTATACCGCAATAAAGATGTTAAAAAAAAAAGTTCATTGTCAGAGTGGAGTTTTACAGCTCTCTGATTTTTAAATTTTGGTGATGGTTTTATATCCTAATCTCCCTTTACTTAACTTACAGTTAAGATTCTACAACATTAAAACATATTAACTGATCTGTTTTTCCTTTTCCTTTCTTCCCTTCTCCCTTCCTTCTTCCTTCCCTCCCTCCCACTCCCTCCCTCCCCCTTCCTTCCTTCCTTCCTCCCTTCCTCCCTCCCTCCTCCTTTCCTTCCTTTTTCTTTCTTTCTTTCTTTCTCTTTCTTCTTTCTTTCTCTCTCTGTCTCTCTGTCTCTCTCTCACACATTCTCTCTATTGAATAAGAGAAGCATTGCTTCCCAAGCACTGTGCATTCCACAGTGCATTGCAAATTTGTTGAAATTTAGATTATTTTTCACACTCAATCAAAAATTTACGTCTGTAATTGTAGATGAACATTGAAAATTCCTGTGTTTAAAAAATATTATTTTGGCCTTTAAAGCTTTATTTTTAGCATCCACCATCAAAGAAATCTCTGTAAACATTTATAACAATGAACGTCTCCCCTGAATAACACATTTAATCCTCCCAGGTAGTTTTATTACTTCAGTCAATTTTCTCTCATAATTATCAGTGAAGTTATTTTTATGTGAATTTAAAATCTTTAGCTTTGCTTTTGATTTCATGTACTCCTATTTTTCACATTTTTATTATGCTTGTAAGATTTTATGGATAATATCCACAAGCAGAAAACAGCTCAGTAGCAGCAATACCATATAGGTATAGGATGTCTCTCTCTGACCTTCCCATTGGAGCATTTCAGTCTGTGAGATTAATACTTCAGTAATAATGTATTTATCATTATTCTTTATTTGGCCATGGATGTTTCTATCGTACTGGATTAATCTACTGATGTTAGGAACTGCACGTATTTAATAGCACTAGTTAAAATCCTTGGAAAAAATGATACAAAAAAGATTATTTTCCTACAAAGACCTATCAAAATAAACAAATTTAAAATAAAATCCTAAAATATTCAGCATGGTAAGTGAATACTTTGAAGCATGTAAGATATCACAGAAACACTGCCTTAGACTATTTCAGCAACAAGAATGTGATGTTCAAGTAATATGTTGTTTTATTCTCTGAGAAGCTATCTATATGTAAAACTAAACCATAGACAATCTTATTAAGTGGTGTATAGATAATACCATGCACATACTACAGTGGTTAAATTCTGAAAATACCAAATATCAGCAAAGATGTAGAGCAACAGGAATTCACAAACAGTGCTTGTAGAAGTGAAAATTTGTACAACAATTTTGGAAAACTGACATACCCTAAGACCAAAAAGTTCACATAGATATGCAGAAATTCATACTATGTGAAACAAAAGACATGTACCACAATGTTTATAGCAACATTCACAAGAGACAAAAACTGGAAACACCCACACATTTGTTAACAGCAAAATGGATAAATTAATTGTAGTGTATTTACACAGTGGAATACTCTGCAACAGAAAATGATCAAAGTATTACCACATAAAACAATGTGGATCAATCTCTCAAATGCCTTGTTGGGCAAAAGAAAAGAAACATATACAAAGAATATGCACCATATGATTCCATTAATATAAAATTCCAAAAGAGCCAAAACAAAACATGACGTTAAAAGTCAGTGTTGTTGATCATTTGTATTGGAGAGGGGGGAGCAATTAAAAAGAGCATGAGGGGGGGCTTCCCTGGTGGTGCAGTGGTTGAGAATCTGCCTGCCAATGCAGGGGACACGGGTTCGAGCCCTGGTCTGGGAAGATCCCACATGCCGCGGAGCGACTGGGCCCGTGAGCCACAATTACTGAGCCTGCACGTCTGGAGCCTGTGCTCCGCAATAACAGAGGCCGCGATAGTGAGAGGCCCGCGCACTGCGATGAAGAATGGCCCCCGCTTGCCACAACTAGAGAAAGCCCTCGCACAGAAACGAAGACCCAACACAGCCATAAAAAAAAAAAAAAAAAAAAAATTCAAATTCTCCAGAGAATTCCCCTCTCAATTGCTGTATTAGTTAGGTTAACACTAGCTGCAAAAACAAACAAACCCAAAATAATAAAACAGCTCAAACACAATAGAATTAAAAAAAAAAAAAAAAAAAAGAGCATGAGCGGGACACCTGGGTTGTTGGAAATGTTTTTTGAGCTAGATTGTGATCTCTCAGGCAGATTTAGTTTGTGATAATTCATCGAGCTGTGTACACTTTTGATTTGCTTATAAGATGATTTTCAATATGTACCTTATACTCTGATAAAAAAGCTTATTAAACATTGATTCATGCATAATAGTTAGATAATATTATGATTTGTATGTTACTGAAGAATTGTTATGACTAGTAGAGCAACACTGGTGTATACTCGAGGAAAATCTTTATCAACATTTAAAAATATTTGGCATGCAAAACTCAAATGTATTCAACATTCACATGAGCAGGAAATTTCAACTAAGAAAGCTCAATAATACACTTGTTAACCAATAACAATAGAATTTATTGATTTACATAATAGTCACAATCTTAAAATAGAATATAAAAAGATAATTCTATCTGAATTTTTGTCAATGCTTAGAAAGGAGTTTCTGTCAGAGAAAAAGTCTGCAGTCTCTTGTTACTGCTTGCTTATGTAAAAAAATCTTGTCATGGTTGGTGACTATAAGAAAGGAAAGATAATCATAAAAAAGTGATTAATAGTAGTATTTTTTATCATTCCAAAACTCGTATTTACTTGTTTATACTGAAAGCACTGCAGGTATGCTTAAATTCCATAATTGTTTTATAGATTTGTATGCCAGTAAACTGCTTTGGATTTTGGCTATAACCCAGGGGTGGAAGCAGTTCGAATAACCCTTCCAAAATATTTCTCCCGCGAGTAGACGGAGGTTGTATTAATAGGATTTGCCAAAGGACTGTATCATTATTAATCAAGGTAAGTAGCATGTTTGCATGTTTATTATAAAGGATACAACTCAGGAACACCAAATAGACGAGACATATGGGGTGAGGCATGGGAGTTGAAAGACACAGCACTCCCAAGCCCTATTTGGAAATGTCACCCTCCAGGAACTTCAATGTGTTCACCAACCCACAATTTCATAGAATTGTATTTTAACATTGAGGGGAAAAAAAACCTCAAAACAAACAAAATAATCCTGATAACCTGATATAACAAAAGTAATGTTCACAAGTGGAAGTTCAATATTCTTACTGAAAAAAAAAGTATTTGGAATTTTTTTGCAAATGCAATATTTCAATTTTTAACAAATTTTACAGAATTTGATCATTTATTTTATAACTATGTAACATAAGGAAAGTATGTATATATGTACAGTTGATCCTTGAACAACACTGGTATGAACTGCACAGGTCCACTTATACGTGGATTTTTTTCAATAAATATGTACTACAGTACTACATGATCTTCAGTTGGTTGAATCCACACTTACAGAACCACAGATTCGAAGATCAATTGTAAAGTTATATGTGGATTTCCACTGCACAGGGGTCAGTGCCCCTAATACCTGGGTTGTTCATGGGCCAAATGTATTTTTTTATCAAGTTCAATATAGAATTATGCAGATCTCTTCCAGTTTACCATATGAATATTATCATTTTTTAAGCATGTCAGAATGTGAAAGTTTTACAAAGCACTACTATAGAGAGTTTAGGCATAATTCCCTTCACATAGGTGTAAACAGGTCCAACCCATGATAGATTTTGAATGAGTTTTTCTTGCTAGATCATTTTCCATTTTGTTGTCTCCATCATTTTCCTAAATCCTCCATCTCAAAATTATCTTTATTCAAAAATCTAGGAAAGTAGGATTTTTGTTTTATTCACTACTTTACACCATTTCCTATAACACAGCTAGTGATTAAAAAATGAATTGGGTTGAATACATTGTCTAATGAATGTAAAAATGATTTGTCTGATTTGACTACAGTTTTCTCGAGCTACTAGTTTCAGAAACATTTCAGAGAATAAATGAAAATTAGACATTTCCTACATGTCAACTATAGAGAATGAGGCGTACTATTTCAATATTTCTGTTAGTTAAATGAAGACATTTTCTCATTCTTAAGTAAACTTAAGTGAGCCTTGACAGGTTTCCATGAACCTTACTAGTGTTCTATTTCCTTATTTTCTCTCTCATGCTTGCTTTCAACATTGACATTATTTTGCACTTGCTTCCCTTTCTAGTAGTTTTTAACAGGACTTCTTTCATAAATCCTTTCAGATCCAAGAGCTAATTGAATCCTGAAGACTACAGCATTGTGGTAAGGGTTTAAAATTAAATGAACTTTGTTCCTTATGCTTATGTTTACAGATACAAACTCGAGAAAATGCATGAGTACAGCTAAGCAACCTAAATAGATGAAAAGTAGATTCTTTGCTTTTCTTTCTCTAGTTGTTTCAGCACACAGAATATCTGGGAGCATCAAGACTTATACCCTTTTCAGAAAGCTGATAGAATTAGTAGTTGCTTTTCAGAAGTAATTATGAAGGACAGCTAAAATCCAGTCTCTTGCATCTTCGATCATGTCCAAAGCCTAAATCTCATGAAAGCTCTTTAAGTCAGACCCAGAAGCTTATGAGAATTTCCTAACCAAAAGAAAAAAGTCTTAGCCTTTTCTGAGGAAAACAAACAAAATGATTTTTTGCAGGCAGTCTGAAAAATATGCTTCATGTAATTATGGTATGTACAGATACTTCATAGATCCAATTTACAGTCTTCGAACTTAACTTTAGAAAATTTATGTAATTCGTTATCAGTTTAAACTAAATTAATTTAAACTACTAGCCTTAAAAAGAAATCTTTTCTTGTCCTTTATACACATCCAGCCTATGCTGCCCTCAATGACCTCAGACCAAAGACTCTTTCCATTAAATGAAAGTTTAAAAAAAAAAAAAGAACCATTTTAAAATCCAAGTTAGATGAGTAATAGTAAACTTTATCCTGTCATTTTTACTATTGAAACTTATGGCTACAGAAGGCTGCTCAGGGATATTCTGTTTTTAGAGAGTTAAATCAAGGTTGGTAGCCTGTGTGGAAGTAGACATCCTAGAGTCTTGTAAAGAATCTCCTTCCTGATGGGTGGTTTACACATGGAAGATTTTTGGAAAAGTAAGTTTTGTTTTCTTCCTAAGTGAGAATAGCTCATGAGTGTCTCTGTTAATTCGAAGAAGCTATGAATCTTGAACACACCTGAAAAGATACAGGTTGTTATTTTATGTCACAAATGCTTTACTGTTGTAATCTATGCATATGTAAATGTTATTTTTTAATTGACATTCATCTTTAAAGAGGATGAACTTTAAAATATTCAACAACTTTTGCAAAACATATTAAAGACTGTTGTCTTTTAGTTTTCATGTTCAGCTTCTGTCTCTTCCTAGTTCTGTTTATGGTCCAAATTTTTAAATGATATACTTAAGATGGATCATACCAAATAGAATTCTCATATCATTTCAAGTCATTTTAATATAAACTTTCTTCTATGAAAAGATTATTTTAACTTTTGGGGAGGGGTTTTAGTGAGGATGTTTGACACAATCCATATTTTATATAATGATATCATAAGTGTAAAAATGGATAATATCACCTAGTTTTTCAATCATCAGGCAATGCATAAAGAATTTTTAAAAAGTAAGAATCCGTTTTTGTTTAAAAGACTTTTGAAAGAGATTCACTACAACTTTCTCACTGTCAGAAAATATTTTACTACTTGCTAACTCAGATCCATCATGCTTAATATTAAGCCTGGTTTCTCTTGTTCTGTCTTCAATATAAGAAAAATATTGATTACCATACTTTCACAAAGCTCTTCATATATTTGAAGGTTTATTAAATCATTCCTTCTTCAATAGTTTTTTATTGTTCTATACTTTATTTAACTCATCTCTTTCCTTGGAACACTTTCCTATTTTACATTCCTTATTTTGGAATTTCACTTTTTAGCTGATAAAAATTCATAATACAATGACAATAAGAAGATTTCTGGACTAATAATAAATACTATAATCATTGACAAAAGGTGCATAATATTTTATTGTTTTGTATTGCAATTAATAAGGTTATTGCTGATGTCCTTTCCTTTCCTTTTTCTCCTTGCCATGTTTTCTAAAGACAGTTGACCTTTTCAACTTTTCCTTATAGTACACTCCTAAACAGTGGCTAATCTTACACTTATTGAAGAGCAATAAAGTTTTGTTAAGTAAAGGAATATATATTCTCAAAACTATTTTTGATAACTTTTCCTCTTTTATAATATCCCTTTTATATCTTACAATCTATATTTTATTATCAAGTAAGGATGTTTTGTCCATTCCCTCCTAGCTCACCAAGATAGAGTATTTTAATACTCTCTAACATTTTGTACATTTGGATTTGAAAATTTACAACAGGAGCGCATTGTTATTCCTTTTGTTTTTGGATATTTCTCCTGCAATTTGAGTTACCTGGTTGGTAGAGCTTGAAAAAGAATTTTCTTTCTAAATATAGAGACTTCAAATAGAGGTAAATAGAATGCCGTACTTTTAAACTATTTTTCATCATTGTTATAAAATTATATTAAATATAACATTTAAAATAGTTATTCAATTAACACATAGTTAAGAGTAACATTTAAAATCAGAACAAATATTTGATTATTGTTCACCAGAGCTAAATAAAATTATATATAAACATATAAGCACATATACATACACACAAACACATATATATGTATATATATATTGAGACTATTAGTTTCTCATATTCAACGTCCGCTTCTTCTGCAGTTAACAGACCCGAAGTTATTTCAGTATTGCAATATGCTCAGCTTAGAGCTGACATTCTCTGGTCTTCCTTGATGCTAAATGTGCCATGTGACTGTGTCTGTTCACAAAAATACTTAGAAAAATTAGTTAGGTAAGTAGTAGCCATTTGGAAAATACTTTTTGGTCCTTTCTTTCTGCTGCCTGGAATGAAATGGAATGGAGTTCCAATACCCACTTTGGACATAAAATAATCTGGAACACGGAAACCACTGCTATGGAAGAAAGAGCTGAAGGATGGAATGTGCCTATGTTTCTGATTGCCATAGAGTCACTCCCTGTTTCTGTTTTTATGTGAGAGAAAATATAATCTTATGTTTAAGACATTTATTAAGAGTCAGGAAATGCAATCAAAAGATCAGGGAACAAAAATGAAGGCTTTATTCCTCAGGTAAAATTATCAACTACAGTGGACCCTGTGGAGCCTTGCTTAGATTCTGCCTCAGCACTGAAAAAGGTATTCCCCTCACTGCTGGGACTGCAGTCAGCTGGTAGTCATCAGATGCTGCCAACTCCAGTAATTGCCCTTTGCAAGAAAGAGTCACCTTACCTTAGGGTCACACACCTTTCTTGGGAGCAACCTGCATTCAATGACTGGTTAACGCGGGGGTGTAAAGCAATGCCTCAATGCCTCAACTAGAGAAACTCAAGACCATTCCCACTTCAGAGCTCTCAGTGGTGCCTGCAGGGGCTTCTGTCAAGCTTTCATGGAAGCCTGGCTTTTTCCTCTGCCCATACTTTCTTCCTCCCCTTCTACCACAGGCTGTGATAGTCAGAGTAGCCCCTAATAAACTTCCTGCACAAGAATCTCCACCTCAGAATCTGCTTCCAAAAAAACCAATCTTCAATAGTATTAATAGAAGGGTTAAAGATTAAAGAGTAATATAGAGAACCTGGTTGCAATGGTGAGATGAGCATTAGTATTAACTGAAAAAATTTCTTATCTCTCATAAATATACATATTATTTGGACTTTGATATAGAGACCAAAGCAAATAAAAATAGGAAGAGTTAAAAGCAATGTTTCAGACGTACAGAAGAAACTAGTGGTTAGCACTGGGGAGGGGTGAGATAAGGGTATGGGATTAAGAGACACAAACCAGTATGTAAAATAAAGAAGCAACAAGGATATATTGTACAGCACAGGGAAATATAGCTATTATTTTGTAATAACTTTAAATGGAGTATAAACTCTGAAAATACTGAATCACTATGTTGTACACCTGAAACTAATATATTTTAAATCAACTATACATCAATTATAAAATATAAAAATAATAAAAGTAATGTTTCATTTTCCATTTGTTATTGAAGAATTTTCTGAGTATTATTTATCATGCACATGTAAAATTTTATTTAAAAATTAACAACAGAAGTCAATGAAATTCAATGAATTTTTGAGCATTGTGTTAAAATTAATGCAGATCACTATGCACTGAGGAAAAACATGATGTTTAAAACAAGTCTTAACCATGGAGAAGTTCATGATTGGATAAATGGAGCTGGCATATAAATAATCTTCAAAATGATATTCACAAACCTATTAACAGTATCTCTAGAAAAAAATCAACAGAAAACCTAGTTATTCCAAAGATATCCATGTTCCCTTTCTTCTTCTGAACTTAGATACATGTTAGCAGAGCATTTGAGTAGCCATAATAAAGATTGCGTTTTCCAGCCTTCTTTGCAGGTGTATGTGTTTCCATGACTATGTTTTCCACAATGATGTGTGCACAGAAGTATAGTGTAGCACTGTCTAGTGTCTTCATTGAGATGGCTGGCATATGTCCATTGCCTCTTTTGTAGCTACCCTTCCTGCTAGCTGGAATGTGACTAATACGGTTAGAGCTGGAGTCGATCTTTAGACCATTGAGTGACCTTGGAGTGGAAGACACACACAGCAGTGCTAAAAATAGAACGACCTGAGGTCTCTGGCACCGTGAAGCACCAAACTAGCCCTGGACTCCTACTCCAGTTTCTGATGTTGGGAACTGAATTCTAACAGCTATAAAGGAAAAGAACATGACACATCTTATTTATAAAGTATTTTCTCCACAAGCATATAAAAATGTTCTCAAATATGAGAGGGTATATTCAATTCATTTAGTTAGTACCAAAGGCTCGTTTCTCTTTATTTTAGTGTTATATTAATGTACAAAGCACACATGTCACATTACTGGATCTCTCTATACTGAACCAGGCACACCCAAGGGTGAAGTCTGCTCTTCAAGTCAACTGGAATGGTAACCCTTACTACTACTATTCTTGCCTCAACTTACTACATTTTTAAAGTAATATTCTGTGGATAAAGAAGATGTGGTACATATATACAATGGAATATAACTCAGCCATAAAAAAAGAACAAAATAATGCCATTTGCAGCAACATGGATGGACCTAGAGATTGTCATACTGGGTGCAGTAAATCAGACAAAGACAAATATCATATGATATTGCTTATATGTGGAATCTAAAAAAAATGGTACAAATGAACTTATCTACAAAACAGAATTAGAGTAATGGATGTAAAAAACAATCTTATGGTTACCAGTGGGGAAAAGGGGGAAGGGATAAACTGGGAGATTGGGATTGACACATACACACTACTATACATAAAATAGATAACTAATAAGGGCATACTGTATAGCCCAGGGAACTTTACTCAGTACTCTGTAATGGCCTATAAGGGAAAAGAATCTAAAAAGGAGTGGATATATGTATGTGTATAACTGATTCACTTTGCTGTACATCTGAAACTAACACAACATTGTAAATCAACTATACTCTAATAAAATTTTTTAAAAAATAAAAATTAAAAAAAAAGTAATATTCTTAAAATAAATGCTACAGTAAGTACAATTTGCCAGAGGACAGCCTGCAACAGTATTCCCTGAAGAAAAACTTAGGTGGGGTCCTCCTGAACATAACAATCAGAGATGTATTTCACATTCAATTGCATGCTGACAATGAAATAGTGCAAAAAATATCTGATACACAAATGAATAAAAATTTAAAACTTTATTTAAAAACATTTTCCCACATATTTATTAATTCACTCAACAGATACGTATTCAGTGCACATGACGAGAAAGGCACTCATTTACTGTTAACATCAAACTGCTCATAAATCTAGAGTCTTGATATAAGTAACCACTGGGGGAAGTGGCATTTACAAGGGTGTCCATATTTCTTAAGGACATAAATAGTATTTTTTTCCTTCTAAAGGAAAAGTGTTTACAATTGAAAACAGTATTTCTGGCTATTATCAGGAAATGAAGCTTACTCATGCAGACAATTGAAATTTAAGAATTGACAGAGTTTAATGTTGTAGCCTTTGTGGTACATTTCTACTCAAATACAAGTGCATACATCACTGCAATATTAAAGGGCTTGTCTTCCCTGGATGTCAATGAACATTTCTCAGGTAGGCACTGTAGTTATGATTTGATATACATCTGTGTCTGGTACCACTTAATCAAGTTAAGTTTTCCCTTGTCATAAAAGGTTTTGTGAATTTCACAGCAAAGTCGTAATCATGTATTTTTTTTAATGCAAAACGACATTTCCATTCTTCTTCAGCAGTTACTGACATTTTCCCTTGAGCCTTCCTAAAGCTCTTTCCCCATAAATATCCTCCCCCTCCGCAAATGGAGTTAAAAGTCATTTTTTTTAAGTTAAAAATCACTGCTATAAAATCAAGGTTTTCCAACTGAGGATGAAAATTATGCTAAACAAATGTGTACATTTCATATAAAAAAAAATGTTTGCAGACAAGAGGCCTAAGGTACTACCTAATTCTTCATTTTCCTTTCACAAGTTTAATATCTACTCAGAAAAGCCCTATGTTGTTGAAGTAATATCCATCTTTTCAGTTACAGTTTTTATCACATTAGAAATTGGACAACGATGAAATATTTTATGTTGCCAGAACATATTTTCAGATCATCCAGTGATCTAATAATCACCTGAAGTGCAAATCAATCACTTTTACATGACATAATATTCTAAACAGTAGAACATTCTCTTGTCAACAATTGTTAGATTAAATAAAATCAGCTTTATTTAAACTATTTTCTTTGTGAGCATAGAACATTTTTCATTTCATTGAAATTGGAGACAAAAATAAAAGCCCAGAGGAGCTTCAAGATGGCAGAAGAGTAAGGCATGAAGATCACCTTTCTTCCCACAAATACATCAGAAATACATCTACATGTGGAACAACTCCTACAGAACACCTACTGAATGCTGGCAGAAGACCTCAGACCTGCCAAAAGACAAGACACTACCCATGTATCTGGGTAGGGCAAAAGAAAAAAGAAAAAACAGAGATAAAAGAATAGGGATGGAACCTGCACCAGTGGGAGGGAGCTGTGAAGGAGGAAAGGTTTCCACACACTAGGAAGCCCCTTCGCGGGCGGAGACTGTGGGTGGCGGAGGGGGGAAGCTTCGGAGCCATGGAGGAGAGCGCAGCCAAAGCGGAGGGCAAAGCAGAGAGATTCCCGCACAGAGAGGATCAGTGCCGACCAGCACTCACCAGCCCGAGAGGCTTGTGTGCTCACCCGCTGGGTCAGGCGGAGGCTGGGAGCTGAGGCTCGGGCTTCGGTCGGATCGCAGGGAGAGGACTGGGGTTGGCGGCGTGAACACAACCTGAAGGGGTCAAGTGCACCACAGCTAGCCAAGAGGGACTCCGAGAAAAGGTCTGTAACTGCTAAAGAGGCAAGAGGCTTTTCCTGCCTCTTTGTTTCCTGGTGCGCAAGGAGAGAGGATTAAGAGCGCCGCTTAAAGGAGATCCAGAGATGGGCGCGAGCCGTGGCTATCAGCGTGGACCCCAGAGATGGGCATGAGACGCTAAGGCTGCTGCTGCAGCCACCAAGAAGCCTGTGTGCAAGCGCAGGCCACTATCCACACCTCCCCTCCTGGGAGACCGTGCAGCCTGCCACTGCCAGGGTCCTGTGATCCAGGGACAACTTCCCCAGGAGAACACATGGCGCGCCTCAGGCTGGTGCAATGTCATGCCGGCCTCTGCCGCCCCAGGCTCGCTCCACATCAGCACCCCTCCTCCCCCCGTCCTGAGTGAGCCAGAGCCCCCGAATCAGCTGCTCCTTTAACCCCGTCCTGTCTGAGCAAAGAACAGACGCCCTCAGGCGACCTACACGCAGAGGCAGGTCCAAATCCAAAGCTGAACCCCAGGAGCTGTGCGAACAAAGAAGAGAAAGGGAAATCTCTCCCAGCAGCCTCAGGAGCAGCGGATTAAATCTCCACAATCAACTTGATGTACCTGCATCTGTGGAATACCTGAATAGACAACGAATCATCCCAAACTGAGGAGGTGGACTCTGGGAGCAACGATATATATATATATATTTTTTTTTTTTTTTTTCCCTTTTTCTCTTTTTCTGAGTGAGTATGTGTATATGCTTCTGTGTGTGATTTTGTCTCTATAGCTTTGCTTTTACCATTTGTCCTAGGGTTCTATCTGTCCGTTTTCTTTTTTTCTTTCCTTTTTTTTTTTTTTAGTATAGTTTTCAGCACTTGTTATCACCGGTGGATTTGTTTTTCGGTTTGGTTCTTCTTTCTTTCCTTCTTTTTTTTAAATACTTTTAAAATGCTTTTTTACTAATTATTTTTTGTTTTTTGTTTTAATAACTTTTAATTTAATTTAATTTAATTTTAACTTTTTTTTTCTTTCTTTCTTTTCTTCTCCTTTTTATTCTGAGCCTTGTGGATGACAGGCTCTTGGTGCTCCAGCCAGGCGTCAGGGCTGTGCCTCTGAGGTGGGAGAGCCAAGCTCAGGACATTGGTCAACCAGAGAGCTCCCAGCTCCACGTAGTATCAAAGGGCAAAAATCTCCCAGTGATCTCCATCTCAACACCAAGACCCAGCTCCACTCAATGACCAGCAAGCTACAGCGCTGGACACCCTATGCCAAACAACTAGCAAGACAGGAACACAACCCCACCCGTTAGCAGAGAGGCTACCTAAAATCATAATAAGGTCACAGACACCCCCAAACACACCATCAGACGTGGACCTGCTCACCAGAAAGACAAGATCGAGCCTCATCCACCAGAACACAAGCACTAGTCCCCTCCACCAGGAAATCTACACAACCCACTGAACCAACCTTAGCCACTGAGGGCAGACACCAAAAACAACGGGAACTACGATCCTGTAGCCTGTGAAAAGGAGACCCTAAACACAGTAAGTTAAGCAAAATGAGAAGACAAACACACAGCAGATGAAGGAGCAAGGTAAAAACCCACCAGACCTAACAAATGAAGAGGAAATAGGCAGTCTACCTGAAAAAGAATTCAGAATAATGATAGAAAAGATGATCCAAAATCTTGGAAATAGAATGGAGAAACTACAAGAAACATTTAACAAGGACCTAGAAGAACTAAAGAGCAAACAAACAATAATGATCAACGCAATAAATGAAATTAAAAATTCTCTAGAAGGGATCAATAGCAGAATGACTGAGGCAGAAGAATGGAGAAGTGACCTGGAAGATAAAATAGTGAAAATAACAACTGCAGAGAAGAATAAAGAAAAAAGAATGAAAAGAATTGGGGACAGTTCTCACAGACCTCTGGGACAATATTAAATGCACCAACATTCGAATTACACGGGTCCCAGGAAAGAAGAGAAAATGAAAGGGATTGAGAATGTATTTCAAAAGATTATAGTTGAAAAATACCCTAATATGGGATAGGAAATAGTTAATCAAGTCAAAAAGCACAGAGAGTCTCATACAGGATAAATCAAAGGAGAAACACACCAAGACACATATTAATCAAACTATCTAAAATTAAATACAAAGAAAAAATACTAAAAGCAGCAAGGGAAAAACAACAAATAACATACAACGGAATCCCCTTAAGGTTAACAGCTGATCTTTCAGCAGAAACTATGCAAGGCAGAAGGGAGTGGCAAGACATATTTAAAGTGATGAAAGGGAAAAACCTAAAACCAAGATTACTCTATACAGCAAGGATCTCATTCAGATTTGACAGAGAAATTAAAACCTCTACAGACAAGCAAAAGCTAAGAGAATTCAGCACAACCAAACCAGCTTTACAACAAATGATAAAGGAACTTCTCTAGGCAGGGAACACAAGAGAAGGAAAAGATCTGCAATAAAAACCCAAAACAATTAAGAAAATGATAATAGGAACATACATATCGATAATTACCTTAAATGTAAATGGATTGGGGCTTCCCTGGTGGCGCAGTGGTTGAGAATCTGCCTGCTAATACAGGGCACACGGGTTCGAGCCCTGGTCTGGGAAGATCCCACATGCCACGGAGCGGCCGGGCCCGTGAGCCACAACTACTGAGCCTGCGCGTCTGGAGCCTGTGCCCCGCAACGGGAGGGGCCGCGATAGTGAAAGGCCCGCGCACCGCGATGAAGAGCGGTCCCCGCACCGCGATGAAGAGTGGCCCCCACTTGCCGCAACTAGAGAAAGCCCTCGCACGAACCGAAGACCCAGCACAGCCAAAAATAAATAAATAAATAAATAAATTAAAAAAAAAAAAAAAATGTAAATGGATTAAATGCCAACCAAAAGACATAGACTAGCTGAATGGATACAAAAACAAGACCCGTATATATGCTGTCTCCAAGAGACCCACTTCAGACCTAGGAACACATACAGACTGAAAGTGAGGGGATGGAAAAAGATATTCCATGCAAATAGAAATGAAAAGAAAGCTGGAGTAGCAATTCTCATATCAGAAAAAATAGACTTTAAAACAAAGACTATTACAAGAGACAAAGAAGGACACTACATAATGATCAAGGGATCAATCCAAGAAGAAGATATAACAATCGTAAATATTTATGCACCCAACATAGGAGCACCTCAATACATAAGGCAAATACTAACACCCATAAAAGGGGAAATCGACAGCAACACAATTATAGTAGGGGACTTTAACAGCCCACTTTCACCAATGGACACGTCATCCAAAATGAAAATAAATAAGGGAACACAAGCTTTAAATGATACATTAAACAGGGTGGACTTAATTGATATTTATAGGACATTCCATCCAAAGACAAGAGAATACACTTTCTTCTCAAGTGCTCATGGAACATTCTCCAGGATAGATCATATTCTGGGTCACAAATCAAGCCTTGGTAAATTTAAGAAAATTGAAATCATATCAAGTATCTTTTCTGACCACAATGCTATGAAACTAGATATCAATTACAGGAAAAAATCTGTAAAAAATACAAACACATGGAGGCTAAACAGTACATTACTGAATAATCAACAGATCACTGAAGAAATCAAAGAAGAAATCAAAAAATACCTAGAAACAAATGACAATGAAAACACGACGACCCAAAACCTATGGGATGCTGGAAAATCAGTTCTAAGAGGGAAGTCTATAGCAATACAATCCTACCTTAAGAAACAAGATATATCTCAAATAAACAACCTAACCGTACACCTAAAGCAATTAGAGAAAGAAGAATAAAAAACCCACAGTTAGCAGAAGGAATGAAATCATAAAGATCAGAGCAGAAGTAAATGAAAAACAAATGAAAAAAATGAATACAAAGATCAATAAAACTAAAAGCTGGTACTCTGAGAAGATAAACAAAATTGATAAACCATTAGCCAAACTCATCAAGAAAAAAAGGGAGAAGACTCAAATCAACAGAATTAGAAATGAAAAAGGGGAAGTAACAACTGACACTGCAGAAATACAAAGGACCATGAGAGATTACTACAAGCAACTATATGCCAATAAAATGGACAACCTGGAAGAAATGGACAAATTCTTAGAAATGCACAACCTTCCGAGACTGAACCAGGAAGAAATAGAAAATATGAACAGACCAATCACAAGAACTGAAATTGAAACTGTGATTAAAAATCTTCCAACAAACAAAAGCCCAGGACCAGATACCTTCACAGGCAAATTCTATCAAACATTTAGAGAAGAGCTAACACCTATCCTTCTCAAACTCTTCCAAAATATAGCAGAGGGAGGAACACTCCCAAACTCATACTACAAGGCCACCATCACTCTGATTCCAAAACCAGACAAAGATGTCACAAAAAAAGAAAACTACAGACCAATATCACTGATGAACACAGATGCAAAAATCCTCA
This sequence comes from Balaenoptera ricei, assembly GCF_028023285.1. Taxonomy (NCBI): domain Eukaryota; kingdom Metazoa; phylum Chordata; class Mammalia; order Artiodactyla; family Balaenopteridae; genus Balaenoptera; species Balaenoptera ricei. The sequence continues at coordinate 25,856,696 of NC_082641.1, forward strand.
ACAAAATACTAGCAAACAGAATCCAACAGCACATTAAAAGGATCATACACCATGATCAAGTGGGTTTTATCCCAGGAATGCAAGGATTCTTCAGTATACGCTAATCAATCAGTGTGTTACACCATATTAACAAATTGAAGAATAAAAACCATATGATCATCTCAATAGATGCAGAGAAAGCTTTTGACAAAATTCAACACACATCTATGATAAAAACCCTCCAGAAAGTAGGCATAGAGGGAACTTACCTCAACATAATAAAGGCCATATATGACAAACGCACAGCCAACATCGTCCTCAATGGTGAAAAACTGAAACCATTTCCACTAAGATCAGGAACAAGATAAGGTTGCCCACTCTCACCACTATTATTCAACATCGTTTTGGAAGTTTTAGCCACAGCAATCAGAGAAGAAAAAGAAATGAAAGGAATCCAAATCAGCGGAAAAGAAGAAGTAAAGCTGTCACTGTTTGCAGATGACATGATACTATACATAGAGAATCCTAAAGATGCTACCAGAAGACTACTAGAGCTAATCAATGAATTTGGTAAAGTAGCAGGATACAAAATTAATGCATAGTTATCTCTTGCATTCCTATATACTAATGATGAAAAATCGGAAACTGAAATTAAGAAGACACTCCCATTTACCATTGCAACAAAAAGAATAAAATACCTAGGAATAAACCTACCTAAGGAGACAAAAGACCTGTATGCAAAAAATTATAAGATACTGATGAAAGAATTAAAGATGATACAAATAGCTGGAGAGATAAACCAATGTCGTGGATTGGAAGAATCAACATTGTGAATATGACTATACAACCAAAAGCAATCTACAGATTCAATGCAATCCCTATCAAACTACCACTGGCATTTTTCACAACTAGATCAAAGAATTTTACAATTTGTATGGAAACACAAAAGACCCCAAATAGCCAAAGAAATCTTGAGAAAGAAAAATGGAGTTGGAAGAATCAGGCTCCCGGACTTCAGACTATACTACAAAGCTACAGTAATCAAGACAGTATGGTAGTGGCACAAAAACAGAAATATAGATCAATGGAACAGGATTGAAAGCCCAGAGATAAACCCACACACATATGGTCACCTTATCTTTGATAAAGGAGGCAAGAATATACAATGGAGAAAAGATAGCCTCTTCAATAAGTGGTGCTGGGAAAATTGGACAGCTACATGTATGAGAATGAAATTACAACACTCCCTAACACCATACACAAAAATAAACTCAAAATGGATTAAAGACCTAAATGTAAGGCCAGACACTATCAAACTCTTAGAGGAAAACATAGGCAGAACACTCTATGAAGTAAATCACAGCAAGATCCTTTTTGACCCACCTCCTAGAGAAATGGAAATAAAAACAAAAATAAACAAATGGGACCTAATGAAACGTAAAAGCTTTTGCACAGCAAAGGGAACCATAAACAAGAAGAAAAGACAACCCTGAGAATGGGAGAAAATGTTTGCAACTGAAGCAAGGGACAAAGGATTAATCTCCAAAATTTACAAGCAGCTCATGCAGCTCAATATCAAAAAAAACAAACAACCCAATCCTAAAATGGGCAGAAGACCTAAAGAGACATTTCTCCAAAGAAGATATACAGATTGCCAACAAACACATGAAAGAATGCTCAACATCATTAATCATTGGAGAAATGCAAATCGAAACTACAATGAAATATCTCACACCAGTCAGAATGGCCATCATCAAAATATCTACAAAAATAAATGCTGGAGAGGGTGTGGAGAGAAGGGAACCCTCATACACTGTTGGTGGGAATGTAAATTGATACAGCCACTATGGAGAACAGTATGGAGGTTCTTTAAAAAACTAAAAATAGAACTACCACATGACATAGTAATCCCACTACTGGGCATATACCCTGAGAAAACTATAATTCAAAAAGAGTTATGTACCACAATGTTCATTGCAGCTCTATGTACAATAGCCAGGACATGGAAGCAACCTAAGTGTCCATCGACAGATGAGTGGATAAAGAAGGTGTGGCACATATATACAATGGAATATTACTCAGCCATAAAAAGAAACGAAATTGAGTTATTTGTAGTGAGGTGGATGGATCTAGAGTCTATCATACAGAGTGAAGTAAGTCAGAAAGAGAAAAACAAATACCGTATGCTAACACATATATATGGAATCTAAAAAAAAAAAAAAAAAAGTCATGAAGTACCTAGTGGCAAGACAGGAATAAAGACACAGACCTACTAGAGAATGGACTTGAGGACATGGGGAGGGGGAAGGGTAAGCTGGGACAAAGTGAGAGAGTGGTAGTGTATATATGTCCATATATACACTACCACCAAATGTAAAATAGATAACTAGTGGGAAGCAGTCGCATAGCACAGGGAGATAAGCTGGGTGCTTTGCGACCAGCTACAAGGGTGGGGTAGGGAGGGTGGGAGGGAGGGAGATGCAAGAGGGAAGAGATATGGGGATATATGTAAAACTGATTCACTTTGTTATTAAGTAGAAACTAACACACCATTGTAAAGCAAGTATATTCCAATAAAAACGTTAAAAAGAAAATAAATAAATAAAAGCCCAATTCAATTACAGAATATAAACTTTATTTTAAATTCATCATACAATAGAGCTTTGTGCATGTTTTATTTTCTCTTCCTTTCTTTTTTTTCCCTTTTTTCTTTCATATATATATATGTATATGTGTGTGTATGTATATATGAGTGTGTGTTTGTTTGTATGTGTATATGTGTCTGTCTATACACAGAGACAGAAAGAGAGGGATTTAGTTTAAGGAATTGAATCATGTGATTGTGGAGGCTAGCAAGTCCAAAATCTGCAGGGAGACTGGAGACCCAAGGAAGGGTTGATATTGCAGCTCAAGTTCAAATACAGTGTGAAGGCAGAATTCCTTCTTCCTCAGGAGACTACAGTCTTTTAAGTCCTTCAACTGATAGGATGAGGCCCACCTATATTATGGAGAGTAATCTGCTGTACTAAAACTCTATTTACTTTAATGTTTATCTCATCTGAAAACTACCTTCTCAGCAACATCCAAACTGATGTTTGACCAAATATTTGGGTACTATGGCCCATCCAAGTTGACACATAAAATTAACAATGCCTTATTCTTCTCTTCTTTCTCCTTCTCCTCCTCTTCCTCCTCCTCCTTCTTCCTCTTCTTCCTCTAGAACAATACTTGGCTCTGGGCTTCCCTCGTGGCGCAGTGGTTGAGAATCTGCCTGCCAATGCAGGGGACACGGGTTCGAGCCCTGGTCTGGAGAATCCCATATGCCGCGTAGCAGCAGGGCCCGTGAGCCACAACTGCTGAGCCTGCGCGTCTGGAGCCTGTGCTCTGCAACGGGAGAGGCCACGATAGTGAGAGACCCACGCACCGCAATGAAGAGTGGCCCCCACTAGCCACAGCTAAAGAGAGCCCTCGCACAGAAACGAAGACCCAACACAGCCAAAAACAAAATAAATAAATAAGTAAATAAATAATACTTGGCTCCAATTTTCATTTTCTCTATGAAATATTCTTCAGGCTAATATTAATAAATTTTGATAAATTTTGCAGAAGTTTACCTACATTTTCCCTTATGGACTAGTTATTTTTTTCCCATTAATTAATCATTAAATGAGTTGGATTTTCTTAGACCACATGCTTGTAGAAGGTATTTATGAAAGTGAAAATATGGAGTAATGCATAACCGTAAGTCTTTCTCCTTCTCTGCTATTCCCGAGACAGACTGTCTTTCCAATATGGCTCATCTGCATGAATCCCTGTTAAACTTGTCCTCTGCTTTCCATAACCAGATTAAGTAAAAGAGTGCTTCTCTCACTATCCTTGTGTTCTCCACTTTCCACAACCATTTTCAAAAATTAAAAATACAGATTTTCCATTTTACAGTGGATATCTCACCTTGGATTTCTAATATCTGTTTCTAATATCTGCATTCTCTTTTATTGAACAAAACTCACATTCACGTGAAAAACAGTAATGAGATGTGGGACAATTAGTGGTCTAATTAGATACTTTTTTTTTTAAATTTATTTATTTATTTATGGCTGTGTTGGGTCTTCGTTTCTGTGCTAGGGCTTTCTCTAGTTGCGGTAAGTGGGGGCCACTCTTCATCGTTGTGTGAGGGCCTCTCACTATCGCGGCCTCTCCTGTTGTGGAGCACAGGCTCCAGATGCGCAGGCTCAGTAGTTGTGGCTCACGGGCCTAGTTGCTCCGTGGCATGTGGGATCTTCCCAGACCAGGGCTCGAACCCGTGTCCCCTGCATTGGCAGGCAGATTCTCAACCACTGCGCCACAAGGGAAGCCCAGATAAACTTCTTGAATGGACAGGGAGGGATTTAGAGATGATTGTTCAATGGGTAGCAGTTGACAATACAATGGGATAGTTTTTGTGTGTCAATAAAAGCAATTATACTGAGCCAGGAAGTTCAATATCTGGAGAGTTAGGTAAATTCATTATTAACTGAGGTGATCAAGACTCAAGTAGCCTTACTTCTCTTACTTAGATGTCATAGCTGCAGAGTCCAGTACCAGGAGCAACCAGTATATTTTTCATAATAGTTTGAATGAACTGGCTTGGTTTGTCATCATTTGGGGAGCTTCAATACTTTTTGCTCTCTCTAGCACTGGCTAAAAACAATGTCAACAAATGTTTTCCAGAACTTCTTTCAACTATATTTGAAAAGTTATGAATATATTCCTTCCTTTGAACCATGCATGAGAAGAAATATGTAATGATAACCAGAAATATGGGGACAGATGCAGGTAAAATAAAATACGTTCTAAGATTTTTAAATGAATTCAGGACAAGACTTCTTTTACTAACATATTTGCAAATAATCAGATAGCTGTTTTTGGAAATATTCTTCATTTTCAGATTCTTACAGTTTTGCTAGCTGCATCAAAATTTAGAGGAATGTGGTATTTGCAATCCTTTATTAAAATCTAATCTTGAGACAGTCTTGGCCTACTTTTAAAATTAAAAGTCTTCATAGTTTAGTGAAATTCAGCTAAATTTTCAGTGATTGCTATCTTTAGAGGAAACTTTTCTTATTTACTATTGAGCCATCATATTCTAGTTCATGTAGGTTAAAGAATTTTAATAATGCAATTATTAAATACTGCTGCTTTTATTTCAAGAAAATAAAGGTGCACTGGAACAGCATAGATAGTATATAGTAATTCACAGATACACTAATAAGAGAATCTATTCTAATTAAAGTACACTCAGCATTAATGAAACTGTTTTTATCTCAGAAACAAGTGCTTTCTCCTTTGCTCCCCTGTGCCCCCACCACCACACAAAAGCATTCAATGGTTACACTTTAGAGGATGATGATTTTAGCAATAGATAATTAGAATTAAGGGAGGTTGCAGCACAGAATTGTGAAAAGACCTATTCACTGAATTTATATAAGCCTATCACTAACTAGGTGATCATGATACTAACTAGTCGGTTGACTTTAGAACTTTTAGAATTTACAAAATCCTCAAAACCTTTGCATTAAAATTATATTTAATTTACTTTTAACTATTTGTATGGTGGCCAGTGCCTCTGGCTCTACTATGTGGCCCCAGGTGAACCACTCCTCATGTCTTGGCTCTCATTAAAGTGTCCTGAATGAGGGTCCAGGCTATTGGTTTACTTTAGCTCTCCGATGGGCTCAAGAAAATTATTATTTTGTAGTTTATTCAGATTTCTGTCATTGTTAAGGTTAGAGCAATGCTCTTTCTAGATTTCTACATCTTAGGCAGAAATGGAACTAAATCCAACAATATATAAGGAGGATACAATATAATAGCCAAAAAATACAATTCATCACATTAACAGATAATAAGGAAACAAATCATACAACCATCTCAATAGTAGCAGTAAAAACATTTGCATAAATTCTTGACCCATTCAGAATACAAATGTATAATAAACTATAAATAGAAAGAAACCTCCTTAATCTGCTTAAGATTACCTGCAAATAAACTACAGTTAACATTACACTAATTGTGAATGATTGAAGTCTTTCTTTCAGAGATTGGGAGACAAGAATGCTTCTTGTCACTACTTCTATTCAGTATTGCACTTGAGTGTCTATTCAGAACAAAAAGAAAAGAGAACCAAAAGACATATAGAATAGAAAGAAACACAACTTATTATCCACAGATAAAATGACTGTGTATGATAAAAATATGAAATACTCTAAAAGACTCTAAAGATAATTATTAGGAATAATACATGAATTTATTAATGTTTTTGGATACAAGGTCAATGAATTAAAACAGCCAATTTTTTATACATCACATTTGTAAAAGAATCAAACCCAACAGATAATTAGAGAATAAATCTAATTCTTAGTAGCTGGATTAAAAATATAAAATACTCTTAAGAGAAAGTTTTAAAGGCATAAATAAAGGGAGAAATATATGACTTTCAAGGATTTAATGAATTAATAATTATACTATATCAATTCCCCTTAAATATATTTATAGAATAAATCCATTACCAATCAAAATACCAGCAGTTCTTTTACTGAAATTGGGAAGTTTACTAAAATTCATATATAAATGCAAATACATATCTAAAAATAGCCAGAAGGACCTTTAAAAAAATTGGAGCAATAACATAATTAGATATTAACTTATATAAAAATGACAGTAGAAGGATAGGAAAATAACCCAGTCAGACAAGTTAGAAAACCACAGACATGGTCAATTTCATTATGAAGTACAAAATGAAATGGATTTCCATATGAAAAAATATTTTGATGACTACTTCACAGTATTTGCAAGACTAAATAATAAACTTTTTAGTAGGAAACAGAATATCACCTTTGCCTTGGGGTAAGAAACATTTGTTAAATTAAACACAAAAACAATTAGCTTAAAGGAAAAAAAATGATAATTAGAATGCATTAAAAATAAGAATTTCTGTTAATCAAAATCACCATCATGGGAATGTAAAAGTAAACCACAGATAATAGGAAGGAATTTGCAATACATATATTCAAAAATGACTTGCATCCAGAATAATGAAAGACTCTAAATCAATAAGAAAAAAGACAGTTTATTTAAAATGGCAAAAGAGTTGAGAAGCTACTCTATACAAAAAGAAAAAAACAAAACAAAACAGGATGCAGGAGCAAGATTGACGAGTAAGAAGACCCTGAGCTCACCTCTCCCCCTAAACACATCAAAACTACAATTACATATAGAGCAACTCTCCCTGACAATGACCTGAAGATTAGCAGAGGGCTTTCTACAACCCAAGCTGTAAAAAAAGAACCCTGTGGAGTCAGGTAGGAGGGGAGGAGAATTTAGTCAGGACCCACACACCTAGCTGGTGACCCAGAAGAGGATGGGGATATAACAGGCTTGGGGATCCTCCCTAAGGAACAAGGGGTTCAGACCCCATATCAGGAACTCCAGCCCTATTTTTCAGAACCAGGGAGACAAGCTCCCTTAGCAATTTTGAAAACCAGTGGGGCTTACCGGAGGGCTGTTAAGAAACTGAAAATCCATTCCTGAAGAGCACACACACAGATTTGCTTGCTTCCAATCCCAGTGCAGAGGCAGCAGATTGAAAACTGCCTAGTGTTCTGGCTGTCCTGCCAGGACAGCCCCAGCATATCCCCCAGCCCACATTGGGCTCCAGCTTCAGTCCCTCCAGCTCCAGCCCCTCCTGCTCCAACACTGCTTCCTAAGATGAAGACTGCCATTGCCATTACACCCACATGTCCTGAGGAAGGAATGCAGCCAGGTCTGTAGTGCAGTTCCCAGCCCTTGGGCCCTGGCTACACCCCCCAATATGGTGGCTACCACCATTGAGCCTAGGAGAAGTCCCAGCGTGCATCTGGCTCAGGCTCTAGCCCCTTCAACTCCAGCCCTACCTCCCACCAAGGTGGCAGCTGCCAGTGCACCCCAGGAAAATGTGTGGCCCAGGCTCACTTCAAATCTAAATCTCCCATCAAAACCACTGGACACACTCAGACAATATAGGGATGCTGCAACACAAGGACATGCCTTCAAGAGTGGGATAGGTAATTGTTTTGCCTAATTTCATAAAGACAAACAGAGACGGTCAAAGAAAATGAGAAGAATATCTTTCAAAGAAGAGAAAAAGATGAAAACCCAGAAAAAAAAGAAAAACCCTAATGAAAAAAGATAGATGACTTACTGATAGAGAATTTAAAGCAATAGTAATAAAAATGCTAACTGAGCTGGGGAAAAAAATAGAGAAACACAGTAGAACTTTAACAAAAAAATCTAGAAAATATAAAAAAGAACCACTCAGACCTGAATACAGTAACTGAAATGAAAAATACACTAGAAGGAATTAACAGGAGATTAAGTGATATAGAAGAATGCATAAGCGACCTGGAAGATACAATAGTCAAAATCATCCAATGAGAATAACAAAAAAAAATTTTTAAATGAGGATACATTAAGGGACTCTGATACAACATCAAGCATATTTATGTTTGCATTATAGGGGCCCCAGAAGGATAAGGTAGAGAGAAATGGGCAGAAAATGTATTTGATAAAACTAAAACTTCCCTAACCTGAAGAAGGAAACAAATATTCAGGTCCTGGAAGCACAGAGATTCACAAACAAAGTGAACCAAAGGAGACCCATACCAAAACATATCATAATTAAAATGGCAAAAGTTTCAGAGAGAATTTTAAAGGCAGCAAGAGAAAAACAAAAAGTCCCATACAAGGGAACCTCCATAAGGCTATCCAGCTTATTTTTCACCAAAAACTTTGCAGGGCAGAAGGGAGCAGCATGATATATTTTAAATGCTGAAAGTAAGAAACCTAAAACCTAGGATACTCTAATCCAGCAAGGTTATCATTCAGAATTCAAGGACAGATACCTAGACAAGCAAAAATTGAGTTCATCACCACTAAACCTACCTTACAAGAAGTGTTAAAAGGTCTTCTTTAAGGGAAAAAGAAAAGGCTAAAACAAGAAATAAGAAAATACAAGAAGAGAAAAATCTCACTGGTAAAGGCACATATTAGTAAAGGCAGTGGAACAACCACTTAAATAAGCTAGTACAAAGGATAAAAGGCAAAAATTATGAATCAATGATAATACAATAAAAAGTAAGGAATATATGAGAAGATGTAAAATATGACATCAAAACTGCAGAACATAGAGTAAGAGGAGTAAAAAATGTATATCTTTCAGAATGTGTTTGAATTTAAATGACTATATGTTTAAAATGAGTAGATATATTTATAGGTCAAAAATATATGAACTTCACGGTAACTGCCAATTAAAAACCTACAGTGAACAGTTGCACAGGAAACAAAGACAAAGAGAGGAACTCAAACATAACACTAAATAAAGTCATCAACTTAAAGGGAAGAGACTAAAAGAGAAGAAAAGAACAAGGAAGAACTACAAAAACAACCAGAAAACAAGCAACAAAATGGCAATACATACATACCTATCAACAATCAATTTAAATGTCAATGGAATAAATGCTCCAAACAAAAGCCACAGTGTGGCAGATAGGATTAAAAAAAATACACACAAGATGCATCTGTATGCTGCCTAAAATAGACTCACATCAGAGCTAAAGACACACACAGACTGAAAGTGAGGGGATGGAAAAAGCTATCCATGCAAATGGAAATGAAAATAAACCTGGGGTAGCAATACTCATATCAAAGTGGACTTTAAAACAAAGTCTGTAATAAAAGACAAAAAAAGAGCATTATATAATGAAAAAGGATCAATCCAACAAGAGAATATAACTTTTGTAAACATAGTGCATCTAATATAGGAGGAACTAAATTTATAAAATAAATATTAGGGGCTTCCCTGGTGGCGCAGTGGTTGAGAATCTGCCTGCCAATGCAGGGCACACGGGTTCGAGCCCTGGTCTGGGAAGATCCCACATGCCGCAGAGCAACTAGGCCCGTGAGCCACAATTACTGAGCCTGCACGTCTGGAGCCTATGCTCTGCAACAAGAGAGGCCGCGATAGTGAGAGGCCTGCGCACCGCGATGAAGAGTGGCCCCCACTTGCCACAACTGGAGAAAGCCCTCACACAGAAACGAAGACCCAACACAGCCATAAATAAATAAATAAATAAATAAATAAAATTTTTAAAAAATAAATAAATAAATAAATATTAATTGACATAAAGGAAGAAATTGAAAGTAATACAATAATAGTAGAAGACTATAACACCCCACTTACATCAATGGATAGATCATACAGAAAGAAAATATGTAAGGAAACAGTGGCCTTAAATGACACATTAGACAAGATAGACCTAATAGATATCTACACTACATTCCATCAAAAAAAAAAGCAGAATACACATTCTTTTAAAGTGCACGTGGAACTTTCTCCAGGATAGATCACAATCTAGGCAACAAAACAAATCTCAGTAAATTTAAGAACATTGTAATTATATCAACCATCTTTTCTGACCACAATGGTATGAAACTAGAAATCAACTGTAGGAAAAAAAAAAAAAAAAAGGGAAAAAACCCCCGCAAACAACATGAAGACTAAACAACTTACTACAAAAATCCAGTGGGTCAATGAAGAAATCAAAGAGGAAATCATAAAATACCTTGAGATAAGTGAAAATAAAAACACAACTTTCCAAAATCCATGGGACACAGCATAAACAGTTCTTTGAGGGAAGTTTATTGCAATACAGACCTAACTCGAGAAACAAGAAAAATCGCAAATAAAAATACAGACCTAACTCAAGAAACAAGAAAAATCTCAAATAAATAACCTAACTTTCCACATGAAGAAATAAGAAAAAGAACGAACAAAGCCCTAAGTCACCAGAAGAAAGGAAAGAATAAAGATCAGAACAGAAGTAAATAAAATGGAGACCAAAAAATAGAAAAAAATAAATGAAACTAAGATTTGGCTTTTTGAAAAAACAAGAAAATTGATAAACCTTCAGCCAGACTCGTTAAGAAATAAAGAGGCCCAAATAACCAAAATTATAAATGAAAGAGGAAAAGTTACAACCAATATCTCAGAAATAAAAACAATCACAAGAAACATTTATAAAGCAGCAGATGAAACAACATAGAAGAAATGAATATTCCTAGAAACATACAATCTTCCAAGATTGAATTTGGAAGAAACAGATAATCTGATCAGACCAATTACTGGTATTGAAATGGAATCAGTAATCAAAAAACTCCTCCAAAACAAAAGTCCAAGAGTAGACATCTTCACAGGGGAATTCTACCAAACATTTAAAGAAGAGTAATACCTATACTTCGCAAACTATTTCAAAAAAATGAAGAGAACACTCCCAAGCTCATTTTACAGGACCAGCATTACCCTGATACCAAAACAAGAAAAAGACACTACAAAAAAGAATATGCCTGATAATTATTATCTTCAGCAAAATATTATCAAACTAAATTCAACAATACATTAAAAGAATCATACAACATGATCAAGTGGGTTTTATTCCAGGGATATAAAGATGGTTTAATATCCACAAACCAATCAATATGGAACACCACATCAATGAAATAAAGGATAAAAATCACATGATCATCTCAACAGACACAGAGAAAACATTTGACAAAATTCAACATCCACTTACAAAAAAACTCTCAGCAAAGTGGGTATATAGAGACTATAGCTCAACATAATAAAGGCTATTTATGACAAACCCACAGCTAACATCATACTCAAAGGTGAAAATCTGAAAGCTTTTCTCCTCTATGATCAGGAGCAAGACAAGGATGCCCACTCTCACCAATCTATTTAACATAGTATTGGAAGTCCTAGCTATAGCAATTAGACAAGAAAAAAAAAAGGCATCCAACTGGGAAGGAAAGAATTAAAATTGTCACTGTTTGCAGATGACATGATACTATATATAGATAACCCAAAGATTCAACCAAAAAACTATTAGAACTAATAAGTAAATTCAGTAAAGTTGCAGGATACAAGATTAATATACAGAAATCTCTTCCATTTCTACATACTAATAATGAACTATCAGAAAAAGAAAGCAGAAAAAATCCCATTTACAATAGCATCAAAAATAATAAATTACCTAGGAATAAACTTAACCAAAGAGGTGAAATAACTGTACTCTGAAAACTGTAAGACATGATGAAGAAAATTGAAGCCCATAAAATAATAGGAAAGATATCCCATTTTTTGGATTGGAAGAATTAATATCATTAAAATGTCCATATTACCCTAAGCAATCTATAGATTCAAGGCAATCCCTATCAAAATACTCATGACACTTTTCACAGAACTAGAACAAATAATCCTAAAATTGGTATGGAACCACAAAAGACACAGAATAGCCAAAGCAATCTTGAGAAAAACAACAAAGCTGGGGGTATCACATTCCCTGACTTCAGACTAAACAACAAAGCTACAATAATCAAAGTAGTATGGTACTGGCACAGAGACAGACACATAGACCAATGGAACAGAATAGAGAGCCCAGAAGTATACCCACTCACCTATGGTCAATTAATCTACAATCAAGGAGGCAAGAAGATACAATGGGAAAACAATCATCTCTTCAATAATTGGTGCTGGGAAAACTGGACAGCTCCATGCAAAAGAATGAAACTAGATCATTTTCTCACACCATATACAAAAATAAACTCAAAATAGATTTAAGACCTAAATGTAAGACTTGAAACCATAAAACTCCTAGAAGAAAACATAGGCAGTACACTCTTTGACACTGGTATTAGCAATATTTTTTTGGATCTTTCTCCTCAGGCATGCAAAACAATAGCAAAAATAAACAAATGGTACCTAATCAAACTTAAACTTTTGCACAGCAAAGGAAATCATAAACACAAAAAAAGGCAACCTACTGAATGAGAGAAGATATATGTAAATGATGTCTGATAAGGGGTTTATGTCCAATACATAAAGAAATCATACAACTCAATATCAAAAAACAACCCAATTAAAAAATAGGGGACCTGAATAGGCATTTTTCCAAAGAAGATATACAGATGGCCTACAGGAACATGAAAATATGTTCAACATCACTAATCATCAGAGAAATGCAAATCAAAACCACAATGAGATATCACCACAATCGTGTCAGAATGACTATTGTCAAAAGGACAGGAAATAACAAGTGCTGATGAAGTTGTGCAGAAAAGGAAACCCTAGCACACTGTTGGTTGGACTGTAAACTGATAGAGCCACATGGAAAATAGTATGGAGGTTCCTCAATAAACTACAAGTAGAACTAAAACATGATACAGCAATTCCACTCCTTGGTATATATATAAATAAAACAAAAACACTAACTCAACAAAATATGCATTCCAATGTTCATAGCAGTATGATTTATTTTTTAAAAATTTTTATTGGAGTATAGTTGCTTTACAATACTGTGTTAGTTTCTGCTGTGGTAACATATTTAGGTCACCACAGAGCATGGAGTACAGTTCCCTGTGCTATACAGTATGTTCTCACAGTATTATTTATAATAGCCAAGATATGAAAGCAACCTAAGTGTCCATCAATAGATGAAAGGATAAATAAGATGTGGTATATATACACAATGGAATATTACTCAGCCATAAAAATATGAAAATTTGCCATCTGCAACATGGTTGGACCTGGAGGATATTATGCTTAGTGAAATAAGCCAGACAGAGAAAGACAAATACTGCATGTTTTTACTTACATGTAAATCTAAAAAATAAAACGAATGAACGTAACAAAACAGAAACAGATTCACAGACACAGAGAACAAACTAGTGGTTACCAGTAGAAAGAGGTGTGGGGAAAGGGGAGAGATAGGTGAAGGAGACTAAGAGGTACAAACTAATAGCTATGAAATAAGTAACTTAGAAGTATGTAATGTACAGCACAGGGAATATAGCCAATATTTCATAATAACTTGATATGGAGTATAATCTATAAAAATATCCAATCATTATGTTGTACTCCGAAAACTAATATAATATTGTAAGTCAACTATACTTCAATAAAAGAAAAAAATAAAACATATCTGGTAAGTAAAATATGTATATATGTGTATATATACACAAATACCCAGTACACATTTGAAAATGTGCTGAATTGCATTAGTCATCATAAAAGTGTGAATTAAAAACCACAGTGAGATACCACTACACAATCACTAAAAAGGCTAAAATATAAATGGCTAAGAATACCAAGATTTGGTGAAGATGTTCAGCAACTGGAATTCTCATACACCGGTGGTAAATTGGTACAAGCATTTTATAGAAATATCTTTACTAAACCTAAGCAAAAAAAATACTCCATTGTCTAACAATCCCACACCTAGATAGATATGTATCCAAAAGAAACATATTACAATGTTCCTAATAGATTTAATGGTAATAGCCGATAACTGAGGAAAACCCAGACACCCTTCCATAGTATTCTCCTATAATGGTATCAAAGGTTGAATTCTCTGGAGGACGATTCTGAGATGGAGCTCAGAATCAGTTCAGGATGTTTATTAAGGATCAAAACCTGTGAAAAGAAGGGAAAGGAGGTACTGATTGAACAGAGGAGAAGTGGAACTTTGATGCAGGACCAACAAAGCCCCATTCAGAAACAGGTGGGAATCTTGGTCATGAAGATTACCCGTAAGAGCCGTCTAATTTGGATTGAAATAGTTGAGACTATGTAACATTTGTCACACTCAGTAACCAGATGTGGACTGTCCCAGGGAGTGCATAAGGGAGGAGATTCTCTGCAGCTGAAACAGAACCTGTAGAAGATGACAGCTGGAGACCATTTGCCATTTGCAGACAATGCTCCTGATAGCTGTGCCGCTAGTCTTCCTTGAAGGAGGATCTGAGTAGTCCATCTCAATGTCCTCAATTAATGGAATATTCTATCTCCAATGACAATGAACAAACTATTGCTGTATTAAACATGGACAAATCCTACAAACATCATCTTAGTTGAGAAAAAAATGGCATAATTCTATTTATATGAAGTTCAAAAATAGGAAAAGCTAAACTTGATTTTTAAAGCCAGTATATGATTACCTAAGGGGAGTAGTTAGTGATTAGGAGGAGCCAAGGAGCTTCTTGGGTGACAGTGATGTCTAGCTATCTATTGATTGCATTGTACAAGAATGTGCTCACATTGTTAAAAGTAATTCAACACTATTCCTTATGATTTGTTCACATTTCTGTATGGATTTTACATGCTAGGAGAAGGCAAATAAAAAGTGATTGATAGTTATGCCCCCAAAATGTAGCAACAACTTTCATAGAGCAGAAACAACAGGTAATGCAAGGAGAGACAGACAGAAACCCACTGATTACAGGGATTGTAAGACACTTCTCATAATTAAGTGGATAACATAAGGGTAAACGTAGATGATCTAAAAAAAAAAAAAAAACCTAAATCAGAAGTATGTGGTGTATATACTAGAACCATGATGAAAATACACTTTTTCTAATGCTTATGGAACAGTAAGAACTTCCCTTATATTAGACCACACACAAAAAACACATCTTAATAGTTCCCAAAGTATCAAGGTAACGGAAACAGCACAATGAAAAAAACCCAACATAAATAACATTTCAGAAATGAAAAGGCCCTTACGCCAGTAGGTAAAAAATGACCTGTTAAAAGGGAAATACAAAGCAAATGTGGAGATTTTCTTGAAAATAAAATGAAAGTAAATGTACCAAAATTTATGGGCTACAGCATGAAATGCAGGTAAAAAGTTCCCAACTCTTTTACACATACACCAAGCCTTATCAAAACTTGGTGAATTTTGGAGATTAATCCTTGGTCAGTTGCTTAATTTGTAAATATTTTCTCCCATTCTAAGGGTTGTCTTTTCATCTTGTTTATGGTTTCCTTTGCCATGCAAAAGCGTTCAAGTTTCATTAGCTCTCATTTGTTTACTTTTGTTTTATTTTCAAAAATAAATTACTCTAGGAGGTGGCTCAAAAAAGATCTTGCTGTGATTTATGTCAGAGTGTTCTTTCTATGTTTTCCTCTAAGAGTTTTATGCAGCTCAATATCAAAAAAACAAACAACCCTATCAGAAAATGGGTGGAAGACCTATAAATAGACATTTCTACAAAGAAGGCATACAGATGGCCAAGAGGCACATGAAAAGATGCTCAACATCACTAAATTATTAGAGAAATGTAAATCAAAACTACAATGAGGCATCACCTCACACTGGTCAGAAAGGCCATCATCAAAAAATCTACAAACAGTAAATGCTGGAGAGGGTGTGTTGAAAAGGAACCCTCTTGCACTGTTGGTGGGAATGTAAATTGACACAGCCACTATGGAGAACAGTATGGAGGTTCCTTAAAAAACTAAAAATAGAATTACCATATGACCCAGCAATCCCACTACTGGGCATGTACCCTGAGAAAACCATAATTCAAAAAGACAATGCACCCCAATGTTCATTGCAGCACTATTTACAATAGCCAGGTCATGGAAGCAACCTAAATGCCCATCGACAGATGAATGGATAAAAAAGACGTGGTACATATATACAATGGAATATTACTCAGCCATAAAAAGGAACAATACTGGGTCATCTGTAGAGATGTGGATGGACCTAGAGACTGTCATACAGAGTGAAGTAAGTCAGAAAAAGAAAAACAAATATCATATATGAACTCATGTTAGTGGAATCTAGAAAAATGGTACAGATGAACCTGTTTGCAAGGCAAAAATAGAGACACAGACATAGAGAACAAATGTATGGACACCAAGGGGGGAAAAAAGGGGGTGGGATGAATTGGGAGACTGGAATTGACATATATACACTAATATGTATAAAATAGATAACTAATGAGAACCTGCTGTATAGCACGGGGAACTCTACTCAATGCTCTGTGGTGACCTAAATGGGAAGGAAATCCAAAAAAGAGGGATATATGTAAACATATAGCTGATTCACTTCACTGTACAGCAGAAACTAACACAACATTGTAAAAAAACTATACCCCAATTAAAAAAAAAAAAAAACTTGGTGAATTGAGTCATACTAATATTTTTTCTTCTTAGAATATTCTTTCTTTAATTTCTCCCTATTAGAATCCTATCCTGCATTTCAGATCCATCTCAAATTAACACTTTAATTGAACACGTCTCTTTGTGCTCTAAAACCAAATATAAGCTTACCTTGTTTAATAAAGATATAAATGAATTAATTTACATTCTGTTTGATTTCAAAGGTTTAAGTAGGCACAAGAATGTATTTGTACATCTTTATGGATGTTTTATTTTCTATTGTTTCTTGCATTTTGTTTATTTGCCAATTTTTATAAATCCCCCAATTTAACCCAGGAGGTAGGCCAAATTTTATACATCTATAAATATATTGACAACTTTGCTTTGGCTTTGTTAACAGATAGTACTTGATAAATATTCTAAAAGAAATCAAAATTGTTGAAAAGCTACTAGTCCATTTTATTTATCCAGTCTTTATTTTCTTCATCAAGTATATTTGTTAAGTTTTAATATAAAATATACAATTGCAAGTATGGTTTCAGCATTTGTATATGATACAAACTTCTATAGACTCAAATGCAGTGGCATACAACTACACACATTCTAACTCAAGTGAAATTTTTCAATTTTGAATCAGTATTTCTTAATCATTTTTGAAGAGATTAATATTTTGGATGGAAGAAACTGACATCTTTTTCCCAGTATCTCTATATGAACAATATCACTGGTAGCAATTAAGGGTGCCTAATGTGTGATGAGCATATTTTAGTTCACTCATGACTTTCTCTCTTGCTTCTTTTATCTCTTAATAATAGACTGATAACTTTTAATGTTATACCCCATTCCTTTTTATAGTAGAAGCTCAGGTCAGTTCAGGTTGAATTTTCCCAAGTGCTTTGATAATTATAAGAATGTTTCTGGTGTGTATGTGAAAACTACTGGTATAGAATCTTATATGTCACTATGCCAAAGAATAAATGGTGGCAGCATTCCAGAAAGGATTGAATACATTGAATAGCTGTTAATAAGGTTGTTACTCAGGGGTGATTATTCTCTGTCATTTTCCTTCTCTGTGCTAGCAACTCCAAAAACAGTTTCTCTAATGAATTATTGAATCAGCCAAGATAAAATAATATAATGAACATACAAAAATGTCTATTAAGTGATACAATCCTAAAGACTTTTACAGACTCACTTATTATGTAAAATAATTTTAGATAGCCAAAGAACACAGAAACAATAAGATGAATAAGTACCACCCTGTAACACAAGAATTATAAAAATATTAGTTATATATAAACATGGTCTTAGTAAAGGTACAGTTTAACTATCTGGTTTAGACTGTGAATGTAGAGGAAGCAAAAAAAAAAAAAAAGTAGCTATTTCATGTCACCAAGTATAAAGTCATTTTTACAATGAAGGGAGCTGATGTTCTTATTTCACAAAAATTAGTCACTTGGTTCACAACTTAGACATTTATAAGGAAAAAATTGTATTGTGATACTAGTTTTGATAGATGCTTCCCACAACCAAGTGGGAAAATTACACTAATGTGCTTTCTTCTTTAAAAATTCTTGCATACCCTCTTTGTTTTCCATGACAAATATATACTAGAGACAAAAAGTGCTAAACTTTCAGGTAAGAAAATGTCACTGAGAGAAAAATAAAGATGTTAAGGTCATTAAGTTAAAGAAATGATTTTAGATACTTCTTTGTCTTTTTTATCATCAATATGGATACAAATTGTCTCCTTCATAACACCTGAATTTTTCAAGTATCAGCTATTAGTTTTTTTAATCATTTACTCAGAAATATGCCAATGTGCTATATATATTTAAAAATCATCTTTAGCCTCAAAATGATTACTTAGGTATCACTTACTATTAAGAAGTATGGGCTTTATTGTTCCATGCTTCTGTGTTTTAGTTACTTCCTTGACCTGCTGTTTTTGTCTTGGAAAATTTAGTTTACTGCTTTGAGCTTCAGTTTTCTCATATATAAAATGGTCAAAAACAGCTACTTTATAGTGTTAGTCTAAGAATTAAGATAATAAATAAAAAGGGTCTTGCAGAAGTCTGGCTAATATAACTGCACAATAAACAGACACCATTACTATATAGCATAATATCATTAACTCTACTGTTATTATAAAATATTGCATCTGTCATACTATCTCCTTTAGATTTTTCTGAAATTTTCCTTCAGCAAACCCTATGGTTATTTTCTATGAACACCAGGGTGCTGGGGTTATAACCTGCAACAACAAGAATCTAGAAAGATACAGCCTTCACTCAACACATGAGGGATAAACTTGCTCTCTTCTTTACAATGGTAAAATAAGTGGTCTTTGAAGTTTGTGAAATTAGTAGTTATTTCAAAGTTTACTTAGTAGAAAGCAATAAACTCTCAGTTAAAAAAACTTCAAATTATAGATTAGAGTACAGTGACATAAAACAGCAAAGCACAAAAGGTGTGTTTAGCAAATATTTAATAAACAAAGAATAAATGGAGTGAGTGGCCTGAAATATATTACTTTAATTCCTCTTCCTTCATGCTTCACTGGACCATAAAGTCCTCCACTTTCTAGTGACTAATATAATTAATTTACTAATTGCTCATAGAGAGTTCTTCCCTTGGAAGCTCTAAGAGACAGGTCTTCATGCCTATTTGGTATTTCCTGTCTTGCTTTCTCCTTAAAGAAATTCTGCCCCTTTGGTGACATAAACAGTTAATGAGATTATTATGGTCTATTGTTTATTCATCAAAGCATTCATGCTTTTATCATAAAAACAAAAATCTTGCTATCAGAAAAGTATTAAAAACATTGAATTGTGACATATGAAAATTTGCTCAATTAGTGCTACAACCTTATATAAATCACTTAATTGTTCCTGTATAGGATATTTATGTTTAAACTGACAAGATGTTACTAGAGATCGATAATGAAATATTCAAGTATTAGAGAAGTTTAAGGAAATTATCTAGATATGGCAGTATAGCAAATGACATAATGAAATGAAAATAAGTGTTACGTGAATGTTATTTTTGCCATTGGTTGCATACAAACAATTGCCATACATACAACAAACCATTTTCTCATTCTCTTCTATTCTCTTTTCCACTATCACTCAGATCACCTTCCTTAATCTCTGCTCCCCCAAAAGCAGAAGCCAAGGTAAGGATCAAAGTGCAAGCAGTTTTTCTGAGAGATGCAGAAACAATCTCAGAGCAGTAGAGAGGCGAGATGGGAAAGGGTAGGAAGCCAGCACCCACAGAGATCAACTAGAGTTTAACCACATGGAGAGATTATGAGAAAGGATGTAAACACAAGTCTTGGTTTTTTGTACCCTAGGAGTCAAGGGAGAGGGAAGTGGGGTGTATATATACTGACCCCTGATCCTCTTGGAGATTATGCTACACCTGGGGAGTGTAATTCCCTGGCATGTCAGTGTGACCCCGGATGGAGAGAGGGTTTCAAATAAAGCCCTCAAACACCAAGATGCATATCTTGCAATCAGAGTATGGAGCCTACTGGAGTAGGCTGTTACGGTAAGGTATAAATATTTTGGGCAGGGAACTTACAGCTCTGTACACCGACTTCATAACAGGTGCAAAAGATATGTTACTCTGCAACTGTCACAAAATTATCTAAGAGAGACAGAGGAGAGAGAATTCAAGTGAGCTTTTTTCCTCTCCTATGACTGTCATTTTCCTATTTTATAAGGATGACATAAATAAAATTATAAAAAAATCAGTAACTTTTCGTATACCCATATTTATTGTAAGTAGATATACAAGTAGATACCCACCTAAATATTGCAGAACTCAAGAATTGTAAAAAAGAAGACGGTTGGTTTGGAGAGAAAATGGTGGGATTCTTATTAATTTCAGAATTATTTAAACTCAGTTTTATTTTCATGTTTTTTTTAATCGTATGCAAGTGAATGAAAAAATTTTTCACATACAAGCTATTTTCATACACAAGCAGTTTACACAGACAGACTTCAGAGTTATAGAGAAAAGGCTCACATTCCTTTCAGTGACAACATCCATTATACACTCCAGTGGAAGAATTTGTGTTTTCTGTTTATATATTCAGATAATAATAACAGATTATTTCCTAACAATGATTTTTTTAATCTCTTTCTCTTCTTTATCATTGCAGAATTTTTAATAAGAATAAGTAGATCTGAGTTTTGACCAACAGAAGTGGAGAGCAAGCGCACGGACAGATATGTCTATAGTCTACAACAGTCTTCCCAGCCAGAACAATTACTCAGGTTAATGAGGTATCCAAGCTCATGAGTGTCTGATGTGCGGCATTTGATACCCATCAATTTAATTCCTAGACTCATCAACTTTTAGTGGGAGATTAAACTATGGCTAAAGTAGGAGTAAATGCTCATAGACTCTAAAATTTATCACGATATTAATAATAACAGATCGCAAATGATCAAATCCACAAACAACTCTTTTACTTCACTTATATTTTATCATAAATATATAAGCAAGCCTAAAAACAAAACCAAATGATATAATTTTTTTAAAA
Organism: Balaenoptera ricei; assembly: GCF_028023285.1. Lineage (NCBI taxonomy): Eukaryota > Metazoa > Chordata > Mammalia > Artiodactyla > Balaenopteridae > Balaenoptera > Balaenoptera ricei. Next base: position 25,878,238 of record NC_082641.1, read on the forward strand.
AAAGACCACATTATTTTCTGTTGTTCATAAGCATTCCTATTTCTAGTCATTTATATTCATATACCTGTGTCTACCATGATGTATATTGCCCTCTTTACTCATGTTCAAATAGTGATGACCCCAAAATATGAAAATATACACAATCATTTTATAAATAAACTTTTTTCATTTTAGAGTGGTTTTGGATTTACAGAAAATGTGTAAAGACTGACAGAGGGTTTCAGTTTACCCCATAGCCAGCTTGCCCTATCATTAACATCCTACATTATTATGGGACATTTATCACAAGTAATGAACCAACGTTGATATATTCTTATTAACTAAACACCATACTTCATCTCGATTCCATTAGTTTTCCCTTAATGTCCTTTTTCTGCCCCAGGACCCAATCCATGTTACTCTATAACATTTAGATGTCATATGTCCTTGGTCTCCTCTTTACTGAGGGAGTTTCTCAAAATTTCCTTGCATTTGGTGACTAAGACTTTTGATAAGACTGCTAAGATATTTAGTCTTAGTCTAAGACTAAGACTGCTCAGATATTTTGTAGAATGTTCTTCAGTTGGGTTTGTCTGATGTTTGTCTGATGGTTAGAAAAAAGTAAATTTTTAGGTTTTGGGGAGGAAGATGACAGAGGTAAAGTACCATTGTCATCCTATCAGATGAAGGGTACATATTTCAACATGATTTAACACTGATGATGTTAACCTGATCACTTAGCTGAGACAGTGTTTATCAGGTTTCTCCACTCTAAAGATTTTGGTTTTGTTTTCTCCTTTCCATACACTGCTCTTCGGAAGCAAATCACTAAGCTCCACTGACACATGAGGGATGGAGTATTAAATTCCACCTCCTTGAGGGATGGGTACCTATATAACTCATTTGGAATTCTTCTGCGCTTGAGATTGTCATCTCCTCCATTTATTTAACTATTCAATCAGCTACTTATATCAACAGAAACTCATGAATATTTATTTTCTACTTTGGGTTATAATCCAATAGTATGTTATGTATTTTGTTGCAGCTTTGGCAATATGTTATGTATTTTGGGAGCTCCTCCAGGTTAGTCCTTTTAACATACCTCCATCATTTTGTTTTTTTGAGCACTTCTTCAATCATATCTTAAATATTCAATTATGATCAATAGGTAGGGAGAAAAGCAACTAACCAAACAAGTCTTGACACCAGACAGGTTTAACTAAGCAGAAGCTCCTATTCCCTAAACATTACAGTTAAATTTGTGCTTCATTTCTGTTTGTGTATAGTACATGCAGATCTTGATATTTGAAAGTATTGAGACCTGTTGTACTAAGGTATGTTTTACTCTGTCTTTTGACGTTACGTTATGTCAGAAATAATTTAGATTTTATTTACAGTGAACATGAATTTTAATTGATCTCTGAATATAACCATGTACATTTATGATGTTTACTATGTATTTTTCAATGCTTATTAACTATGGATTATTTTAAAAATCATTGGTCCAACAAGATATATGAGATATTTAAAAAGAGCATTTCCCTGATAAAGATTTTTGTCTTCAAGGTACAATTTAATAAACTACCTTTACCAGATCTACAAATCATACATTGAATATATTTTTAAATGATTGATAAAGCAAATAATTCTGTTAAAAAAATGGTCAAACTGTACAGGTTAAGCTGATTTCCCATGAATATTATGCTCACAATCCACCCTACTCTGTAAAGGTAACCACCGTTACCAGTTTACTGTCCTCTTTCTCAATTGTTCAATATAGTTACCAACTTATTTAAGAATCTAAGGAAAAACATAGTATTGTTTCTATTTTCATGTTAAATACCTTCCCTGTAACTCATTATTCCCACCCGTGAATTAGGTCTAACAGTATTTATGCCTTACAGGATTTTGGGAGGACTATTCCTGTTAAAATGATTCATTCTTAGGTCAACATCTGGCATACAGAAGCATATAGAAGTTTTTGAAATATACTGAGAATATTTTTATAAATACACATAAAACATCTTTTAATAGTTTTCAACCATTGCATTGGATTCCATAGAATATGTGTCTGTATATTTTATTCAAATAATAACTTATGGATGAATTTTTACATTTGTTTCAATTTTTGTTTACTATTTCAAATCACTCTGTCACCATCATTCTTGTGAAAGTTGCTTTGAACGTATATGTAAGTGTAGAAATGCAAGTATGTGGTATTTTAATACGTATTGTTAAATAGCCCTCCAACATGCCTACAACTATTTATACTCCAACATTTATATCAAATGCTACCGACATTGGATATACTCGAACTTTCAATTTTTTGTCATGCTGATTTGTAAATAAGGGCATTTCTTAATGTTAGTTGTAATTTCCTTGATTACCAGCAAAACTAAACACGTTTTCATCTATTACTAAAGACTAGAATGTCTTATTCAGTAAAGTGTCAGTTCTTATTCTTTACTTCATTTTCTATTCAAATATTTGTCTTTTTCTTTCTGACTTTTTATAAATATTTTAAATATTTCCTATAAATCTCTTTGTTTTTTAACTTTTTAAGTGATATTTCTTTTTGGGTCAGAAGTTTAAAATCCATCAATGTAATCCATCTTTTACATTTTCTTTGCATTTCATATTGTGTCTAAGACTTATTTTCCAATATTTTCTTCTAATAAAGTATTTTTGTCTATTTTTCCTTAAATTCAACAGAAATTTATTTTGGTGAACAGCATTTTATGGATTTATGTTTGTTATTTTTCAAATAGTCAATTATCACAAAACGATTTATTGACCTGTTCATTCTTTCTTTAATGTCTCAAAATGCCACTGTTATAATTAATTCTCAAACTAAACTTTTCCGGAGTGCACTATTTTATTTTACAATGTTTTTTCAAAATTACCTTGGCAATCTCCTATTTTTTCCTTTTGTATGAGTTTTACAGTCAGTTCTTCAGGTTACATGAAAACACTGTGCCAATTTCTTTAATATACTGTACCATATTTACATATGAATTAAGGTATACATTATAACGCTGATCATTTCTACACAGAAACATATGTTCCTTTATTTATTAATCATCTCTTCATTTCGGCAGTTTTATATTTCTCTTTATATGGGTATTGCACATTCTTATTAGTTCTGTTCCAATTTATTTTATAATATTGCTATTTCAGATGACAACTTCTTTCTCTTATATTTTGGAATAGTTTCTGTTGATGCATAATAAACCTATTAACTTTTATGTTACTACTGTATCTGCTCATATCATTAAATTCTCTTGTTTTGTTTCTCAATTGATTTTGCTGCATCTTCTATATGGATTATATTTTCTACAAATAATGAAAGATTTGTCTCTTCTTTTCCTGTGTTTATACTTTTATTTCTCTTCCACAGTATTTATTTTACTAGAAGTCTATGGGCTTTCCTACTGAATAGTATTAATGAGGGCAGTCACCTTGCTTGTGCTGCTTAATTCGAATTGCTTTTATTATTTTTCTTTTCACTAAGTGTGAGTTTTGCGGAAAATCTCACTCTTTACTCTTTCTCAAGCAAACACACACACTCACATCAGAAATGGATGATGAATTTTCAAAAAGATATTTGGAGCTTCAATTGAGATTACTATATTTTTGCTTTAATATATTTATAAATAGTTTCCCTTTGACATTATTTTTAATGCTGAATTATTTTGTTACTGCAGTGCATGAATGAGAAACTTACTTGGCTATACTATGTTATTGTTTTAATGCACTAATATACTTTTAATAATATTTTATTTAAGATGTACACCTCCACATGAATGTATGAGATTGACTTACAGGTTTTGGATTTATTTTGTTGTTTGCTTGCTTGATTAAAGTTAACTTGTGTGTTTTCCTCTATTCTTGTATTTTTTATGCTGCCCTTAACTACTTTTGATAGTGGGAATATTAGTATCATAAAATAAATTGAATAGCTTCTTTTCCTCTTTTGTGATCTGTAATATTTTAAGCAATTTGGAAATTATCTGTTCCCAATATTTAGACTCTAAGCATTTTTCAAACCATGTTGGCTTGGTGTCTAATGTAAACATAAATCTGTGACTTCCTTCTTATATTATTATGGATTCTCCAACTGGGGGAGTGGCAAATGTTTAGAATTTCTATAAACATAGTATATTATCCATTGGATCTAAAATAAAAATATATTAGCGCTAAGACTTAAACAGTAATAGCTTTTATTTTTTCAGCTTGAAACTCTCATTATTAAACCCACTGTGTGGGTTTTCAAACCTGAATCCAGCCAAAGCTGGGTATAGGAGAGGAGAGATGAGATAGAAAAGCTTTAATTTGGTGAAATTAGAATTTTTAACACCTTTAAATTATGACTATGCATTAATACCTGAGAAGTTCTAAATATAATCTATGGCATCTGCGATCACTTATATTTAGTGTAGGGGCAGGAAAGAGTGATCCAACAAAGCCAATTTGAAAAAGTGTAAATAAAAATAAATAATAAAGTTGCTTTCTGTTCACTCCTAACAGACTCCAGCTTGCTCTATAAAACCCATTCCATCAGCAAGCAGTTATACTAAAATCTTTAGGATCCAGCTCCTACCACAGTAAAGAAAAGTTTTATATCTTAATGTGAAGTTCATTTTATCTCCCCATTGCCTAGCCCATCCCTATTCCAGAAGAACACTATTGCTTTACCATCACATCACTATTAAATTATTTTCTAAAATGAAGGAATCTTTCAAAATTAATTCAAACCTCCATCTCTAATGAAACAGATAGTTATTTTTGATTGACACTTGAAGTCTAAAAATGGCTGCTGTTCTCACCCTGAGCTCAATTCTATTTTTCAACAATTCAGAAAATGCAACCACTCTACAGTTATAGTCCCAGTACCTAGAGCTACGTCCTGCTATTTAATAAGTACTCAGTAATATTTGACATATGTATTTGAAAAACACACATAAGGACAGACGCACATTCACACACAGGAGAAGACAGCAATCCCTTTTAATCTTTTCAGATCTGATATGCTGTTGTGTCCTAAGTCATTTTCTTACCCTTATGCAGCCAGTATGGAAGCAGAGAACTCCCGAGTGAGCTATCTTGATTTTATTATCCATTCATTCTCAGAGAAGTATGATAAAGATCTGCTTCCTACTTAGTCTCTTTGTTATGTTGATGTGCAAACATAAATTTAGCTAAAAATTAAAAAAAAAAAAAAACAGGTTCTGCAGAGGTAATGAAGCATGATTTTGAGTATTAGACATAGGACTTTAAAACATCATTTATCCCCTTTAAGAACCTAACACCTCTTTGCCAATGAGAACATGAAGCAATCAGGGAAACTTATCAATTGGATAAAGGCTTGTGGCTTGTTTTTACGTCTTTTCTAGAGTTCTACTACCAGGAATAAAAAACCCAATGTGCTACAATATATTCTAATTTTACTTTTTTGCACTGATTCTTTAGACTTGACACGATATTTGACAGTTGTATGGTCCTAAGAGCAAGGATGGCTGCTTCAGCATTTTAGCACATTGAATACTTTATATTGTAGTGTTTCTACAGAATGAAAAGTAGAAACACCCTCAGTTTTTTATACCCCTGTTGCTAGGCTTTGTCTATGTTGTTAATGAAGCCAATGAAATTCTGATGAAAGCAGTAATCTGTAAAGGAATGTCTGGCATCAGGTAAGAACACTAATATAGAACCAAACTGTGAGGCACATGAATTCCATAGAAAGGATTTGAGAATGTTGAGCAACACAATCCTGATTCCATCACCACCACCCTTATGTGGGGAAAATGAATTGTCACTGAATTTACAGGGAAATAATTTTAGCAACTCTCTCTACCTACTCTCAGAAGTTATGCCTCCATCATCCAGCTCAGAATGGGGCATAAATGATATTAACATGGAAAAAAATACCTGAACTGACTCTCAGTTGTCTTGAGCTTCAAAGGGAAACACGACTCCAAATAGAAGCAAGCAGGCGATCTGAGGTGGTCAAAGATGTAAAAGAAAAGTTTTCTCAAAAAAACTTGGCTTCCTTTTGATTCTTGTATAATAAAAAAAAAAAATAGAACATGCCTACCAAGGGTGAATTTCCAAATGCATGCTTAAAATATAAAAAGTCAAAATAAGGGAGTTTAATTAGGTGTAGCGTTCAGGGGATTTCTTCTTTACCTTAAAAAAAATGTAATGAAAATCCCTAAGAAATATGTTGTCAATATCCAGCAGATGACTTATACGCAGAAAAGGAATATTATTACACAAAACATGTCCTTGGAATAAATTTTTTATGAAGAGTTCTATATCCTCCAATCTGTCCCATGTGGTAAACTATCTTTTATGTCAATGCTAACATTACCAACTTTATCATAGCCTAAAATGAAGTACAGAGGCATAAAAGGACAAATTACGTACTATCAATTGCTTCAACCGTATTTTAAAAAATCACAGGACATTGTCCTTTTCTGGGAATATAAAACAAGATTTTAAAAATTCGTTAAAATAAAGCTAGAACTAATATGACATTTAAAGCCATGACACTCTAACGTTATGAAGCCTGGTGACCTCAATCTCTCTCTCTCTCTCTCCCCCCTCTTCCTCTCTCTTTCTCCCCTACACAAACTTTATTAATGGACTAAATTAAGAGATTAACAATGGTCTCCTAATACAGTAAGAGATGAGCTAAAAGTTGCTTGTTTTTTTTTTTAATTTTTTATTTTGCTCGACTACTTAAAGTACTTTTAAGGATTTGCAATCTTTCCAAATGTAATGATAATTCAGCTTCTAAAAGCTCTTCATCAGACCTATGGATTCAGGGATGTGGATGTATGAGTAGAGTCCAAGTTCACTGAATGCTAATCTCATCCCTGTTGGTGATTTATGGTATGGAACTGGGCAAACTGTCCAACATCTCAATTTTCTCATCTACTAAAAGGAAACAATAAAAGCACTTCTCTTGAAGGAACTGATCAAATATGTTAAATATTAGGTAAACACATTTCCATAAATCACATTCACACAAGGAAGCCTTTTCTTGTTCAGATTCAGAAATATTCAAGTGAGATTTTTCAAAGCTTGCCCTTAAAAAAAAATCAACATTTTGTTCATTCAGGATTTATCAAAGATGCATGCTTAGTAAGGCCTTAAAATGCATGCTGCTAAACCCACACGTTTATGATGAACTGATCTCTGACTGGCTGGGTGGGGAATACACCAAGAGGAAAGAAGAGCCTCTTCAATAAAAGGTGTTGGGAAAACTGGATATCCACATGCAAGATAATGAAATTGAACCTTTATCTTACACAATGCACAAAAATCAGCTCAAAGTAGATTAAAGGCTTAAATGCATGATCTGAAGCTATAAAACTCCTAGCAGAAAACAATGTCAAGAAGAAGAAGCTTCTTGACCTTGGTCTTGGCAATGATTTCTTGGATATGACACCAAAGCACACAGTCAATAAAAGTAAAAACAGAAAAACAGAATTATATTAAACTAAAAAGCTTCTACACAACAAAGGAAACAGTCAACAGAATGAAAAGGTAACCAGTGGAATCTGAGACAATATTTGCAAATCATATATTTAACATAGGCTTAATTTGAAAATGTGTAAGGAACTCTTAAAACTCAATAGCAAAAAAAGCAAATAACCCAATTAAAAAGTAGGCAAAGAACCTGATTAGACATTTCTCTAAAGAAGACATAAAAATGGCCAAGAAATATATGAAAAGATGCTCAATATCACTAAGCATCAAGGAAATGCAAATCAAAATCACAATGAGAAATCACCTCACCCTCTATTCGGATGGGAATTATCTAAAACACAAGAGAGAACAAATGCTGTCGAGGATGTGGAGAAAAAGGAATCCTTGTATACTGTTGGCATGAATGTAAATTGGTACAGCATTATGGAAAAGTAGCAGAGAGTAGAGGTTTGAGGGTCTTAAAAATGTTAAAAATAGAACTACTGTATGATTTATCAATCTCATTTCTGGATATTTACCCAAAAGAATTGAAATCATGATCTCAGAGATATTAACAGTCCCATGTTCATTCTACCACTATTCACAATAGCCAAGATGCGGAAAAAACATAAATGCCCATCAATAGATGAATATACACAGAAAATATGGTATATACATAAACAGAATATTAGCTTTAGAAAGGAAGGAAGGGCGGAGTCAAGATGGCGGTGTGGGAAGCTGAGGAATTCACGTCTCCCCATAACTAGGGCACCTGCCGGACGCTGGTGGGGTACCTCAACACCCAAGGAGGTGGGAGGAACCCCTGAGCAACTGGGTAGGATGAGAGGGGGAGTGAGGGGGAAGGAGAAGTGGAGGCCAGATAGGACCAGCAGCCCTGAAGGGTGGCTGGGAGAGGGGAGGGGTTCTGATGCTTAGAGGGACTCTCAGAGGATCAGGGAGGAGTGCACCTAGTGTTTCCCCTGCCTAGTCAGGCCCCGGGAAGCCTGCTGGGCTCCCGGGCCTCATCCTCCATTCTCTGGGGCCCCTCCAGGCCACGTGGGGCATAGGAGGGAAGGGGGAAGAAGAAGAGAGGCCAACAGGGAGGGACCCTCTGGGATCGGAGGATCAGTAGGAACACACCTAGTGTTTCCCCTGCCCACTTGGGCCCAGGGAGCCTGCTGGGGTCCTGGACCTGGTTCTCCACCCTCCAAGGCCAGAGGCACTCCTGGGCCCCTCCTGCTGTGTTGAGCCAAAGCCCCACCCCCCACACCCCCAGGGCCTTTTTCGGCCCCATGGGTCCTAAGCATAGGTCCACCCACTGCCTAAACCCCGCACCCACCTAAGCCCCACCCCCCACAGCAAAGGCCTTTGCTGGCTGTTTTTTTTCTCCTCCTCTTTTTTGCTATTGTAGTTCTGTTTTACCTTCCGGTTGTTGTTTCATCTATATTTTTATTTATTTATTTTTCTAATGTATCTGTTAGTTTTTGAATCTTATTTTATTTTTTACTCTTTGTTATGGTTCTGCTCCTTTTTCTCTTTCTTTCTTTATTTTTTTTTGCCACCCCATGCAGCTTGCAGGATCTTGGTTCATGAGCCGGGGGTCAGGCCTGAGCTCTTGAGGTGGAAGCCCCAGGTCCAAACCACTAACAGAGAACCTCAGACCCTAAGAAATATTCATCGGAGTGAGGTCTCCCAGAGGTCCTCATCTCAGCACCAAGACCCAGCTCTACCCAACAGCTTACAAACTCCAGTGCTGGAAGCCTCAGGCCAAACAACCAGTAAGACAGGATCGAGAAAATACAAGAAATGTTTAACAAAGACCTAAAAGAACTAAAAAACAAAAAAAAGAGATGAACAACACAATAACTGAAATGAAAAGTACACTAGAAGGAATCAATAACAGAATAACTGAGGCAGAATAACTAATAAGTGAGCTGGAAGACAGAATGGTGGAAATAACTCATGAGGACCAGAATAAAAAATAAGAATGAAAAGAATTGAAGACATTCTCAGAGACCTCTGGGACAATACTAAACACATCAACATTTGAATTATAGGGGTCCCAGAAGAAGGAGAGAAAAAGGAAGGGTCTGAGAAAATATTCAAAGAGTTTATAGTGGAAGACTTGCCTAACATGGGAAAGGAAAGAGTCACACAAGTACAGAAAGTGCAGAGAGTCCCATACAGGATAAATCCCAGAAGAAACACACAAAGACATATATGAATCAAACTAACAAAAATCAAATTCAAAGTAAAAATATTAAAAGCAGCGTGGAAAAGCAAAAAATAACATACAAAGGAATCCCCATAAGTTTATCAGCTGATTTTTCAGCAGAAACTCTGCAGGCCAGAAGGGAGTGGCAGGATATACTTAAAGTGATGAAAGAGAAAAACCTACAACCAAGATTACTCTACCCAGCAAGGATCTCATTCAGATTTGAGGGAGAAATCAAAAGCTTTACAGGCGACAAGCAAAAGCTAACAGAATTCAGCACCACCAAACCAGCTTTACAACAAATGCTAAAGGAACTTCTCGAGGCGGGAAACACAAGAGAAGAAAAAGACCCATAAAAACAAACCCAAAACAATTAAGAAAATGGTAATAGGAACATACATATAGATAATAACCTTGAACATAAGTGGATTAAATGTTCCAACTAAAAGACACAGACTCACTGAAAGGATACAAAAATAAAATCCATATATATGCTGTCTACAAGAGACCCACTTCAGACCTAGGGAAACATACAGACTGAAAGTTAAGGGATGAAAAAGATATTCCATGCAAATGGAAATCAAAAGAAAGCTGGAGTAGCAATACTAGTATCAGATAAAATAGACTTTAAAATAAAAACTGTTACAAGAGATAAGGACGGACACTACATAATGATCAAGGGATCAATCCAAGAAGAAGATATAACAATTAAAAATATTTAGGCTTCCCTGGTGGCGCAGCAGTTGGGAGTCCACCTGCCAATGCAGGGGACACGGGTTCGTGTCCCGGTCCGGGAAGATCCCACATGCCGCGGAGCGGCTAGGCCCGTGAGCCACAACTACTGAGCCTGCGCGTCTGGAGCCTGTGCTCTGCAATGGGAGAGGCCGTGACAGTGAGAGGCCCGCGCACCGCAATGAAGAGTGGCCCCTGCTCGCCGCAACTGGAGAAAGCCCTCGCACAGAAACGAAGACCCAACACAGCCAAAATAAATAAATAAATAAATATATTTAAAGTCCAAAAAAAAAAGAAAAATATTTATACACTCAACATAGGAGCACCTCAATACATAAGGCAAATGCTAACAACCATGAAAGGGGAAAACAACAATAACACAGTAATAGTAGGGGACTTTAACAACCCACTGACACCACCTCCTAGAGTAATGGAAATAAAAACAAAAATAAACAAATGGGACCTAATGAAACTTCAAAGCTTTTGCACAGCAAAGGAAAGCATAAACAAGACGAAAAGACAACCCTCAGAATGGGAGAAAATATTTGCAAATGAAGCAACTGACAAAGGATTAATCTCCAAAATTTACAAGCAGCTCATGCAGCTCAATATTAAAAAAAAAACCAACCCAATCCAAAAATGGGCAGAAGACCTGCATAGACATTTCTCCAAAGGAGACATACAGATGGCCAAGAAGCACATGAAAAGATGCTCAACATCACTAATTATTAGAGGAATGCAAATCAAAACTACAATGAGGTATCACCTCACACCAGTTAGAATGGGCATCATCAGAAAATCTACAAACAACAAATGCTGCAGAGGGTGTGGAGAAAAGGGAACCTTCTTGCACTGTTGGTGGGAATGTAAATTGATACAGCCACTATGGAGAACAATATGGAGGTTCCTTAAAAAATTAAAAATAGAATTACCATATGATCTAGCAATCCCACTACTGGGCATATACCCAGAGAAAACCGTAATTCAAAAAGACACATGCACCCGAATGTTCATTGCAGCACTATTTACAATAGCCAGGTTATGGAAGCAACCTAAATGCCCATCGACAGACGAATGGATAAAGAAGTTGTGGTACATATATACAATGGAATATTACTCAGCCATAAAAAGGAACGAAATTGAGTCATTTGTTGAGACGTGGATGGATCTAGAGACTGTCATACAGAGTGAAGTAAGTCAGAAAGAGAAAAACAAATATCGTATATTAACGCATGTATGTGGAACCTAGAAAAATGGTACAGATGAACCGGGTTGCAGGGCAGAAGTTGAGACACAGATGTAGAGGACAAACGTATGGACACCAAGGGGGGAAAACTGCAGTGGGGTGGGGATGGTGGTGTGCTGAACTGGGCGATTGGGATTGACATGTATACAATGATGTGTATAAAATTGATGACTGATTAAAAAAAATAAAAAATAAAAAATAAAATAATATATATAATGTTTCATCAATTGGTCTTTGTCTAATTTATTTAAATTGCTTCTGGATATTTAATTAACTGTCTTGTCATTCTAAATAATAATAAGGTTACACATAAATAAACTTGTATATACAAATAATGGTTTTACAATTTATTTTTGTTTAAGATAAATTATTATATGTAGGATTGTAGGTTAAAGCATAAATACATTTTTATGATGCTTTAGAACACTGTCAATTTGATTTCCATTGAGTTAAAGACCTCATCTCCACCAATATGTGTGTATATATTTTATTCCAAGATTTACAACATTGAATATTATTCTATTTTTAATTTTCCCTAATGTGTAATGCAAAATCTATCATGCAGTTGCTTAATTTGCAAGTGTTTAACCTCTAGTGAATTTAAATATATTTTCTTATATCCCTTTATAGCTAAGGGATCTTGGCAAATTACTTACCCTTGATGAGCCCATCAAATATAGATACAAATAATACGTACTTCACAGTAAGTCAGAAAGTGCATGAATAGCACTTAGCCTAGTGCCTAAAAAATAGTGTTCAATAATGTTGACTATTACTTTTTAAATGCCTCATATTTTAAAATAATTTTCTCTTGTATAATTTTTTCTTGATCTTTGTCCATTTGTCTATAGAAGATATAATGCACTTTTAGCAATCTGTATGAAGAATTCAATCATTTAAAACATTAACCCATTTTTTTCATAATTACTCTAAAATATTACCCATCTTTTCATATTCCTTTCTGTATGTGGAATCTCCTTGAAAGTGTAATCACATTTTTTCCATCAATGAATGGCAAACTTACACAAAGCAGGTGTCACAGGATCAAGTACACCACTATGATGAAATGGTAATATAAACAATGCTTATATTTCAAAATGGAATCTCCAGAATTTCATCTTAGTGTATGGTCTCCTGTTCACTATTTCTATCAACAGCATAGATGCCATACAATTCAACTTTGTGCTTGACATGAAACTAGGACGTTAGATATAATTTAGATATCAAGTCTTGGGCACAAAATGATCTTGACAAGTTGGAATGATATGCCAAATAAAATTCAATTCAACAAAGATTTATCAAATGCCAGTAATGTGCAAGATATGTGCTCAGTATGGAAAGCTATTTGTACTAGACTCTAAATAAACCACTTACACATCATGAAACAAGACTAATACTCATGTCTATATAACTATCCAAAATAAATTAACTGAAGTAATATACTCTGATGCTGTATTATAGAAACTTTCTTTATCCAGGACATAATAATTTATAGTCCCATTCTCCATATCTGGGTTTCTCAACCTTTGCACTACTGGCATGTCAGCTGGATAATTCCTTGTTTTGAGTGCCTTCACTGTGCATTGTAGGATTTTAGCTGCATCCGCTTCTCTAGATGCCAGTACCAACCCACCCCCCACCATGTGACAAGCAAAAATCTCTCCAGACATTGCCAGATGTCCCCTGAAGAGCTAAATCACCCTGGTTGACAACCACTAGTCTTAAATGTAAGCACGTCAGCCTACTTCTCTACCACTCTTAAAAACAGACATTAACAAATAGGTGAGGAAAGAACCAAAATGGCAGAGGACTTCATACACATGTCAAAAGAAGAATGTTTCTCTGTTGTTTCCTTAATGAGCTTGTCTAGACAAGAAAAGTCTCCTGGGCCACTTAATGACAGCTTGAAATTTTAAAACACTTTTTATAGGAAAGCACCATCACGAAGTAGTTAATCTACAGCCATCTTCTCTGTTCCTGCTAAATGTCAGGCACTGGGCATACAAGTCTGTACATAGCAGCCTCTGTGCTCAAGGGGTCTACATGTCAATGGAGAAAATGGTCATTAAAAAATTACTTTTAAATAAATATCTCATTCACTTCAATTGTGCAAGGTGATCTTTAAGAGAAGTATCCTGTATGATGGGATTATTTAATAGAAGACTTTAGCCTAAACTGTGGGTTTAGGAGAGGATTCCTAGAGAGAAAACAATGTTCAAGTTGAGATTTGAAAGAGTAGTTAAGTTTGGAACTTCCCTGGCGGTCCAGTGGTTAGGCCTCTGTGCTTCCACTGCAGGGGGCGCAGATTGATCCGTGGTTGGGGAACTAAGGTTCCACACGCCAAGCGCAGCACAGCCAAAAAATAAAAAAAGAGTAGTTAAGTTTGAAGTAGCTGTGAAGTATGACAGTCCCAAGATGGAGGAGAGTGTGTGGGACTTGAGGACCTCAGAAAAATCCAAGTAGCTCAAATAAAATGAGAGAGGTAAAGAGGAGGGCAAGATGAACTGGAGATCATGCTGGAAATTTTGAGAGCATGTCGGGATTTGAGATTATAAAACAATTAAAAGTTATTAAAGGTTTTTAAAGAGATGAGGCATGATCATATTTCTGCTTTGAACAGACTGTGTTTTGTGAAGCCCTGGAGGGTAACTAAGAACTACGGATGGAAAATACAAAGGAACCAATTCCCAGCTCTCTTCTAAATCCCACTTCTTTTTTTTTTCTTTTTTAGATTTATTTTTGGCTGCGTTGTGTCTTCACTGCTGCATGCAGGCTTCCTCTAGTTGTGGCAAGTGAGGGTTACTCTTCGTTGTGGTGCACGGGCTTCTCATTGTGGTGGCTTCTCTAGCTGCGAAGCATGGGCTCCAGGCGCGCAGGCTTCAGTAGTTGTGGCACACAGGGTTAGTTGCCCCGCAGCAGGTGGGATCTTCCCGGACCAGGGATTGAACCCGTGTCCCGTGCATTGGCAGGAGTATTCTTAACCACTGAGCCACAGTGGTTAGGACTTAGGACTTTTAGGGAAGTCCTAAATCCCACTCTGCTGTAATCCCTGTATTTGCTTGACGGATCAATATACTGGAACCAAAATCCCCATATGCAGCACTTATTGATTATGTAAGTGGTTCTGAAAATGGTCTACGTTTTAAGAAAACTTCTGTCCTCAACAAAAATGTTTGCTCTGATTCTAAAATGTTCCGTCATTTTTTCCTATATAAAAATTAAACACCATATAAGAAGTTGTAAACTTAACACTGACCTCTTTTAGTAGTGTTGAATTCATCATTCAGTACTAAAAGAACATCTGACATCATTGCTTAAAAATTTCTTTCTTTTCTTAAAGTATTCTTTTTTTTTTTTTTTTAATTAATTTATTTATTTTTGGCTGTGTTAGGTCTTCGTTTCTGTGCGAGGGCTTTCTCTAGTTGTGGCAAGTGGGGGCCACTCTTCATCGTGGTGCGCGGGCCTCTCACTATCGCAGCCTCTCTTGTTGTGGAGCACAAGCTCCAGACGCGCAGGCTCAGTAGCTGTGGCTCATGGGCTTAGTTGCTCCGCGGCATGTGGGATCTTCCCAGACCAGGGCTTGAACCTGCGTCCCCTGCATTAGCAGGCAGATTCTCAACCACTGCGCCACCAGGGAAGTCCTAAAGTATTCTTATACACACATCAAAGGGGACTTTGGTTTTGAGTATATGGAATTGTATTTGTATATAATTGGCATCTGATTATGTTTTTGTCAATACAAATTTGAGAGCAAATAAATAACCACTCAGTAACATTAGTAAATGATGCCCTTGTAATTTTCTCCTTGCTACTATGACTTTAAATAGCAAACATTCATATATAAATTTATATATAATTATATGTGTATATATACGTGCATGTGCGTATCATATACATATGATAAATTTCACATACCTCATATGAAATATATGTATTATATATTTCTTGTATTTCTACATAAAAGTAACTTCATTAAATCATTTTCTCAGACAAGGTAATATGCCCACATCTTCTCTTAGAGCAAAAATTCCTAAATTTTTTTTGATTTAGAATATAAAAACAAATGCAGCCAGTTTAAAAAGAAATAAATACTACAGTAAATGTCCCTGTTTGAGTTCACTCAACTTTAAATCTAATCATAATTCACCTTTGCATAACGGCAGTATCAGAGTTCCCAAGCTTCATTTCAATCACAACAATTCCTGATTAAAATGATGACAATTTGCCTTTAATGAAAAGTTTCAATGGCTCATTATAATCTATTATCGAAACAAAAATACAGATGCCTTATCTAATTAGAATCATATATACAAAAAGCAGACTATTATTCATTTACTTTTGAATTTTGTTGTCCCGTTGTGGAGAAATCTGGGACTTTGGCATCAAAGACAAGAGAGTTTAAATTCCCCAGTCTCACCACTTATGACTCATGGAACAATGAACAAAAGATCTTTGGTTTCTCACTTTTAGAATGGTATTGTCTTACTGTATAGCATTCTCATGAGGGAGAGAACGTTAGCAAAGTGTGCTTATTAGACAATCAAAATTAGTTTTGTCCCTCTTCTAGAGGAAAATTTTATTTGTATTTTGGCTAGCAGAATTAACAGTCGACATTAACCATTGGCTAGCCAAATGTATCTTGTCATTTATAGAATAAAATGAAAGAAGGTGGAAATGTTTCATTCTGAAGACTAATCAATAGGTACCAACAATTTTATTATGATCCAGCTCACTTCAATCTTTCATTTCCATTAATCCAGGAACAAAATACTACAGTAACATGATAGATAAGCAGAGGCAGATTGAATACTTTGCTATGAAGTAATATAGACTATTTCTGAGCTCATATCCTGTTTTGAGATTAGTGCCCCATCCAACCAGGAACACCATCTAGACACCTGCATTGTCACTCAGGTAACTCTCACTCAACTCTCCAAGTCTAGCCGATAATCAAATCCCATTGGTTTTCTCATATGTATCGTTCTGAATCTGTTTTCTGTTCTTCATCGAATCTAACACGACTGAATGTCCAAATTCCTAAGGTTGCTTTCAGTCTCTTCTCTGCTCCCTCCAACTAACATTCCACATTGCAGCCAGAGGAATGTTTTCAGAAAGTAAGCCTAATGATGTCATTTGTCTTGCTCAAAATTATTCAGGAGCCCCTTCACCAGGCACCCAAGTTCTTTCATGATCTGAACGCTACCTCTTTCTTTGGCCTCACCTTCTATCTCATAATTGTTGAAATGCATACTCCTGCAATTCTTAACAAAGATAAGGCATTCACCACATGATTTCACAGCACTGCACCTATTGTTCTCTGAATCCAGGATGTCCTAGCTTGTTTGTCTGACTGATCTTCAGTATGCTATTCATGTGCCAGCATCTCTCTAAAAGTTTCTTTGATCTGCACTCTCATAGATTAATTCCTTATTACTCTAAATTCTGTCTTTTTTTAGAACATAATATATTTTTGTATTAGTTTGTTTACATGTCTAAAATTTAGTCTCTTGAGGGAAGGAACATTATCTTATTCAGAGCAGGACATTTAGATATAGCTGTATTTAATGTGGGAGTCATGTGGAGAGAGTCATTTCGATACAGTCAGGCATCGAAATGTCTCTGTCAAAGTGCAATATATTTGACTTTCATGACTCTTCTTCCCTTGTTTTAGAGGATTTTTACATTCCATTTTTAAAAATATTACATTCCTATAATATTTTAAATAAAACTCGTAAGGAAATAAACATATAAAGAAATAATTTTAAGTCCATTAGAACTGAGATCATATTCCTCCCCATGACACGACCTCATATCCTTCAGGGCTCTGTTCAAATGACCATCTTAGTTAAGGCTTCCTTGCCCACCCTGTTATAGGATGCAATGCACACCAAAGTTGCACTCCATCTCCTCCTTCCCTGACTTGGTATTTTCTGAGGTACTCATCAATGTCTGCTATAATCATATGTGTCTGTATATATATATATATATATATATATATATACACACACACACACACACACACACATATATATATGTTTAGTTTTTGTTTTTAATTTTTGCCCTCTTCCCACTAGAATGTAAACCCCATGAGGAAGGAAGTTTTGTATATTTTTTTCACATAAATATTTGTTGGCTGAATAAATGAATCTGTCTTAGTTTTGTTTACCCCAACAAGAACCAGAGATCTGATTCAAATACAAGTAGTTTATTTGAGAGATGATCCCAGGAAACATGGGTAGTGGAGCAGTTAAGGGGGATAGAAAAAGGACAGTCATCAAAGTGTTGTGTGTTGTCAAGCCAGTTAGCTACCACTGTGCATAACAGAAGTTTCACCTTGAAGGAATACACAGAACATGTACATCAGAATTATGACACCCAGTAAGTGAGAAAGCTGAGGTATTGATACCTCAATTACAGGAGGTGATGACCGCCTCCCATCAGTCACTGGTTGACAACTGCTTCTAGGGCTCACTATTTCTCCTGCATTCCTAGTCTGTTGCATGGAAGTAAAGAAGGTTCTGGCTACCAGAGAAATCCTCACACCAAGAAAAGCATGTCCTGGCAGTTAGAAATCAAGCAAGTGTTTACTGAAAAGAAAAGCCCCAAGGATCTGGGCCAGGTACCAACAGCATCCACTAGAGATTTATAAAAAAGCGTCAGGATATATTATATATAATGGATATAGTGTTATACACACACACACACACACACATACATACACATATATAAAATATAGTGTACACATCAGAGTTTTCCATATCTTTAACATAGAAAATGAGGCCGATTACTCTAAAGATAAAAATAAGGTATCAATGAATTCAGAATTTCAGTTAAACTATCTGCTTTAATAAATTTTCTATTTATGTTCAACTTTGCCTCTTCTCATTTGGTTTCAATTATACAAAAAAAAGGTGCACTAAATTGATTGGATTGTATACCAATCTGACCCTGAAGATGCTGAAGAAAGTTAGGTTATGCAAATGTTCTCAATATTCGTAAAGTTTAGGACAGATGATTTAATGAGTCATCACTTTATGAACTGATTCAAAAGCTCCAGGCCAAGAAGATAATTTCCACAGAAAGTACAGGAAGAAGTTAATGAAGCAAAACAGGTAATTGCTCTAATGAAACAGGAAAAAGAGGGCCTCTTAACTTCCTGATATGTTGGAACACACAATGACATGCAACATTATTTAATTAACACTTGCTTTGGATTGAGACAAAAATTGATCATTAGACTTAATATAATAAATTTATAATATTTAAATCTTCTTAAATTCCCAATATATCATAATTTGGCTATGGAATTTGGTGATGTTAACCTTTAACCATAAAGATATGTTGATAAGTTATTATTAAATCAATAGTGAACACTAGGAATATATTTACTGAATTTAAGAAATGAATTATTTTTAAGCACTATGAAAGTATTTACTAGAAAGCCTACAAGGCAACCCTTTTTACACCTAGGTTATTCACAGTCAAAACTGCTTAATTTTCTTTTCAACATATAGATGGATAACTTATTCTTGGGTGTTTTTATAGAAACAACAATCCAGGATGGCAGTTTTCTTGTGTCATTCTTAGTACCTAATTTTATTAATCTGGATTTCTTGTAAAATAGTCCGTAATTACAACATTACATTTACAATCAAGATCAATTTACAAATCAATTACAAACACACTAGTGCACAGAATTTACAAACACTATGTTCATACTTATTTTCAAATACCTATTAACTTACATACATTAATTCACATTCTTTGTTTCTTATATAACAAAACACACTTTAGAGTCACTAAAATTTTTTTAATTTTCAGGAGGTTATACATCATCCTTTTTCTTTTTTGTTTAGAGAATGCATTCTCATCACTAATATGACCACTATATCTTTAATTTATCGAATATTACTTCAAACAAAATAGATATATTTGTATATATAAGAATTCATATTATAAATGAATATATAAGTTTATAATGCCTGGGATGAAACAACTTCAGCTTATTGACAACATATTATAAATAATGCAGAAGAAGAATCAATCACACTAAACTACAGATCATAAACAAATAGTCCATGTACATTGATTCAGAGATATTACAAAGTACACAGAAAAAAATCAACAAGGGCAAAGTATTTTCTTTGAAGAAACTAATAAAATTAATAGGCACTTCACAAGCCTGATCAAGAAAGAATATATCTTTCACAAATTAAAAATAAAATAAGTAACATGAATAATTTAAGCCAATAACTGTGAAAAATACTATCAAAAATAACTACCACAAGGCTCCTAAGAAACAATTAAAATTCTGTACTGTCAAACTTTTACTCTCCTCTTTTATATCAGATTTCTGTATTCTCTGAATCCAGTAATTCCAGTGTGAGCATCCTTTACAAGTCTGGTTTTCTTGCGCTGTTTATGAATGAGCCAAGTGTTGAGAAGAACAGAAGACACCCCCAGAAAATAGTTTCTAATTTTATGTGGTCTGTATCTAACAGAAAAATATTTTTCCTTTGATTATAGGCCCAGAGGAAACTATAAAATAAGTCTCTTGAAGAGATTAGTACTATCAATTTCCTATAATCTTCCAATTTAAAAGGAGAGAATGTCGTAAGTGAAAATGAATGATTCAATATATCACGGATAGTAATAAAGTATAGTAACCAAAACCCTCCTGGAGATTATTCACTAAATTTCAGATAAAATTTGAATAATTCTGATTAAATGCTGCCTGACTGCAGTGCATTTCTCCGCTCCCCAAAGCAAAGTAAACAGTATAGATAAATTGAGTAAATGATGATATGCACAATGTGTGTACAATTTTTTAAAGAGTCTCTATGGGATAGCAGAGTGACTTTGCAGAGGAGGTACCAACCCTTAAATCTGAGAAAGTGGAGACAGGAGGACAGGAAGCTGAGACATGAGCAGGTACAAGTACCAAGTTGCTGGTGATGATGAAGAGGCTGTGTGGAGGCAGGCATCTTCCTGGCAGCTGAAGAAAGGGTCATGGTGGGGATGTCATGCAGAGAGGTGAGGCTGACCTAATATCTAAGAAGGTGGCAGTGAGGTGGCAGCTAAGCAGAGGTGATGGAGTGTCAAGAGTCAAAGTGGTGGAAAAGGGACTGAGCAAAGCAAAAAAAAACTTTAGGGTAGTAAAAAATTTCTTGCATGTCAGAGAACAATTTACAAACATGGCATGTTGGCATGCTGGAAAAAAATGCTGAGGTATTGCATTTGAATTGAAAATATTGGTGTAAAAAACTTGATTTAAGGTTTTAATTATAAATAAATATATAGGTAAGTAAATATATATATACATACATATGTACATAATATGTGTGTGCAGGCATACTTGTATACATATATTTCATAAATCTCTCTCTGCTGAGAGGATATAGAAACAGTGACACCTCACTAGCAGTGAGCACAAGTGCTCAGACCCTTGTTTCTAAACGCTTTTTTTTTCATTGAAAGAATATACAGTTTGTGAAAGAAATGGCTAATTCCAGGGCTGAGTGAGGAAAATAAGATGAGCCTGGAAAATCTTTTGCAAGAAAAAGTAAGTGCGAAAAAATGATGGGGCTATGTCAACATGCAGAAGGGACTCACATGCTAAATCTAGAACAATTTAAGCATCTAAATAAATAATGATAGTAAACAGAATACAACTCATTGATTAAAACAATTATCTGTGTCTATACTGATAAAAATAGAAACAAATAGCTTCACGAGAAGGGAAAGCATCTACTTATACTAAAAAGATAACTAACAGCTGCAGAAGAAACGATGGAAATAAAATTCAGCATTTGGCAAGCATAGTGGTGGTTGATTCACACAGGAATCATCAATGGATGCTTAGGCTAGTGAAAGTTTGAGGAGGAGCAGAATACTGCCATAGATTCAGAGTAGCTTCCAATGAAATGCTTACCAATTACAAATTGGAAAATGTCTTTCTGGAGGGAAAAAAAAAATGGAAGACATGAAACTGACCAAGTGATCAAGGTTACCATCACCATTAGCAGGATAAGTCCTCAGCAGGCACCTGCTGATGTGAGGCATCTTAGACTAGCACTGTACCAGTTCTATGGAATTTCTGCAAATAATGAATGGCTTAAGTTTGACTGGAAACTGTCAAGGTCATACAAGAAGAAGGGAACTGGAAACAGTTACACATTAAAGAAGACTGGAATGACATGTCAAATAAATGCCACACATGATCTTGGATTGGACCTAGAACCAGAAAGTAAAAAAGAACATTGTCTACATAGATATAAATTAAAAACAGTTCAAGAAATGCGAATAAGGTCTGTGAATTTAATGGTAGAGTTGCATCAAGGTTGATCTCTTGTTGTCATCAAGGTAGGTTGACCATCTGCCCTACTATGCCCAGGACCAATCAGATTTTACCACAGAAAGTTCAGTATCATAGAAAAACTTTCCCTAGTCACAAAAAGTCACAAAAGTACACTTGCTTTTGAGGATAGGTGCAGAAGTTTGGGGGAAAATTACAAAACCCATACTACAGACAGAATATGATGCTTTTGTTTGAAATGAATACAGCATAGATTATCTCCCTTCCATAGCCAAGGTTGCTGCTTTTACCCTGGCCACTGACATTAAATATGATTTGTGAGTCTCAAGTATGAATTACTCATTGTTACACCACTCTGAATGATGTGACTTAAGTGTGCAAAGTACATAGGTTGTAATCATTACAGTAACAGTTTACCATTAGCAAGATCAAGATGACAGAGTTGGAAGACCCTGAGCTCAGATCCTCCCATGAATACACCAAAACTATAACTATATATAGTACAACTCTCTCTGAGAACAAATAGAAGACTAGTAGAACAGTTCTTCTGCAACTAAGGATATAAAGAAAAAAACACACTGAAATGGATAGGAAGGGAAGAGACGTGATCAACTCAGGACCCACATCTCTGGCAGGCAACCCAAAAGAAGGGGATATCACAAACTTGGAGATCTTCACTAAGAAGGAGGTGTTCAAGCCCCACATTAGGTACCCTAGCCCTGCAGTCTTAATGGGTTTTGAAAGCCAACAATGCCTACAATCAGGAGAGCGAGAAGGTTGTAGGAAACTGAGACTCCACTCCTAAAGGGTACATTCACAAACTTACTAGCTCTGAGTCCCAGCACAGAGGCAGCAGGTTAAAAAGCACCTGGTACTTTAGCTGGCCTGCCAAAACTGTCCAAGCACACCTCCAGCCAGCACTTGGTTTCAGCTCCAAAACCTTTCCAAGTCAGCAGCCACCAGAGTACCCCAGGAGAAGCCCCAGCCCACCTCAGGCTCCAGCTCTAGAACCCTGGCTCTACGCTGATCCCACCAAGGAAGCAGCCACCAGCTTGCCCCAAGAGAAGCAGCAGCCCACGCCACACTCTGGCTCCAACACCATCACCAAGGTGGTAGCCTCTACCATACCCTGGTAGAAGCCCTGGGCCACAATGGAATCCAGCTCTAGCCCCTCTGGCTTCAGCTCACCTCTGTCAAGATGGCAGCCCCCAGTGCACCCTGTGAGAAGCCCTGGCCCCTGCTTGTGTTGTCTCCAACTCTACCACCAAAGCCACCAGACACATGCAGTCTGCAAGGGTTGCTCCCACACAAGGACATACTTCCAAGACTGTCACAGTCTTGAAATAGTTTTGCCTAATTTCACAAAGACAAAGTGAGAAAGTCAAACAAAATAAGAAGACAGAGGAATATGTCCCAAACAAAAGAACAAGATGAAACCCAGAAAAAAAAAATTAATGAAATGGAGATAAGTAATTTATCTGAAAAAGAGTATTCACAAAAATGCTCACCAAACTTGGGGGGAAGAATAGAGGAACAAAGTGAGAACTTCATCAAAGAGTTAGAAAATACATACCAAAAATACAGGGAAAATCAGAGCTAAAGAATGCAATGAACGAAATTAAACTGCACTAGAGGGAATCAACAGAAGATTAGGTGATACAGAAGAATGCATGAGTGAACTAGAAGACAGAATAGTGAAAATCACCCAGTCAAAACAGCAAAGAGAAAAAGGAATTTTAAAAAATACGGTTAGTTTAAGGGACCTCTGAGACAACATCAAGTGTACTAATGTTTGCATTATAGGGATCCCAGAATAAGAAGAGGGAAAGAGCAGAAAACATATTTGGTAAAATAATGGTTGAAAACTTTCCTAACCTGGGGAAGGAAACATACCCATGTCCAGGAAAAACAGAGAGTCCCAAACAAGATGAACCCAAAAGAGATTCACCCCAAGACATATTATAATAAAATGGCAAATGTTAGATATAAAGAGAAAATTTTAAAGACAGCAAGAGAAAAACAAAGAATCATGGATAAGGGAACCTCCTATAAAGCTATAGGCTGATTTTTCAGCAGAAACTCTGCAGTCTAGAAGGAAGTGGCATGATATATTTAAAGTGCTGAACGGAAAAATTACACAACCAAGGATACTCTACCCAGCAAGGTTATCAAACAGAATTGAAGAAGAGAGAAAGAGTTTCCCAGACAAGCAAAAACTAAAAGAGTTCATTGCCACTCCACCAGCCTGACAAAAAAAATGTTAAAAGGTCTTCTCTAAGTGAAAAAGAAAAGGCTATACCAAGAAATAATAAAATATGTGAAGAAAAAAATCTCACTGGTAAATGTAAATAGGTAGTAAAGGCACTGGATCAACCACTTAAAAAGATAGTATGGTGGTTAAAACACAAAAGTCATAAAATCAATAATAACTACAATAAGTAGTTAAGGGAAGAAACTAAATGAAGAAGAAAAGAACAGATGAACAAGTGGGATTTATTCCAGGGATGTGAGAATGGCTCAGTATCCACAAATTAATCAATGTGATAAACCACATTAACAAAAGTATGGATAAAAATTTCATGATCATCTCAATAGGCACAGGAAAAGCATTTGACAAAATTCACATACATTCATGATAAAACTCTTATTAAAGTTGTCATAAAGGGAACATGCCTCAACATAATAAAGGCTATTTATGACAAACCCACAGCTAACATCATACTCAGTGGTGAAAAGGTAAAAGTTTTTCCTCTTGGATCAGGAACAAGACAAGGATGCCCAATCTTGCCACTTCTACTTAACAAAGAATTTATTAGAGGTCCTCACCACAGCAAGCAGACAAAAGAAAGAAAGAAAAGGAATTCAAACTAGAAGAGAAGCAAAATTGTCACAATTTGTAGATGACTTAGTACTATATATAGAAAATCCTAAAGACTCCACACACAAAAAAACTATGAGGACTAATATATGAATTCAGGAAAGTTGTAGGATACAAAAATCACCTTACAGAAATCTCTTGCATTTCTGTACACTAATAATGAAGTATCAGAAATAAAAACCAAGAAAACAATCTTGTTTACAATCACATCAAAAAGGACAAAATAGCTAGGAAAAAATTTAACCAAGGATGTGAAAGACCTATACTCTGAAAACTATGAGACACTGAAAGAAACTGAAGATGATAAAAATAATGGAAATATATCCTGTGTTCATGGATTGTGAGAATTATTATTGTATCTAATACTAATTGTGTCAGTATTAGTATCTATACTACCCAAAGAAATCTGTAGAGTCAATGCAAACCCTATCAAAATTTCAGTGGCAGAACTATGGTAAATAATTCTAAAATTTGTATGGAACCACAAAAGATCCCAAATAGCCAAAGAAATCTTGAGAAAAAAACCCAAAAAACAAAGCTGTAGGCATCACACTCCCTGACTTCAAAGTATACTACTAAGCTCTAAGCTACAGTATTCAAAACAGTATGGTACTGGCATAGAAATAGACACACAGATCAATGGAACAGAATAGAGAGCCCAGAAATAAACCCACACACCTACGGTCAATTAATCTTCGAGAAGGAGGCAAGAATACAAAATGGGAAAAAACTATCTCTTCAGCAAGTGGTGCTGGGAAAGGAGGAAAGCTGTATGTAAATCAAAGAAGTTAGAATACACCCTAACTCCATGCACAAAAATAAACTCAAAATGGTTTAAAGACTTAACCATAAGATATGACACCCGCCACATATGGTCAATTAATCTAAGATGAAGGAGGCAAGAATATACAATGGGGAAAAGACAGTGTCTTCAATAAGTGGTGCTGGGAGAACTGGACAGCTACATGCAAAAGAATGAAATTAGACCATATTCCACACAATATACAAAAATATACTCAAAATGCATTAAAGACCTAAATGTAAGACTTGAAACAATAAAACTTCTAAAAGAAAATGAAGGCAGTATGCTCTTTAACATGGGTCTTAGCAATGTTTTTTTGACTCTGTCCCTTCAGGCTAGGGAAAGAAAGAAAATAAACAAATGGGACCTAATCAAACTAAAAAGCTCTTGCACGGCAAAGGAAACCATAAACAAAACAAAACTGTATCTTCCTGAATGGGAAAAGATATTTGCAAGTAATATGTCTGATAAAGGATTGATATCCAAAATATTCAAATTTCTTATACAACTCGATAGCAAAAAAATCAAATAATCTAATTAAAAAATGGTCAGAGGACCTAAATAGGCATTTTTCCAAAGAAGCCATACAGACGGCCAACAGGCACATGAAAAGATGTGACATCACAAATAATTAAGGAAATGCAAATCAAAACCACAATGAAATATCACTACACACCTGTCAAAAGACAAGAAATAACAAGTACTCACAAAGATGTGAAAAAAAAGAAATCCTTGTATACTATTAGTGGGAGTGTATATTGGTACATCCACTATGGAAAACAGTATGGAGGCTCCTCAAAAAATTAAATAGAACTATCACATGATCCAGCAATTCCACTTATGGGTATTTATCCAAAGAAATAAAAACACTAATTCAAAAAGATATATGCACCCCAATGTTTATTGTAGCATTATTTACACTAACAAAGATTTGGAAACAACCTGAATGCCTATCAATAGATGAATGGATAAAGGAGATGTGATATATATATACAAAATGGAATATAACTCAGCCATAAAAAAGAAGGAAATCTTGCTATTTGTGACAACATGAATGGACCAGGGGGGTATTATGCTGAGTGAAGCAAGTCAGACTGAGAAAGACAAATACTGCATGTTTTCACTTATATGTGGAATCTAAAATGCAAAAATAGATGAATGAATATAACAAAACAGAAACAGACTCACAGATACAGAGAACAAACTAATTGTTGCGATGGAGAGGGCTGAGGGGCTGGGCAAAATAGGTGAATGGGATTAAGAGGTATAAACTACTAGTTATGAAATAAATAAGGCACCGGGATGTAATGTACAGCACAGGGAATATAGTCAATAATATTATAATTACTGTGGTGTAAAATCAGTAAGAACATTGAATCACTATATTGTACACCTGAAACTAATATAATATTGTATGTGAACTATACACTACTCAATACCGATAAATAAATATATAAATAAACACATTCACTCCAAAAATTATCCCATAACTCTGAGTTATACTATGAAATCAACACATATTAACCATTGAACAATTGCTTTCTTGTTTACCAAGTAACACTTTTGTCTTCATTATTTCTATCAAAATTTTGTTATTTCCTTGTTTTTGAAAAAGCAGTATGTGACAGAAATTATAATATAAATCAGCACTTAAGAAAATAAAAACCAACGATAGTGACACTAAAAATAGTTCATCTTTGACACTGCTGTGGATTAACTGTTGTGCTTTTTATCCAGATAGTCTAGTTTACTATTAACATTGTGATTATTAGGATCAAGTTTTCTAAGGGTTACTATAAGGAAAATGAGAATGATTACAATATCAATGCCATCATGATATAAATATCACCAAGAAAGAAGACGAATCTGCTGTGTATTTTAAGACAGAAGAACACATACAAATGGATTAGGGAGGTGAGTAAGCTAAAGAGAGCATACTGCACAATATATAGAAATTAACTGGGTAGTAAGCACAGTGGAGCAAGAGCTGTGAAGTACATATGAATACTGAGTATGTCCTTAGCATTGGGAGTGCAGCATCTTAACCACTGGACCACCAGGGAAGTCCCTGAATACTGAGTCTAATGAGTATAGGATAAGACAGGCAAGTTTTTCTAAACCAATCAAAAGTGTGTATCTACCAAAAGGTCACTAATGCTTAACTGGAAATAGCAGCACTGAATTAACTTGGGCATACCACATTAACAAATTACTGTATGGTTTCCTTAACTGATCTATGAAACTAAGTAAATTTACATTACCTGTATCAGAGGTTGTAACCACATTGTCCTGTGGGTGAACAACAAAGAGATTTTGATAACAGATGCATTAGCCCTTTACAGTGAAGAGCTGATTCTGTCAGATCATACCAAGGACCATGCTTTCTAGTCTAAGTGATGCATAGCATCATAGCAACAACAAAAAATGCCCCTACTCCCAGCTCTCAAGTACTTTGATTTTTATAATGGATTATCAAAGTATAGTCTTGAAATCTGTGAAGATTTTAAGGCAACTTGAGAAAACATATAACAAAGAATCATTAATATCTGCCCAAATACAAATTAGACTTTGTTCATCTATTTGTATATTCACCAGACAGTTCAAATATAAATTTTGGCAAATTCTATTCAGTCTATAACCTCCTTACCAAAGAAAATGATATTTTCTTCTGAATATCTTTCATACCATGTACATAACACTGTTAAAATGGGTGTGATTTTCCTGCCTGTGATATTGAAGCTTTCATAATATTTTTGTCATTTTCAGTTTTCTCAAGACATTCAGAAGCACTTTTTGAGACTTTCATTTTATAGAAATTGAAGAAGACAGTCTCCCTAGACATGTGCCTACAAAATGGCTATCATTGTCAGAAATATTTTCTAAGTTAAAATGTTGGCCAATTGTGCCATAATATTTTCAAAATGTGAGACACGAAGAACGCTCTTCTCTAATGTGGAAATACATTGTGAATGAGAATCATTAAAAGATTTCAGCGAAACAAAAATTTATGTTTTATTTCTCCAAAATTATTTGTTGATATTTGAAGAGGTTATAAAGAGGAGAAAATTACGGACTGACCGAATCTTAGTTGTTCAATGTTATATGCAGGTTATGACAAAACTATATAGCCAAAGAAAAAAAAAAAGAGCCTCAATTTTTAGATGTAAGATTGTTTCAGAACTCAAAACAGCCACCAAAAAAGGTGCAGCCAATTTTAAAAGGACTTTCTCAATTTCTTTACTAAAAATATAACTCATTTGAAATCCACCTTCAATTTCACAATTCAAATCATCTCTGCTTTAAAACCATTTTCCGTAAGAAAGAGAGGTTTATCTTATGAGCTTCAGAGTGTAGACATGGATAGTCTGTATGATGAATTTATAGATGCAAAAGACATGATTGAAAAACAGCTGATCTACCCGAATAAGCTTGTAGATACACAGAGGTTGGACATTTTTGAGGAGCTGGAAGCTAATTCCTACCAGTCTAAAAACCTGCTGTTACTAATAAGTAAAATTCTAAGTATTAACCTTACCTCACAACATATGCAAAACTTAACACAAGATCTGTCAAAGACCTAAATATAAGAAGTAAAACTATAAAACTCTTAAAGGACATATAGTGGTATGTACTCATGATCTTGAATTTGGCAGTGGATTCAGATATGACACCCAAATTACAAGAAACAACTAAAAAATGGATAAGTTTGACTTGATAAAATTTAAACTTTTGTACATCAAAGGATATTATCAAGAGAGTAAAAGGTAACTCACAAGAATGGGAGGAAAAATTTGCAAATCATATATCTGACAAGGTCTGGTATCCAGAATAAATAAATAAGTCTTAAACTCAACAACAAAAAAATCTAGTTTAGAAATAAAGAATTTGAGTTGACATCTTTTTTCAAAGAAAATTGCAAAAATGGCCAACAAATACATGAAAAGATGTGTAATATCATTAGTCACTAGGAAAATGCAAATCAAAACC
This sequence comes from Balaenoptera ricei, assembly GCF_028023285.1. Lineage (NCBI taxonomy): Eukaryota > Metazoa > Chordata > Mammalia > Artiodactyla > Balaenopteridae > Balaenoptera > Balaenoptera ricei. The sequence goes on from NC_082641.1 coordinate 25,907,865, forward strand.
ACAATGAGATACCACCTCACACCCACTAGCATGGCAACGATAATAATAATCGTACTGACAGTAAAAAATGGTGGCACGAATGTGGAGACACTGGAATCACTGGACATTGCTGGTAGAAATTTAAAATGGTTCAGCTACTGTGGAAAACAGTTTAGTGTTTCCTCAAAAAGCTAAACACAAAATTACCACATGATCTAGCAAATCTAATCCTAGGTTCACTAGCAAAAAATTAAAAAATAGGTATTCAAGCAAAAACATATACACAAATCTGTATAGCAGCACTATTTACAATGGACAAAAAGTGGAAACAACCCACATGGCCATCAACAGATGAACGTATAAACAAAATGCAGTGCATCTAAACAATGGAATAGTAGTCAGACATAAAAAATGAATAAAGTGCTGATATCTACCACAACATAGATGAACCCTGAAACATTAAGTGAAAGAAATCAGACCACAAAGTTCACATTATATAATTCCATTTATGTGATATATCCCAGAATAGATAAATCTATGGGGACAAAAAGCAGATTAGTGGTTGCCAGGGGCTTGGGGGAAGAAGGAATGGTGAGGGGACTGCTTAATGGGTAGAGGGTTACCTTTCAGGATGTTGAAAATATTTTAGAACCAGAGAGAGATTATGGTCATACAACATCATGAATGTACACTTTAAGATGGTAGTTTTGTGTTATGTGAATTTTTCTTCAATAAAAACTGTTTTTAAAAAAATTAACATTAGTTCAAAAAATTCTAAGTATTCCATGATCAAATGCTTCTGTTGAGAGTATACTTAGCTTGATGCCATCACATTGGACTGACACAGGGGTGAGTGTAATATAGGCTTGACCAAAGTGGAGCTACAAGACAAAGTGAATGTTATGTTTGATGGTATTCAGTTCTACCACCATATAAAAGAGTGAAAATATCCTACTGCACCATGTGAAGGAAAAAAAAGTCATTGTTATTTTTATTAAGTATTAGATGATGCCTATTTAATTGGCCTTATTGTTTTCACATTCTCCTTTTAAAAACACATTTACCTATTTTAAGAATATCCAATAATATAGCCTACAAACTATAAATATCAAGTAAATATTTTTAAAATTAGGTTAAATAAATTGCTGTATCAGAAGACAGAAGTGGAAACATGCTAAAATATTGTTATATTTTTCTTTCTTTATAATTGATTTAATTAGTAATACCAATTACTACTAACTGCCACTGTTAACTAGTCCTATTTAAATAATAGCGTTTATGTAACAAAAAGTAAATACAGAATAAAACATAATTTCAAATAAACACCTATTTTTCCTATATTTATGTTAAAATAACAATATGGGGGCTTCCCTGGTGGTGCAGTGGCTGAGAATCTGTCTGCCAATGCAGGGGACACGGGTCCGAGCCCTGGTCTGGGAGGATCCCACATGCCGTGGAGCAACTAGGCCCGTGAGCCACAACTACTGAGCCTGCGCGTCTGGAGCCTGTGCTCCGCAACAAGAGAGGCCGCGACATTGAGAGGCCCGCGCACCGCGATGAAGAGTGGCCCCCGCTCGCCGCAACTAGAGAAAGCCCTCGCACAGAAATGAAGACCCAACACAGCCAAAAAAAATAATAAATAAATAAATAAATAAATCTTTAAAAAAAATATGCATGTATATACTTACTGATTATACATTACATAAAAAATTTTGATCTTGTATGACTGTGTCCTGGGTTGACCTAAAAAGTTGGTTATCCTATTCAGAGGGTTTTATGGAGTAATGAAAAAAGTATACTCCTTTAGGGGAAATTCGCACTTGAGGATTTAGGAGTAAAGAAGCATTACATCTACAGCTTGCTCTCAAATGGTTGAAAGACTAATGATAATGGGTATGGATAGAGATACAGATGATATAGATACAGATACAAATCCATCCAATTAAACATTTTCAACAAAAAAAAAATTGGAAAAAAATCACTCTTAAGTTACTTTAATTCTTTAGACATTATACACTAGCAAAATTATTTTAACTCTATGTCCTTTGTGTCCTTGCATAAGCAAACATATATATGAAACTCTTTGAATTTTAATCATTATAAATAAATGATCTTACTATGCCACTCAAAAACGTTTGGTGAAAAAATATACCCTTAGCTACTCTAGGACAAAACAGGATCACATCATGTTCGAATTTAGCATCCTCTGGCACAGAGCCTGGCACAGTGCTGCTGTGACGGCAGACGGCCAGTAAGCAGCAGATGACAGGAGAGAAGAGGGACACATGAGACAGGACCGGAGCTGATCTGCTTACCCACTGTGTGGCATTAGGCAAGTTCCTGGACATTTCTGTGCCCCCATTTATTCTCTGTAAAGCAGCAAAATCAGATTCTATGATCCCATCCAGCTTTAAACAGTTATTTCTTTAATTCCATGGACAAGTAACATAAATATGATCATTTGACTCTGCGAGGGATGTGCTGAAGTTAAAACGTAAGTAAAAGGGCAATCTTGTCTTTATGATTTACATTGCCATGTTCTGACATACCGACAAAAGGACTGAGTACGTGAAGAGAGAAACCACAGATGTTTGGATGTTCACATTGGCTTATTATCAAGATGCTGAGCCTGACTGCTTTGAAGTGAAAAGCAAACGGAAAATCTCTGGAGGATGAAGCTTCCCTTGAGATTTCTCAAATGTGTTCGGTTCTGGCAGGGCCACTCAGCCCTCCAGAGCATTATTCTCTTACAACCAAAACAACTGCCCATATTTTGAAATGAAATTCTGAATAATTTTTTGTTCTAATTATTCAAATAGCTCCACATACTTCAGTTTAAATGTCCTTTAATAAAACTGATGTCATGTCCTTAAATTTTCCTGAAAATTATATAGATAGAAGGACATTTAGATAGAGATATGCATACATACATAGTTTTCTCAGGGAAAATATAGTATACTTATTTCAAAACTGTCTTATTATCTTACTTTTTATATATCCGTGAGGAATGTATAATATAAGTTTTAAAAAGATGCAAGTGGACAATTAAGGCATATTTCAACTTAGTTCTTGTTTTCTTTAAACATAATTCAACCAATAGCCAAACCTATTCTTAGTACCTCATCAATTTTATAAAGCTGACTTGACTGACTGATAGTGTATTCCACTTGAATTCATCCATAGGAATGATGAAAGATAGATTTTATATTCATACTAGATATTTTATTAATACATTGATAATTATTTTCATGTTGCTATCATTTAATTATGGCTCATATCTCACTGGGATCCCCAAAGAGGTGCAAAATCTCCTCCAGTTTTAGGAGCATCAAGAGGCCAAGAAGATGTAGAAAGGATTTCTCTTAAGGGGCTTTGAACTTTTTAGGTCCATATTTTAACAGTTCTGTCCCAAAAAAGAATAACTAATTCTATAAGACATTAATAGGCATTCAGAAAATAAAATCATTTCGTGGTCAAATTTAGGTAGTATAGCATCCTAGATTCCCTTCTTGGAAATCCACAATACCCAGCTGCATTTTAAAGCTCTGAGAAGTCCCCGAGTGAAATAAATCAGTAAAAAAAAAAAAAAAGGGACCTGAGTCAGCTTTTTAAGTTTATCAGGCTTCCTCCTGCCTGTCAGCCCTGGTCCTCCCTTACTGCCTGGGGATCCACTGTACTCTAAACCCAGTTCTGGCCCAGTCTACCTTTGAGCACCTTTGGGCGGTTGTAGGTTGCGCCCAGAATTTTCTGTAGACCCTCATAGTCTATAGACTCTAGCCTCTATGGTGCTTCCTTAAAGAAAGCATAAAAATCATTTAATTACTAGAACAAATTATGATTGATGTCCTCCAGGCTTTAAAATGATTCTTAGTCTATTTCTTACTCAACCTTCCTCTGCTGAAAATTTAGCAGGGCTGTCTTAAAATGTCCCTAAATCCTAATATCAAATAATCACTGGTTGAAGGGAGGGGAGATCCTTAAAATCTGAAAACTTATCTGGACACAGGTACATTCTAGCATTAAAATCAGGTTCAGTCTGATGTATGCTCTTCTAGTAATCCCTTAAATTGAATTTAACTTTGCCTTCTCTACTTTTTGTTAATGTAAAACTGAACTACATTCATGAAAGTGTTTCAAGCTGGGAAGGTTGTATACTCAGGAGGAAGTTCAGTTGTATCTTCTATGCATAAGTTACCTTCTTTTGGGCTTTAATCACCCACCACATTTGTTGTCGTTGTTGTTTTCACTTCTGTTTCTTGGTGTAGTGTTCATTTTGGGTGATGAGGTAAATATTAAAAAAATATGAACCCTGATGTTTTAAGGATAAAGTGCAATAGTGGAAATGGAAAAAGAAAAATAACATTCTCTGTACCCATCTCTCAGGCACCTGATCTGTGTTTTCTCATTTAACACTCAACAATCCTATGAGTTGGGCACTATATTCTCCAAGTTGAAGATGAGGATTTAAGTTCCAGATTTTCTTTTTTCAAAAAGAAGATGATCAGCAACTATATTCTCTAAATTTCCCCAATATATCAATAGGCTATAAAATGGTTTGGTGAAATATAATATTCAAATATTAAGTAATTGAAACTAATAAAATCATTATTTGAAGTTAGCTCATTTGTTTACTTTTTTGTGAAATTCTGATCCTTCCTTTCGCCCTTTGATACTACATTTACATTAGACTTCAAATCTGAAATAACGATTGGTTATATAATTTAAATCATAATTTCCATAACATTTACTTACTCCTTATTCAGGACTGATCAGTAATTTTGGTAAGGACCTCCCAGATTATCTGAGAGGAAAGTTTGATAATTTCCTCTAACTGTTCTATTCATTTAAATAGAGTACTGTCTATCATTTAAAAAAGAAGCAAAATAATCCCAGATATCCATGCTACACAATGATAAACGATCTAGCATTAAGAAAAGCTGGGTATGAGGTGAGTTATTTCCAGAGGGTTCATGCCAATCACCCAACTGACTTGATCGATACCATTCAGTATGATACAGTACAATTCCAACTGGAAACCCACAATAAATACGGTTGTTGAAATCAAAGCTGGCCAAATTCTTGCCAATCAGTTAATTGTATCTAAGTGCTCAATGTTTAAACACTCACATGGATTTACAGGTTTACAGAAGCAAATGTAAGCTTTCTAGTTCTAAATTCATTGAACAAGCAAGGCGCTGTGAAAGTAAATTACCACTAACCCCATCAATAAAGTCAAGTTCCAGACACCCTACACTATATGTCAACATATCAAAACTAATAGTAATGATAGCAATTTAACAAATGGTTTGATCTGATCTTTCAGTGATTGCTTCAATAAAGCTCCTACTTTTTGTTTTTTTTAAATCTTTATTGGAGTATAATTGCTTTACAATGGTGTGTTAGTTTCTGGCATATAACAAAGTGAATCAGCTATACATATACATATATCCCCATATCTCTTCCCTTTTGCGTCTCCCTCCCACCCTCCCTATCCCACCACTCTAGGTGGTCACAAAGCACCGAGCTGATCTCCCTGTGCTATGCAGCTGCTTTCCACTAGCTATTTATTTTACATTTGGCAGTGTATATAAGTCCATGTCACTCTCTCACTTCGTCCCAGCTTACCCTTCCCCCTCCCTGTGTCCTCAAGTCCATTCTCTACACCTGCGTCTTTATTCCTGTCCTGCCCCTAGGTTCTTCAGAACCTTTTTTTTTTTTTTTTAGATTCCATATATATGTGTTAGCATATGGTATTTGTTTTTCTCTTTCTGACTTAACTTCACTCTGTATGATAGACTCTAGGTCCATCCACCTCACTACAAATAACTCAATTTTGTTTCTTTTTATGGCTGAGTAATATTCCATTGTATATATGTGCCACATCTTCTTTACCCATTCATCTGTCGATGGACACTTAGGTTGCTTCCACGTCCTGGCTATTGTAAATAGAGCTGCAGTGAACACTGTGGTACATGACTCTTTTTGAATTATAGTTTTCTCAGGGTATATGCCCAGTAGTGGGACTGCTGGGTCGTATAGTAGTTCTATTTTTAGGTTTTTAAGGAACATCCATACTGTTCTCCATAGTGGCTGTATCAATTTACATTCCCACCAACAGTGCAAGAGGGTTCCCTTTTCCCCATACCCTCTCCAGCATTTATTGTTTGTAGATTTTTTGATGATGGCCATTCTGACTGGTGTGAGGTGATACCTCATTGTAGTTTTGATTGGCATTTCTCTAATGATTAGTGATGTTGAGCATCCTTCCATGTGTTTGTTGGCAATCTGTATATCGTCTATGGAGAAATGTCTATTTAGGTCTTCTGCCCATTTTTGGATTGGGTTGTTTGTTTTTTTGATATTGAGCTGTATGAGCTGCTTGTAAATTTTGGAGATTAATCCTTTGTCAGTTGCTTCGTTTGCAAATATTTTCTCCCATTCTGAGGGTTCTCTTTTCATCTTGTTTATGGTTTCCTTTGCTGTGCAAAAGCTTTTACGTTTTATTAGGTCCCATTTGTTTATTTTTGTTTTTATTTCCATTTCTCTAGTAGGTTGGTCAAAAAGGATCTTTCTGTGGTGCATTTCTTTGCTAAAATTTTAGTAATCTGCTCTTCTATTTATCAAAGGGAGTAATTTAAAAGTAACTGTAGCCTGCAATTTGAGCAGAAGAAGTAAACAAAAATTTTCCCCTTGTCTGTAAGGTTTTTATTTGAAAAAGACCAGTGAATGGAATGCATCGATGCTCCATATAGACTACAGATATGATACCCCCCTTTCCTGAAAAATGAAGAATGCAAATGAGTGGAAACTGGCTTTACAAAGGAAATGAATAGGTATTCCAAATCCTTATAAATTTCTTATTTCTTCAGCATACATAACTAGATTTTATGCCAGATCTGAAACATTTTAGAACTATGTAATGCATCAGTAAGAACTACTAATTACTGAAAGGTAATTACGTGACAGATACTGAGATAAATGCTTTACATACATTGAAAAAACTTTAAACAGTATAAAATGATGCCTATGAGGGAGGACTTGGTAACCCCATTTTACAGATTATGGAAATTAGACTTTAAACATTTATAAGTTGCCCACAATAACACTGTTGGAAGAATGAATGGTTCAAGGATAATCCAATGTAACCACTGAGTGGAACTAGTGCACTCTACTGCCTTTCTGATTCTCCTTATTATGAAGCATAAATTTTCTATATAACTGGCAGCATTTCTTTGCCTGCTGTTGTGTAGTGTAGACTCAGTCTTCTAAAGAAACAGTGTGAGTACAGCTGTATGAGAGGCAGGATGCTTTAGAAATACCCAGCCACCTGGAAAACCATAACAAATATGACTTGGTAATCAGCTCTTTCCCAGAGCTGTGATGTCTCACATGTCAGAAGTGGTATGCACTTCCCAGAGCTCTGACAAAATTACACTCAAATGAAATTTCTTCCTCACCAGGGAAACTGGAGAACAATGAATGACACTGGTACAGCATTTACAAACCACAATCCTGAACGCACAGGGATTTTTTTTTTTCCTCTCTAAACAACCATCAATAAACAAATCCTTAGACTTGCCTATGGGGAGTAATGTGAATTCAATCCTTGCAGCAAATGCTATGGTCACAATAGTAATTACAGAAAAAAAAAAATGACTTGATACTTCGATCCAAGAAATCAGACACTAGACCAATCTAAATCTTGTGATGAAAACCCAGGTGCAGATTTACGTATGTGCGCAGAAATGACTTTCCTTCAGCTCCCTTTTGGGCCCTCTGCCACTGTGCTGAGTTCAGACTTCTACAGGGAGTAGAGAAATCATGTCTAAGTCCCTGGTATGTCATTTCTCTGCATGGCTCTTGGACATGCACAAAAGTATTGCAGATGCCAGCTGTGCTCAAGGCTGCAGTATGCTGATCAGAAATTCTTTCCTCTCACTAAAGAATAAACCTGAATTGAGACTCAAAGAGGGAAAAGGGAAAATGCTCTCGCTCCTTTGGGGTTTTAGCAGTGGCCATAGGTTTCAATAGCAAAAATATGGGAAAATGAAGCTGAATTATCATAGAATCTGTATAGTTTTTCACCCCAATTTTAATTTAGTCAGTTGGCTCAGTAAGTGATAACATATCTTTCAACATACTTAGTTGGCACTACATGGCACATGAACTATGGTTAAATTAACTGTATTTGATCATGTAATTTGGCAGGATTCCAATAAATATTTTTTGGAATGAATGAATGAATCACTGATATAACTAAACATATATTTTACAAGTTGAAGTAACATCTTTCCTTTACGCCATAATTATTGGAATGCAAACTGAAAGTAAATACATATATTTACTTTTACCCAGACCCTTTGACCCTACTCAAGTGAGAAAACCTCCCCAATTCCTAAGAAATTAGTAGAACGCCTTTAATTTAAGTGGAGCTTCCCTCTTCCTGGGATTCTAGAAGCACAGGATTGGAGTTGGAGTGAGACTTTTCCTGTTCAAGTGACACACTCCACAGCAACAGGAAATATTCAAATGTAAACACTGAAGAAGGAAGGATATTGACTATAATTAACTGTAAAATTACTAGGAAAGAAGAAAAAGGGTGAATTTCAATGGCAAATAACTTCAAAAATTCTCAAAATTTTTGCACGTTACATATATGAAAATAGAGATAACCAATTCCTTCTATAAAGTATCACTTCACTAAATTTGGCCTAGCGATGAGATCAAGACATCTAGATTTTTTTCCCTTAAAGGAGTATGGAGAAAGTTGGAGGGGATAGATAAATTATAATTGACAAAATGTTGATAGTGTTTTGTAACTCATGGGGGTTTATTGCACAAGTTTCTATGTATGTGGTGGTACCTTACAGAAAAGCAAACAATGTATTTTCTCTACAAGTAAAAACCATTCTTATCTTTTCTAATGTTTTCTCATTCCTATTCACTCTCATTCTTTATGTTTGTTTCATTTTAAAGATTCATATTGTACCTCTAGAAATTATTAAATTGTTTTTACTATGTTATTTGAAATAATATTTATGTACTGGTAGATTACATATAACATATTAAGTATGCCTAACAGAATGCCTAGAACATTGTAGTTGATAAATATGTTATAAATATTATTTTTATTAACTTCTATAATAGATTTAAAGGATTTTTAAAGAAGATATGAGTATGACATCACCATAATAAAAGTAAGTTTTTTCAAGTTCCCAAAAGTTATGGGTGTATAAAATCTCCTATCAATTTACCCTTACTGCATCAAAGACTGCATCTTGATTCCTGCAGTTTGTGACAAAAAAATTAACTTGTGAAAACCAACAAATAATCAAGATGGTATCATCTAATATGCAAATAGCTAAAAATTCTGTTACATTCTAATGATGTTTGGATTCACCTAAAGGTTAGATCTCTTTATCGCTATTTCTTAATTATTTAGGGAATAAGGGGGAAACATTTGGCATCATTTACACAAACTGCAGAAATTTGGCAGAATATGAAAATCATAAAATAATTCAAGGCATTCATTAAAATTTATTCATAACTCTAAGTTGGTTACATTAGGAAATGGATAATTTAACCATTGTATAAATTACGCAATTGAGTATAAAATTGCAATGTTTCTAATGTAGAAACATAACTAAGAAATAAAACTGATCACTTTCATTGTTCCCAATGAATTTTTTTAAATACACTTAAACTAAGGTTTTAAATAATTCATTTTACCTATGTGATTTCAGAATAAAGTCTTTAATTGAGAGATACATGAAGGAATAGGAACAAGATAAATATAATTAAAATTACTATTCAAAAAAGGAAAGGCATTAACGATTCTCAGTGATAGTTGGTCACTAGTGAAAAAAAATCCTGGTGGGCTAGAACTGCAAAACTCCTTTCCTGGCAATGAAATGGGTTCCTCATATAAATTGTACCTCAGCATTCTGAGAGTAACACCTTTCCAGTTTCTTCTGTTGCCATGGTTTGCCCTCTTAGAGGTATTTCTTCTCCTTCATCCCTTGGGGACATATAAGAAATGGATGTTAGAGAGTGGATTCTCCCTAGAGGCTGTCTATTTTCTCCTAGCTCGTCATTGGAAACTTGAAGGTTGCTTTTGAAATTGAAAAAACACAGGCTTTTTTATGGTTTCTTTGGTAACATGACTATCTCAAAATATATTAAGCATCTGATCTATCTGCTTGCAGTTGGTTCCATATGCCAATAACCATATCCAAACTTCTTTTCTGGACTTAACAATTACGTTAACTCTGTCTTATTTTACTGGCTTACTTGATTGGCTTTAACACCTAATTCTCTGGGCACAGAGGTAGCCATAGATTTTTTAACGCTGTGAAGCGCCAAATTTGTGGACCTTTCCATATCTTTCTCTCCCTGTCTACACACCTAAAAATTCTTGCCTGTGACAGATGGTCGGTTTTTATATAATACTTTGTTAAATACAGCTAGAAACAGGTATGATATGCCAACATTACGGCTCTATATAACAATTTCCCTCAAAGCTGTAGGCACTGTGGAACATTTTCCTTCCAGGTCACTGTAGATTACAATTTTACAAATGTTTGGCCAAATCCTCACAAGGTCCTAACTTGCAGCATCATTTCCCTACATCTGTTACCTAACCACTAAACCAAAGCCACATATTTTAAGGATCTATTATGTGGCACTTATTCCTGGGATCAAATACTGTGTCAGGCAGGGTTCAGTGCAGGAACCATAAGCCATTGCTATGTTTTAAGAATAAAGAAGAACACAGAGAAATAGGCTCTTATAAAACCTTATAGGAAATAAAGAAGCATGTTCAAGCCTGAGCCTCTTAAAAAGATTCCAAGAATAGAGAACCGGCTCATCAGGGGAGCTACTTCCTTTGAAACCATCACTGGGGACTGTTCATTATGGCCTACATCTGCCACCACTGCTGTAGCACCCTGAACAAGACAAAGCTAAAGACTCAGCATAAATCAAGGAATATGGAGTGAATTCAAGAAGCCAATGCAACCCCCACTGTTTCTTGACACCTAGGAAGCTAGAAATAAACACTGAAATCTGCATCAGGATAACAATTACTTTACTAGCTGATTCTCAAGGTGCTATAGCACTATATGAATAGCATCTTTCTCTAACTCATACTTTTCAAATCTACATGAAGGATTTCCTTTGCACAATTTAATTCACACCAAGAACACTAACTCCAAGGGAGTGTGGAAAGACAATTCAAAAAGATACTACCATGGCCAAAGCGAGGTAATAAAGGATAGAAGCCAATTGTGTGGTAATGGCTGTGATAGGAAGAATTCTCTGTCCCCTAGTTATTCCATCAAATGCTCACCTGGTTACTGCTGAGAAGGGATTTTTCATATGTAATTAAGATTCCGATCCTTTTAAAAAATGTTTTTAATGAATATATTTGACTTATAATATTGTGTAAATATAAGGTGTACAACATGTTAATTTGGTACATTTATATATTGTAATATGATTGCCATTGTAGTGATAATTAGCACCTCTAGCATATTACATAATTATCCTTTCTTTATAGTGGTTGGAATAATTAAGTTCTAGTCTCTCAGCAAACTTGGTGATTATAGTATACTATCATTGTCTATATTCACTATACAGTATTGTTCATTAGATCTGTAGGGATTATTTACTATTCATTGCAAACTTGCACCTTAAACAGTGTCTGTCTTATCCCCCCAGTCCCCATCTCCTGGTAGCCACCATTTTACTCTCTGATTTTAAGTTTGGCTTCTTTAGAATCCACATATAAGTGGTATCCTACAGTACTTTTGTTTCCCTAGCTGACTTATCTCACTAAGTATACTGTATGTGCTCAAGGTCCATCCATGTTGTGACAAATGCCAGGATGTCCTTTCTCATGACTCAATAATATTCCATTCTGTGTGTGTGTGTGTGTGTGTGTGTGTGTGTGTGTGTGTGGGTTTGTGTGTAACTCCTTTATCCATTCACCTGTTGATGGATCCAACCACTATAGAAAACAATATGGATAGTAGGATACAAGATTAACATTCAAAGATTGGTTGCATTTCTTTACACTAACAATAAAATGTCAGAAAGGGAATGCAAAAAACCAATACCTTTTAAAAATAGCACCAAAAAAATAAAATACCTAGGAATAAACCTGACCAAGGAGGTGAAAGATTTATATGCTGAGAACTATAAAACATTACTAAAGGAAATTAAAGAAGATTCAAAGAAATGGAAAGATATCCCATGCTCTTGGATTGGAAGAATTAATATTGTTAAGATGGCAATACTACCCAAAACAATCCACTGATTTAATGTGATCCCTATCAAAATACCCACGACATTTTTCACAGACCTAGAACAAATTATCCAAAATTTAAATGGAACCATAAAAGACCCAGAATTGCCAAAGCAATCCTGAGGAAGAAACAAAACAAAGCAGGAGGTATAACCCTTCCAGATGTCAGACGATACTACAAAGCCACAATAATCAAAACAGTGTAGTAATGGTACAAAAACAGACATACAGATCAATGGAAGAGAACAGAGAGCTCAGAAATAAACCCACACACCTACGGTCAATTAATCTTCAACAAAGGAGGCAAGAATATAAAATGGGAAAAAGACAGTCTCTTCCGCAAGTGGCACTGGGAAAGTTGGACAGCTTGTAAAATCAATGAAGGTAGAACACACCCTCACACCATGCACAAAAATAAACTCAGAATGGCTTAAAGACTTAAACATAAGACATGACACCATAAAGCTCCTAGAAGAGAGCATAGGCAAAACATTCTCTGACGTAAATCATACAAATGTTTTCTTAGGTCAGCCTCCCAAGGCAATAGAAATAAAAACAAAAATAAACAAATGGGACCTAATCAAACTTACAAGCTTTTACACAGCAAAGGAAACCAATAAAAAAAAAAAAAAGGAGAAAACCTACTGAATGAGAGAGTATATTTGCAAATGATGTGACACACAAGGGCTTAATGTCCAAAATATACAAACAGTTCATACAACTAAACAACAAAAAATCAAACAACCCAATCAAAACATGGGCATAGCACAGGGAGATCAGCTCAGTGCTTTGTGACCACCTAGAGGGGTGGGATAGGGAGGGTGGGAGGGAGACACAAGAGGGAAGAGATATGGGGATATATGTATATGTATAGCTGATTCACTTTGTTATAAAGCAGAAACTAACACACCATTGTAAAGCAATTATACGCCAATAAAGATGTTAAAATAAATAAATAAAAATTTTAAAAAATGGGCAGAAGACCTTAATAGACACTTCTCCAAAGAAGACAGACAGATGGCCAGTAGGCACATGAAAAGATGCTCAACATCACAAATTATTAGAAAAATTCAAATCAAAACTGCAATGAGATACCACCTCACACTGATAAGAGTGGCCATCATTAAAAAGTCTACAAATAACAAATGCTGGAGAGGGTGCGGAGAAAAGAGAACCCTCTTGCACTGTTGGTGGGAATATCAGTTGGTACAGCCACTATGGAAAACAGTGTGTAGGTTCCTCAGAAAACTAAAAATAGAATTACCATTACCATATGATCCAGCAATCCCTCTCCTGGGCATATACCCATACAAAACTATAATTCAAAAAGACACATGCACCCCTATGTTCATAGCAGCACTATTCACTATAGCCAAAACATAGGAATAACCTAAATGTCCATCGAGAGATGAATGGATAAAGAAAATGTGGTACACATATATGATAGAATACTACTCAGCCATAAAAAAAGAATGAAATAATGCCATTTGGAGCAACATGGATACAACTAGAGATTATCATACTAAGTGAAATAAGTCAGAAAGAGAAAGACAAATACCATATGATATCACTTGTATGTGGAATCTAAAATATGGCACAGTGAACCTCTCTACAAAACAGAAACAGACTCACAGACATAGAGAACAGACTTGTGGTTGCCAAGGGGGCAGTGGGATGAGGGAGGGAAGGACTGGGAGTTTGGGGTTAGCAGATGTAAACTATCATATAGAGAACGGATAAACAACAAGGTCCTACTGTATAACACAGGGAACTATATTCAATATCCTGTGATAAACCATAATGGAAAAGAATATGAAAAAAGAATGTCTCTGTGTATAACTGAGTCACTTCGTTGTACAGCAGAGATTGGCACAACATTGTAAATTAATTATACTTCAACTGAAAAAAAGAAAAAATACATAGAGACTCCTCAAAAAATTAAAAATAAATCTGCCATATGATCCAGCAATTCCACTTCTGGATATATACCCAAAGGAAATGAAAACAGGATTTAGCAGAGTTATATGCACTCCCATGTTTATTACATCCTTATTCACAATAGCCAAGATATGAAAACAAGATTATGGTTCTGAAAATAGATACATTATCCTGAATTATCCAGGTAAGTCCAATCTAATCATATGAACCCTTAAAGGCAGAGAAAATTCTCTGACTGGAGGCAGAAGAGATGCTGCAGAAGAGGAAGTCAGAGAGATACAAAGCTTGAGAAGGACTCAACCTTTGAAGATGGAGGAATGAGGCCAACCACCAAAGAACACAGGGGCCTCTAGAAGCTGAGAAAGACCTTAGGCCAGCATCCAGCAAGGAAATGGCAACCTCAGTCCTGTGGCCACTCTGTGGGTCCGAATTCTGTGAACGATTTGTATGAACCTGGAAGCAAATTCATGCCCAGAGTCTTCAGAAAGGAATGCAGCCCTGCTGACCCCTTGATATTGGCTATGGGAGACTCTAAGCAGAAAACCAGATGAGTCACTCTGTGCCTGAACTATTTTTTACACCACTTTATTGAGGTATGATTGACATGTAAGAAGATGTGCATATTTCATGTATACATCTCAATGATTTGGGGGTAAGTATACACCTGTGAAACTACCACCATGTGCCTTAAATTCTGACATACCAAATAGCGAAATAATAAATGTGCTGTTTTTGCTAAATACATGGTAATTTGTTACGACAGCAATAAAAAACTAACACACTAACAGGCCATTAACACACTACACTACACACACACACACACAGACACACACACACACACACACACACACTCTAAAAAAGGTCAGGGTAGAGGACTCAGAGAATAGATAAGTCAATTCTGCCCAGAGTTCTCAGAAGATTCCACAAAGAAGATGGGATATGGTCCATCTAAGGCTTAAATAAATATAGTAGGGTAGAGAAGGGAAGAAATTTTATGAGTGACAGAAATGGTCTAAGTTAGAAGTCAAGAAACTACTAATCAGATCCATTTTTATGGAGAAGGGGATGGCAGAGCTGATGTTGAAGGACAGAATTGGGAGGAAAAACTGAGACCAGCATGTGGAAGGGCTAAAACAAGAGCTTAACAAATTTCAGAAAAAAGATTCACATCACAGAATAAATCACAAATGAGAAACGTGAGACAAAGCAGTGTATTGCTATAAAATAAAGTACTATCCAAGTTTTTATTAAGATGTTTCAGCTGGTCCATCCAGTTTGCCCTATTATCTCTGCATTTTCCTTCCAACCTGTGGAAATCTTCACCCCAGGAAACCAGCCTCTTAACATTTCTGTACATAAATTTGCTGCTGATGTATGCCTATCTATGTCTTATAGTTGCTTAGTCTTATTTACGATTATGTCTATACAATAACGTAAATGAACCAAAAGGAATGAGGAAATGATATGAGAAAGCTCGCTATGCCTACATATGCCTGCCAGAGATCAGAAGAGGAAAAGTATGTTTTCCTTAATTTGCATAGTCACACTTCTAACACATGGGCACTACCTTTTCCCATAACAAATTGCTTTCATATTACACAATAACTTTCTATCACTCAGTTATTTAATTCCATTATCCATTCAGCAGTAGTCAGATTTTATTCAAGTATATCTGATTAGTACTTATCCTTTTAAAATCACCAGATTCCCTGACCCCCACTTTCATCAATAGTTTTTAATTTCCCACTGAAGTATGTCAATATGACTAGAACACACACATTTGAAGTATATCCATTTTTGCTTGCCAGCGTAGAAGGCTGGTTCTGGATAAGCATCTGTAAACTGAGAAATACAATCACAAAAATAAACAAACACATGCAAAGCCTTTTAGCAGGTTCGTGGATGCCTGTGGAGCTGCCATCCTCAGATGATGCATCCAGCTCACTTCATGCCTCCAACTGGAACAGCGTTGAACAAAAATGCAAGGAAATTAGGTCCCAGTTTTGGTACATGCTAGCAACAAACTCTGTATATTTCCTTCTTTCCTCCGCGGAATGGCAGCATTTCATGCTAACATGAGACGTCAAATTTCTCATTTAAAGTTAGATTTTCAAACACTGTATCTCAAACAATTCACTTGCTATAACTTCAAATACATTCAAATTGGGAGAATCAGCTACATGTGTGTGAATATGAACACTTAGATTTTAAAGCGGACATTTAGTACTTTCAGTTATTGTTTTAATTTGGCCTCATATTTGGACTATTTTTAAAGCTTTTTTAATGTAAATTAAAACTTTTTTAGAAAGACATCTTCTACTGTCGCAATAAGTTTTAATATATCAAAGGTACAGCTAATAGATCTAACAGAAAAGCCAACAACAATATTCATCTAAAGTTTCAAATGTTGTACCTATTTTTAAATTTGGTAAACTTCTAGAGATATCAGAAACTTATTTTCTCCTCTGGAAAATAGATCTAGTATTTTAAACAGAGGGGAAAAAAACCCTAGACGGTTTCATTATAAAATGTCAATTTCCCTGCCTCTTTTAGATCTGGGATAAGAGAATTCACACCAACTTTTCTAATCAGTCTCTCTTGCTCCCACTTGGAAACTTCCCCTCCTCTCACCTAAAAACCCTAGCAATGTTTTAAACACAGAAGACAAAAAAAAAAAAGAAAGAAAGAAAAAGAAAAAAAAAAAGGTTTTATTTTAATTTGGCTTATGTTGTCACACAGAATTGATTAGCTTTCTTGTAGTTACACAGAAAGTTTAGCGTTCCCAGTCCAGGCAAGAAGGATGTGCTGATATTCAAAGTTACTGAGGATCTCTGTGCAGATGACTTAAACCACAGTATAAACACACGGCTCGTCGTTATCTGGCATTTCTCCCAGTTGCCTTCTTTATCATTATTTTATGAGCATTTCTAAATACTGACCGACCTATGTCTAAAATGTGCTTGAAGATGAAACCTTATTTTATTTCTTTTAATATCTGGGATATTCCAACCCAAATTAATATATCCCTGGAGGGCCTCACCAATAGAACATCAAAATATTAAGAAGCAAACTTATGAAGTAGACATTGACAACGAATTGTCATGTAACCAAAAGCTGAGGGCTTTCTCAAAAATTAGTGGATTTTTTTTCTGGTAGACCCAACGTCATCAAATCCTGTACAACTTCAGAAAGTGTTAGCACAGTTGAAATTATAGAAGATCTTTGGCTGAAAAGTATTTACTTATAATCTATGCAATTAAAACATGATGATTAGGCCTATCTCTGGATTTTTTCGTTATTGTAATTTATTGAAAATATTTCTTCACTCAAACAATAAAAAATGAAGGTTGGAAGATGGCAACATGTGCTCTAATTTAGAAACTTAAGAATTTGGGGGTGTTTCTGGAAAGTTTTTGTGCTCTTTGTTCCCTTATAATAACTTCATGCTAAATAGGTTATCACAGTTAATTACCTTGACATGGCTTCTGTTTGTGAATTGGAAAGAGGACAAAACAGATAAACTTCGGAGAACTTCAAATACTTGGAGGTACAGTTTAAAAGAAATGGGGTCGATATGAATTAAGAAGGTAGATATGTTTAGAAACTGGAAATACTCAGGTGTATTGACTTACAGAACAATCTAGGTATGAAATCTCCTTAATCATACACGTCCCAGACCATTAATTACTGTTATATGTAATTATTACAAATAAGAGATTCTCACTTTTCCTAACACTTTGGAAATTTGACAGTAACTATACGTTTCTCCTGTAACGAGAAGCCTTAGCATGTATTTGTTATCAAATCTCAAAGGAAACTAACACTAAAAATGGTTCTAATCTAAGGAAAGACTACAAACGCAAATTCTTGATGTGAATATGGTTTTCTTAGATTTATAATCAGAACCCATTAGAAGTCCTTCAGACACAGGTGAGAGAGTTCCTAGGAAACACGAGGAGCAGAAGGCTCATTCTGTTATCTCAGCCTTCATCATCCACAGAAATTTCTAAGTGGGCAGAGCAGATGCACAGGTTAATAAAGACATTACAGAAAAGATTTTCAACATGAGATTCTCAGACGGTTATACGAACCCTGCTGCTCTGAGTCCCAGGTCTGAGAAGTGGGTCATATGCTCTTGCTTAAGTTCACCAGCTCAGTAGTATTTGAGGAGAATAGACCACCTGTTAGGTGGGTAATGTATCCCAGTGGGAGGTCTGCACCAGCACCGAAAGGTTATCATGAAACTTATCCCTCGTTTGCCCTCTTTCTGTATTTTATCAGCAGTAGAAATGTTGGAAGATGGTAGAAATGAAACATATAAGCATTTTTCCTCTTGGGTAAGCATTTTAGAGTTTGAGAGCCCTAGATTCTTCTCACAGAAGTGACCGTGAGCTGTCAGGAACTAGCTTTCGAGCACAGCAGGAACCTTGGTAAACAGAAGGAATAATATCTCCATATGCGACTCTGAATACTGAGAATAAAGGAAAGATAACAGCAAATGAAGGATATTATTGAAAACACGGTTTAAAGTGGAACCTTTGAATGTTTTCCTCCCTTGGAAGGTTGTAACGATTTGCTCCAAAACACACACAAGCAAACATTGTTTTTATTGTGTTCTTATGAATTTGTGATAAGGCGCCAGGGTCTGAACATATGAAAAAGCGAAGATGATAAATGCAAAGATTAGTGTCCTGAGGAAAATGAAATAGTAGGTGTTTAGGTGCATATGAAAGCGTCTCTATAAATTTCTTGTATCTGAAGCTTGTGATCTTTTATCTGATAAATAAAAACCAAGACTGAATAATTTGATTAGATTTTGTAATATATTTACCTTATTGACAATAACCTATCTAAATTCAAAGGCTATCTAGAAGTTGAGACAGTAGTTGGTATTTCTGTGATGCAGTAGCTAAAATTTCACCAAAAAAGCAGATGTCTGAAAGAAGGGTGCAGAGACTCTGCAATGTTTTCTATTTAAAATACACTTCTTGGGCCCTCCCATACAAAACTCCTTACGCTCTTAGCCTCCCCCAACTGGACATACTTCAGGGATCAAGGCTCTACTCAGTGACCTCTCTGCACCTCAATTGCTTCTGCATCCCTCTTTGAAATGCCTTTCTCTTAAGAGAATAAAACATTTGAGTCCACCACCTACCTTAGGTATGATTCCAGGAAGCAAACTCTGAGAACTGGAGGTGCGTGTAAGTGATTTATTAAGGGCAGGCTCCCAAAAAAATCTGTACAAGGAAGGGGGGGTGGTGTAGGACAGTGAAGGAGAAGACCCCAAGCTAGGGCAGGATTTCAGAAAAAGGGCCAACCTCATCATTACCAGACTTCCCAAAAGTAATACTTACTGCTAAAATACAACAGAATAACTATTTCTGAGAGAAAACGATTTTAAACCAAAAAGTTCTTTCCATTACCAAGTGTAGTAACTACTTCCATATCCACCAATAGACAGCCTGAAAACACACCCAGTTACAAAAAAAAAAAAATTCTGTGATGAGCATATCAGCTAACATTGGAACTGTTTCAGTAGAGCTCTCTGGTTGTAAAGGTCTCCGGTGCAGAGGTCTCTGGTTGAAAAAATACATGTAGCCATGAACTTGTTAACATATCTATACTTTCTGAGAAACTTCATCCTGAAAACTAACATAGCCTCCTGTTTGCCCCTGGAGTACCTGAAAGATACAACTGCAAAATTTCCCAGAAAGGACACATCCTCACAGTAGGCCACAAAAGGTTTCTATGGATCAAACTCACAATCCACAAATAACCAACCACAACTTAGTAGTTAAAAAACATATTATGCTTATGATTCTGTGTGTCAGAAATTCCAGCATGGCACAGAAGAAATGGCTTCCCTTTAATATATAATGACTAGAGCCTCAGATAGGAAAACCAAACAGCTAGGGGTGACGATGTCTGGGGTTTGGAATCATGGAGCTGCATCTCCTCTCCCATGTCTGGTGACTGGTCCTAGACGTCCTTTCACATGGTTCCTCATTCTCTGGGCTTCCTTCCAGAATAACAGTGTGAGGGTGGTCAGACCTCTTATGTGGTGGATCAGACCTTCAACATAGGGGGGCCCTGTACACAAGGAGAAAGCTACACTGCCTTTTCTGACCTAGACTGTTAGTTTGGGTCGTTTGAAGAACAGCATCAAGATGGGAATTAGTTGTGCAAGAGATTTACTGGGTCATACACCAGTGAAGGAAAAAGAGGAGAAAGCCAGAGAAGGCAATGAGCATTTTCAGATGTCAATGCAGGTCTGACTCTTATAAAGGAGGGAGAGAAGGAAGAAGTTTGGATAGGCAGAGTCTCTGACTGCAGGACAATCAGGAAGGTATTAGACAAGCTGATGGGAAGTCTTTAAGCCAAAGATGCATGTCAAAGGAGTCCCACATCTGGTAGGAACCGGCCTGCCTTAGTGTCCCTACTATATTCAGTCACTGACTGGGAGCAGCCCATGGGAAGCATCATCTCAACATGAAGGCTGGGGTGGATCCAGAAGGCAGAGACTGAGTTTGTCTTTCATTTAGGCTCCCCACAGCAAATAAATCTGACAGACACATCTTCATGTGGCCAAAACTAGCCTCAGAAGTCATGCACATTCTGCTACAATGCATTGGTTACAAGCAAGCCATTTAAGTTTGCCCAGATTTTAGAGGAAGAAGCATAAACCCCATCTCTCAACGGGAGGAGTGTCAAAGATTTTACAGCCATTTAAAAACAAATAACTACCGCATCTATCTAAGTAAAAAATAACAATAATGTTTAAAATGTATAAATCAAAAAAGCATTATGAACAAATGTTTAAGAAATATGGAGGAAATATGATCTAACATGCAAGAAGAATTATTAAAATTCTTTTCCACTGGGAAATAAGACCTGTGTTTGGGAAAAAGTCTAATAGGGTACCAGTCTTTTTCATTATAAAATGTTTATTACTATTTAATTTTTGAATCATTTGCTCTTGTTACTTCAATATAACTAAACAAAAATGAACAAGTAAAGCTTACATTCCCATCCTTAAAACCTTTCTGTGCTTTTCCTCTTGCCAATAAGATCAAGTCTAAACATTTAGTGTATAGGATCCTTCATGATCTGACTTAGCTTTCCAGACTCTTCACAATACTCAGCATCAGTTATCTTTTGGTAAGTTCAGCTGTGGTAACAAAGTCCTAAGTCTCAGCTTCTTCCAACACAGCTCAGTGGCTACGGATTGACTGTGGTTCTTCTATATATATATATATCTTCTCATTTCAGGATCTAGGCTGAGAAACAGCCCTACTCAGGACATGCTATTCTCTTGACAAAGGCAAATGAACAAGAAAACTGGCAAAACCAACAGGGGCTATTAAAGATTCTGCTAAAAACTGCATGCTCTCACTTCTGCTCATATTTCTCTGACTGAACCAAGTCAATGACTAATTTTGATATTAAGAGGGGACAAGGAGGTGGGACATACGCCTCCCTTAGCAAGTCCGGCAACAGGTGGGATGCCAATTGCAATCTACCACATGCAATATCTGTCAGAGTAGGGGCTATACACACTTTAGATTTATTTCAATTTCTAGAACACACCCAACAATATTTCCTTCCTGGCACTGAAATCCTATGATTTGAGAAATTTGTTAGGTCATAGAAGTTCAGACCAGCAGTAAGCACTGTGGTAAAATTTCTGTCGCCGACTGAGTTCACATCTTGATTGTCATATTTGCTTTTAGTTAGCAATTTTCCAGAATTATGGGATCTCTGGTTTTGGAAATAGCCACAGTCAGTGTTAAGGATGGAGGTGGGGAGGAATATGTGTGAAACAGGTCTCCTAGTCTGCTTGGACTGCTATAACAAAATACCATAGACTGTGTGTCTTTTAAACAACAAAAATTTTATTTTCTCATAGTTCTGGCGGCTGGAAAATCCAAGATCAAGGTTCTGGCAGGGATCAGATTCTGGTGAGTACTCTCTTCCTGGCTTACAGATGGCCTCTTTAACCTCACATGGCTTTTCCTCTGAGCATGCTCAAGTCCTATTAGATTAGGACCCCGCCCTGACGACTTCATTTAACCTTATGAATCTCCTAAAGACCCTATCTCCAAACACAGTCACAATGGGGGTTAGGGTTGCAACAAGCATTAGGAATAAGTAAGAAATAAGAAGAGAATTCATGAAAGACTCAGATTAGTGCTCTAGCAAACAGATATAAAGTTGGGAGAAGATGAGGGGCTATGTCTTGAAAGCATACCTGAGAATGTAAAGAACTTTGTAAATAGAAAATGCCTCTCAATACAACTCAAAGAAATGTGCATAGTGGAAATGTACCAGAGGCTAACCTAGGGTTCTTGACATACAAGTGTCACTTGCCAGCTAACTTCTTGCTTCCATTGCCTCGTTATGAAGGAAATGGAAATAAAATATAAAGCTATATCAGTACAATCATTTTTCACCTAGTATATGTGAACTCGTGTCAAGTTGTCATGTCAAAGAGCAGAAAAAGGAAACAGTAATATGTAAAAATAAATGTTAAAATGGAAAAATGCTATGAAATATTAATAACAATAAAACTGCCTTTAGGATCATGGTCTACATGAAGGGATTTCTTCGTACCCTTGCCCTTTTCCTTTGCTCTTTTATATGTATTTTCTTCAGCTCCAAAACATAATATGAACTTACCTATTCTTTCCCCTGAGTAATTAGCCTTTAAAATACATGCAGCTAGCTGGAAATACGTGTGGTTCATTTGAAGTGGTTAGTTCTTCAGAATTCTATCCTTAATCCTACATAGTATTCTATCCTTAATCCTACACAGTATCATTATTTGGATAATAATTCACTTTGTAAAATTTAAGCCAAATTCTAAGTTCAGCTCTGAGATTTTTAACAAAAGATTAAAACAGAAAAAGTGCTCATGCAAGGAACTTTTCTCTAGGTCACCTCACCCTATGATTGTACTGTCATCTAGACAAGGGCTATTTCACTGTAAGAAATAAAATCCCCACTCTCACTTTATAACTATCCCCAGTGACCAGTTGCTTCTGTGGTGTCCTTCACATGTAAGCCTTAGTACCGACAATCTGGTCACTTCTTGGGAGTCCATAATACCCCCAGGACAGAGTAAAAGGCCTGGCACCGTTCCATTTCACATAATTGCACTCTTCCTATTTAACATTCCCTTACATTTTCAATTAAATATAACACTTCAGTCTATCAAATCCCTATGTACCAATGTATGGTTGCTATGTTCTAGTTTGTTCTTCACTTTCATGACAGGTAGTTTGCAAAGTCCGTGAATTTACAGTGTCAAAGATTCTATGTAAATGCAAACTACTATCAATTCCATCACAGATCTGACTTTGCCCATTATGAAGGACCTACACACCCTCAGTGCCTTTCCCATGATGCTGGTAGTTTGCCTGGAATGGTATTTGGATATTGTCCAAAAGTTTGTTGTCAAGTGACCTTTGCTGTTTAAGGGGAAAGATAAAAAATTTTACACCAAAGAAACAGAATCTAGATGGATTGGTGGTAACAGGAAGTGAATGATGAAAGCACATCACATAACACTGGAAGAGGCCATAAAGCTCCATAAAAGCCACCTGCTTTCTAGGCGATTATTTCAGATAGTAAAATCACACTAGCTCACTGGTGAATTTACTCATATGTTTTCAATTCAAAGGAAATAACTATGGATCTAACATAAAAATCTCAGCAATGGATTTCTGGTTTCATAGAATAATAGCACTTAATCATATGAAGACCTTTGTAAAGATCTTATACTTTATTTTGAATACCTACACTTTACAATGCATACCAACCCTTTTCTCACTTAATTCTCCCAACAACCTTTTGTAGTGGTACGTGGGTCATCACTGACTACAGTGGTTAGCAATAATTTTGCTCTCTTTATGGTGCTTTAATAATATTACTTAGTTTTGTAACCAAATACATAGAATGCAAATATAACATTTTATTTTGTTCTTCATGACATGTCTGAAGATCTTCTCCTTCCAGCAAAACCATAAAGTTCTTAAGCTTTATATCTATACTTTATAGTGTCTAATGGAACTTAGGACACAAAGTACACATTACATGAATGCTTACAGATAAGAAGTATCTGGCCCTGAGAGTTAACTGATTTGAGTCATCATAGCCAGGTAATGGAAATATCAAGTCTAACTGTAAGTTTTCTGACTCAGTGTACAGTTGGCTTTTCTACTCATTGCAGAATTACTCCGTTGGGAGATTTGCCCTGAGCATCCTCAGCTGCCCTTGGCCCACCTTTCTGGATGGGATATATCACGAAGTAGATCATGCCATTTCCACCCATTGTGGTCTTATTCATCTAAGAATCAATCTGTGTTGATTTTTTTTTACATTAAGGGTTAGAAGTACATAAATCCACAGCATCAAATCCTATTAGTACATTAAATCCACAGCATCAAAAGGGCTTTTCTAGCTGGTTAGGAAATCTACTCAAATACAGCATGGAGAAAAAGCATACTTAGGTTTTAAGCAGAATATAATCAGTAACCACAAGCTGCATCTGAGTGCTGATCATTTACAGCACTTTAGTCCCTGGGCCAGTTACTAGATTGCAAGTCACATTTCCTCTTTGCATAGAACAGTGCCTGGCAAAGAGTAAGTGGTCAGTACACATTTAGTCATTTCAATGGCATTATTTTTTAGAATAATAAACTTTCTTAATATGCTTAAGTATTCATTCAAGGGGCTGTAATATGAAAATAATAGAGAAAATGTGGGAGCTTGAGCATCTCCTTTTAGGAAGACCACAGGGATACTGCAATTTCAGAGAAGAATTTGAGTTCGGTGGCAGCTGGGACCATGAAGAGCCTACTGGGAAAAAAAGTTCAGAATGGTGGAAGTTAGTTTCCAAAGGGCCTGTATTCTTGAGGATGTATGAGGATGCAGCAGATTAGAAAAGGAAGTAGCTTTTAGGCATCAAACCCTATATTAAACACTTAACATACATTACTCTGCATGGTCCTTGAAGCAAGCCCAAGGAGTAGGCACTGCTATCTCTTCTATAAAGCTTGAATGTACATTTCAGGGAAAAAAAAATCACAAACAGGTCTTTCTTACCTGAAAATATTTGACTTGACAGTTTATCCTGTTGCTGATGAAATACAGGGCAACATGAAGATGAGAGTATAGGAGAATGTTGATGAACGGAGGAGTTTGAGGTACAATTTATAAGGGAGAAAACTGAGATGGAATGTCATGCAGGATTAAGTATCTTCCAAGGTTCAAATGGCTCAGCTCAAGGATCCAGATCTGCTAAGGCCAAAACTCTGGAACACTGTCCAGGAATTCCTATGAATGTTGGTGAGTTGCTTTGGTTTTCCTTAATGAGGATGGGGGACAACTAACTTGAGGAAGTCCAAATTGGGTAGGGTCCTAGGAAGTTTTGGGCTTCTTGTGTTGTACTGCGTGAAGCTTGAAAAGACCCAAACTCTGAAGATTCCTCATCATAGATACAGAAAGAGATGTAGAGCTTTGGCTACAATCTCCAATGCAGTGGTTTCAACACTGGCTGTTTTAACCCTTGAATCACCTGGAGACTTAAAAATATTAATAAAAGCTGTTATCTGGACTTCAGTCTCAAAAGATTCCAATTTTAACTCGTCGAAAGTCTATTACTACTTATCTAGAGCTCAGTTTTAGTTTTTGTTTGTTTGTTTTTCATTGTTGTTGTTTTAAATCCCCCCTGGTGATTAGTATCTGAATCTAAGTTTGAGACCCACTGATAATCTGCCCCCTCATCATTAATGGAAGAGGTAAACTCATATCTTAGAGACAGAAAAAGAGCATGAATATAGTCATTGAAGAATAAAATTGAAAACTGATCATTTTAAATAGACTCAAAACTACATTAAAAACCTAGAAAGTTGAACAAACAATTCTGCATTCCAAAGAACTACATGAGGCTAAGCACCACAATTTAAAAAGGAAATGGATCTATATGGCATGTTTAAGATGAAAATTCTAATTTGGGACCAAAAGACAAGCAGTTTTCTTCACCTGTAAAGTCTAGAAGAATTAGACAAAAGTGAAATCAAAGGCACATATCCAAAGGAGGAAAATCTAGTCTACTAAAATATTGATATTTTCCGTTGTTTTCTTGTATTCTTTGATTAGAAAAACTTTCACCTTTTTATTAAGTATTATAACAGGAATGGAAAAATAGTTACTTGTCACTAAAAGAGGGACTTAGCAACTAGTTTAGAAAAAGCAAATTAATTTTCAAAGCATACACTTATTTTTTACTGTACATCAAACTATCCTTGAAGCCTAAAATTCCTTTCAGAATTGTTAATAAGACATAAAAGGCACAAATCTAGCCTTGCTTTGGGAAGGTTTGCATCTTTTGTTGTTGTTGTTTGGTTTCTGTTTTGTTTCGGGGGGTTATTTGTTTATTTGTTTGTTTTGAATTGTAAGTCAGAAATAATTAGATTTTGCATTCTGCTAAGATCATCAAAGCTTGCCTACTTGGTTTTTGGAGGTTCAGAGCCCAAGAAATATGGAAGGCCTTAGTAACAATGTACTTATATTTGCAACTATATTAAATTCAGTGCAGCCCTGGAAATTAATATGCTCTGCCTGACAAGGGAAAAGCTCAACCAAGATACGTGCAGACATTTGGCTTTGTTCACTGTGAGAAGCTCTACTACCAAGCATTCGCCAGCTTTATTAATTCTTCCTGACTGGTGGGTCTTCCTGATTGCTTATTTGTTTGTTGCCATTAGCAGATTTCTTTTATAAATTCTCTCTATGTTGCCATATGTTGCTTCCTACCATCAGTCAGGGGTGGACTGCAGCAGCCAGCAGAGGAAATTGAATTATGGCAGAATTGAGGAAGAGTGTAGCCATTTCTTTCTTACTGAAATACAATTTGGTTTTTTCAGCTGGCAATATGGAATTAGGGAGAATTGCTCAATGAATATAATAACTATGGCACCATCCAAATGGACAGAGCTTTACTGCTAACTTTTTATAGAAGTTAAAGAATAAAACATTTTATAGCTCACATGACAAAATTATAGTAGTCATTTTGAATGTGTTTATTTTTTAATTCAACATTGTAAGTAATCTACACATATTTCCTCTTTGAGTATTTTTCTGAGTAAAACTTTAGATAGCTAGATTGTTCTGTTGTCGCTGATTGTTTTAATATGAAACTAGCACAATTTAAATTTCTCCCTACAACCAGAAGAAATCTATTGAAAGATCTTCAACAACATTCATGGTAACACAAGAAACACTTTTTAATACTAAAAGTATACAGATAGTGTTTGAAAATAAATAGGTTGCAAGGTAGAAAAAATTATAAAGTATAAATAAATAAATAAATAAATAAACAAACTCCATGTCTGTCTGAATATATAACATGTTTCTACTGTGAAGGTGCATTCATTGTTTGAATTTTAAATTCTAGATATCCAGAGAAAAAAACATTGTGGAAAAAGAGATTAGGTTTTAGTCCTTATTCTGCCCTAAACTTGGTGTATTTTATTAGCCAAGTTACATAATCCATCTATCTCACTTTCTCACTTTAATTAGTTAATATTTACTGTGTACTTAATAAGGCCAGCAGAGAGAATATCAGGTGCTCTGAGGGCAGAATATGTTTGAAAAATATCAAGAGGTAAGTGTGGGTAGAGAGGAGCAATCAAAGGGAAGTGATGACAGAGAAGAACACGAGGTAACAAGTATACCAAATTGGGATTGTACTGTGAATTGAGAGGGAAGATATTGGACTGATACAACAGAAGAACGATTCCATTTTTAAGGTGTATCTCTGTTTACAGTGCGAGAAATAGTGGTGAAGGAGGGATAAAGCAAAAGAGGCATGGAAACAAGTTATGCTCTATTTCAACTGAAGAAGAGAGAAATTATGGTACTGTGGTGCAAAGCAGCAGCAGCAGAAGCAGAAGAAAGGAGATAGATTTGAGGTATATTTTGAAAGTAGAACTATAAGAATTTGCTGATATATTGGGTGGATTGTGAGGAAAAGAGAAAAGTCAAGGATACTCCCTGGGTATTTGGTCTCAGGAGGTAGAAATATTCAATTACCAATTATGAGATGATAAAATGAGAGAAGCAACATTAGGACTTTGGTTTTAAAGTCATTCATTATACATCAAAATGAATCCTTTGGACAGTCAGTTTTAAAGTCTGGAACTTACAGAATAGTCAGGCTTTGAGATATAAATTTGGAATTCATCACCATGTAGATAGAATTTACATCCATAAAAGAGGATAATACAATTTAGATAGTGAGTCTATAGAAGAAGTTCAAGAACTAAACCATAGAGCATTCTAAGGGTGAAAAGAAAGTTTGAGGAGGAGAGAAGAGACCAGCAAAGGGGACAGTACAGGAACAGGTGGTGAGGTGGGTAGGAGCCTATAGAATAATGACTTCAGGGCCAAGTGAAGGAAGTATATCAAGAAAAAGAGGCTGATCACTTGCTCCAAATTCTGACAACTGGATGAGTTGCATGGGGGCAGGGATTAGACTAGACAATCCTGGACTAGATTCGACATGGCAATTTTGAGGTTATTGGTGACTTGGTGAAAGCTGTTTCAGTAGAATGGTAAAGATAAAAGTCTGATTAGACTAAATCCAAAGGAAAATGAGTGAAGAGGAAGTAGAGAAAGAGAGTATAAAGTACCTTTGGAGGAATTTCTCTCCATAGAGAAGTAGAGAAATGGAAGCAATTGATGAAGAGGATTTTGGACTGATGAGAAGGTGACTGGGTTGTTTTCGTTTAGGTGTAGAAGTTATTATAGGATATTTGTATACTGGAAAAAAGGAACTAATGAATCAAGAGAAAGATGGAAGAATTGTAGGAGCAATGTCCTTGAGTAGGTGAGAGTATATGACTCCTACTATACATGTGCAGGCATGGATCACTGTCAATAGCATAAATCATTCACTCAAGGTAATAACATCCAAGTGTGTATGTACTCAGATGTCTGATGGTAGATAGGTGTGCTGATAAAGCTTACCAAAGTTCCCTTCTTATTGTTTCAAAATTTCTCAATAATCTAGAAAATGAAGCTGGTAACGAAGACAAGATAATTGGTAGGAGTTATGAAGAGAAAAGTTGAAATGGCCAGCTAAAACCATAATACTCAAAGAGTAGAATTCGTAGGACTGAATACTGGAAAAGAGGAATCAACAGGCAAAGACCTCTATACATATGCACAGAGCGATCTTGAATCTTTCACTGAATATCAGTCTGTACATATGTAAAGGGAAATTCCATGATGCTGAATGAAGAACAACTTTTAGGGAAAAAACAATTATAGGAGAGCTGTGAGCTAAATAATTAGCAGAACACACTAAAATCCAATGAGTGGTCAAGCTTTAACTAGCAGGCATGTAGAAATCTTGGTGACTACATGATGGCAGTCGTTGAACCCACAGGAAGGCCATGCCTCAGTTGTGGGGCTAATTTAGCCCAAGTGTAAAGGTTATAATAGATCATCTCTTAATAGGTTAAAAAATGTTAAAGGACTCAAACTTGCACCCAAACTACCAAACTTAAGGCAAGAACAAAGTCTAAGACTCTTTAAAGAAAACAACAAACTACACATTTGACAATGTAAAGTACACAATGGCAATACCAAAAACACCAGATATGCAAAGAAAACAAAAAACAAAAAGAAAAAGAAAGAAAACATGACCCATAAGCATTGGGTGACGGGGGGGGGAGAGAAAGAGCCAGAAATGACAAAGATAATGAGTTAACACAAAGAGGAAATATAAACTAAATAACAGATGAGATAAATAGAAAATACTGACTAAGATGGTAGATTTAAACCTGGAAATATCAATAATTACATGAAAAGTAAATCATCTAAATATATCAATTAAAAGGTAGGTCTTTTCAGATCAGATGAGAGCAAGACAAAATTATTTGCTGTCTAAAAAGAGATACATCTTAAAAAAAAAGAGAGAGAAGTTAAAAGTAAAGTAATAAAAAGAGATATATCATGCACATATTAATCAAAGGAAATATGAGTGGTGAGATAAACATCAGAAAGAGACTTCTGGACAAGAAATAATACCAGGAATAAGGAGGGACATTCCTTAATGATAACAGGATTAATTCACACAGAAGACACTGCAATCCTAAATGTTCAAAATACATGAAGCAAAAACTGAAAGAACTGACAGGAGTAATAGACAAATCTACAATTGTAGTTGAAGATGTTAACAGACCTCTCAGCAGCTAATACTGAGAGAACAAGTAGACAAAAACAAGGAAAGAGAAAACCATAAACTACGCCATCAACCAACTGAACCTAATTGACTTTTATGAAACACCCACCCACAGTAATAGTGAGTGGCATAATGGTCCCCCAATTCATATCCACCTGGAACCTCAGAATGTAAACTTATTTGGAATAAGAGTCTTTGCAGATGTAATTAAGATAAGGATCTTGAAATGAGATCATCCTGGATTAGGGTGGCCCTAAATCCAATGACTCTGTCCTTATAATGACTGAAGAGGAGAAGACACAGAGAAGATGATGTAGAGATAGAGGTACAGAGTGGAAAGATGCTTCCACAAGCCAAGGAATATCAAAGATTGCTCACAACTACCAAAAACTAAGAGAGAGGCATGGAATGGCTTCTTCCTCAGAGCATCCAGAAAAAACAAACCCTACTAACACTTGATTTCAGACTTCTGGCCTTCCCGAATGGTGAGAGAATAAATTTCTGTTGCTTTAAGCCATCCAGTTTGTGGTAATTTGTTACAACAACCCAACTACAGTGTAAGACACATTCTTTCCAAGTGCAAATGTATCTTTCAACAGAATTGAAAAATCTTGATAATTCCCAAATATTGAGATCATATAGAGAGAATTTGCCCAGAATGCAGACTACAACAAAATTAAATTAGAAATCAGCTACAACCATAAACAAGATGAAAAGACAACCCTCAGAATGGAAGAAAATATTTGTAAATGAAGCAACTGACAAAGGATCAATCTCCAAAATATACAAAAAGCTCATGCAGCTCAACAGCAAAAAAACAAACAACCCAATCCAAAAACGGGCAGAAGACCTAAGTAGACATTTCTCCGAAGAAGACATATAGATGGCCAAGAGGCACATGAAAAGAGGCTCAACATCACTAATCATTAGAGAAATGCAAATCAAAACTACAATGAGGTTATCACCTCACACCAGTCAGAATGGCCATCATCAAAAAATCTACAAACAATAAGTACCGGAGAGGGTGTGGAGAAAAGTGAACCCTCTTGCACTGTTGGTGGGAATGTAAATTGATACAACCACTAGTTTCTTAAGGAACCTCCATACTGTTTCTTAAGGAACAGTATGGAGGTTCCTTAAGAAACTAAAAATAGAACTCCGATATGACCCAGCAATCCCACTATTGGGCATATGCCCAGAGAAAACCATAATTCAAAAAGATACATGCACCCCAATGTTCACTGCAGCATTATTTACTATAGCCAGGACATGGAAGCAACCTAAATGTCCATCAACAGAGGAATGGATAAAGAAGATGTGGTATATATACACAATGGAATATTACTCAGCCATTAAAAGGAACGAAATTGAGTCATTTGTAAGACATGGATGGACCTAGAGTCTGTCATATAGAGTGAAGTAAGTCAGAAAGAGAAAAACAAATATTGTATACTAACATATATATGTGGAATCTAAAAAAATGGTAGAGATGATCTTATTTGCAAAGCAGAAACAGAGACACAGATGTAGAGAACAAATGTATGGATACCAAGGGGGAAGGGGGGGGTGGGATGAATTGGGGGATGGGGATTGACATATATACGGTATTAATACTATGTATAAAATAGATAACTAATGAGAACCTAAAAATAAATAAATAAATATATAAGATTCACTAAAAAAAAGAAAGGAAAATCTTGAGCAAATATGAGCCACTGTTATAGTTGCTCTTTGTAACTGCAAGTCCCTTGAGCTCAGGGTCTTGACGGATAGAAGGAAAATGAATAACAACAACAACAAAATCAGCTACAGAAAGATATTTTGAAAATTTGCAAATATTTTGAAATTAAACATTAAATTTGTACATAAATCATAGGTCCAGGAAGAAATCACAAGGCAAATAAGAAAATACCTTGAACTGAGTGAAAATAAAAACACAACATATCAAAATCTGTGGGAGGCAGTTACAACAGCAATTAGAGTTATATGTTTTGTTTTAAATGCTTCTACCAGATATTGAGAGAGAACTAAAATCAATGATTTAAGAACACATGGAACGAGAAGCATATGAGCAAATTAAATCCAAACAAGTAGAAAGAACAAAAAATAAAAATAAGAGATGTTAATAAAATAGAAAACAAAAACACAAAGAAAAAATAGTGAAAAGATCAATAAAACCAAAATGTGGTTCTCTGAAAATATTAAAAACACTTATATACCTCAGTTAGAATCATCAACAAAAAAATAAAAATACATGAATTGCTAATAACAGGAATATAAGAAGAGATTCACAGATCCTACAGATATTACCAGAAGGAGGGAAAATTATGAACAATTAATGCCAATAAATTCAACAATCTACATGAAATTTACAAACTACTTGCAAGACAAAAATTACCAGAACTGACTCAAAATGAAATAGAAAATCTGAATGGCTATATTATTTATCAGTAGAATTTTCTAATGAAAAATGCATGCAAAGAAAGCCCTCAGACCTGCATGAATTCTGTAAAATATTGTTAGGAAGAAATAATAAATTTCATATAAACTCGTACATCAACATGTAAATGGACACAGTGTAGACCAATCATAAAACAGAATACTACTCAGCAGTACAAATGGACAAACTACTAACCCTGCAAAACAACACATGATGCATCTAAAAGTGTTATACTGAGTTTAACCAGACCCAAAGAGAGTATATTATATGATTTTATGTATGAAACTCTAGAAATGCAACAGAAGAAATTGAACTTGATGATTAGCAATTCACCTTAAATTTTAAATTCTACGAATTGATGGAAACTGTATTAATTTTCCATCTATTTACATTTTTAATTTCTTGCTAGGCTGTATTTATTTACCTTAAAATAATCCTACTATTTTTGTTATACCATTCCACTCCTTACTAGTAAATGTCTTTTTTTTCTTTCTATATAAAGTCCTAACTATAGAAACGAAACCATTTTTACTAAATTAAGCCATTATCATATACATGAATAAAAAATACTAAGCAATGAGAAATTGTGCATTAAGAAATAGATTTTTCAGATTAAGCTTTTCTATGCATATTATTTTTCTGCCCATTTGCAAGTATTCTCATATGCCATCTTTCCTTACATGACACCTACATTTGAGACTATTACATATTATATATATATTATAATAAAACAACACTGTATTCCTTTGGACTTCTTTTTCCTAATAGTAGCTAAATAAGAGTAGATGTGAATATTTGAATTTTATTTAAGTCTGTTTAGTGAAAAATTTAAGAGCGTGTAACCATTTTTCACATCTCTTCAACACGTTTTGGGGTTGAAAGAAAAAGTTGGCATTATGTTCTGAGCTATTTAGGTCTCTTATTAAATACACAATAAATTAGAAGAATCTTACTTAATGTAAACATGAGTTCAGTCTCTGTTCAGGTATCCATTCCTACATCTAGAGAGACTAAAAATTTCTTCCAGAACAGGTTTTCTACTCATTTTCCACATTGATTGTTTCCAGACCCAGGCAAAATTAAAAGTTAGGGGTTTCACCTGCACACACACTTCTAAACAATGTATCCAAGTTTTGCTGAGTTTTGGAAAGTATGCTGAAGGTTTGTTTTGTGTTCAGGGCAAAGGTTGACTTCTTCCTTATTACAAACTATTTTGCTACCTCAATCTTTCCATGAAACAAGAGACAGAAATTCCCTCCTGAAAGTCACTGCCTTGCAGGAATACAGAATTACAAGTCAAACAAGAAGGCCTCAGGAGAAACAAAAGTTAATAGCAAGTGACCTTATTTGCATCCACATTCTATCAAACAATTCTAGGTTTGTTGGCTTAGTGAGAAAATGATTTTTCCTTTAAATCCTCACAGTATGTTCTTTCTACTATCCTTCCTAATCTCACCATGTTAAAATATGTCCTGTTGGTGGAATCCTGAAGAAATACAGTGTTTATATTAAAAGACAGAAGTATCTATAATTGATCTCACATATGCAAATCTGTTTATTATAATAAAGGATAGCTTAAAATTTGGCAGACACTGACCTCTAATACGAGATAACATAAAGACGATAGTCCAGGAAGACTATGACCATTCTCTTTAGGATTCATAAGTAAGAAGATAAGTGATCAGTATTAATTGTGAATGATACAAGCATTCCCCAAAAAAGAGAATTCAAAATAAAGGGAATAAGCATACATTTATTCTTATTTAAGCATGCAAAAAATATCAGATTGCATGCATTATTAAGCACGCAAAAATAAATTTTCTGAGAGAATCTAGGCTTAAAAATTCTTGTTTGGAATCATTACTGATACATTCATCTGTCTGTACTTCGAATAAGAGATCAATGCTAATAATTAATTTTGGTAAACTTCAGACAATATATTTACTTTGCATGAATGAGAGCTAATAAGATTCCAAATACTTCCTATAGAAAGCTCAGTTATCTTCTTTGAACTTAAAAAAAATCAGTGACTGACTTCAATATATGGAAAAATAACATATAAGATTTAAAATCCATATACATATAGAATACATATTTGAGTGTGAACAAACGTGTATATTGTGCATATGCCTGTTTACAAGGAAACAACTTCATAGATAACATTGTACACACTTTAGCCATCTATTCCTCAATTATTTTAGTATGAATTTTGTAAATAAATTTTAATGAATATTAATGTGATCTCAATCATGTCTTTTTGATGCATTACCAATATTTGAGTGCCTTGTCTATGGAAAGTACCAACATTTGAATACCTGTTCTATAGAAAGTACTTACTAGAGGCTGAGGATACAAAGATAATTAGAGAATATGCCTGCTCTCAAAATTCATAACATAATGAGCCTTACTAAATTTGAAGTATTAGAAAGATGGAATTAAACAATTTCAATCTCTAAAAGGAAAAGATATTAAGGCTTCTTGTATCTCTCTCCAAAGTTTGTTAAGAAATGATCCATATTTTAATTTATTTGCTAAATGCTATTTTAAAATTGATTTATTATTCTTATTTGAGTAATACATACATGCACATAATTTTAAATCCTATGGGCTTAAAAGCCAGTGGTTTCCTTCTCTACTGCTCGCCCTCTGTTACTCTCACTTAAAGAACCACCATTAACTGTTTACATGTTTTCATTTGTCTGATGGCTATTTTCAAGTCTCTAAAATAATATGCTGATACAGCCCTGTCTTGATGTTCCATTGTTAGATTTTTAAAAGAAAGACGTTCACAATAGTTATCTTTTCTGTCATAATTTTACAACATTAGGGATAAAACTTACATTCTGCTGCATAACATAACTAGATCTTCTTTGTTCCTTAGTTGGTTTTAAATGTTGAAAACTCAATAAATCAGAATATGCATTATTACAAATATATAAATAATATTCAATGTAGTGTCAAGCAGTATGCTACGACTACATATTTTCCCTGAATTTTTTTAGTATTTTGTATTTCTGCTCTTACCATATTTATATAGTGATTTAAGTAGCTTAGTTATACAATATTTTATACGGATTATTTTTAATATTTGCTTTTTCTCCAAAAATGCATCTCAAACTTTGCTGAGATCATGCAATTTTTTTTTTTAAGTTTATTTCTGCTCTTTTAAGTATGTCTGTCTGCACTAGGGCTGGTTTTCTGATTATCTTGATGTTTATTTTTGCTTCAACTATTTCATAGATTTTTTTTTAATCCACCCATATTTAAGAATGAGGCAATAGAAAGGCTGCTGGTATCTCTCATTATCTGAGTGGGTACTGCTGACTGACAGGAAATGTTTAGGATTAGATGTTAGGCAGCTAATCCCAAAGGGAATACAGAAGGCTTTGATTTGCAGCAGGAATACCCACTAGCTGAAACATCATGTCATAGTTGCTTATATTTTTTGCAAGAAATATCTTCTTTTATATATGTGGGTTTGAATGATTATTTGCTTGTTGAACATGTAAATACCTGGCCTCTCTTCCCTTCATATGCAGTGTTTGGAGCGTCAACTATTTTGTCATGGTACCCTCAATTAGTCTGCTCTTTCCTGCCTAACTTCTTACAGCTGCTCCCCATTATCCATCTGAATCAGGAACCTGTGTTGATTTTGCTAAGCAGGCCTCATATTCTAGCTGCACTTTCTCGCTTCCATTTCTTCCATCAATCACTCCTCTTCCATATGTCTTCTGTTGTTCTACTATTACACTTTAAACCTCCTTTATTCTCATTTTAATGCAGTTTCAGGAAGGAGAGGCTGTAAGTGTTTGTTCTGCAAGTGACCACTTAGATGACCTAGAACAAAACATACAACTTATCTGGGCTTCTAATTTTCCATCTACAAAACGGAAGGGGGTTCAGATATTTGACTTAAATTAGCATTTCCCTCACTATGTTCCTTGGAATACTTGTTCCATTAAGTATTAATAGATATTTTATGATTAAATATTAGATGCTGCATAACATATCCACCCCTCGCGATTTACATACACTTTGGTGTAATAAAATCTGGGAAAACCCAGCAAAGGAACTTGTTTAACATTTTGTTACCCAGCATTACTCATCATGGAAATCTATAATTAATGAAGAACCTACAATATCTCAGATAATTAGTGGTGTTTACTAATTTTATATATAATGATTTGTGTATTTTTTTAGGAAATAACAAAAGTCTTGGAATGGAAAATCTTCACAGCTTTGTTTAGAAATTGCTGTAAAAACACCTTCAAAAAGAATCGATTGGGCTTCCCTCGTGGCACAGTGGTTGAGAATCTGCCTGCCAACTCAGGGGACACGGGTTCGAGCCCTGGTCTGGGAAGATCCCACATGTCGCGGAGCCACTGGGCCCGTGAGCCACAGCTACTGAGCCTGCGCGTCTGGAGCTTGTGCTCCACAACAAGAGAGGCCGCGGTAGTGAGAGGCCTGCGCACCGCAATGAAGAGTGGCCCCCACTTGCCACAACTAGAGAAAGCCCTCGCACAGAAACGAAGACCCAACACAGCCATAAATAAATAAATAAATAAAATTGTTAAAAAAAAAAAAGAATCGATTGACAGAAGTACTAAAAAAAAAAAAAAAAGACATCACAAATGGAATCGATTTTCTGTTGACATTTGTAAAACATTAAGGCTCTTTCGTACAAATTTAGTCGAAAGTTTAGGCCCTGCTAAACATTCTAGGCCATTGTGCAAATCTATACCAGCAATAAGAAAATAATTTAACAGCGATGACCTAATAATTCCAATGTTTATAGGAGGGTAAAGCAATCAAAATTCTCTTAAAACACCATATGAGTAGTTTAAATAAAAACAGAATACTGATTTTCTTGGTGTTTTCAACTTGTAGTATATTATGACTGTGACTTCTAAAAATACTGTAGGGCTTCCCTGGTGGCGCAGTGGTTGAGAATCTGTCTGCCAATGCAGGGGACACGGGTTCGAGCCCTGGTCTGGGAAGATCACACATGCCGCGGAGCAACTAGGTCCGTGAGCCACAACTACTGAGCCTGCGCGTCTGGAGCCTGTGTTCCGCAACAAAAGAGGCCGCGATAGTGAGAGGCCCGCGCACCGCAATGAAGAGCGGCCCCCGCTTGCCACAACTAGAGAAAGCCCGCGCGCAGAAACGAAGACCCAACACAGCCAAAAATAAATAAATAAATAAATAAAGTTGAAAAAAGGCCACAGGCAAAATTATTAAATAAATAAATAAATAAATAAATAAATAAAAATACTGTATATTCAGAAATTCAACTCTGTGCTATTTTAAAGCTGAAATCAGAATATTTTGGAGGAAAAAAAGGACAGTTTTCTTTGGCTGGGAAACACAGAGTTAATTCTAGCTTCCCTCCTTATTTCAGTCAGTTCCTATACAGATCTTGTATAAACTTACACTTGAAGTCCACCTCGTCTCCCCTCTTCTGTAAAGCCCTCCTCAGATTACACACATTAACAGAGATACCACTTTCCTGAACTCTCATTATCTGTAATTTTCACTGCACAATTTAGCAGTTGATTTGATTGAACACAGTTTGACTGTAGTGAGTTTATATTGTTTTATCATTTATTGATTCAGTGTGCATTTCTTTATCCTCCCTATTTAAACTGTGATTTCTTAACACGTACCCTTGATCTTACTCAGCACCTACCCAGGGACGAACCCATTATAATTAACCAAGATGTTTACTGATTATCTGAGTGTAAAAGTGGAAATCAAGACAGCTGCTTTTAAGCCAAAATATTAATCATATGAAATAGATATTTCTATTTATAACAAATAGAAATGTAACATTGTTATAAATGGAATATATTTTCATGCTTTTGGAATTTGCTTTCATTTCTTAATTGTCAAATTTTGTACAACCACATATTGGTATTAGCCTTTTGGCATATATGATTGACATTATTCTATAAAGTATCTTTCAATGTTTAGCCCATACTTGTTTCTATAACTGAAAATCTCTCTTGATTAAATGGGAAAACTAATAAAAACAATTCAAATACAACGGGAATGCTACAAATCTTTACCAAATATATCAACAATTATTATATAATAGATACAGAACTAGATATAGTGTAGGATTAAAATTTAATAATATCTTATCCTTTTCTTCAAAGATAATGAGAGTAAAATAAATTAAGTAAAATAAATTAAAACTATAAATAATTCTATTAATTTTAACATATAGGTAGCCTTTAACATAAAAATAATAGAAGAATGCCAAGGAGAAAGGTCATAGGGAATGCCTTATAAGAAGGTTAACAATTAAACTAGGCTTTGAAAAGCTATGAAGAACCTGTAGTATACTCTCAGAATTTTTTTTTCATTTATTCAACGAGTACTTAATGCACCCCTAGTATGAACCAGATATTTTTAATAGCAAATCTTCGACTTTCAAGATTCAATATGGTTCATTAAACTTTCCAAAATCACCAGACCCTACATAGTGATGAGTTTAGGTAATACTATGTACGATCTAAAAGTGCATGTGAAGTTAAGTAATAAAATGAGTTTTGATTATAGCCTGTAAAATAACCCCAAAGAAAGTTTTAAAATGTGCTACATTGTCTTGCTTGATTGCAACAATTTTTTTTTAGATCAAAGTGAAAGTTTTATTCCAGAAGACAGGAATGCTTGAAGGAGAGGATTGCAACAATTTTTTGAAGGAAGAAAGGATTGTTTTAAAGGACAACTTAGATTAGAAAAATTTCTTAGATGAAAAATAATTATTTTTCATAAATTATAGCCACACAAAATATCTTCAGACTAAAAACAGTAGGAACTGAAGTCTAAGATAAGCCGAGGTCAAGACTGCAATGTCACAAAACATTTAGACAGAACTTGTTTCTTTTTCCTCATTAATTATCAATATTCCATACCTCATACATCTAGTATGAGGCTTAAGTTGATCAGACCTATTAAGTAATTTGTGTTTTGAAGATAAACTTTCTCAGCTCTATGAGTATGAAATATATATACTGTCAGGAATTAATTAGCTTGATTACTGTTTTCTAAAGTACAGTCCTAGGAATCCTAGTCCAAAGAAATGTTCCTACAGTCAAAATAAATTTCAAGCTACAGACTCAAATGTGCAAGGAATGCAATTTTCTATACTTTTCTTTCACTGAGCATAATTTCTAAGTTGGGTTTCCATTCCAGCCTGTTGTGGAAATACAATTTCAAACACTCAAAGTCCCTGGGGGACAGGCGGTATCTTGTCTGGGTTGTCATTGTCCATGAAAGCAGCATCTTCCGAGGTGTCCTTTTCCTTTTCTGATGTCTGATGGTTAGGCCACGCGACCACCACCACACGGCCTCGTTATGTCCTGTTCAGGGCTGCCAGCTCTTGGTGCTGGGTCCATGCTGCTCTTAATCATGTAGGAAACAAACTTCTCTGGAGCTTTCATGGAGCTAGGACACAGATTCTCTTCGCTTTTATTTCTCTCCCCTACCACACTTTCTCTTCTCTATCCAGTTCAAAAAACAAACTTTAGAGAGTTTCTCAAGAAGATACATAATCATAGTGGCTGTCTGAAAATTCTGAATCCAAAACCCTTTCCAATTTGGCATTCTTCAAACTTATTACAGGACACTTAAAAAAAATACCTAGTAGTATTCACCAGAACAAATGTTCCCTGGAACACAGCTTGAGAAACACCTGCATTAATCCTTGAAATAATTTAGTAGCAGTAAAAGTGCTATTAAAACTTTTTGCTACTGTTTAGAAATAAGAAAGAAAACTGTATTATGGTATAAACAAAGTTCCCAAATTGTTCTGACATGCAATAATATCTATTTTTAAATTCTGTTATTTTATGTTTTGTTTTTGAAATAAATATTTAAAATGGGTACTCAGTGAACAGAATAGGACATTTTATCCTAAATCCAAATTATGTAATTTTGAAATAGCTTCCTTGTTTCAGGGAAATAGCTACAGTCTTCACTATGAATCTGACACCATTAACAGATAATGAATGTCCTTTGTAACATTCTCTAGAGAAAGAGCAGTTTGCCTGCCATGTAATGTCATACTCAGGAGTTTCATTAGGCTTATATAAAGCCTTACTAGTTAGATCTCAAAAGCCTAAGACCTTTTCAAGATTTTTCTTTTTTAGAGCTAGTTCACAATTACTTTAATGTATACTTTTTAGTTTTTAATAATGTGTTTACAAATTTTCTTACAAAAATTAAAAAGCAGATAAGTATATATTTATCATTAAAAAGGATTCCTACATGTTCTGAAATCAGCATCTTGTTTAATTTCATGTCCAAATCAATGTTCCTTGGGAAATGGTATACAAATTTATGACTTATGATATCATGATTATCTTATGTATTTAACTCTGCATCCACAAGCAAAAGAAATTATGTATGTATGTTAAAATTCACTTTCATCTGTATATTTGAAATTTTCCTGATTTATTTAAGCCTTTTTTTTTAAGATGGTCATATTTGTAAGTGTGGTAGAAGTTAAGTCATGATAAGGAGGTGAGAATGCCTTTATTTGTAATCAGACAGTTAATGATGTTTGAATATGTTAATATTTGATTCTTCAGGACCAAGAATCTCTGCAACAACAACAACAAAATAAAGACTGCGGGGGGTGGGGGGAGAATGGATACATGCATGTGTATGGCTGAGATGCTTTGCTGTGTACCTGAAACTCTCACAACATTGTTAATCGGCTATACTCCAATATAAAATAAAATGTTTAAAAAAGCAAGGATGAGGGCAAGTAATGTAAATATTGGGATTATGTAAATCAAGGCAAATTCTTAGATTAAATGGCAGAATAAGTATTTTTCATGTCATGAAAGTTATAGAAACTTTAAAAATTTAACCTTTACACAACTGATGTACACTGTAATCATTTGATTCTTACTATTTAACTCTGCTTTTAAAGATAGGATTTCAACATGCAAATATCATTACATAATTTTTATTAAATAAATTGGTTTAAAATATAGGAAAACTAGAATCTATAATCCCTGTGAATTTGTTGTTCCCAGACACAGGGCTAATAAAGTGTGAAATTGTGATATTCACAAACAGTTTGAAAGTCACTCTCATTGGTGACTAAAGAGAAAAGGTCAGAAATCATGCTCTACCTCTGACTGGCTATTTGCCATCTGGCAAGGAATTTAATTATGTGCTTCAAATTAACCAATTTATAATAAATGCCTGTCTTCTAAAGAAATTTTATGGCTCTATTAATATAAAACTGTTGCAACATGTTGCATTCAAGGTCCTCCTAAAGTGTTAATGTCTGTATATTAATCTGAACTTTTGTTTTATCATTAAACTATCAGCCTGCTATGTGCTAAAGTCTGTTGGAGGTCTTAAAAATTAAGCTATGTCTATATTTGACCAACTTCAGCCCTATAATAACAGGGGGTTTTTGGATAATGGTCTTGGTTAGTATTTGGTTTGCCACTAGTGTAAGCCATTGGATAATTTTAGAAATAGCATAGGAAAGCAGAAACAAACATAATCTCTATTATTCTAAAATGACAAGATCAGTACCAATTTGAATGATCATGCAGAAATCTTCCTTGACAGCTGTCCATCTCTGCATTGATGATCAAGCAGTAATTCAGGAGTAATGTAGAATATAATTCTCACATCACAAGAACTCTCAGAATGCAAATTGAGTGCCTTGATGTCCCTCAGTGCTGGTAACAAAACTGGGTATGCAGAGGCAAAGAGGAACAGAGTACCCAGCATGCCAATTAATTTTAAGTCTCCAATGTCACCCAGCTAATTTTATAAGAAATCTCACTGGTGCAGTGTGGATTTTCCTCCACTGAATTTTATTTTGGTGGCAAAGTTCTATCGGCATGGTGACACGCTCTGATTATGCGAAGGTCAAAAGTAAAGGATGGTGTTTATCACTAACAGAAAAATCTTGGGAGCTTAAAAAATGAGAGAATATTATTATATAAGAGTTATCATTTATTCATGTACTTTATTCATAGTTGCTATTATAAAATAAATTTTATTAAATATGACAACAATATTTTCAGACCCTTAGTTTTATGTTTTGAGGTAGAGCTAGATTGTTGTTTATATATTATAAATTTGGATGCTTTTAATTAGGTTCACATCAATGGGCTTTTGCATGGATTAATTTGTTTTGGATAATGAGGAATATCCTCTGTGTAGCAAGACTAGAATTCAAAAACACTGCACTTTAATACTCAACCCAGTGATCATAGTGTACCAGGGATCATTTAAATGGTTTTTAATTTTTAATCATAGATTTAAATACATATAAATCCTAATCTCTACAATCTGCCTTGAGCAAATGATATTCATGGTATAGTAAGAATAACTTGTAAAATAAAACTTGTGTTCAAGTTATCTTGATGCACACATAAACCCAGAGAATTAGAAAACTGAAATAATATTATAAATGAAAACAAAAACTCTCCCTTTTGCCTGGACATGATGTATGGCATTCTTTTTAACAAAATTTATTGTGGTTTTTATAATTATAAAATCCATGTTCAAATATGGTACAATGGGAAAACATTTTTTAAAAATTTAAATAACACAAACGTCACTCATAATTATGCCACCCAGAGATGACTATTTTGAACTCTTGAGTTAACTATTCATTAGACCCTTCAGAACTCTAAGACTGACAAGATAAATGTTAGCTATTTGGCAGCCCCAGAAAAAGTGGGATGTTTGACACACTGATCAACTCTTTTCCTCCTCAGAAGAAGCTGAGAGCTGGATGTTTCATCCACTCACTCTCTG
Source organism: Balaenoptera ricei (assembly GCF_028023285.1). NCBI lineage: Eukaryota > Metazoa > Chordata > Mammalia > Artiodactyla > Balaenopteridae > Balaenoptera > Balaenoptera ricei. The sequence goes on from NC_082641.1 coordinate 25,951,575, forward strand.
GGCAGAGGGAAGAATCTACTGATCCAAGCTGCCATCTCCTTTGTCCTCCAGGTGGCTAGACTGTGCCAGTTCCGATATAGCTCCAAGACTGGAAAGACAGAATCCAGTCCTCTGGGGACACCCCTCAGAAAAGTTGGGGTGCTGGATGCACAAATTAACCCTTTTCACACCTGGGAAAATCTGGGAACTAGTGGGTTTCTCCTTGATTATATGGTTTTGTGCCAGGGGTAGGGATTCTGGAATGTCCCAAATCTCACCACTAGCTTCACTGAGTCTGGTTTCACATTCTCCTAGGAGCAGGAAACTTTTAATTCATTTCTGGGGTTCTCACAAAGAGAATTTGTCCATGAGTTGTTGCTGAATCTTTCTGTTTGTTGGGGAAAAACAGAGTCCAGGGTTTCCTGCTCTGCATCTTGCTGATGTCAATTCCATTGGTTTCTCTATTACCAAACATTCGAGCTTTTGGTAATATGTTTGTTTTGAAGAAAAGTAATTTGAATTTAAATTTTCGATTTATTAAAATACATTCATTTAAATAAGTAGGAATCACAAGACTATAGCAGGAAAAGTGAATAAGATCATAAGTAAGATTCTTCAACATTGCAGGAAGCTCTCTTCTCAACTATTTCCTTCTAATTCATAAATTTTAAAATGACACTTTTCCCTATCCCTTGTTTCCAGATTTTGTGTGAACATATAAATAACAATAATATTGATAATAATGATTATAATAGGTAAATAGCATGTAGTGAAAGTTTACTATGTACTATTACACTATTAATCAGTGTTGTCACCTTTCCTATCTATTTGATAACACCTTTGGAATACACATGAATTGTTATGAAAGAAACTGTTGAAGCAGGAGTTTAAAGAATGCTACTTAAATCCCATGAAACTGGAATATCTTCGATTTCAAAACTATATATAATTATATGTTTATATAATTATAATATACAATCATAATATATTATAATTATAATATATAATTTTTCTACATTTTCTAGTGTTATAATTATTAAATAATGACCAGCCAGAGTAAAAGGAACACTGTTCATAAGATGAATTTTGCTAGTTCCACAATATAATACCTGAACATATGTACCTTTACTTTGGAAGGCCTTGGATTATACAGATGATAATAATATCATAATTGCTCATTTCTATTAACTTAAAACAGTATATTTCCATGTAATATACAAAGGTATTCCCATCCATTTTTCCATTTGATCATCACAAAATTAAAACTAGCATTTATCTATGAATAATCAATCTATGCAGTTGGTTGAAATGAGTAATTATTTTCCTTTCTGACAAGAGGCCGTTTTTTATCAGAATAGTTTCAATCTGACTCTTCATTTTACTAAGAATTTCTAAAATCATAACACCTCATTGTGGTCTTTATCACTAACCTAGTTCAAATGTCTTCCTAACTCAACAATCCTGTCTGCAGTAGTTCTAATATTTGAAGTTTCTTCCAGTTTCCAAAATTCTGTTAATGATTCTTTAAGAACAGCAGATGCATGATATGGCTTCAAAAAGGACCACATGGGAATAATGCCTTCAAAATTCTTTGTATAATTATATATTAAAATTTATTTCCTTTGCTTTTGGTTCCATGCTCTTCCAGTGATATAGGCAAATTGAGTTTTGGATTCTGATTCTCACTTAGAGAAAACAACTCACTTCTTGGCACCTGATTAATTACCAGGCCTATCTTTCATCTTGATTGTCCCTCACAGACACCTCCCTCTGTGTTCTGCACATCCAGTCAATGACCTCATGTTGTCTGTGTGCACATTTTAGAACCTGAGTCAAGTGCATTTTGTAAGGTTTCATAAGCATATGTCTTGTCAGTATTTAAAATTAACATATCTAAATTTAAAGTTTCAAAATGTGCCATCATTTACCCCATTTCTTTCAAACTTTCAATTCTCCATGACACAATCCAGCCAAAAAAACTCAAAACCTCCTTAGCTTCTTCTCTTTCCTTCATTCCCACGCTAGCAGTTTTCAGTTTCCCTTTATATTGCTACAAAGCTTCTTTCTAGCCATCCTCCCTGAAAAAAACCCACATGCTCCTGCTTTCACCCCTAGGCCCTTTGAATAGCATCAAGGCAACCTCTAGCAGCTAGACCTTCTTCTTTAGACCAACTCTTCTATATCCTCTGCCAAAACACTCACAGAATCATAGAAAAATGCAGTTTTAAAGCTTTAAAGGATCTAAGAGATTTAACCCATGGCTTTTCCTGTATTTTCCTAAATCCAAACTCTGATTGTGTCTCCCTTCATATCTGGCTCAAAATTCTCAATGACTTTCTTTAACATAACAAATTAAGTTCAAACATTTGACCTTATCATGCAAACTTGTAACAATCTGCAGTCAGTTCATCTTTCCAGCTTTAGCTCTTCCCATTCCCCTCCATGGTTTGTATACCCCAGCCCACCCCTTTCTAGTCATGGACTAATGTATTATTCTCTTCCATCTTCCATATATTAAGATTTGATTCTTACCTATCCTTAGTTCATGCTCATTTCATTTCTGTAGCTAAAGAGAATGTCAATCTTTGAGTTAGTTATTTCTATGTGCATATAACATAGAAATATAACATCAGCATCTCAGGTACCATTTACTGGTATAGGTATCATTTACTCTTTCTTCCCTATCAAGATAGTAATCTCCTTGAGGAAGTGTATTATTTACATTAGGCTCATTTTTTCCCTTTTGTAGAGCACCTCCAATTGAGCTTTACGTATAGGAGCTTTCAATAAATTTTTGATGAGTGAGTGAATCAAATCAAGTGATAGCATTTACTCATCCCCCAATTCATCCTTTGGAATCTTTTGAGACATATGAGATGAGCTCACGAATTTCCCAGCCACAGGAAAAAAATATTAGCTGACACTTTTTCATGGATCCCTATGTTTTAATAACCATGAACCAAAGATCTTTATTTTTGTTTCTCTGTGCTGTTTTGTGCAGTTCTTGCCCCATGATTTTTTTTCTCTGATTAGAGGTTCTGTGTCTACAAATCATGAAATCTTCATGGGTTCAGTGACTTCCTATAGTAAATAAGATGATGTGGCCTCAGTGAATACGGTAACTACCTTGTTATAAAGGCACCTTACAGAACGCACACTCAAAAACAAACAAAAAAAGTGATGGAGTGCTGCTTTTGTCTTTTAATCTTCTTGCCTTTTTCCACAGAAAAATCCCACCTCATGCTTTTTTTTCTTTAGCATAAAAATCATGAACTTTGGGGGAAATTAAAACAAACCTTATCATTGTCTGAGTTGTCTCAGTTTTTATATTTTTGTTAAAGAACATGTTATTTACAACTTTATTGAGTTAATTATTTTACAGAAGCATATACAATTTTATTAGTTTTATCAGTAGTTTCATTCTAGGGTTTTGTTTATTAACTATTTAGTTAAGTTTCAAATTAAGGTAAAATAAATCCATATGTACTAAGACTTCATATATTCCTTCCACTTTTAGCTATGATATGATATGAAAATTTTACTTAGAAGACAAATTTCAAATTCCAGGCTCATGAACAAAAGAAGCTTACTTCACATTTTTTTTATACAAAGAATGACAAATTGTGTGAAAGAGTTCAAAAATTAAAATTAACAAATCTGGAGAGTATGCAGTAAACATGGCTGAGCAATATGATATACAGTTGACCCTTGAACAACTTGAGGACTAGAGGTGCTGGCCCCCATGCAGTCGAAAACAGATATAGATATAGATATAGATACAGATATACAGCCCTCCTTCAATATCCATGGTTTCAATCAAAAAACATGTAATACTGTAATATATATTTACTGAAAAAAATCTTCCTATAAGCACAGTTCAAACTCGTGTTGTTCAATGGTCAACAGTATATAACATATATAAATTTAGATTTATTTCAGTCTTAATACCTACATAATTTCAAAACTTCCTTGAGTACATAGTATAAATCTACAACTAAAGTCCAACTTTTTCAGCAAAACCATAGTTCTAAATTTCTGAACTTTTAACATGAAAAAATATATTATTTTGAGATATGTTTTATTGAATGCTGGATTTTTGCTTATGTAAATGTTATCTAGTTTGATAATTTAGGTTGTAATGCAAAACTATTTGTCCTTCCTTCTTTCATCCAACAAGCATTTAAGTACCAATTTTGTCCCAGATTCTGTGCGTGGCACTGAGGACAGGAAATTAAGTAAGGCACATTTCAGCCATCAAAGCTCTTACAGTTTAGCCGAGGGACATGTGTGTAAATAAGGACAATCTTGTTTTATATCCTCTCTATGAATCCTTATTAGTGTGTATCATGTATAACAGGGGAAGATGTTAAACTGAACCATATGAAAATGTGGTTTTGTAATTCAAGAGTGATTGAATGTCAGCAATTTCACATGGTTCCACTTATAAAAAGAAATGGCAATTCTAAATTAAGAGAATGATGATGAGGAATAAAACAAGTCTTGGATAATGAGTTCAAATTCTCTAGACCAGGTGAAATGCAGATTGCATCAGTCCTGGGCTTGTTTGCCATCAGATCCATTTCATCCTTCCTCTGCTCTGTGCCACTGAGGGACTGACCCATTTAAGTTGCAGTTTGGCCAATTAAGATTCAGTCTGGAGACTGGAAGGTAGCACTTTTCTGTTTCTGGAAGTGTCTTTGGTCGTGTCTATGTTTTTTCAATGGCTGCAGCTCCTACTGGGAAGACCCACCACTATTTCTGCTTCTTCTGAGTGATTTCAAGCACTTAGGCTCTGTTAATATCATCTCCCTTCTTTGTTCCTCTAATTTAGGATTTACAGTGTCCTTCTGTTGTGACTATCTTAGTTGTCCTATTGTCCTGCCCAGTTTCTTAGTTATTTTTTAAATCATTTGTCTTAAATTATCTGAGATTTACATATAAAGAATATTTTCTGTTTTATGAATAGATCTGACTGATACAAAATTAAGGGGCAAATGTGCTCATATCTCTCTTATTTCTGACTACTCTACAAAGATATTTCTTTGCTTTAGGAACAGTATGTGATCCACCTCTATCTTAGGAAAGATAAAGGCTATCCCTGAACAGCCTCCTCAGTTCCTTCAGAGAAAACATGATTAAGCCTATAGATCAGCTCATGATTTTTCTGCCCTTAAATGAGCTTCCTTCATCCCACCAACACCTACACCTTTCTAGCAACTGGAAAGCCTTAACCTTAGCCAAGATACCTCACGCCAAGTAAACCTCTAACCTCTTCATGATGCTGTTTGGCTAGGATTAAGAATTGAGCAAAATCTTTTATATCTAGCAGACTATAAAATTATCGGTACTGCTTGCTAGAAAATACAGATACTAGCATCTCTACCCAGAGATTCTGACTCAGAGTCTGAGTGCGGCAAATGAATCTATATTTCAGCGAAGTACCCAAGCATATTCAGATAAAGGTTTTCCATGGACCGTAATGCTTGGGCGCACCAAGGAAAATAACTAGAGACATCTGGACATTTGGGTTGGAATATTTGGCCTTCTTATTCAATGCCAGTGTAACATTTTCCCCGAGTTATTCTTTCTCCTAAAATACTGTAGGCCTAGAAACTTAGGAATCATCACATTTACTAAAGAACTCCTTAGGCCAGAACCAGACTCCTACACTGCCTATGTCTTTTTGACAAAAAAGCCTAATGATGACTTCCAGGGCATGGCCAAGCATGTTAGATAGATAGATAGATAGATGGACAGATAAATAGATACCTATATAATACATTTTACATATACTATATATCTATATAATATTAACATATATATATACATAATTATCTGCTGAAGTGAGATTCAGGTGGATCAATTCACACATGGCTAATAAAACAGACACAGTAGAAAACATGAATCTATGAAGGTTTATTTTTATTTCTTTAAAGAAAAAAAAATAAGTGGCCTGCATGCCCTGTCCAAGAGTTTTAATGGGGTATAAATCTAACATGATTTCATTGGATCAGAAAGCTCAAGTTCACTAATCATTAATATTCTTTACTCTTTTTATTAAGCTAGAGCGAATCACTCTGAAGGATGCAACACTCAGTGATAAAATAAACCAAAAGTTATATCTCCTAGTGTTTGTGTTTTCCTTCCGTAATTGTTCCACTAATTAGAAATAAAGATTACATTAAGCATAATTTCTTTGTCATCATTAGATAGTATAAATAAGCTTACATAACCAGATTTACCAATAATATGTGAGAAAAGACTGGGTATTGGTTTGGCTAAAATCTCAAATTTTCTACTGCACAGGGAAAAGTCAGTGATGTCTAGTTTGTAAGAGGCACCATAAGGCAAAGAAAGACAAGTCACAGACTGAGATAAAGAACAAGTCAATAATAAATATAAGCAACCAATTTTTAATGCGAAAAAGATTTGAAGTAACATTTCATAAAAAATGATGTACAAAAGTCCAATAACTGCATGAAAAAGTGCCCAATGTCATCAAGGAAAAGCAAATTAAAACTACAGTGCGATACCACTCCACATACCTCAGAGTGACTAAAAATAAAGAGACCGACAACTTCAGTGTTGGAAAGATGTGGAGAAACTGGAGCTCTCATACATTGTTGGTGAAAATGTAAACTGGTACAACGGTATTGGGAATTTTATGACAGTTTCTTGTAAAACTAAATGTTAAATTATCCTATAATCCAACAATTCCACTCCTAGGAATTTACTTAAGAGAAATGACAATGTGTGTTCACAAAAAACATTGTATAAGAATGTTTACTGCAGTTTTATTCCTAAAAGACTCAAGCAGGGAAAAAAAAAATCAGTAGGAGAATTGATAGATAAATATTCAATGGAATGTCACTCACTAATAAAAAGGAACTAACATAAAAACATGAATAAATCTCAAAAAAAATATGTGGAGGAAAAAGGCTAAAGATAAAATTAAAATATTAAAAAAATTTAAAAATATTTTAAAAGATAAAATATAAAATATTTTATCTTTTAAAATATCTTAAATAGCTAAAGATAAAATATAAAATATTTTGATCCATAATTAAAAAATAATATCCCAGGACACGAAAAACTAACCTATGATTTAAAAAAATCAGAAAGGTGACTGCAATTAGGATTGACCATAAAATGACCTAAAAGAATATTCTGGCAACATTCTATATATTGATATGGCTGTGTTACAGAAGTATATGCAATTTTCTTACAAAACTCACATCTAAACTGTGAGCATACTAAAATCCAGTTAATGAATTTCACGTTCAGGTATTTGAGGGAAAAACATACCATTATCGGCAATTTACTCTGAAACAAAAAAGTAATAATAATATTTACTGATGGACAGATAGAAGTAAGGACAAATGAACAGATACATGATGTTTTAAAAACTTGCCCTGAAATGACAGGTTGTAAGTGTTGGATATACACATATTAACTGTAACATTCTTTAAAATTTGCTGTATATTAGAAAATTTTTATAATAAAATTTTTAGCAAAATGAACATAGGTTTTGAACAGACTTTGCAAAAGAAAATATGCAAAATAAGCATATGTAAAGATATTCACCATCATTAGTCATCAGAAAAATGTTAATTAAAACACAGTGAGGGACTTCCCTGGTGGTGCAGTGGATAAGACTCCGTGCTCCCAATTTAGGGGAACTGGGTCTGATCCCTGGTCAGGGAACTAGATCCCACATGCATGCCACAACTAAGAGTTCACGTGCCACAACTAAAGAGCCCATGTGATGCAAGTAAGGAGCCAGCGAGCCACAACTAAGGAGCCTGCCTGCCGCAACTAAGACTCAGCACAGCCAAATAAATAAATAAATATTTTTTTTAAAAACCCAATGAAATACCACTACACAGCTACAGGGATGGCTAAAATTAAAAAGACTGATGATAGGAAGTGCTGGTAAGGTTGTGGAGTAAAAGGAATGTTTATACTTTGACGGTGGGAATATAAAATTGTACAACCACTTTCGGTAACAATTTGGTAGTTTCTTACACCATACAACCTCAAAATTCTATTTCAAACTATTAAACCAAGATAAATTAAAACAGATATCCACATAAAGACCTGTGTATAAATCTTAATAGTAAGTTTATTCATAATTAAAGCCCAAAACTAGAAACAAACCAGATGTCTAGCTACTAGTGAAGGGATAAACATATCGTGGTATATCCATGCAACTGAATGACACTGAGCAATAATGCGGAGTGAATTAGTGGTACCGGCAACATCATGGATGAATCCAAAATCATTATGCCAAACAAAAGAAGCCAAATCAAAGGAGTACATTTATATGAAAGTCTAGGAGAGCAAACTAATGTGAGCTTTAGAAATCAGAAAAGGAGTGTAAAGAAGATGAATGAAGTTTCTGAGATGTTGGAAATGTTCTGTATCTTCTTGGCAGTGGCGAGTATATACACAGGTGAGTGTACTTGTCAAAACTCACAAAACTGTAAACTTAAAATGATAGTATTTAATTGTAAGTAAATTATACCTCAATATAGTTAGTTAAATATAAAAACAAGAATTGTTGTTATTAGCTCTGCTGTGGAAAATATAGAGAATTCCATGCTTAAAGGCACAGTGGTAAAAGCGGAGGCCAGTGTCTCCTGAAGTATGAAGGAGAAGACCAGCCAGCCACTACAGTCTTAGCTCATTATTCTCTCCCTCCCCAGGGCATTAGAGGTGTGCTTCACATAGAAATGGTCTCTATCATCACTGAGGGGAGGCGGAAAGGACAATAAGAAAAGGAGATAGAAAAGCCAATGTCGTAAGGGTTGACATTGGGCCTGGTCCTAGAAGTGGAGTTTTTTAGAGTGACCATCTGTCCCGATTTGCCCAGGGTCATTTCCTGTTTATTACTCTTGTCCTGGTGCAATTACTAATAGTGCTCCCTTTAACCCTGGAAGGGTGTTCCAGTTTAGTATCTAGATATTACAGTCACCCAAGCTTTGCCAAACACTCAAAACTGATGGCTCAGAATCAGGATTAACATGGAAAATCAACTAGCTAGTCTTTCTCAAGTTTTCACTACTTCTGTATATTTTTAACTCCTGTGCTTCACTCCCTTCTCTAAAATTGGAAACACTTTTATAGACCATCTGTAGAATGTTCCAACCTGTTTCTATCTTTGGTCAAATCTACCTATCAGGTTTAAATGCCAGAACCACACACTGAAAACAGATAAGAGCCTGTATCCTTTGTCCTAACCTAGCCCTTGGAAGTCACACTACATATTACAACTTCTTCTTTCCATCTGCTCTAACTGACCACCACATTGCACAGCAGAATGGAAACTTAGTTTTTTAATAACCTCTAAAATGTATTAGACATACCTATTAATTTTTGTTAGTGTTTAGCAAGGACTTTGATTATAATACTAGAGTTTAATTTGAAAACACTCCTTAAGATACTTATATGAATTTACTCCAAAAATTAGTTCATTCAGCAGAAACTCTGCAAGCCAAAAGGGAGTGGAAGGACATATTTAAAGTGATGAAATGGAAAAACCTACAACCAAGATTACTCTACCCAGCAAGGATCTCATTCAGATTCGATGGAGAAATTAAAACCGTTACAGACAAGCAAAAGCTAAGAGAATTCAGCACCACCAAACCAGCTTTACAACAAATGCTAAAGGAACTTCTCTAGGCAAGAAACACAAGCGAAGGAAAAGACCTACAATAACAAACCCCAAACAATTAAGAAAATGGTAATAGGAACAGACATATTGATACTTAACTTAAATATAAAGAGATAAAATGCTCCAACCAAAAGACACAGACTGGCTGAATGGATACAAAAACAAGACTCGTATATATGCTGTCTACAAGAGACCCAATTCAGACCTAGGGACACGGACAGACTGAAAGTGAGGGGATGGAAAAGATATTCCATGCAAACGGAAATCAAAAGAAAGCTGGAGTAACATTTCTCATATCAGACAAAATAGACTTTAAAATAAAGTCTATCACAAGAGACAAAGAAGGACACTACATACTGATCAAGGGATCAATCCAAGAAGAAAATATAACAATGGTAAACATTTATGCACCCAACATAGAGCACCTCAATACATAAGACAAATGCAAACAGCCATAAAAGGGGAAGTCGAAAGTAACAGAATCATAGTAGAGGACTTTAATACCTCACTTTAACCAATGGACAGATCATCCAAAATGAAAATAAAGACGGAAACACAAGCTTTAAATGATACATTAAACAAGATGGACTTAATTGATATTTATAGGACATTCCACCCAAAAACAACAGAATACACTTTCTTCTCAAGTGCTCATGGAACATTCTCCAGGATAGATCATATCTTGGGTCACAAATCAAGCCTTGATGAATTTAAGAAAATTGAAATCGTATTAAGTATCTTTTCTGACCACGCTATGAGACTAGATATCAATTACAGGTAAAATCTGTAAAAAAATACAAACACATGGAGGCTAAACAGTGTACACTACTTAATAACCAAGAGATCACTGAAGAAATCAAAGAGGAAATCAAAAAATACCTAGAAACAAATGACAATGAAAACACGATGACCCAAAACCTATGGGATGCAGCAAAAGCAGTCCTAAGAGGGAAGTTTATAGCAATACAATCCTACCTTAAGAAACAAGAAACATCTCAGATAAACAACCTAACCTTACACCTAAAGCAACTAGAGAAAGAAAAACAAAAAACCCACAAAGTTAGCTGAAGGAAAGAAATCATAAAGATCACATCAGAAATAAATGAGAAAGAAATGAAGGAAACAATAGCAAAGATCAATAAAACTAAAAGCTGGTTCTTTGAGAAGATAAACGAAATTGATAAACCATTAGCCAGACTCATCAAGAAAAAAAGAGAGAAGACTCAAATCAATAGAATTAGAAATGAAAAAGGAGAAGTAACAACTGACACTGCAGAAATACAAAGGATCATGAGAGATTATTACAAGCAACTCTATGCCAATAAAATGGACAACCTGGAAGAAATGGACAAATTCTTAGAAAAGCACAACCTTCCGAGACTGAACCAGGAAGAAATAGAAAATATAAACAGACGAATCACAAGCACTGAAATTGAGACTGTGATTAAAAATCTTCCAACAAACAAAAGCCCGGGACCACATCGCTTCACAGGCGAATTCTATCAAACATTTAGAGAAGAGCTAACACCTATCCTTCTCAAACTATTCCAAAATACAGCAGAGAGAGGAACACTGTCAAACTCAGTCTACGAGGCCACCATCATCCTGATACAAAAACCCGACAAAGACGTCACAAAGAAAGAAAACTATAGGCCAATATCACTGATGAACATAGATGCAAAAATCCTCAACAAAATACTAGCAAACAGAGTCCAACAGCACATTAAAAGGATCATATACCATGATCAAGTGGGGTTTATCCCAGGAATGGAAGGATTTTTCAATATATGCAAACCAATCTATGTGATACACCATATTAACAAATTGAAGAATAAAAAGCATATGATCATCTCAATAGATGCAGAAAAAGCTTTCAACAAAATTCAACACCCATTTATGATAAAAACCCTCCAGAAAGTAGGCATAGAGGGAACTTATCTCAACATAATAAAGGTCATATATGACAAACCCACAGCCAACATCATTCTCAATGTTGAAAAACTGAAACCATTTCTACTAAGATCAGGAACAAGACAAGGTTGCCCATTCTCACCACTATTATTCAACATAGTTTTAAGTTTTAGTCACAGCAAGCAGAGAAGAAAAAGAAATAAAAGGAATTCAAATCAGAAAAGAAGTAAAGCTGTCACTGTTTGCAGATGACATGATACTATACATAGAGAATCCTAAAGATGCTACCAGAAAACCACTAGAGCTGATCAATCAATTTGGTAAAGTAGCAGGACACAAAATTAATACACAGAAATCTCTTGCATTCCTATACACTAATGATGAAAAATCTGAAAGAGAAATTAAGGAAACACTCCCATTTACCATTACAACAAACAGAATAAAATAGCTGGGAATAAACCTATGTAAGGAGACAAAAGACCTGTATGCAGAAACCTATAAGACACTGAGGAAAGAAATTAAAGATGATACAAACAGATGGAGAAATATACCATGTTCTTGGATTGGAGGAATCAACATTGCGAAAATAACTGTACTACCCAAAGCAATCTACAGATCCAATGCAATCCCTATCAAACTACCAATGGCATTTTTCACAGAACTGGAACAAAAAATTTCACAATTTGTATGGAAACACAAAAGACCCCGAATAGCAAAAGCAATCTTGAGAAAGAAAAATGGAGCTGGAGGAATCAAGCTTCCTGACTTCAGGCTATACTACAAAGCTACAGTAATCAAGACAGTATGGCACTGGCACAAAAACAGAAATATAGATCAATGGAACAGGATAGAAAACCCAGAGGTAAACCAATGCACATATGGTCACCTTATTTAAAAAAAAAAAAACCTCACTCCAATCAATGTTTTTCTTATGTCAGGGAAAGAAAGAAGCCCTTGTAAAGTGTACCTTTACACTTTAGGAGGCAAGGATACACAATGGAGAAAGGACAGCCTCTTCAATAAGTGGTGCTGGGAAAACTGGACAGCTACATGTAAAAGAATGAAATTAGAACACTCCCTAACAGCACACACAAAAATAAACTCAAAATAGATTAAAAACCTAAATGTAAGGCCAGACACTATAAAAGTCTTAGAGGAAAACATAGGCAGAACACTCTATGACATAAATCACAGCAAGTTCCTTTTCAACCCACCTCCCAGAGAAATGGAAATAAAAACAAAAATAAACAAATGGGACCTAATGAAACTTAAAAGCTTTTGCACAGCAAAGGAAGCCATAAACAAGAAGAAAAGACAACCCTCAGAATGGGAGAAAATATTTGCAAATGAAGCAACTGACAAAGGTTCAATCTCCAAAATTTATAAGCAGCTCTTGCAGCTCAATATCCAAAAAACAAATAACCCAATCCAAAAATGGGCAGAAGACCTAAATAGACATTTCTCCAAAGATATACAGATGGCCAACAAACACATGAAAGGATGCTCAACATCACTAATCACTAGAGAAATGCAAATCAAAACTACAATGAGGTATCACCTCACACCAGTCAGAATGGCCATCATCAATATTCTACAAACAATAAATGCTGGAGAGAGTGTGGAGAAAAGGGAACCCTCTTGCACTGTTGGTGGGAATGTAAATTGATACAGCCACTATGGAGAACAGTATGGAGGTTCCTTAAAAAAGTAAAAATAGAACTACCATACAACCCAGCAATTCCACTACTGGGCATATAACCTGAGAAAACCATAATTCAAAAAGAGTCATGCACCACAGTATTCATTGCAGCTCTATTTACAATAGCCAGGACATGGAAGCAACCTAAGTGTCCATCGACAGATGAATGGATAAAGAAGATGTGGCACATATATGCAGTGGAATATTACTCAGCCATAAAAAGGAACAAAACTGAGTTATTTGTAGTGAGGTGGATGGACCTAGAGTCTGTCATACAGAGTGAAGTAAGTCAGAAAGAGAAAAACAAATACCGTATGCTGACACATATATATGGAATCTAAAAAAAAAAAAAAAAAAAAAATGGTTCTGAAGAACCTAGGGGCAGGACAGGGATAAAGACACAGACGTAGAGAATGGACTTGAGGACACGGGGAGGGGGAAGGGTAAGGTGGGACGAAGTGAGAGAGTGGCACTGACAATATATACACTACCAAACGTAAAAGAGATAGCTAGTGGGAAGCAGCCGCATAGCACAGCGAGGTCAGCTCGGTGCTTTGTGACCACCTAGAGAGGTGGGATAGGGAGGGTGGGAGGGAGACGCAAGAGGGAGGAGATACGGGGATATATGTATATGTTTAGCTGATTCACTTTGTTATACAGCAGAAACTAACACACCATTCTAAAGCAATTATACTCCAGTAAAGATGTTAAGAAAAAAAAAGAGGTCATCCTGTCCTTTCTAGGTCCTAATAGATCGTGTATTTCCCAACTATCAGAACACATCCCCATCTCTCACATGTTTGTTTCCCCACTGTTGTTATCACTTACCCCCAGTATCCCATCCATGCCTGGCAGAGGTACAGGTGTGCAGGTTGTAATAAATTTTATACACATCTGACTGCATAAAGTGAAAACAGAAAGAGAGACAAAGAGACAAAAAGAGAGATTGTAAGAACTTTTACTTCCTGAGGATGAAGTCCACGAAGCTGGGAATCTTGTACGGCGCATTGAATATACTGAAGACAAACTTTACCTAATCAACAATACTGACTCAGACAGCTCTGGCATTTGCTATACAATTCTCACTAAAGAAGAGTCACTACTTTGGAGTTCAGTGCACTTCCATAGTATATAAGAAACCAAATTTATTAAGAGAAATACTTTACCTTAAAAAGCCACATAAACAAAATAGCAACATATGCAGAGAGATAAGTGTAGATATAAGTACAGAAAGGATATACTTTTTGACCCATCATCTTTAAGCTGCAGAGCACATTAATGCTGATTCACCCTTCTTCTGCTCTAGGTACTACTTTTCTTGGAATATCAAACATAACTGCATGTTAAACAATCTTTTACAAGAAAAACAGGAGCAATCATTGGAACAATCATATCATTTTGACATTCTATGTATTATTATTGCATCTAGTCACCAGCCCTGGCTGCTAAGGGGTGCAGGTGTCTTGTTTGTAGTGCACTTTCATAAGTCACTTTTTAATTACAAGTATGCAAGCCAACCACAATATTAAATTGCTGGAGGAAAAGAGAAAGCAAGGATGTAGCCTTATCTAATCTGCAAAATACCATGATTAAATGTACTGTCTTTAGTAGGGTGCTATAGAATGTCAAGCAATGAAATTTCCCATCTGCATTTCACAGAGGAGAAATATTCAATGGCAACATTAACAGCAACACAAGTGTCAAGGAGCCAGAAGGAAATTGTAAAATGCTAGGTGCACTTTACAAGGGCTTCTTTCTTTCCCTGACATAAGAAAAACATTGATTGGAGTGAGGGTTTTTTTTTTAATTTTATATAATTCGTGCATAATTTAGAAGAAAATTCACACTAAATGATGCTCTTTATTTATAACTTTGGGTAATGTGTCCAATTTAGTCTTATTGTTTGAGTAGCTGATTCAGAAAATAATCAAAAAGTAACACACAAACCTTTAAATTAAAACTCAATTGAGAATGAAAAATGATCCCATAACCCTGAAGTTTTTTTTTTTTCCTATAATGTATTATTGCTTCAATAAAAATCTATGTTCTCCAATTGACCTATTTTTCCTTTGGAGGAAATTTTGTCTACTACATAAGCAAAATAAAATTAAGGGCTGGAAAAGGACTTTCTCATAGTTGGTCTTGTTTTTCCAAATATTTACTCTAAGACCAAGGTCTGACTACACAGACAACAACCAAAAAAAGCAGAAAGAAAGTGGTTTGCCGAACCAATAACAAAAGCTTGGATTTTTAAAATACTTCCCAGTTTACATAGCATTTTCACAAATATTACCACACAACTCCATTCCAGTATAGGGGATATCATTCCAATTTTATAAATGAAGCAACTGGGCAATGGAGAATTTAAGCGGGTGCCCACAGTCACTAGCTAGTAAAGAAAAAAGCAAAGCGTCAAGCCCAGATCTTCTCTAAGACTGCATGACTGCTATCATTGTTACAATCCATCTGTTGTTTGGGTCTTGTGGACTGAAGTAAAAACACACATAGCAAGAGCTGTGAGTTTCAGTTTTATTTGTAGACTTACTAAAGACCATAGCCCAGATGACAGCCTCTCAGACAGCTCTGAGGAACGCTCAGAAGGGGCATATATGTGATTTTGGCAAAGGGGGTACTTTGCCAAAAAGTACCAACCAAGCAGTTATCTCCATAGAGGGTTGCTGCTGGTCACAAGGAACAGATATCTTAGTTAATGGTCTTAAGTGCTTGTCTAAGTATAGGAAGATGCAAGATTCCAGATTCATAAAATTGTCTCTTGAAAATATCCACCTGAAGGCCCATTCTGCCAGTTTTACCAGAGCACAGAGTGCCTCATTCCTGACCTCCGCCCTGAACTCCTTTCAGGGTGAGTTAAAGGTCAGCGACTGCAGTGGCTAGTGACCAAATCCTTGTAGAACCAGGTGGCAAATGACATTTTTTAGTTGTCAGTTCAAACTCTCCACATCAGTTTGGAAGATAAGGCAAGAGTACTACAGATTACACAAACCAGCCATAATTTCAGCACAGCCTCAGCTTTTGATAATGCCACGAATATTTAGAATATCAGTAAAACTTAGAGATTTATCATAGTTTTAAAAATTTGTGTGTGTGTGTGTTTTTATTGGAGCACACATTTCAGAACTGACCATTTTATAAATAAGCTTGCTGTGCAAAGTTAGCCGTTTTTGGAGAAATTATTTAGAATCTTAGGTTTCTCGCTTGAAAATAACAAAACAACGTATTCAAGTTGTAAAATGTTCATTATAGTTTTTCTGCTTTTAAACGTCATCACAGTCAAGATTTCAATACCATATTGTCCATACTTTGTTGCAGTCCATCTCTTTCTGGTTTGTTCTATTAATAAAGGTTAAAATTGGCATTTGTATAACTAAAAACCTTCTTCGAAAGTGATAAAACTTCAACAGGTTTCTAATGACCCTATGATAACACATCAGGGCATTTGGAAATGGCTGCTTTCATAATAATCATGTTAATGATTCTAAAACTCCCCCCAGCCCCCGCAAGGAAAAAAAAAACCCTACGTGTACACGTCTATGGACTTTTCTCTCACTTCACCTGTATCTCACGGCCTTTCTGTGATTACTCCCCTTACCACCCCACGCCCCCAAAAAGCTTCTCTCTCTCCTTCCATGAAATGACAGATAAAACATGTGATTCTTTTCTCATTTCTCTGACTAGGTCTTTAAGTTTAAATTGCCTCTTCCCCATTCCATCTAAACCCCTGCCTCCCACTTAAACATGAAGACTCCCCATGGTTTTGCCTTGTTCCTTTATCTTGCTAAACTATTTGTCTTGAGAGAGAAGCAAACAGCAGTAGCAAAAAGAATTCAAGTCTTGCGCCAGGCAGACACGTTCAAATCTCCAGTCTACTACCTACCAACTGCGCAAATTTTAACAAGTCATTTGGTTTCTGGAGCACCACTTCTACCTCTGTAAATGGAGGAGGGTTGTGAATGATAATACCTGCTTCAAAGACTTGTGAGAATTAATAAAATAAGATGTAAAGCACTAAGCAAAGTGGAACATAATAAAGGTTTAATAAATGGCAGTTAATTTTATCGTAAATGATGATCTGATTACCTCCCATTGCTTCTGATATTACAAATATGGAGATGATTTCTAAATCCATATCTTTAGTAATTCTCAACATTTCTTTTAAAAGTCTTTCTCCTTTTCCAACTAACCTGGTCAAAAACGTTGGAACACTATTTCACTTTCTTCTCTCCATTTGATTCATTTCAGGCTGTGCGTATATTTACGCTTCTGAAGAACATCTCTGAACATGCTGCTCACTCCACAGCATCCCAAACCCATTCGTACTTTCTCCTTACTTAAACATTTTCAATGGTGTTGATTTTCTATTAAATAAAGTTAAAATTCCCTATACATTCATTCATTGATCCATCCATCCATCCACTTTCCACTATGTCTTTGTTTATTCTATTCCTTTGTCTAGAATCTTCTATTGGGCTAAATAAATGTCCTTCACTGTTAAGTTTTGATTCAAAACTTTTGCTAACTCTATCTACTTCAATTAATTATAAAGCTTCTTATATACATTTTACACCATATCCTAGGTATGTGCATTTGAGTCCAGACTCCTCTTTTAGGTGTTATATGTTATTACACTTATATTCTTATGTTCTTATATCCTTAAGAATACAATACTTGTACCTAGAAAGCTTTAAAATACATGAGGTGACTGAATGTGTAGACTACACACACACTAAAATAAATGCATGTTCAATCTCTCCGTGATTCATATTTACAAAGAAAACGGTTATTTGCACAATTTCTTAGATGATTAATGTTGGGGAACTGGACCCTTTTCAGTGGTTCTCAAAAATATATTTTGCAACCAGTGTACATGGGAAGTTTCTTGTCTATATGCCTCAAAGTGTACATATTTTACTAGTTGACAGTTAAAAAGGCAGGGAATATTAGGACTTGGATGGAGGAAGAATTATTTTAAAAACCCTATTTTCTTCATTTATCTTCATGGATACTATTTCTATTTCCCATTCCATTCCATTGTCATTGTTAATACATGTTTCTTTACTGAAGCTCACGTGTAAAATCAGGACATTTTGTAAATAGGCTTGCCTATGTAGAATCAGCCATGTTTAGGGAAGTTATTTAGGGTCTTGGATTGCTTTCCCAAGCACAAAACAACCTATTCAAGTTGAAAAAAATGTTCAGTGGTGGTATCAACATTCATATGCCTCTACAATAATAGATAAGAACCATATGCCTAGATGTAATTGGGTATATTTTAAAATATTCTTAACTGCTGCTGAGTTTGGTGCATCCCCAAACTTTAGGCATAAGTCTTTCTAAATCACATGTAGATACTCCCATGGATTATTAACATGTCTAGGACCTCAGGACAGTTGGCAGAGAAAGGTCCTTCTCTGTACTGCTTTTATCCTGTATCATTATCTCTGATGATTGATTCTATCTCTTCAACCTGCTTAGTTGTGAAGAGATAATTAAGGGAGAGCAGATATATGTCTTTACAAATCAATTAGAAGCTGTATGTCATCTACCCCTTCAAATTACTCTTCACACACTCTCCCATCAAGCTGAATCAACTTTAGAGTAATACTTTAGTTAACAGCATGAAGCTTCTGAGCACATCTTTTGGCCTTCCTCTGCAGTTTCACCAAGTTTTCCCATACCGCTCCCTCTCCTTTACATTTTCCTTTTTTTTTTTGTAATAAAATTCTCATTTTCTCTTTTACCTCAAATATTTTTAGCCATTGATGCAGATTAGGTGGTCCTTGAAATTTAAACACACTAAAATTCTATTCATCACAGACTAAAGATTTATAAATAAAATGACTCAACTGGAGAACTCATCATAAATTGATTTTTAAAAAACCTATTTTTACCAATAATAGGAAAACTATTTTCAAGATTTTCCATAACTAGTCATTTGAATTTCCTCATACTATTTTGGGGTTCAGGAGTTTACTCAAATATTTGAGTCTCTATTGCTATGGATTTATCAACCTTCTGTTTCCCATAAAAATGACTCAAAGTCTTTTTGGTACATTTCAAATATCTTGGAATGATTCTTCAGAAAGCACTGGTCTATTTTATTAACATAAGGAGAGTGGGAGCACTTTTGAATGAGGTAACTCATAGGAAGTGTAAGTAATAAAATAAGAAGTACTGGGCCATCTAAAAGAACATTAATATTAAAGGGGAAGCAGAAGAAAAGAAACCAAAAAAAGGAGAATATAAAATAAACAGCAATGTAGCCTTGTAAGGAGATGGAGTGGAATCTTAGAAAGAGAGAAAATTTTACTAAGTCATATGTCTCCTCTTTCAAAAATAACTTTCTTCAAATATATTCCAGTGTCATATGGATTTGACTATATTTCCTGCCAAAGTAGGAAACCAGTCTCTAAAAGAAGTAACAGGACGAGTCGTTCTGGGTGTTATGTGCTTTTGGATGGAAATTGGCAACACCCTGGTAAAATAAAGACCAACACAGTAAACAGTCTCATTTCATGAAAGGTGTGCTATGAACAGAAAATCAAACATTCATGACAGCCTGTGTCTTATTAACCAAGTTACATTAAAGATAGCATGACACAAACTTTTGAGTCATGTTGTAATCAAAATAGATATAAAAATTCTATGAAAATTATTTTTTAAAAAACTAGGTTAAGTTTCTAGTTTTCTTTTGTTATTTTAGTTTTACAGTTTCTAAAATAAACACTGCCGTTGATAATTTTCTTCTTTCTATGTGCAGTTTAATTTCATTTTAATGGATACACTCACACATATATACTCTAACAATATCCAACTTCACCTGGACTTTTTACTGCTTTGTCCCCAGAATGTCCCAGAACTGAGATGTCTCCCATGAGTCCTCTATCTGTTGAAATCCTTTTTCTAAAAAATATTTAATAGAACACATGTCGGTTTTCTGCCCTTCCCTAATTGCTAGAAAAGCTCAGGCTAAGGATACTGGGTGACAGGAGTTGGAGATGGCCAGTCCACAGGTGAGAATATTTTCATCACAACTAAAAGTGGAGAATAAAGCCAGAACAGAGAGACTTTGGGAGAAAACACAGGGGAAATAGACTCTAGACCTCTATCACTACTAATACAATAGTGACTCACATGTATAGTATGTACCAGGCACTTTTATAACTGTTTACATATGTACTTAGTTAATTCTCCCCAAAACCCTATGGAGTAGATAATAGAGTATTTCCCATTTTACAGATGAGGAAACTGAGGTGCACACGATTTACATAGCTTGCCAAGGTCAACACAGATTGGCAGATTCAAATACAGACATTCTAGTTTCATAGTTCATACTCTTAACCATGACAATGTATTGCTTCCCAAGAGAAGAGGCACTTTGACCTCAGCAGGACAGTCATAGGTTTTGGCTTTTACTCAGGGAAGTTGCCCACTCCTCCTCTTATTGATGTTTTTCTGGCCTTTCAGATTCCTGTGCACAGGCCACCAGGTGAATATAACCCAGTTCAAGTGTGAAATCACATTAACATATGAATGATGGAAATTTTATACTACTTTGTACCCGTTACTATTTTGATTCAACAGGGAAAGCAGGCTGATGAGAAAGAACACAAAGATGTTTTTACTCAGGAATTACAAGAGTTAAGGCAAATTATATG
This sequence comes from Balaenoptera ricei, assembly GCF_028023285.1. Taxonomy (NCBI): domain Eukaryota; kingdom Metazoa; phylum Chordata; class Mammalia; order Artiodactyla; family Balaenopteridae; genus Balaenoptera; species Balaenoptera ricei. The sequence continues at coordinate 25,972,513 of NC_082641.1, forward strand.
AGAACACTGTAACTGTATTCATGAATCTCTCTCAGCTTTTCGCAACTCAGTGGTCTTGCTGACAATTTCAGAACTGATTTTCTTCTGATAAGCACTCATACAGGCCTTCCAATGCACTTGTGCACCATCCTGTTTTGACTGGTCACTGCCTATTCCAGGCCAGTTAAAACTTTTACCCCTTGTCCTGTCATTAGTGTTTTTCAACACAGTCCTCATTTCTCACTTTCACACCCCACAATTGTAGGTGGGGCAGCAGGTTACAGTCAGAAGCAGAGGTGAAACATAGCAACGTTTTTATTCCTGAAAACGGACAAGGCCAAATGGACTTTGTTTTCTCAGCAGAAAAACAAAAAGTAGAAAATGAAGGCACAATTGAGTGTGCTCAATTTAACTTATTCAGGAATGTCTCTGAATGTTGTTTTCTGAAATTTTGTCTCACCTGAGGTAAGACAAGACAGAATGACTGCAAGTTTCTCTCTAGGACCCACCTTGAATTCTATAACACTGGAAAGCATACTTTGAATGTTTCTGAGTACAGAGACTCATTCACAGGTTGCACATCATCTTCAAATCCTTCCAAGGATCATGCCTTGAAAGAGTAGATCTGAATGAGGCAGAAGGAGGTATGGTTTCTCAGTTTTCTCTCATTTTCTCAATTGTCTCCATATTCACATACTTATTTTTAATTTGAATTTCTCTGAATTTCTTTTCTTTATGTTCTCAAAATTATCCATCTATTTAACCTTTGGGCATTTGTTTATAAATCATGTCGCTAGAAAACTCTAAATTCCTGACCAAGGCATTTATGGCTAAAATCATCTCCTTTTCTTTCTTTTTGCATGGTCTTCTCATTTCTTCCTTGTTTTCTTCGATTTTAGATTCCCTTTCAATGCTCATTCCTCATTCGTCTAATATAACTGATTCTAATTCTTCCTCACAGCAGACTTTCTTCATTTTTATTTCACTTTGGAGCACCATAATTTTGATGCTATGAACATGTCTTTAATATAGAATATCCTATAAATAAGAGTCAAAACCTTTATCAAATACATCAAATAAATATACATATATTATAAATAATTGAAAATTCCAAGCAGTCAGTAAGACATGGGAGGTGACTCCATCATTTGACAAATACAATGCTTGCTCTGAGCCCTAATGTCACATCCTTGGTGATATTTTAAACACCTGCCTTAAGCCAGTGTTATGTTCTTTGACTAATGGACAGTAATGAGCTAGATTGAGAGATTAATACTAGCCATGCAGCGGCTGCATTGAAAGTAATAGACACGGGGAGCACTATTATTTATGAGGTATAATTTAAGTTTTGTTCCCACTAAATTTTAGATATAAAGTTGCCATAGCTCATATTTCACAGTTTCTGCTTAAAAAGCAGAAACAAAAAAATAAATAAATAAAACAAAATTTTAAAAATAGCAAAAAATTAAAATTTGGTTAGCCAAAATAGAGAATTTCACATGTACTTTTTCAAGGTTAGTGATAGATGTAAGAAAACAATCTTATCTTCATATTAGCAATATAATACCAACAATACCTTGTTGCAACTTCTTATGGCTTATGTTTTACTTTCACTCTCATAACCACTGTTTCAATTTTCTCCCAAGAAGGTTTTTATTTTGTAATTGAGCAGGAATCTTTGGCACCTTCCCAGGACAGACCCCTCCCCTCATGTCCTCTGCCTGCCTCTTGTTTGTGGAAAAACTGTAGTCTCTCAGGCCTCCCCTGAGTCACAAAAGCCTGGCTCAAGAATCAGTGATTGAAAAGATGTGAACATGTAGTGACAAAAGTAGCAGTTGGGCCAGGAGAACTGGTAACAGTTTAAACAGTCAATCAGCCATATGGCAGTCACAGAATCTTTAGTTCCTCTCTGAAATACATAGATAACAGTATCTGACGCACCTTCCTGAATTGTTTTACAGATACCAAAGCCCCCACCAAACAGAAGAAGTTAATTACATGATGACCATGAGCACGTGGCCCTCAGACTGACTGGAGCCAGCGGATCAATGTTAACCCCTGTGACACCGCCCTGCTACCTCACCATCAATCAATCAGAGAACTGTGCAGGAGCTGATCACATACCCTGCAACTCCTCCCCTCCCTCACCTGGCCTTTAAAAATGCTTCCCTGAAACCCATAGATGAGTTCCGGCCTTTTGAGCATAAGCTGCCCTGTTCTGCTTGCTTGGCCCTTGCAATAAACCTTTCTCTGCTCCAAACTCCATTTTGGTTTGTTTGGCTTCACTGTCTGTCAGGCACATGAACTTGGGTTCAACAACAATTTTTACTCCAGATGCTTAAAATTATATTTAATTGCATCAGTCAAACAGTAATTTTTAGTTGTACTTTATTAAAACTTTAGCCTTATTCATAGACTACACACCTAAAGAAGAACCCAACTAAATATCTTTTGGGCTACACAGTAAGAAAAAAAAAAATCATCCTACAGTGAATGTTTATTTCTATTCATATACCTTCCAAACTAATGGAGGTCTCTATTTATGCATGGTATCTACACATAAAGCCAAAAATATAGACAATTTGTGCCTTCTTAGGAACATTTTCACACTAGAATTCTAGAGCCCAAGGAATTACTCTCTTTGGTACTTCTATTCACCTGTTAGACATTTTTATATCTTCCTTATTCCGAAGCTTTGGGCTTTACTGAGTTGAGGAAAGTGGGAGCAGAGAACTTCCATAACAGACATAGAAAAAGAGAGAAAACAACCTAATTCTATTATTTTCATAGGATAATAATAGCATGTAAAAGTTTGACTGCAAGAAGTGTTTTTAAAAGGTTTGTTAAAGAAGGAAAGAGAAGGAGGAGGAGGAGGAGGAAGGGGGGAGGGAGAGAGGGAGGGAGAAGAACTGATAATTGGGGCATTCATCCTCTTCATGTGATGGACTTGAAAATTACACTATGTAATGATTTGGTTTAAGCCACATAAGAGGTAAAAATTGATGTAATCTTCCCTAATATGAAATAATATTATATAACCTTCAAAGAAGAAAAGAAATATGCATTGATATTGCAGCTTTGTTCTTTTATTTTTTGTAGTAAAAGCTTCATCTTCCTGTTTCCCAATATTTGCCATAATTATTTTGAATTTTAAAATGCTGTACCATGGGACTTCCCTGGAGGTCCAGTGGCTAAGACTTTGCCTTCCAATGCAGGGGGTGTGGGTTCTATCTCTGGTCAGAGAGCTAAGATCCCACACGCCTCGCAGCCAAAACACCAAAACATAAAACAGAAGCAGTGTTGTAACAAATTCAATAAAGACTTTAAAAATGGTCCACATCAAAAAAAAAACTTAAAAATAAATAAATAAAATGCTATACCATTTAACTTCCCCTAGTTTATTTTTACAGTAACATCAATGGCTACAACAACAACACTAGACACATACACACACAAAATGCCAATGGTTTCCAACAACAAAGGTCTCTCATGTAAATAATTAAAGGTTATTGTCTTTTACATGGTAGGTCAAGTGGAAATCTGTTCCAGTTCCAGGTTGAAGGAGGATATAGGATAGAATATTGCCATTTCCATGGCAGACAGAAAGAAACGGCAGACCACTGGTGGCTCTTAAACTTTTTCCTTGAAAGGGGCATACATCACTGCTACCCACAATTCACTGGCTAAACCAAGTCACAAGATAAGGTTGTTTTCAATGGGTGGAGAAGAAAAATCTTCTCATAAGGTTGAGTAATAAAAATCACATGATCAAGCCTGATTATGGAGGGGGAGAATGTTTTTTCACAGGGTAGAGAAGGAAACATTTGGAAATTGTAATTTAATCTACCACATATAACTACCCAGTTAAAAGTAAGACTAGCAGTTTACAATCAAGAACAAGTATCAAGACTTTTCATTTTTTAATGAACATGTCAAAATTGAAATCTACCATGGAATCAGCATTTTTTACATAGCTGCCCTTAGAACTTTTATTAGAAATTTGGAATTTAAATATTTTTTAAATTGTGGGATTGTGTGGTGGATTTTTTTTCTCCAGGACATTTAAATTCCTCCAGCATCAAAAAGTGATTGTTTCCATATCTTTAAAAGCAACTGTAGGCCTTTCTATTTGGAATTCACTTTCAAACAAGAAAACTTATTCTACCCTGTTGCTGGCACCATAAGGTGAAAAGTGGTTCTCAGAAGTCGTCTCACCACTAATGGGAATTTTTAATCAGGAAAAGTTGTCGTGCTAATCTAATAGACTTTAACTTAAGGCCTCAGTGTCACTGAAGCCTAAAATATCCCTGCAGTTCTACATATAGAAATCTCTGTATAATGTAGTCCATCCCTAAAGAGGTATTATGCAAATGAATGCATTTAGTTAATATGTACTGTAAACAGATCACTACTTCTTTATTCCTTTCTAAATCACAGCAGAGATTAAAACTGTAATACTCATATTACCTAACAAATAGCTAAATATTTAAAGTAGATCTGCAAAGAGCTTCAAGCCCAAGATAACACCTCTTAAATTTGGATTGGGCTTTTCCTCCAAAGGTCATAGCATCTTCTTACAGGCTTTCTCCCAAACTCCCAGAAAAACATTTCTCCTAGAAATATGATATCAAGTTACACTAGCTTTCTCTGACCACTCAGAGTATTGCATGTTTTATATTCTCATATTACCAAACTCCAACCCAGTACTCACTGACAAATGTAAGAGTGACAATCATAATCATACAGAACATATAAGTAGGAAAAATCAAACTCAAGGTGCAGAACGTAGTTGATTGGTTACTTCTGATTTAGTGGCCTCACAGTGAGTTAATGTCAATTTCCATTAGAACTCATCCGTGTCACATTGACCAATTTTACCACCAGCAAACGATTTCAGGTGAGAATGAAAACTGAATAATGATCATTTCATTTGCCTTTAAAACCTTTATTGAATAAAGACAAGGAAGTAGGATGCTAGGGCTTTGGCTATATAAGTTTAAAAGGTTGATTTTTATGAAGATATTTTTCAGCCATCATAAAAGCTGGATGGACAGCAAATCTTTTCCTCTCAATTATGCAAAAGCAATTGATCAAACAGTGCTGGTTTCATTAAACATGCCCACAATCCCCTTGGGATCACCTATTTTCTGCCAGAGAACTTTCCTTCTCTTTTGAAAGAAGTAAAAAAGAACAAGGATAAGTGATGACTTTTAAATCAGCAAATTTGCTTTTGCTCTTCTGTCTTTAATCTGTTATTGAATTGAGGTAATACATTTCTTTATTGTTCAAGAACAGAGAGAACCAAAGGACCCCAGTGCAGTTTTGTAGTTGAAGCAGAAAAGTTTTGCAACCCTACACAGGGGAAAGAAGAGAGGAAACAGATAAATCTACACTGGTCACTCTCAGAGAAAGGGAGACTCAATCAAACGCATTACTGCTTACTTAGAGAGGAAAATAGGCCTCAGGGCAGCACTGAAAGGCAAGTTTTAAGAGTGAAGGAAATGATCGGCTCAGAGCAGTGCAACAGCAGGTAAGTGAATGTTGTCAGAGGGTCTTCTGTATTCTTACTAATGGCCATTTTGACTTGCCATTGGTACCTACTAGGTCATTGTCCTTGAGGCGTGTAGAGGTCTGTAATGTCCAGAGAGGCAAGAGTTTTCCAACACCTGGCATTCTCTGAGGCAGCTAGGTCAGATATATGAATTTCAGGAGAGAAGCAGAATATACCAGAAAATCTGAGATACAGCCTATGTATTCATCAGTTCTCAAATGCCTGTTCCACTTGTGCCTTGTCTCTTTAATGACATTTTTCTATTTTATTTCTGTTTTGTATAAATGTTTCATTTTTATTTTATTAAAATTCTTTTTTTTCATTCCTCTTTTCTTATATCAAAGCTTCAAATTTTTCCAGTCCTTTTCCTCTTTTCTGTCCTTTGTGGCACAAAAGAAAAAAGGTAGAGCTCTGACATTTTACTTCCTACTGGAATTTTCTATAACATTTAATTTTATGCAGAAGCACAGGGTTGTCTAAGTAACTAACGGGGTTCACGGCAGTAGCAAAGAAAATCAAGTCTATTATATAAGATATATTTCTGTTTTCATCAAAATTAACCAATTATTCCCCCCAAAATATATGATTAAGGTCCAGTCAGTATCGTCAGATTGTGTGTGTTGTAGTTATAAAATTGCATTTTTACTCTGTATTTTACTTTCTAAAATATTTTCATTGCATATATTGATGGGCTATAACTAGGAACCATGGCAAATGTTTTAAGCTATAAGACAATTGAAATAAAAATGTGATTACAAAAATGAAAATCAAACCCCCTGTACTGGGTTGACTGTTAGCCCCCCAAAAGATATGCTCAGGTGCTAACGCCAGAATTTATTGTTAGCTATTTTGGAAATAGGGTCTTTTTAGATGTAATTAAATTAAGGATCTTGAGAAGATATTCCTGGATTATATGGGTAGGTAGGGCCTAAATAGTATCCAATGACACGTGTCCTTATAAGAAACACACAGACAGGAGAGAAGACACAGGCACACGGAGGCAGAGACTGGAGTGATGTGGTCCGAAGCCAAAGAAGCCAAGGAATACCTACAGTCATGAGAGGGTGGAAGAGGCAAGGGAGCCTTCTCCCCTAGAGCCCTTAGGGTGGAGTGTGGCATGTTGATTTTAGATATACAGCCTCCTGAATTGTGAGAGAATAAATTTTGTTGTTTTAAGCCACCCAATTTGTGGTAATTTCTTATGGCAGTCATAGGACAATAATACAACTTCCAAAAGATATATAATATCAAAACCCTCTGAATGAATTTTTAAGAGATACATATAATATATAGATATTTTTATAGACTGAAATAAGCATTTTCATTTTATAGTTATTTATAGGTTTTTCTTGAAGCACGTTTGCACCCACATTATTTCCTTTGATGCTATATATACAAATTTTCTTCAAGTTCTATTTGTGATTATCTAGCCTTATTGCAATGAGTAAAATAGGGAAGTAGGTCTCTGTGGGAGTGGGAAATTTCCCACAGAAAACAGATATGCTTATTTCTCCTCAGAAAATAAGAATGAAATCATATTGAGGATATTTGCATTAATTTTGAGTTTATTACACCTTAAAATTTTTAGATGAGTCAGAAAGGAAACAATGTTTTGATTTTGAGGCAATACATAATTGTGAATTGCTAATTATTTTTTAAAAATTGATCCAATGAGTAAAATAAAGCATTTCAACTCTGTCCTTGAGGCTTAATCCAATCCCAGCATTCCTGGCTCTCTTTACTGCTCACATTTTTTCTTTTATTTGGTCCATTTATCATCTACTATTATTAATATGTGTCTGTTAACATTGCTAATTGTTACATATTTTGTTAACTGTCAGTCAGCCCTACTTGAATACAAGCTCAAAGAGGGTGGAGATCTGTGTGTTCTGTCCCCTCATGGGTCACCTGGAACAACTCAAGGTCAGTGCTCAACATGTACTGAATAAACAGATAAATGATTTACTCCATTCTCCTCTGCCAAGGTCTAGGGAGAAGTGAGCCCCAACCAATGCAGTTGAAGAGAGGGAGAAATGAGGATGACTGTTTCTGAAGATCAAGAACACATGAGGAAAAGAAAAAAAAAAAAAGAATGCAGAGGAGGGGAAATTAAAATTTGAGAAGACTTGTCACAGCCAGTGGGTGCTGGACACCAACATTTTTTTTTACTTTTTATTGAGGTATAGTTGACATACCTTATTATATAAATTTCAGAAGCACAGCATAATGATTCACAATTTTTAAAGGTTATACTCCATTTATAGTTATTATAAAATATTGACTACATCCCCTGTGTTGTATAATATATCCTTGTAGCTTATTGATTTATACACAGTAGTTTGTACCTCTTCATCCCCTACCCCTATCTTTCCCCCCTCTTCCCTCTCCCTACTGGTAATCACTAGTTTGTTCCCTATATCTGTGAGTCTCTTTCTTTTATGTTATACTCACTAGTTTGTTTTTTAGATCCCCCATATAAGTGATACTATACAGTATTTGTCTTTCTCAGTCTGATTTATTTCACTTAGCATAATACCCTCCAAGTCCATCTATGTTGTTGAAAATGGCAAAATTTCATTCTTTTTTAAGGCTAGGTAGTATTCCATTGTATATATATACCATATCTTATTTACCCATTCATCTGTTGATGGACGCTTAGCTTGCTTCCGTAACTTGGCAGTTATAAATAATGCTGCTATAAACATTGGCGTCCATATACCTTTTTGAATTAGTGTTTTCATTTTTTTTCATGTATACCCAAAAGTGGAATTGCTAGGTCATATGGAAGCTCTATTTTTAGTTTTTTGAGAAACCTCCACGCTGCTTTCCACAGTGTCTGCACTAATCTACATTCCTATCAAAAGCATAAGAGGGCTCCCTTTTCTCCACATTCTCACCAACATGTTATTTGGGTTAATTTTGGTGTTAGTCATTCTGGCAGGTGTGAAGCCATCTGCTCCTGGACTTTTGTTTGCTGGAGTTTTTAAATTACTGATTCAATTTCATTACTGGTAATCAGTCTGTTCACATTTTCTATTTCTTCCTGGTTCACTCTTGAGAGATTGTACACTTCTAGGAATTTGTCCATTTCTTCTAGGTCCATTTTATTGACTTATATTTGTTCTTAGCTGCACAGCAAGATAGTCTCTTATGATTCTTTGTATTTCTGTGGTGTCAATTGTAACTTCACCTTTTTCATTTCCATTTTTATTGATTTGGGAATCTCTTTTTCTCTTGATGAGTCTGGCTAAAGGTTTATCAATTTTGTTTATCTTTTCAAAGAACCAGCTTTTAGTTTCATTGATCTTTTATACTGTTTTCTTAGTCTCTATTTCATTTATTTCTGTTATCTTTACGATTTCTTTCCTTCTACTAGCTTTGGGGTTTTTGTTGTTGTTGTTGTTATTCTTTTTCTAGTTCCTTTAGGTATCTTGTTAGGTTGTTTTTTGAGATTTTTCTTCTTTCCTGAGGTAAGCTTGTATCGCAATAAGCTTCCCTCTTAGAACTATTTTTGCTGTTTCCCAATCCAATAGATTTTGGATTGTTGTGTTTTCATTTTCATTTGTCTCCACATACTTTTTTATTTTCTCTTTGATTTCTTCAGTGTTCCATTGGTTCTTTAGCTTCTTATTGTTTAGCTTCCATGTGTTTGTGTTTTGTTGCAGTTTTTTCTTGTGGTTGATTTCTCATCTCATAGTGTTGTGGTCAGAAAAGATGCTTAATATGATTCCATTTTCTTAAATTTACCAAGTCTTGTTTTGTGGCCGAGGATGTGATCTATCCTGAAGAATGTTCCATGTGCACTTGAAGAGAATGTGCATTCTGCTGCTTTTGGGTAGAATCTTCTATATATTTCTGTTAAGTCCATCTAGTCTAATGTGTCATTTAAGGCCAGCGTTACCTTTTTGATTTTCTGTTTGGATGGTCTGTCCATTGTTTTAAGTGGGATGTTAAAGTTCCCTACTATTATTGTGTTACTGTCAATTTCTCCCTTTATGTCTGTTAATATTTGCTTTATGTATTTAGGTGCTCCTATGTTGGGTGTAAATATATTTATAATTGTTATATCTTTTACTTGGATTGATCCCTTGATTATTATGTAATGTCTTTCTTTGTCTCTTGTAACAGTCTTTATTTTAAACTATTTTGTCTCATATAAGTATTGCCACCCCAGCTTTCTTTTGATTTCCATTTGCATGGAATACCTTTTACTATCCACTCACTTTCAGTCAGTGTGTGTCTTTATATCTGAAGTGAGTCTCTTGTAGGCAGCACATATACGAGTCTTGTTTTTGTATCCATTCAGTCACTCTATGTCTTTTAATGGACCATTTAGTCCATTTACATTTAATGTAATTATTGAAATATATGTTCTTATTGTCATTTTGTTGTTTGGGGGTTGTTTTGTAGGTCTCTTTTGTTCCTTTGTTCTTTCATTCTCTTCTCTTTTGATTTGATGACTATCTTTAGTGTTATGTTTGGATTCCTTTTTCTTTTTTTCTGTGACTCTATTGTATTATAGGTTTTTGTTTGTGGTTACCATGAGGTTTCATATATATGTAGAAGTTTTAAGTTGCTGATCTCTTTTTTCAAAAACATTTTAAGAACTCTGTATTTGTACTCTCCTCCCCTCATGATTACTGTTTTTGATATCATATTTTACATCTTATTTTGCTGTGTGCCCCTTCTTACTGTGGGACTTTTGTCTTTTAACCTTCCTACTGTCTTTGTGCGTGGGTGATTTACTACCTTTACTATATGTTTGCCTTTCCTGTTGAGCTTTTTCCTTTTGTGCTTTTCATGTTTTAAGTTGGGGGCTTGTCTTTTTCACGTATAGAATTTGCTTTAACATTTCCTGTTAAAGCTGGCTTGGCAGTGCTGAGCTCTTTTAGTTTTTGCTAGTAAAGCTTTTGATCTCTTCATCAAATCTGAGAGCCTTACTGGGTAAAGTATTCTTGGCTGTAGGTTTTTCCCTTCTGTCACTTTAAATATGTCATGTCACTCCCTTCTGGTCTGCAGATTTTCTGCTGAAAAGTCAGCTGACTGACTTATGGGAGTTCCCTTGTATGTTACTTGTTTTTTTTCCCTTGTTGCTTTTAATTGTCTCTATTTGTAATTTTTGCCATTTTAATTATAAAATGTCTTAGTGTGTTCCTCTTTGAGTTAATCCTATATTGTGACTCTCTGCACTTCCTGGACTTGGATGACTGTTTCCTTTCCCAGGTTAGGAAATTTTTCAGCTACTATGTCTTCAAATATGTTCTCAGCCCCTTTCTCTGTCTCTTCTCCTTCTGGGACCCTTATAATGTGAATATTACTGCTTGATGTTGTCCCAGAGATCTCTTAAACTGTCCTCACTTCTTTTTGTTCTTTTCTCTTTTTTCTGTTCAGCAACAGAGATTTCCACTACTCTGTCTTCCAGCTTGCTGAGCTGTTTCTTTGCATCATTTAGTATACTGTTATTTTCTTCTAATGTATTTTTAATTTAACTTATTGTATTCTTCATCTCTAGTTATTCTCTTATTTTCTAACTCTTGTTAAAAACTACTAACTTCTCACTCTGTGCACCCATTCTTCTCCCAAGTTCTCTGATCATCTTCAAGATCACTACTCTGAACTCTTTTTTCAGTATATTACTTATCTTCACTTAACTTAGTTCTTCTGGAGTTTCATCTTGTTCCTTCATTTGGAACATGTTCCTATGTTGCCTCATTTTGCCTAGGTTGCTGTTTTTATTTTTATTGGTTGGTTACATTTCCCAACCTTGGAGAAGTGGTCTTTTGTAGGAGATGTTCTATGTCTCCCAGCAGCACACTCCCCTCTGATTACTAAAGCTATATACTCTAGGGATGCCCCCTATGAGGGCTGTGTGGGTACTTCTGTTGTTCAGGTTATGTGGGTGGGCTGGTAGGTTTGGTTGGCCCCCAGTCCAGTTGATTGCCAAACCCTGCCTTGTGTGGCAGCTGCTGGCCGCTGGCTGGCAGGACCAGGTCATGAAGTGGCTGACTGCAGAACCCTAAGGGGGTTCTGGGGCTGGTGCTGGCATACTGGTAGGCAGATTCAGTGTTCAGAACACTTGGGGGCTGTTGCCCACCCACTGGTGGGTGAAGCCAGGTCCTGGGGCTAGTGTCAGCCTACTGCCAGGCAAAGCCAGGTCCTGGAGTCTGGTTGCAGGCTCCAAGGGTCCTAGAGCTGGTATCAGATTGCTGGTGGGTGGGGCCAGTTCCTGACATAGTTGAGTGCAGGGCCAGGGTGTCCTGAAGCTTGTGTAGGCCTGGCAGTGAGTAAGCGCAGGGCCCACCTGGGCCCAGTGCAGAATTTGGCCTGCTAGTGGGTTGGCCAGGTCCACAGGCTGTGGGGTTGCAGTTTTCTTGCAGCTGGTGTCTGCCCCCTGGTGAGTGAGGCTGGTCCCAAGACTAGAGCAGGCTCACTGGTGGGCAGGGCCAGAGCCTAGCCTGTCTCAGGGTAGGCTCTGGCCTGTTAGTGGGTGGGTTGGGTCCACAGTGGACACTCACTTTTATCACAATGATTCTGTTATTATGATAGCCCCTTAAGAGTAAGCAGAACATTAAAATATTGGTGGCTGGAGTAAATCATGACCCCCAAAAGGGTTGATAATACTGTGTTCAAAATCATCCACATCTATTTTTCAAAGAAAAACCCAGAGTGGGAAGGGGGAATGTGTAACTGCTGCGTTGCCTTTTGTTACTATTGTGTCCACAGCACCACCCCTCCCGCTACAGGGCTCTTGCCTTTTTTTGAAGTGATCCCTTGAGTTGACAGATGTGTGAAATATAAGGGGGGACTGAACTGGTCCTTATTTTCTCATTCAATTCTTAAAACCATTCTGTAGTTTGTTCTTACAGAACTTTAGCTGAGGGGACAAATATCATTCCCATGTTACAGGTATGAAGCTGAGGTGAGCTATATAAGGGACTTACACAAGATTACCCAGGGAGGTAATTTCGTTGTGGGTCCACGAATTTTGAATTCTGACTTTTCAACTCTTTGTCTCCCCTGTATTATTCTTTTATCAGAATCTATCTTTTAACTCACTAATTCTGTGAGATGGATTCTATCCGTTCTTTATCCTTTCATTCAGAAATATAGTTGAACAGAGGATATAATCAGAGAATTTGGGTATCAGCATTCTTGGGTTTGAATTTAAGTCTGGCACTTAATAGTTATATGATTTTGAGAAAATTACACAGGCTCTCTCTCACTCCCTTTCCACATCTGTAAAATATGGATAATAATAGACCATTAGACTTTATTATTGTTTCCCAAGTCTTTGTTGTTTTAAAATTTATTCACATATTTATCATCTTCTGTATTTATTATTTCTTGAATAGCAAATCTTCCTTCTCAGATCACTTTCCTTCTGTCTGAAGCATATTCTTTAAAATTTATTTTGCTGCGAATGTTCTGATGGCAATCTTTTAGTTTTTATTTGTCATCTCTTGCTCTTGAAGAAATTTCCACTGCTCATGGAATACTGGTTTGAGAGATATTTTCTTTTTATCACATTGAAGATATGATGGCTCCATCTTCTGGTTTCCGCTACCACATATCTGAAAACAGCTGTCAGTCTAACCACTGCACCATTAGAGCAAATCTGCTTCACTGCGGCTCCTCCTAAGATCTCTTCTTGTTGGGCATTCTGCAGTTTCCCTATGTGTGTATAGGGGTGGGTATTTTTTGTTTATCTTCCTGGAGTTTTGTTGAGCTTCTTAAATTGGTAGTTTTGTGATTTCATCCGTCCTGGGCTTGTTTTTTTTTTTTTTTACATTATATCTTCAAATAATTTCTCTGTCATATTATATCTTCCCTACTTCTAGAACTAAAATTACATGTTTGTTAAATTTTCTTACTCTGTTCTTCATATATCAACACTTTTACCATTTTACCTTTCTTTCCTTCTTTTTATTATATTCTTTCTTTATATCTGTCATCTAGTTCACTAATTCCATACTTAATCTGTGTAATAATTGTCCACTAAGTTCTGATTTCAGTTACTCAGGTTTTAATTTCTAAAATTTTTATTGAGTTATTTTTCAAATATCCTTGATCATTCTTTATTGTTTCTTACTTGCTGCACATATTTTAAGCTTGGATTTTATGTCATTAAGCATAACCTTCAGTCATTTAAAAGTCTCTGTGTATAATTCTATTACCAAAAATTTTCTGGATCAGTTCCTTTTGCCACTTGCTGGCTTTTGTTCATGGTGCCTTATTTCTTTCTATCCTTAGTTATTTTTGCTACTCCTCTTCCCGAGAGAGAGAGAGAGAGAGAGAGAGGAAAGAAGACTGAGATATAAGGGAGAGCTTTCCAGAGAGGATTTTTTAAGAAAAACTCGAGTGTAAATTGAGACAGCAAATCCTCATGGGGGCATTTTGTGGTTTCAAATCCTTAGCAATATTCCTTACTCATCCTCTCCTGCTTTGGGTCAAGAGAGTTATTTTCAATGTAATCCTCTAAAAGGACAAGATGTAGATTTGATCTAAATCCACCCTGAGAGCATTGTCCTTTTGGATCTCAGATAACTGAAAATATTATCCCCTAATGTATACTTTTGGTATGAACCTAGGCAATGAAATCCAAAGCTCAGATTTATCAGATATGTAAATGCCTAAGGACAAAAACAAGCATCCTTATTCTGTTTACTCCCTGGATTCTTTCACTCAATTCCTAGCATGAAAAATATTTTACCCTCTTGAGATAACACTGATACTTAAAAGAAGATTTTTTAAACATATATTGCATTTTAGAATATTATTGTTTTTCAGCAGGCAAGTCTATGCAGGCATCTAGCCCACCATGTCATTAAAATGGGCATTAAAATGAAAATAGTACTCTGAAATCTTAACTGTTGTGAGTATTAAATAACATTATGCAAGAAAGCTCAGAGTTTGGCAAAGAATAAGCACATGATTCATGTTAAGAGTTGTTACTATCCAAGAAATTTTGACATTTACCTTAAGTTGAATATGAACTAGAATGTTAGAACTCTCCTTAATCTTTAATGTAGCAATTATGCTCTCTTCTGAATAGTAGGTATAGAAAGCACTGAGTTCTTTATCTTTTTCTAAGAGTTACAAACAAAATGGCACAACCTCAGGCAGAAATATACCTATGCCCAACATTACATGTTACTGATGCATTTCTTTCAGTGTTCATAATTTTAGCTCTTTAGCTACATAACTTTTCTCCTTTTTTCTTTGTAAAATGCTCTGGAAATGTATCCACTTGCCCTATGTGTTAGTCAGCTTAGGCTGCCACAACAAACTACCATACTAGGTGTTCTATTTAATAGAAATTTAATTTCTCACAGTTCTGGAGGCAGGAAGTCCAAGATCAGGGAGCGAGCCAGCATGGTCAGTTTCTGGCAACAGCTCTCTTCCTGGCTTGCAGATGGTCATCTTCTCACTGTGTTCTAACATGGTAGGGAGTAAGGTGAGGGAAAGAAAGATCTTCTTTTCCTTCTCTTTTTTCCTTCTCCTTCTTCATCTTCTTTTTCTTCTTCTAAGACCAGGGTCCTATCAGATTAGGGCCCTACATTATGACTGCATTTAACTTTACCTCCTAAACACTCTATCTCCAGATAAAATCACATTGGTGTTAGGGCATAAAGATACGATTTTGGAGGAAACAATTTAGTCCATAGCACCCTGCTTCTTTGTGCAATGTATGAAGAAATGTGACTCTAAGTCACTCAGCCTGTAATATATTTCTTCTCAATCTATCAATGTGTAAGATATTAGTAAGCAACATGGCCAATTTGACACATCCATCTATTTGACACAATATACTATTGAAGATGTGTATCTTTAAACCACTAAGTTAAATATTCCATAATTCTTAACTTACTATTCCACAACTCCTTTTCTGGACCAGTGTGTCAGTGATAATTGGTCACATGAGTTTCTAAATGAAATTATAAGGGAAAGAACTGAAAATATTAATACAAACACTGATATAAAAATTAAGCCCTCCTTGGCAAGTATATACAATGGAGAAAAGACAGTCTCTTCAGCAAGTGGTGTTGGTAAAGTTGGACAGCCACATGTAAATCAATGAAGTCAGAACACAGCCTCTACTATACACAAAAATAAACTCAAAATGGCTTAAAGACTTAAATACAAAATGTGACACCATAAAACTCCTAGAATAGAACATAGGCAAAACATTCTCTGACATAAATCTTACCAATGTTTTCTTAGGTCAGTCTCTCAAAGAAATAAAAGTAAAAGCAAAAATAAACAAATGGGACCTAATCAAACTTACAAGCCTTCGTACAGCAGAGGAAACCATAAACAAAACGAAAAGACAACCTACAGACTGGGAGAAAATGTTTGCAAATGATATGATCAACAAGGGCTTAATTTCTAAAATATACAAATAGCTCATACAACTCAACAACAAAAAAACAAATAACCCAATCGAAAAATGGGCAGAAGACCTAAATAGACATTTCTCCAAATAAGACATACAGATGGCCAATAGGCACATGAAAAGATGCTCAACATCACTAATTATTAGAGAAATGCAAATCAAAACTATAATGAGGTATCACCTCACACCAGTCAGAATGGCCATCATTAAAAATTCTACAAATATCAAATGCTGGAGAGGGCGTGAATAGAAAGGAACCCTCTTGCACTGCTGGTGGGAACGTAAATTGATACAGCCACTAAGGAAAATAGTATGGACGTTCCTTAAATAACTAAAAATAGAGTTGCCATATGATCCCAGCAATCCTACTCCTGGGCATATATCTGGACAAAACTCTAGTTCGAAAAGATACCTGCACTCCTATGTTCAAGCAGCACTATTCATAATAGCTAAGACATGGAAACAACATAAATGTCCATGGACGGATGAATGAATAAAAGAGATGTGGTATATATATACAATGGAATATTATTCAGGCATAAAGGTGAATGAAATAATGCCATTTGCAGCAACATGGATGGGCCTAGAGATTATCATACTAAGTGAAGTAAGTCAGACAGAGAAAGACAAATACCATACGATATCACTTATATCTGGAATCTAAAATATGACATAAATGAACTTACCTACAAAACAGAAACAGACTCACAGACAGAGAGAACAGACTTGTAAGTTGCCAAGGGGGAGGGGGTGGGGAGGGATGGATTGGGAGTTTGGGATTAGCAGATGCAAACTATTACATATAGAATGGATAAATGACAAGGTCCTACTGTATAGCACAGGGAACCCTATTCAATATCCTGTGGTAAACCATAATGGAAAAGAATATGAAAAAGAATATGAAAAAGAATATATGTGTGTGTGTGTGTGTGTGTGTGTGTGTGTAAAACTGAGTCCCTTTGCTGTACAACAGAAATTAACACATTATAAATCAACTATACTTCAATCAAAGAAATTTTTTAAAAATCAAGCCCTCCTTGAGAGAATTAGAAAGTCAACAATACCAGATAGAAAAATGAGTTTTTAGAAAACATTAAAATTAAGCTACTTACATGTGTGGAATATATAATGATAAACAGATACTCATATAAATATAACTAATTCATATTCAGGGACATGGGATGGCTATTCCAGAGAGAGTTTATAAATGACGGTATATATATGACAGAGTGATCCATTTTGAAGCAAGATGTTGTAAAGGGCTAAACATAAACTTTGGATGTGAATATACCTGAATTTGTATCCTGGACTTACTATAAAATTTAGCTATGAACCATTGAATAGCTTACTCATAGTTTTTTGTCTGAAATACTGCAACTAACCACTAGAGATAATATCTAAGTCTGAGATTACTGAATGAATTGAATTAAGTAAGAAAATACAAAACCAGGTATATAAGAAGTGGTTTTAAAATATATTTAGGTCATATTCAGTCTTAGTTTTTTAATCTTTAAAATGCTGATATTATCCCTGGTTTTGATTTCCTGAATACATGAAATTATTCATGTATTTAGTCTAATGGCTAGCACAAAATAAGTATACAAATGCTGCCGTTTTACCTTTCTTATTTTTCCTTCAATCGACTAGTTAATTAAAATTGATCACTAATAAAAAAAATTATAGAAAGAAAAGAAAGGCAAAGACACAACATTGGTAAGGCCTTCCCCTCAAATTTTAAAAATAAAGGCAAACAAGCAAGAAAGTTAAAGAATTCATAAAGGCAGGAGAAGAAAATCAGATGAAAACAACATATGAGAAGTTGAAGAAGCACAGAGTTTATGAATAAGGGGCAGTCAGCAACATTAAGGCCAACAGAGAATACAAATTTTGAGTGCTAAGAAAAGGGTATTGATTTTGCAATTTGAAATTCACTGGTTTCTTTGAAGAACAGTTTCAACAGAATAGTAGAAAAGGAAACCATATTGTGTGGAATTCATGAAAAAATGAGAAGTAATGACATGGTGATAAAAGAATAAAAAAAGAGTGTGTGATTGCCTAAGGGCTAGAGAAAGCAAGATGAAATGGATTTTTCCCCATTAATAAGAAAAAAATGTTTTAAATGTTTATGGAATGTTGTTAGTGAAACTGATTGACTTAAGAGTGAGGGAAGTAAGGCAATAAGGAAGGGAGGGATCAAGAGCACAGGTGAAGGCACCTATGTAGGAAAGAAGGCACACACTTTTCTTTAATACAGGCAGAAATGAAGAAATAAAAAAAGGTAGAATGATATGGTGGAGTTCTGAAAAGTCAAAGACATGATTATAGGAAGATATTTTTACAGGGAAGGGATAGCTGCAGAAGTACACCCTAGATGACTGATTTTTTTTTTTTTTTCCCTGTGAGGTAGGAGGTAAATTCATCTCTAAAAGGGTAAAAAAGTAACACTTTCTGATACGGAAGCTCATGGAAACTAGCAAACAATTGATCTTGGTATTTCAGCAAATAGGAGAGTGGTTGCATACTTAGCATTCAAAAATAATTGCTGTTATTTGGGTCTTGAAGAGAATAGAAATGGTTTGGAAGAGTCAAAATGAGAAAGCAAAAAACAAAAAAGAAAAACAACAAAAAAAGAGGAATGAATTGATCACATAAACACACAATTCAAGAGTTTCAGTGACAGCTCAGTTGAAGTTAGAGAACATAAATTTGGAGTGAACCAAGTCTTAGAAGTCCTATTTTAAATCCTAAGGGAAGCTTGGTAATGAAATCCATTAAGAATACACTACCCAACTGAAAATTGAAAAGGAGATTAGGGAAGACAAATGTAATTACTCGAATTGTAATTTGGTCAAGACACCAAGGTTAATAACATTCCTCCTTTCTCAAAAGTTGCCATGAATTTTTTAATACCTTATAATGGCCAGTGTCACAATTTTTATTCCTTATACAAGAGATGAACTCTTTGATATGCATTTTTTAAATGTTAAGCACGTATATTAAGTATATGTATTCACCATTACACATGCACATATATTTACGCCTATACAAATATTAGAGAACGAATTTTTTAATTAAAAAAGTGCTTGAAGAGAAAATAGCTGCCTCTTTCCCTTCCAAATCTGACAAGAAGTTGTGATTAAAACTGCGATCTGTCATAATAAAGGTGGAAATAATGTCTGAGTTACAATATTGTTTAGGAGTTAAGAATATGGTCATTAGAGAGACCTTAGTGCAAGCCGGACTCTGCCCCTGTCAAGTTACGTATCAGCTATAAACTCATCTACTAACTGTAAAACAGAGACATGAATCCATATTGTATCATAGGGATTTTGAATAATAAGATAAAGCATATAGAATGCTTAACACAGAGAGTAAATTCTCAATAAATATAAATTATTATATTACCTGTTAATAGTTTTAATGCAATGCTTCTTTGATCCCAAGTATTGATATGTGAACAAGCAATTACGGAAAGCAAGGTTCATAAATTACCATCACTCTTTGGTAATGTCAGAATATGGAACAACCCTCTGTCTTATATATTTATTATGCTAAACTTTTCTATTATACATGTATCTTTCTTGGTGCAAATTTTGACCTATTTGCATTTGTAAATGATCTATTTTATAACGAGATTTTATCATTTGTTTAATTTTGATGACAATGTTCAAATGGTACTAAGCATTAAATCTACATAAAAGTACAGTGAATCTTCATTATCTCTTCAGAAAGTGTCTCTTCTGAGTATTCTTGTACTTGGCAAATATATATTCCTAAAAATATGAGAAAGCTTTAAAAAATTAAATAAAATTACATTTATGAAATATATATATCTCATGTTATTTGTATAAATTTCACTGATTATTTATTATACTTAACAATTATTTCTTACATTAATATGATAATTCAATTCTATGCTCATTCATGGAACCTGGTTTTAATATTAAATAAAATACATGAAAGAAAACTAACTTTCTAGCATTTTTTTTTAAATTTACTGGATTAAATATGTATAAACAATATTAAACAACATAACATTGCCATTACCCTTTCCTCCTAAAGTACCTTTAGAACAAAAGTTAAAGGAAGTGTTTAAGAAATAAAGGGCATAATCTATGTCTTTATCAAGTTAAAGCTCATATCCAAATATTTTACTGACAAAACTTAGTTTAAACAAAAAGGCATTTCATTAGTCCCAATAAATCTGGGAGATAGAGTTACCTTAGGGATTACTGAATCTGTGTGTGTGTGTTTCTTTTATCTGCTTAGCCTCTCCTCCTTTTCTGCACTATTTATCTCTGTGTGTTGATCTTACTCTCTACTACTGAAGAATTGAAGAAAATGACCGAAAACAGATTTAAACTTACACCAACTCAGTTTGAGTACTGAATAAAAAAACTATAGTTCCCAAATCCTTTTTACAAAATCCTTGAGATCTACTTGTCTTTGGTTTTGTGTCCAAATTCTGAGCTAATTACTACGACCAGGATAACGGAAATTTTATTGCTCACATATGTCACGTGTCCACCTATATGTTGACAGGAGCTGGAAAACTGTGATTAGTAACCACATAGACCAGAACTCCATTGACAGAAAAGAGATAGCCTCCAGAGCAGAAGGAGTGCTATGGCCAGAAGAATGGAAGGAGGACTGTTGCGCAAATAAAACGAGCAGCTAAGTTAACTTTGTGATAAGATTCCATTAAATCAATAAAGAAAAAGTGGAGTTACAGAAAATACTGAATAAAAATAAATATGTTCTGCACAATGGATTAGTCACTGGAGTGTAGGCCCTTTGTTAACTTTGTGTAGGACTTTGTTCAAATAGTTGCCATTCTCTGTAACTTAGTCTCTTCAATTTATTATATAAAACTAGGAGACTGAACTAATCTCTATGGTACCTAATAGAGTAAAAACATTTTAGCTTTTAATAAGCTAACAAATGTGTTTCCTGGGTATTATCAATTTAAAGGAAAGCAGTAGATGAAAGTAGGTAGATACTGGGCTTTGGGGTCAGATAGATCTATATGTCAAATCTGTCATTGAGCAATTATATCAACTAGTACAAAGAAGCAGTTTCCACAATGGTGGTGGGGAGATAGTAATATCCTCTACCTCCTAAGAGTTGTAATGAATACATGTGATAACTGCAGTGCCTGCCATGGAAAGGCCCCCTTAATAAATGTCAAGTGTTTTTTTAATTACTGTCATTATTATTTTTTATTTTTATACCCCTCAGAAAAGATTTTGCACATTTCTCATTGGGTACATGTTTAAACACTTGACATTTTTGTTTGAATATAGAAAATTTAAAAAATCGTCCTTCCACCAATTCCTGTGTTCCTTTGGTAATGAGTCCAAGTGAAGTGTTTTTTAAAATAACCCACAGTAGCACTTGGAATTTAGTAAAAATCCAAGGTTCAATTCCATCTAGAGTATTTGGAATAAAATGTTTTCTAGTCATACTAATTATGGGGTCATAGAAAGCAATTATGATGCTGCCTATTTCTCTCTGCTCCCCTGTCTCAGTAGACAGGGACATGGGAAAAGTGGAACGGTCATCAATAGACACTCCTCCATAGAATTATGCTATTAAAAGAAATTCTCATCAGAAAATGACACTTAATTGACACGAAAAGTTAAATACTGTTTTATGCTAAGTGCCCATCACCAGTGTTTTAAAGAGCTAATTAAAGAAAAGCACATTTCTTTTTAAAAAGCACTTGTTAAACACACTAAATTCAAAATGATCTTTAGGTAATTGCAGAAAAAGGAATGGAGAACTGCCCCACAATTTGTATTATATACCCTGATGCAAGGTTCTGACTATTTTATTGGTGATCAGCATGGGATATGAATGTCATTGAATTCAAAGGAGTAAAATAAAGAGTGAATAAATGAATGAATACCAGATCACAATTGCTAGTTTTTTCAATTCTCAGTGAGTAGGATTGATAACTTCCTTCAAATTCTCGCTTTATATTTATTTTCAATATACATATTTAAGTGTAAAGATATAAATTTAATTATATATTAACAGATACACCATGTAAGTATTTTGGTTGAAATCAACATTTATCCAAAACCAAGACCAAAGGCAAATATCTCCATTATAGAACAAACTGTATGAACTCTGTGATATAAGAGTAAATCTAAAATGAAAATCAAAGAAAACAAGAAAGTGAGGACAATTCAAGAAGTCTAAACATATCAAGTGTTAGTGAAGTGAGCACAGGAAAACAGGAACACTCATTTTTTTGCTTGTAAAATTGTAAATTGTTAAAACCCACCCTGGAGGACAATATGGTAATATCTGGTGAATGCCTTATCACCTGGGAATTCCATGCCTATGTATGGACCCTAGAGAAAGACTTGCATGTGTGTACTAGATAGGGTGTACAAGGATGTTTACCATAGCAACGTTTACAGCAAAAAATTAGAAAAAATAAACCATAGTTATTCATATGATAGATTAATTTAAAGCTGTAGAACACACTGGCAAATCTCAGAAATATATTGAGTGAAAAGAGCAGAATGCTAAACTTACATAGTCATATTTGCAAGTATTTTATGAAATACAGGTAAGACATATACTACATGAAGACACATGTAGTCAAGGATTAACTAAAAATACAACAGTTACCTTTGGAGGGCAATAGAGGCTCATGGGATTGCAGAAAGGAGTGAAAATTCACCTTTACTTTTAATAATAATTGTATAAAATTTTGAAATAAAAATGACAGGATGAAGAGTAAACAAGTGTATATACTATGTTATCTCAGTTATTTTCTATGTTTTAAACCTTCAAATAAAACTCAAGGAACTTCACAGTAAGTTCACCTTTCTAGTATTGTTAAAAAAAAATATATAATATGACTGTTCAGAGTCTCTACTAATCACTAATTCCAGTATTTGCAAATTTTTAAGTCTCCAAATTAAATGAAGAGTAATATGCACCCATTTTTAAAAAATGATGCTGCTGTTTCTTTCTATCAGGTTTAGGGGAAAAAAATCTTAATTTAAAAATAAAGCTCAACTCCTTATATGACTCAAATGTGACCAATACTATGTCTGTGTATGTGTGATTAAGAGAAAGACAGGAACTGAAGATGAAGACATAGCAAAGGAATGACTTAAAAGTTTTTGAATAGTGAAACCACTAATCTTTAAAATTTAAAACACTAATTTAAGACTGTGTTGCGTCTTTTATTTTTTCTGAAGAACAATGAGCATACTGGTGGTTTTTTAACGTTTTTTAATAACACTGATGCTGAGATGCTGCACAGACACTTTACTTTGTATATTGAGATATTTCTTTGTCACTAAGCTGTACACATTTTGTTGATGATTCTCCAGCACTATGCATTACATAGTTGGGCAAACACAAAGGCAAGAGTAGCTTGGGATTCCTACATGTTCCTGGAGAGAATCTGTCGTTTCTTACACTTTATTCATGTATATTCAAAAGAGAACCTATAGGTTCGAAGAAATTCTGACTTTCTTTTTAAATGTATTACATCATGAAAATGTTCATGCTCTGTCACTATTTTGAAAATTATTATCCAGAAAGCATGAAATGTGATCTTGAACATCCTGTTACCTATCACTATTGAATAAACAACGATATACACCACATATAGCTATCCTTAACAATAAGTTTTTCTATTCCAAAACAGTCCCCATATTCAATAATGTCCCTCAAATACTTCATATGTTGGTAAATGCTGTTTAGACAATATTATTGTTGATCCCCCTCCCACTTCCACTACAATAGTAACTTCATCCCAACTTGTAATCTTGAAATCTAGGAAATTCCAGATGTTATACTCTGAGGAAAAAAAAAAAAAGCCACCAGATGATAAAATTATAAACTCAATATTTCTATGGTTATAAAAACAGACATGTTAAGCTATATTAGGATAGATTACTGCCTAATCAGTGATTACCAAGCTCGCTCAAAAATGTTTTGGATTCTTTTTTAGATAGTAACCCTTCTCCACTGTTCTAAAAGTTTAGTAAAAACTGCTGCTCATAGAGTCAATTCTTCTTAACAGCGACTGGGTGGTGTGCAGTAGGGTGATCCACTGTGGAAATAGAATAGCATATGCATTTGGTGACATACACTCTGGAGATGAGTTTGGTGGGATAGGTTTATTGGATCCGGAGAAGTTCAGGGGAAATTTAAGCCTCCACCTAAAATCCCTAGAGATACTGGGAGGTAAGGTGGACCGTCACCTTAGGAGAAATAGGCATTCAATACAATTTTATACAGAGCTTAAAAGTTCTGTCTGCTCAAGCAAGACAAGGACTTGGGGGGCATCCAGATGGCTCATATCTCAGTTATATTTATCACATTAAAATGCCTTGGTCCTTAAATTATAAGTATTTTACGTGGGAAATCTTGTCCCAATCTTCATTATTTTACAATGAACCAGCAACTCTAGAAGGATGTAACCAGTTTAAAAGCATGGATGCTTTCTACCTACGCTACCACATTGTCTTTGACTAACATGAAATCTCAGGAAAGCCATGTTCATATGTAGGCAAAAGGAAATTTTTCCTGTTGTGTTGACTGAAATATTCAAAGGAAAGTCCCACTGAGAAAATACAATTTCCTACATCTAAGTGCTAAAGTGCTTAAAACTAAAGAGTCATTTATTTGGGCTTATCATAGTCCTTTGTAGGGAATCTATGTTAAACTGTAAATACCCTTGGATGGTAAAAGAAAAGGCACAAGGATGAAATAGGCAGGTAGTCATATCCCTACACAATAAACAACTAGGCCATCAGAAGAGACATGGGATGACACATTAAGGATTTAACATGATGACAAAAATACAAATACGGATGATGTACTCTCAATGGTTTCTTGAAGTCCTCTTATCCCATTGCCAATTTGAAGCAGAAAAATGAAAAAATCAATTAGAATGGAACTGAAAGTTACTCAAATACAGATATTAAGACAACCTAAATAATTGCAAGAATGAGTTGACTGTGGACTTTGATATAAAACCAGAACAGCTAAAACAACAGATTTTTGAATAGAATTCTCCATCCTTAGCCCAACTCTCTAGCAGAACCTCTAGGGTGATGAGGTTAAGAATACAGCTCAGATTTTTAAATTTTTTTTTATGAGGAGATTAACCAAGATGGCGGAGGAGAAGGACGTGCTCTCACTCCCTCTTGCGAGAACACCAGAATCACAACTGGCTGCTGGACAATCATTGACAGGAAGACACTGGACTTCACCAAGGAGGATACTCCACATCCAAGGACAGAGGAGAAGCCACAGTGAGATAGTAGGAGGGGCGCAATCAGAGTAAAATCAAATCCCATAACTGCTGGGTGGGTGACTCACAGACTGGCAAACACTTATACCACAGAAGTCCACCCACTGGAGTGAAGGTTCTGAGCCCCACGTCAGGCTTCCCAACCTGGGGGTCTGGCAACGGGAGGAGGAATTCATAGAGAATCAGACTTTGAAGCCTAGTGGGAATTGATTGCAGGACTTCTACAGGACTGGGGGAAACAGAGACCCCACTCTTGGAGGGCGCACACGAAATAGTGTGCACCGGGACCCGGAGGAAGGAGCAGTGACCCTGGGGGAGACTGAACCAGACCTACCTGCTATGGTTGGAGGGTCTCCTGCAGAGGCAGGGGCTGGCTCTGTTTCACCGTGGGGACAAGGACACTGGCAGCGGAGGTTCTGGGAAGTACACCTTGGCGTGAGCCCTCCCAGAGTCTGCCATTAGCCCCACCAAAGAGCCCAGGTAGACTCCAGTGTTGGGTTGCCTCAGGCAAAACAACCAACAGGGAGGGAACCCAGCCCCACCCATCAACAGTCAAGTGGATTAAAGTTTTACTGAGCTCTACCCACCACAGCAACAGTCAGCTCTACCCACCACCAGAGCCTCCCATCAAGCCGCTTAGATAGCCTCACCCACCAGAGGGCAGACAGCAGAAGCAAGAAAAACTACAACCCTGCAGCCTGTGGAACAAAAACCACATTCACAGAAAGTTACACAGGATGAAAAGGCAGAGGGCTATATAGCAGATGAAGGAAAAAGAAAAAATCCCAGAAAAACAACTAAATGAAGTGGAGATAGGCACCCTTCCAGAAAAAGAATTCAGAATAATGATAATGAAGATTATCCAGGACCTCAGAAAAAGAATGGAAGCAAAGATTGAGAAGATGCAAGAAATGATTAACAAAGACCTAGAAGAATTAAAGAACAAACAAACAGAGATGAACAATACAATAACTGAAATGAAAACTATACTAGAAGGAATCAATAGCAGAATAACTGAGGCAGAAGAACGGATAAGTGACCTGGAAGACAGAATGGTGGAATTCACTGCTGCAGAACAGAATAAAGAAAAAAGAATGAAAAGAAATGAAGACAGCCTAAGAGACCTCTGGGACAACATTAAACGCAACAACATTCGCATTATAGGGGTTCCAGAAGGAGAAGAGAGAGAGAAAGGACCAGAGAAAATATTTGAAGAGATTATAGTCAAAAACTTCCCTAACATGGGAAAGGAAATAGCCACCCAAGCCCAGGAAGCGCAGAGAGTCCCATACAGGATAAACCCAAGGAGAAACACACTGAGACACATAGTAATCAAATTGGCAAAAATTAAAGACAAAGAAAAATTATTGAAAGCAGCAAGGGAAAAACGACAAATAACATACAAGGGAACTCCCATAAGGTTAACAGCTGATTTCTCAGCAGAAACTCTACAAGCCAGAAGGGAGTGGCATGATATACTTAAAGTGATGAAAGGGAAGAACCTACAACCAAGATTACTCTACCCAGCAAGGATCTCATTTAGATTTGATGGAGAAATCAAAAGCTTTACAGACAAGCAAAAGCTAAGAGAATTCAGCACCACCAAACCAGTTCTACAACAAATGCTAAAGGAACTTCTCTTTCTTGTGGGAAACACAAGAGAAGAAAAGGACCTACGAAAACAAACCCAAAACAATTAAGAAAATGGTCATAGGAACATACATATCGATAATTACCTTAAACGTGAATGGATTAAATGCTCCCACCAAAAGACACAGGCTTGCTGAATGGATACAATAACAAGACCCATATATATGCTGTCTACAAGAGACCCACTTTAGACCTAGGGACACATACAGACTGAAAGTGAGGGGATGGAAAAAGATATTCCATGCAAATGGAAATCAAAAGAAAGCTGGAGTAGCTATACTAATATCAGATAAAAGAGACTTTAAAAGAAAGAATGTTACAAGAAACAAGGAAGGACACTACATAATGATCAAGGGATCAATCCAAGAAGAAGATATAACAATTATAAATATATATGCACCCAACATAGGAGCACCTCAATACATAAGGCAACTGCTAACAGCTATAAAAGAGGAAAACGACAGTAACACAATAATAGTGGGGGACACTAACACCTCACTTACACCAATGGACAGATCATCCAAAATGAAAATAAATAAGGAAACAGAAGCTTTAAATGACACAATAGACCAGATAGATTTAATTGATATTTATAGGACATTCCATCCAAAAACAGCAGATTACACATTCTTCTCAAGTGTGCACAGAACATTCTCCAGGACAGATCACATCTTGGGTCACAAATCAAGCCTCAGTAAATTTAAGAAAATTGAAATCATATCAAGCATCTTTTCTGACCACAACACTATGAGATTAGAAATGAATTACAGGGAAAAAAATGTAAAAAACACAAACACATGGAGGCTAAACAATACGTTACTAAATAACCAAGAGATCACTGAAGAAATCAAAGAGGAAATCAAAAAATACCTAGAGACAAATGACAATAAAAACACGATGATCCAAAACATATGGGATGCAGCAAAAGCAGTTCTAAGAGGGAAGTTTATAGCTATACAAGCCTACCTAAAGAAACAAGAAAAATCTCAAGTAAACAATCTAACCTTACACCTAAAGGAACTAGAGAAAGAAGAACAAACAAAACCCAAAGTTAGCAGAAGGAAAGAAATCATAAAGATCAGAGCGGAAATAAATGAAATAGAAACAAAGAAAACAATAGCAAAGATCAATAAAACTAAAAGCTGGTTCTTTGAGAAGATAAACAAAATTGATAAGCCATTAGCCAGACTCATCAAGAAAAAGAGGGAGAGCACTCAAATCAATAAAATAAGAAATGAAAAAGTAGAAGTTACAACCGACATCGCAGAAATACAAAGCATCCTAAGAGACTACTACATGCAACTCTATGCCAATAAAATGGACAACCTGGAAGAAATGGACAGATTCTTAGAAAGGTATAACCTTCCAAGACTGAACCAGGAAGAAACAGAAAATATGAACAGACCAATCACAAGTAATGAAATTGAAACTGTGATTAAAAATCTTCCAACAAACAAAAGTCCAGGACCAGATGGCTTCACAGGTGAATTCTATCAAACATTTAGAGAAGAGCTAACACCTATCCTTCTCAAACTCTTCCAAAAAATTGCAGAGGAAGGAACACTCCCAAACTCATTCTATGAGGCCACCATCACCCTGATACCAAAACCAGACAAAGACATTACAAAAAAAGAAAATTACAGACCAATATCACTGATGGATATAGATGCAAAAATCCTCAACAAAATACTAGCAAACAGAATCCAACAACACATTAAAAGGATCATACACCACGATCAAGTGGGATTTATCCCAGGGATGCAAGGATTCTTCAATATACGCAAATCAATCAATGTGATATACCATATTAACAAATTGAAGAATAAAAACCATATGATCCTCTCAATAGATGCAGAAAAAGCTTTTGACAAAATTCAACACCCATTTATGATAAAAACTCTCCAGAAAGTGGGCATAGAGGGAACCTACCTCAACATAATAAAGGTCATATATGACAAAGCCACAGCAAACATCATTCTCAACGGTGAAAAACTGAAAGCATTTCCTCTAAGATCAGGAACGAGACAAGGATGTCCACTCTCACCACTATTATTCAACATAGTTCTGGAAGTCCTAGCCACGGCAATCAGAGAAGAAAAATAAATAAAAGAAATACAAATTGGAAAAGAAGAAGTAAAACTGTCACTGTTTACAGATGACAAGATACTATACACAGAGAATCCTAAAAATGCCACCAGAAAACTGCTAGAGCTAATTAATGAATTTGGTAAAGTTGCAGGATACAAAATTAATGCACAGAAATCTCTTGCATTCCTATACACTAATGATGAAAAATCTGAAAGAGAAATTATGGAAACACTCCCATTTACCATTGCAACAAAAAGAATAAAATACCTAGGAATAAACCTACCTAGGGAGACAAAAGACCTGTATGCAGAAAACTATAAGACACTGATGAAAGAAATTAAAGATGATACCAACAGATGGAGAGATATACCATGTTCTTGGATTGGAAGAATCAACATTGTGAAAATGACTCTACTACCCAAAGCAATCTACAGATTCAATGCAATCCCTATCAAAAATTACCAATGGCATCATTTTTTACGGAACTAGAACAAATCTTAAAATTCGTATGGAGACACAAAAGACCCCGAATAGCCAAAGCAGTCTTGAGGGAAAAAAACGGAGCTGGAGGAATCAGACTCCCTGACTTCAAACTATACTACAAAGCTACAGTAATCAAGACAATATGGTACTGGCACAGAAACAGAAACATAGATCAATGGAACAAGATAGAAAGCCCAGAGATAAACCCACGCACCTATGGTCAACTAATCTATGACAAAGGAGGCAAAGACATACAATGGAGAAAAGACAGTCTCTTCAATAAGTGGTGCTGGTAAAACTGGACAGCTACATGTAAAAGAATGACATTAGAATACTCCCTAACACCAGACACAAAAATAAACTCAAAATGGATTAGAGACCTAAATGTAAGACTGGACACTATAAAACTCTTAGAGGAAAACATAGGAAGAACACTCTTTGACATAAATCACAGCAAGATCTTTTTTGATCCACCTCCTAGAGTAATGGAAATAAAAACAAAAATAAACAAATGGGACCTAATAAAATGTAAAAGCTTTTGCACAGCAAAGAAAACCATAAACAAGACGAAAAGCCAGCCCTCAGAATGGGAGAAAATATTTGCAAACGAATCAACGGACAAAGGATTAATCTCCAAAATATATAAACAGCTCATTCAGCTCAATATTAAGGAAACAAATACCCCCATCCAAAAATGGGCAGAAGACCTGCATAGACATTTCTCCAAAGAAGACATACAGGGCTTCCTTGGTGGCGCAGTGGTTGGGAGTCTGCCTGCTGATGCAGGGGACGCGGGTTCGAGCCCTGGTCTGGGAGGATCCCGCATGCCGCGGAGCGGCTGGGCCCGTGAGCCACAATTGCTGAGCCTGCGCGTCTGGAGCCTGTGCTCCGCAACAAGAGAGGCCGCGGTGGTGAGAGGCCCGCGCACCGCGATGAGGAGTGGCCCCCGCTTGCCGCAACTGGAGAGGGCCCTAACACAGAAACGAAGACCCAACATAGCAATCAATCAGCTAATCAATAAATAAATCTTTAAAAAAAAAAAAAGAAGACATACAGACGGCCACGAAGCACATGAAAAGATGCTCAACATCACTAATTATTAGAGCAATGCAAATCAAAACTACAATGAGGTATCACCTCACACCAGTTAGAATGGGCATCATCAGAAAATCTACAAACAACAAATGCTGGAGAGGGTGTGGAGAAAAGGGAACCCTCTTGCACTGTTGGTGGGAATGTAAATTGATACAGCCACTATGGAGAACAATATGGAGGTTCCTTAAAAAACTAAAAATAGAATTACCATATGACCCAGCAATCCCACTACTGGGCATATACCCAGAGAAAACCGTAATTCAAAAAGACACATGCACCCGAATGTTCATTGCAGCACTATTTACAATAGCCAGGTCATGGAAACAACCTAAATGCCCATCAACAGACGAATGGATAAAGAAGATGTGGTACATATATACAATGGAATATTACTCAGCCATAAAAAGGAACGAAATTGAGTCGTATGTTGAGACGTGGATGGATCTAGAGACTGTCATACAGAGTGAAGTAAGTCAGAAAGAGAAAAACAAATATCGTATATTAACGCATGTATGTGGAACCTAGAAAAATGGTACAGATGAACCGGGTTGCAGGGCAGAAGTTGAGACACAGATATAGAGAACAAACATATGGACACCAAGGGGGGAAAACTGCGGTGGGGTGGGGATGGTGGTGTGCTGAATTGGGCGATCGGGATTGACATGTATAAAGTGATGTGTATAAAATTGATGACTGATTCAAAAAAAACAATAACAAAACAAAACAAACCACTGGATTCTTCAATTTTGGAAAGTGAAGAGGGACCATATTAAACACTATATAAATTTGTGTATTACTGTTTCGGGGACTCATGTTTTCTTTCATCAAGCACCAAAATAAAAGTAGAAGGCAGAGCTCCTTAGAATTAGAATAAGGAAGAATTACGATAAACAAAAGGATATATTACCATAAGGAAGAGGTGTTGTAGTCATATATACAAATGAAAACTAAATAATTTGGGCAAATTAATGAATGTTTGAATGATAAATTACCAGTCAATATATAAAACCTTTGAAACAACTGCAGGATTTCCTGGACAGGACAGGGCTCAAGGGAATTTTGAAATCATTTTTCACAAAAAAAACTGTGGAGAAAATTAATGTTAACACATAGCAATTCTCATACTCCTACAATTAGTCAACAAACTAGGATTTCTCCTTTTATGAAAGACTAAGCATTATAAAGGGAATCAAAATCCTGCTGAAATTACCCATAGGGTATACTATTATGACCCCAGGGATTCCCAATACTACTAAGGCATTCAATATTTTCTAATACTCTAAATCTTCACTGAGCATGTGCAATATATTATTCCTGTATTAGGTACAGTGAGCAAGACATACATGATTCCTGTACTAACTGAACTTACGGTGTAGAAGAAAGATAAGAAGAAATTACAATACCTGTTTTTACTATATTTCCCTTATAGCATTACTGTCTTAAAAGAAACGCACATCATGCGGTAGGACTGAAGAATAGGCGTATATAGCATAGAGAATGTGAGCAGTGGGGCATGTGGAACAGGGTTTGCCTCCTGGTCCAAGTGAAGTTTAACTGAAATCAAAACAATAATAAAGAATATTCCAATAGATGGAAATAGTGCATGTATGCTCCAAACTAGATATGAGATTGGAATAAAATTTTATTCTGACTGGGGTTTATTATTGCAATGGGGACTGATAGGTGTTAAGGTTGGAGAGGTGTAAATTAGGACCTTTTAATCTATGCTAAAAAATTAGGCATTTTTTTTTTCCTCTAAGGACAGTAAAAAGAAAGTGTAAGGATTTCACTAATGGGGTTGGCTTACATTTTAGAAAAGAAATTTACCTGGTAAGAAAAAAAATCTTGGATTAAGACTGAAGATTGGGAAAGCAGCTGGCAGGCTGCTGAAGGAGTTGAAGTCTATAACAATAATTGTTTCTTGATACTTGAGATGGTGGTGATGAGGATGGAGAGAAGGGAAGGATTAGAAAGACAGGACATTGTGGCTCACTGGGAAATAAATGAGGGAAAGAAAGAAGTTAAGGACTCCCAGGGCGCTCATTTGGGTAACTAGATGGCTGATGGCACCATGATGTAAATTAGGAAGCACACTGAAGAAGCAGGTTCTGTCTCCCAACACCTGAAAAGGGAACATGGGGGTGGGAGTTGGGAGTAGTTCACAGAGATGACAAATTTATTTTAGGAAATTCTGAGTTCCAGGTGACAGAGAGACCTCCAATTGAAAATGTCCTCTAGGCAGTTTGCTATATGGGCTTAGTGAACAGAAGGAAGATGTGTCAGCTAGCCAGGAAATCGATGTTTACTGACAGCCTACTATGTGCCAGGAACTGTTTGGTGTTATGTAGATACAGCCAAGGGTCCTGTTCTCATGAATTTATAGTCTGGCTGTAGGTACACACTGTCGTGTCAAGAGGGAATGAGTTTCCTAGAAAGAAGTCACAGATTCACAAGAGAATCAGGTTTAGGAAAGAACCTGGGGGAGCCTACACATTTATGGGCAATGTGCAAAAATAATGAAAAAAAAAAAAGGTTGGGGTTTTTCTTTCCGTTTACAAAATATAGTGGTCTAGTAAGGACTGATAACAGGAAGATGCATTAGATAATGACTTAAAGTTTAAATTTACTTCATCTGCATGGCAGTTGCTAGTGACCTTGGTGTGAGCTGAGCAGAGTCAGTGAAGGACCATATTATAGAGGGTTGGGGAGAGAGAGGTGGGAAGGTGCAGATAATGCTTTCCTATTTGTGAGGAGGATGATACAAAGAACGAAAGCAACTACGGCAGTAAATAACTGCTGGAAGATGAAGAGTCAATGAGGGAATTTTTTTAAGATAGAGAATGTTTAAAAGTTACTGGGGAGAAGCCCATTGAGAGAAAATCTATAAAAATTGCCATCTCTCCACTGTCTGAAATAAGATAGAAAGCACTCTATACCCTAAAACAAGATGCTGAGGGTCATACCTCTTTAGTTGAGGTATATATGCTGATAAAGGAGACCGTCCTCATGATCCCCATTCGATGCATAGCCTCTTAGATAGCAAATATAATTTAATGAAGGCCATTAGAGGCTAATAAAGTTCAGCCACTGTCAAATGCAAACTGAACATGTGAAAGGTCTTAACAATTACATACACCACCCAGTATAACTTTTATTATTAGCACTGTCATTTTCTGTCCTCTAAACTTCAGGCCTTCCTTGTTGATACTTTATCACAATACCTTACGCCCTAAATATTATTTTCTCTGGTTATATTAATTACTTGAATTTCAAATGAAGTCCAAAAGCCTCATACTGGCACTTAGTGGCACTAAAGTTAAAAGGAAAAATAAGAAGATAAACTGTTTTGGCACTCTGTCTTTCTTTAAAGCCTGGCTTTGGGCCTCGTTTTAAAACATATTACCAAAGGTCTCATCGTATTTCTGCCTGTATTCAATAAACGGCTAAGTGGTCGTGCATTCATTATGCCATGAGCTGCACACAGATGCAAATGGATACCATTTATAATATTTTACAATGTTTTCCAAGCCCATCTAGAATGATAGAGACCTGGAAAATGTTAACCCACCTCAAAGACTTCTTTTATTGCATTCTTTAATAGATTGGTGCAATTTCTTTGCATGCTATAAAAGAAAGTATTTCCATGGTATTAAATGGTAACACATGGAGACCATTTTGCTTTTAAGAAGAATGTTCTCTACTTTATGATTTGTGTTTTTTAATGCCCTTTTCCTTCCTCTTGTTCTTTCAGGGACAGTTTGATTCAGAGTAATGGAGCGGTGGAAATTAAATGAGGGTGCATGAAGTCCAATGAACTCAGTATACTGCTTATCTTGTAACTATACTTAATCTAAATAACCTTTTTTATGCTCTGCTGGAATGGCATTTTCAAAAGGCTATATAGTAGTAAATGAGAGTATATGTCAGTAAGGATTTGCTAGACAAATCAGATCTCACAGAGAAGTATATCTATCCATTACTATTTAATACACACTTCAGTTTGAAGGAGGATTTTTGTGTGTGTGATCAGACCATTAACATTTACTGTCATTTGGGCTATGTTTTCTAACTTTTCTCCTTTCCCTTTTTATTTTCATTTATTTTTTATTTATTTTTTCCAATGGAGGCTTTCAGACCAAAACTGTCTCCAAAAGAAAGAATGAAGTGATTTATATACATACAAATCACTGACTCAGTTTTTCTTACCAAATGTGTATTTTTCAGAAGTGAAAGATTTCTAAGGGATAATGTCAACACAAATGGTAGTATGCTAGAAAGAATTTAATCCACACACATAAAACACATGGCAGGCATGTCCTCTGATAACAACTTTTACTTTCTTTTCAGTGATATAGCTTTCCTTTATTATTATGTTTGAAGGAATGATTTACTAAGTAGCACTCAGAAAACAGCTTTTCTGTCTCAGCTACTGCCCCTCCCTTTGGTCTTTTGTGAAAAGTGGTTAAGTTTGTGCTCGAGGCAGTGGTTAAGTTTATGTGTCAGTTATCTTATAATACTTAGTTTCTTCCAATATCCTAAAGCAGACCTTATGGTACATTTGGATATTTAGGCTTTTCCCTTAGCTCTGGTTAAGAGGCCTAGTATTTTCATCCTATCCTAGAACAGCCAGCACTGCTCTGTTCCTTCCAGACCCCTTCCCATGGGCCACCTTCCCATTTTGTCTCTGAGACACAGTAATGCTTGAAGTCTTCCCACAAGCTGCTTGACTTTTTAAAAACTACCTTCCTCCTGCCTGCCTCTGTATATGTTCACTTGCTGCACTTACCCAGTGTTTGCTTCCACTGAGATCAACTAGACATGGACCTTTGGATAACAGGCTCTCATCACCTAATAAACCACTCACCATCTGCATTTACGACAGTTCTGTCAGTTCCTCATTGATGGGTGGATACAATTCAACTAAAAATCCCACATCCTCCCAAATTCTTGTATTTGATGAAAGAAATCCAGCCATTACTTGAGGAGTTTAAAGAGAAATTCTGGAAAGTTAGTCTTTGGATCTCAATTTTACCAGAATTGACATGTGCAGAATACTTTCATAATTTCAAGAGCAATAGAAATTCCACTTTCCCATACCCTGCAGTAACCTCAGAAGTAGTCACTGCCTTCATCCTGATAAAACACAGGTCTGGTAGAAAGATGTGAGTGAGACCAGCAAGTGCTTCCTTAAATTGTGTGCCCTATGTGTCTCCTTCTCCTCACCTTAGTCCCTGACCAAGATCCCCTTTTTCACTACCTTAAATTGTCTCATTATAGTCCAACAACATCCAATGACATAACGTTCTGATGTGTTCTTTTTAATTTCTATTTCTTTCACATTTTTCCTAGTCTCCCCACGACCACCTTAGCCTACACCTTGAAAGTTCACATCTGTGAGTAGTTTCTATAGCTGGTTATTCCAAACATAGTTTCTATCAGTATGATACAAACTGTTCTTTAACTTCTTGTCAAATAAATTTTGCTAAAAAATTGCTTTCATCAAATCATTTCCTCCATCTAAAGATCTCCAATAACTATAATTTCCAGTTTTATTAAGTACAATATCCTCTGATTAAAATTAAAGTTCTTTATAGTTTTGATTCTTAGAGTGTGGTCCCCACACTGGGGACATCAGCAACACCTGGTGACTTTTTAGAAATGAAAATTGAGACTCACTCCAGACTTACTGAGTCAGAAACCCTAGGGGTGGGGAGAGAAAACTGTGTTTTAACAAGCCCTCTAGGTTATTCTAATGTTCAATAAAGCATGGGAATCATTGGTTATTTTTCCCATCTACATGCTTGTAGGTGAATGTTTACATGAATGAATGTTTTATTTTTTTCAAAATGGAAACTCCTAATCACATAAACTACACCCTCTGCTCACAATTAAATAGTATCAGAATTAAATAGCAAATTACACAATTTAAAAATCAAATCACTTAGTACTTCAAATGTACTATCTAAATTTTAAAGAGGAAATCAAAGTTGCAGTTCTGGACTCTAAAAATTAAGAATATATTAAAACATATGGAATGCAGACAAAACCATACTTAAATAGTTATATTTGTCGATGTTGTAGTTATTAGACTAGAAAGAAAATAATAATTGAGCTGAACTTTTAACTCAAGAAGTTAGAATAAGAAAATCAAAATAATTCCAAGAATAGCGTTAATTAAAAGTAGAAGTAATGAATTAGAAAACAATTAAAAATACAATTATAGAAGAGACCAATAAAATAGAGTACCCTTTGGAAAATCTAATAAAGACAATATAAATATACAAGAAACTAAACTAAATTTTCTGTCTTTAGACAGAAAGAATGCCACACTAATATTTTTAAAAATTAACATGAAATGGATATTTCCTGAGAAAATATAAACCAAAGAGTAACTCAATAAGAAAACTAAACTTCGAAAGCCATTAGGAAATTTTTGACCAATGAGTTTGCCCCCAAAATGTTACTAGACACAAAAACTTTTATCAATGCCGTCTTTCAAAATCTTCAAGAATGGTATTTTCAGAGTTCCAGAAAGTATAAGAAGAGTGTAAGCTTTGCAATTCATTTCACTAGTGTGACTTTTTATACCATCATCTGAAAAGGAAACTCAGTGACAGAAAACTTCATTCCTAGCCAGTCCATCCAACTAATACATTAAAATAATAAAACACCATGACTAAGTTGACTTCATTTCAAGGTTGTTTCAAATATAACATACTTACTGTTATTAACCATCTCAGCAGGTAAGAAAAGAAAAACATAATCATCTTTTTACACTGTCAAAGTTATGTAGTAAAAGTAAATAACTTTTTAAAATAAAAAACATTCTAACATCTCAGAATTTATTAAAAATATACAGATTACTATGCATATCTTAGATCAATAACCAACAGCATGTTTACTTTTAAAACATATTCTCATTTAAAAGAATGCCTACTAATACTTTTACTATTCAATACAGTTTTGTAAGTTCTAGCCAAGCTAGTGAGACAAAAATGAATAAAGTTTACATTTTGGAAAGGAGGGTATTAATTTATCATTATTCGTAGAGGATATAATACGCTGCTTTGAAAACCCAAGAAAATAATAGAAATTATCATAATTACTAAGAGTTTTATAAGCAGACTAGAGACAGTATAATATCTCCAAAAGTCAGAAGATTTTCTAATTATGACTTAGAAATAATAAAAACAAATTTTAATACATTTAAAATAGTAAGTAAATACACAAACAGAACAGAAAGATAAATCATAGGCATGAGATGAGAGGTCCATAAACTAACCTGGGTGTAAAACATTAGTATATTTTAGGAACAATATTTTAAATCAAAGACTATGGATAATAAATGGTGTTGAGACAATTTACTTAATTGTCTCAACACAATTAACAAAACAAACTTAAACAAAAAATGAACATTACGTACCAGTGTCACCGGCAAAGCCCATTAACAATTCCCAGGAAATGAAAATAGAATGTGGGTAATAAAATAGAGTCTAACCTTTTTCTCTTCCTTTGTGCTTAGTCTCACGTGCTCATAGGGTGTCGTGTGCAGAGACCTTCGCCCAGGCACCTCAGACCAGAGTTCCCAGGGCGAAACGGCTGCGGCGACGCCTCAGCTCCGGACGGTGTGCAGAAGCGCTGCCCACCACACGCAACTCAAAATGGCGGCGGCAGGCAGAGACGCTGCGCCTGGCCCTGCGCTCCGGAGCCTGAGCAGCACAGCTGCGCGTGCCTGATGAGAACTCTGCCCCTCCCCTTCCGAGGAAGCCCTAGAAAGCAGCCCCGCCCACCTCCTGGCGGAAGAGCGTGGTCTCCAGAGCAGGAGCTCGCACCTCTCCATTCTCGGATCGAAGAATAAAGCTTTCCTTCGCTTCTGAACCAAACTGTTTCGTTTTCTTGGCGTGAGCGACACCGGGCGGAAGGACCCTTGTTGGGGTCTGACTCAACAGGATTGGTAAGCATATCCGTGTTTGATTGACAGCAGAACACCATGTACCACCTCGGTTTTTAATTTAGATACTGAAATGTAAAGGATTTAGCAGAGTATCTGTCCCATAATAAATGCTATTTAGGCAACTCCTAAATATTAATAATTCCCAAGACTCTCGTTGCTATCAAGGATATTTGTTTTCCAAATACTGAGGAAAAGTCACCTTGTTCTTCCTGTTTTTCACCATTGTTTATGTGTGCGTGATTAGAATTGCCCCAATCATAGCATGATTCATCTAAGGACCATCAGATCCTAAATTTTTCAATTAGTCTTACTATCGCTCTAATGAAAGACTTTCTTCTGTCGGGATGGCATATTTAAACCATAATCTCAGCTGGCTTTCTTGAATCCACTCTTTACCTTCTAAAATCCATCCAATTTATTTGAAGAGTATTTCAGCCTTTCATAATTTCACTTCACTAATTTATTTATTGTCTACCTCCTATTGCCTCAAGCTGAAACTCTGCAGCTGAAATTAACTGTAAACTCAATCGACCACACACAAAATAGTATTTCTTGTATTCACCTCAGAGGTTCCTCTTTTCTAGTCAAAACAATTAACGTGTCTTGCTTTATGTCAGTACCTTTGACTGCTTTCTCATCACCACCCTCTTTTTCCCTTCTGCCAACTTAGAATGGTCACTTCCATTTGTCCAACCTAAATACATTTCATTCTTTAAATTCCTGTACTTAGCCCTACCCCTTCTATAAGAACTTCCCAGACTGTTGAATACCATGGGGATATCTCCCTTCTCTGAAATTTTGCACTAACAATGCAGCAAAATCTGTTTATAAACATCACGTTGTTTGCTCAACTAGATTGTAAACTCTTTCTAAAATGGCCAACACAATGCTGTGCAAATAATACTCAATAAATATTTACTCAGTAATTATCTAATTGAAAGGACAAATCCAATTCTATGCCCAGGAAGGTGAAATGTTTTCCTGGGGAAAAAAAAAAAAAATGGAATAAGTGTACATCTAATTATGAAAGTGCTAATGGAAAGAATTTCTTTCTAAAGCATTGAATTCTGGAGGGTCACATAATTATTTAGGGCCAAACAAAAAAAAAAGCTGAAAACATAACTGAAATATCTTCTTATTCCAACCACAAATACTTTTTAAAAATGGCATAATATCTGGAAATTATTTTGAATATAAAATGTAACCAGAAACTCATTCATGAACAGACCTATACAAAAATGCATTTTTCAGAGCACTTAAAAATGAGTATTTCATTTCATAGGCATTTGAAATATAAATTCTGCAAACGTTCATTTCCACTTCTCTTTCTGTTATCATTTCTTTCTTAGAAGAACTCTGGTTGAGTTAATTTATTTTTGATGGTGGCATTGAGTGAATTGGCACTCAAAACAACAGGGAATTCTAAGCCGAGGTACATCAGATTTTAAAAGCAGAGATAACCCTCGAATGATGTAGCTCCATGAAGAGAGAGAATACAAAGGAACAGCCCCCAGAATTCATTCTCATCTATTTCATTGATTTGGGTAAAGATCCTCTCCCCTGATGACTTTTTAATATGATTATACATTACTTGAATAAAAATTTCAGTAAAAAGAAAATTCATTTTAAACAATTACCAGGTCTTATATATAGATTTTTATGTAATCTAATTCAATGTTGGCAGCATGATTCTGCTTGACTGATTGATTGATTAAATACGTGGTGTTTGAGCTTCAATGTCACAATATGGTGAAAAGAAATTTAGTTATTTTTTCTTTTGCCCTCCCCTGAAGCCCACGCTCCTTAGAGGATTCCTTACATACAGAAATCAAAAGAATAAGTCTGTTTTGCAAAACCTGTGTTTTATTACATTCATGTCAAGTTGTAAACTGTTTAAAAAATGTAATGGCTATTTCATAAGCAAGCT
The DNA here is from genome assembly GCF_028023285.1 of Balaenoptera ricei. Lineage (NCBI taxonomy): Eukaryota > Metazoa > Chordata > Mammalia > Artiodactyla > Balaenopteridae > Balaenoptera > Balaenoptera ricei. Next base: position 26,012,922 of record NC_082641.1, read on the forward strand.
CAGTTTTGGGGGTAAAGATGGAAAAGTAAAGCCAAAACAAATAATTTCCCTTCTCCAACTGTTAAAAAGTGAATAAGAACAACAGAAGAGTAGAGGGAAAAAAACCCATAATTCAACATTAATAACCATACAACCATTCAACCTCATGCCATAAACCATAGAAACTGTTAGCCAAGGAAAGAAACAGAAAGTCATGGCATAGTGCTGCATATGTACTAATTCCAGCCCCACACCCAACAAGCAATACCAGGGATTGAGTAGGAAGTAAAAACAACATGAGAATTGTTATTAATCCCCCCACCACCTCATAGACACATGCACACACAAAGACACACACACCACCAACAATACCACAACCATAAGTTGGAGAGAAAAGAGTCTGAGTGTAGAAAGTAAGAAAAACATCAGGGCAAAAACAGAAGCAATAACTTATAGAGGCAGGAAAGGTGGCCATAAGCTACTCTTTGTTTTCCACTGAAAAAACAAAATGTATGAACCACAGAAAAGATTATATGGTCTTAGAAAGAGTAGAAACCAATTGTGTTATGTGTTTAAAGATCTATTTCTTAATATTCTTATTTTAAATTGTAATGATCAATTCTGATTTATTTATATAGAGAGTGCACATTCTTTATAGTTAGGATGCTCTGAAATAAAATACTTCCTTTTTTAGAGTGAAGTATCTGATAGTTTTACTTTCAAATTCCTAGCAATGATTTTTTATGTGTTTTTCCCCAGCAGATATCAAAGTGTCTGACATATGTAAAAGATAAATACATTTTTATTTAACAAATGAGCCTAAAACAACTTTTAGGGATACCTAAAGATGATTACTTTGGACCAAGCACCATTACTTTTAGGTTCTTATCTTGTAATTTAAACACTTTTTAATTCTTAGAAATACTGTTTGCCTTGACCATTTCAAGGCAAAAACTAAAGGCTAGGTCTGAAGCTGAATCTTAGGCATCTCCACTGTAATCTTAAGTTTCTGAGGGAATTCCTACCGATTCTCAACATGCCCCAGACCCAGATACTGAGGACCTGAGGAACACTTTGGTAACTAGGAAGGAGAAATGAAGCAAGCCAGAGCTCTAGGACCTGACTTATCTCTCTGAGTAGTAAGACCATGCATATGAATCAAAATTAAACATTAAACAAAAGCCCCATTTCATTATTTAAAAAATCAAGTAAACCAGATATTCTGAATATATAACAAACTCTCAAAGTTAATAAGAAAACATATAACCCAGTAAAGACAATAGACAAACATTTGAATAGTCAGTCCATCAAAAAAGATACATCGATGGCAAATAAGCACATGAAAAGATGCCCAACATCATTCATCAAAATGCAAATTAAAACCACAACAAAATTATGCTAGAGACCTACTAGAATATCTAAGATTAAAAAGCTAGACCATACCAAGCATTGGCAAGGATGTGGAGAAAGGAGGACTCTCAAACACTGCTGATGGGAATGTAAAAAACATAAAACCACTTTGGAAAACAGTTCACAGTTTATCAAAGAGTTAAACATGACCTACCATATAATCCTCCCATTACAATTCTAAGTTTACCCTAGATAAAAGAAAGCATATGTCCACAAAAGACTTGTACATGAATATTCATCACAGTCTGTTTGTAATAGCCAAAAACTGAAAACAACCCAACTGTCCATTGATAAGTGAATGGATAAACTCTGATGAGTTTACAATGGAATACTACTCAGCAATAAAAAGTCATATAAACAGTATGGTTGAATTTCAAAATAATTATGCTGAATGAAGAAGGCAGACAAAGAAAGGGCACCTACTATATGATTCTATTTATATAAGATTCTAAAACATTCAAGCTAATCTACTGTGGCAGTCGATTAGTGGTTGCCTCAGTACTTGGGGGATGAGGAGAGGTGGCAGAGAGGAATTATAAAAGAACATAAGGAAATTTTTGAGGTGATGGATATGCTTGTTATCTTTATTTTGATTATGGTTTTGTGGATGTATACTCCGGTCAGAAGTAATCAGATTGCACAGTATAAATACATGTGGTTTATTGTAAGTCATAATTATGTCTACAACGTCATTAAAAAAAGTTACTAGCTGGTTGTGTATTATGGGTCACCTCAAATAGAGCTCACATCTGCCAAAATATTTTATGCCTACATCTATTTTCTTTCCTTACAAATGATGTTTGCTTCTGCGCCCAAAGTTTACTCAAGATAATGATAATCTGATTATTTACTCATCACATAGTTAACCTTAGTATGTTTTTAGAATTCATACCAAAATTCCAATTCTCATAGTAAAAAAAAAAAAAATACAAGGAAAGAAATTATAAACTTCGAGTTTGGGCAAAATAACACATTCCAGTGGAATCAAAGCATCTGATATCTTTCCACATTAAACGTTAACTCTTTAATCGCAGAGTCCATGCTCAGTCTAGACTAAACTCTGCTGAGTTTCCAAACTGTCTTCAGATATCCTTTTCTTCATCAGCTTCACTATTCCATTCATCAACTTACTCTAAGATGCATTTGTTCCCTGAGAGTTCTCCAACAGCAAGTGTGGTTTTCTAGGCAGAGTTGTGCTCCTCTAAACCCCAACAGTATGCCTACTGGTTAGTGGTGTCCAGTCACTAAGTGAGTAGGTGTTGGCATTAGATAGAACTGCATGAATCTCAGTTTTATCTCTTTTAAATAAGTTAATTTGAAACACAGCCGTACTTCTATAAGCTTCAATTTCATCATTTTTAAACATAGTATAACTCTGCTGGACTCATAGTGTTTTTCTGATAATGATCGTATGGCATATGTAAAGCAATTCACACAGTGCCTGACATGTGGTAAGTTTTTCGACATGTGAATGTTTATAAAAGTTATTACTGGGACTTCCCTGGTGGTCCAGTGGTTAAGAATCCGCCTTACAATGCAGGGGATGTGGGTTCAATCCCTGTCAGGGAACTAGGATTCCACTTGCCGCGGGGCAACTAAGCCCACACGCCACAACAACTGAGCTCCTGCGCCTCAATTAGAGAGCCTACGTGCCACAAACTACAGAGCCCACGTGCCCTGGAGCCTGCACACCACAACTAAAGAAGAGAAAACATGCATGCCACAAATAGAGAGAAGCCTGTGTGCCACAACTATAGAGAAACCTGCACGCCACAACTAGAGAAAGCCTGTGCGCCACAACTAAAATCCAATGCAAACAAAAAAAAGTGATTACTGTTATATTTGACCTACAATTTGACAAGTATTAAAAGACGTGGTGTATTATAGAACCTTAGAACCAATAAAATTTATGCCATGATTTTTCACTTTATGCTTTTTAGGTTTTTGTTATCAAATGAGTATGAACATTAAAACATACACTGGTGGAAAGGTTATCTTCATAGAACATACTTTAAAACTTAAAAAAGGAGGTAAACCATGAACTCAGCATTCCCCAAAGTGTACTTGGTGAAAATATAATCCTGCAAAATATTCTGTGAAAAAAAAAAAGAGTCCCATGGTCAAATAAACTTGGAGAATATTGAATGCTGTATGTTCCTTTGGGGGATTCACAATACAAATGGTATAGTAAGAGTCAGGGAAGTCCTGCAGTTAAAAAAAAAATGTATTTCACTTTGTTTGACCCAATGTTTTTAAAACTTTCCTGAACATAGAACCTTTATTGTATAAAGTCTATGAATATTCCTTTTGGGGAAAATTGACTTAACTATTATAACTGTTACTTCTATTCTTTTCTATTAAGAGACACAAAGAGTGAAAATACTACTTTCACCTGTCAACAACTCATGGTCTTGTAAAAAGATTTTCAGAGTCTGGTATTAAGTCCCTAAAGCCTCTATCACGGTGGCAGCTGTCTGCTACCTCAGTGTCTTCCTTGCTTGGCTACCAAAGCAATTCCCCAGGGGTGTCCACCTCTCCTACATTCTTTTCACTTCTAAGCGACTTGACAGAATTCAGAATAGAAACAAGAATACAGTGTCACCTGCATCTACACAAGAACAATGGGAATCACATTAATTGTCTTTTTCTAACCAGAGAAAAGAGTAATTCCTTCTTTTAAAAAAGACTAATTTATTTAATTTCCAACCCTTCCATTAATGATCAATAACTTGAAATTTACAATGCTTGATTTAAGTGCAGTCACACTTACTATGGCAGGTTACATCAATTATCAGTTATCTATTGTTATGTTAATGTTGTGTCTCAAACCACTCCATAAATCAGAGCCTTAAAATGCTAAGATCTACTCATAGATCAGTGGATCCACTGAACAGTTCTAATCTCTGCCAGACTCACTCAAGACCTACTATCTGCTGTATCTTGGGCAGGTCATTCCTCTTATTTTGGCTGATCAAATGTTTGGTGGCTTCTAGATTCTGGCTGGTCTAGCTGTTTTTTATGTATTTGTCATATCCATCCAGCAAACTAGCCCAGGACATTCTCATAGTGCTGAGGTCTGAGAGAGAGAAAGAAAGTAGAAGTGAGCTAGGCCTCTCTGAGGCCAGTTTAAGAGGTGACTCACAATCATAAACACATCATAAATAAATTATAAAATACAGCATAAATAATACAGCAATTATTTATGCTGTATTTTATTTGCAAAACAAAGTTACAAGGCCTACCAACATTCAAGCAATGGTGAAATTGACTCCACCTCTGGACGAGGAGCTTGAAGCGACATTGAAAAGGGTGTGGTTTCAGTGAGGGGTGAAGAATTGCGGGCAATGGTTGCAATCGATCTACTACCATTCCTCTCTCTGGCTTTAGCTCCATAAATTACCACTCACAAATTACAAATTACACTCACCCCCTCCCAAGGTGCCCAAATTCCCTTCCAATTATTGTATCGTCTTCAAAGTCCAGCATCTTGTGATCTACATGAAGTCTAGATAAGGCTCTTCAGATGCGTCACATTTTGATTCAAAGACTTATGAACCAAAAAAACAAGGTATTTGTACTTTACTAATCCCACCCTGCATGTGATAGGACAGGAAAATTGCAATAATGACAAGGACAGGAAAATTGCATTAAACAGCACTCTCATTCAGAAAGGCAAGGATGGGAGGCATGTAGAACTCTCTGGACCTTAAAAATTTTGAAATCCAACTGGGTAAATGTTGCCAGGTTCCCTGACACTGGGAGAAAAGAATGTTCCCAGATTTGCCCTCCATTCTGCTCCCAAGGACAGACTGTTCTCCACAGCTCCACTTTTAGGAACCTTCTTCCTTTCCCATCTCTTTCCTTACCCCTTCTGAAGAGATCAGGGGAATTTACACCCTCTGAATATCGGTTTCAACTGGTTTTCTCTTCTTAAAAGGATGAGAACCCAGAAGCCATTTTGCATTTTGAACAATCTCAGTACCTTTGAGGCCAGGATGATGAGGCCACTTTTGCCTGTACAACTCCTTAAAAAAATTTTTGTGAACTTTCAAATAATTTGATTTACATCCACTCCACTCAACAAATTATTTTTAATCACACTCATTTGGGTCATATCAGACAATTGCGGGAGCCACCCTTTGTTCCTAGCAGCCTTCTGCCTACCTGAGAGGACTAAGCACTTCCTTAACTCTTTCAGAAGTCTTAACAACACATCTTAAGACACACTGATGATTTGATCTATGTCCCTAGGCTATAGTTTACTTTGATAATCTTTTCCTGACTAGAAAGACTAGAGATGAGAAAATGTTTTATTTTGTAGCCTATAAGTTTGGCCCTCTCATGTTGCCTCTAAATTCTGCTTAGGAAGGGCCAGCTTTTTTTTAGTTCATCACTTTCTTGCTGTACCACACACAATTAAGAAAATCCAGCTGACGCTCTCAACATTCTGCCTGGAGATCTCCTTAGGCAAATCCAAAAGTTCATTAGATATATTTTCCATCTTCCAAGTTACTGCAAGCAACAGTTTTGTCAGTTATTTTGCAATGACATTACATGGATCATCATTTTTTCCAGACTCCAGTTACAGTTTCCTACCATGCCCCCAGTCCTTGTTAACAGTCTGCTTATCATTTTCCAACGGCCACCTACAACCAATCACATAGCTGATGCCACATATTTCAAGTTTCTCGTATGACAGTGCCCTCTGTCAAGTATCAATTCTGTCTCAGCTATCTGTTGCCACAATCAAATTTTGTAGTAAGCTACCCCCAAACTCACTGTCTTAAAACCGTAAGTGTTTATTCTTGCTCACAACGCTATGAATAGGTTGGGTGGCTCCTCTGATCTTGACTGTGCTAATAAGTCTGGAGTGAGCTGTGGGTCTGTTTGGAGGCTCTGCTGATCTTGACTGGATTCTCTCAAATCTGTGGAGTTGGCTAATTGTGGGTCACTCTTCTCCATGTGCCTCTCACATCCCTCCAATGTGCCAGCCCATTCTCATGGCAAAGCCAAGGTCCAAGGGAAAAAAACAAAAACAAAACAAAACACAATCATTTAAGGCTTTTGGAATCCCAGGCTTGGAAATAATGTCTAGTCACTTGTTTGCTAAAATTAGTCAAAGCTCAGCCCAGATCTAATGTGAGGAGACACTATCTATGATGAAAAGAGCTTCTAGGACAGATTGTGAAGGATGTTGCTAAAGACAAGTATGGAAAATTGGGTCCATTTTTACAATCAATCTACCACATAGGTAAACAGAAACTTAGTAAGTTTTTTCTGATGCCCATGCTTTATTAAAAGAGCCAACAGTTGTGATCTTTCCTATTAAAAAATAATAACTAGTGTTTGATCTGATCATGAATGTCATTTATTATATTGCAGTAAATATAAAAAAGAGAAGAAAATAAAAAATCACCCAAACTCCAACCGAAGAAAATTGCCATGGTAATTTGATGCTGGTTTCTTTAAAATGTTTTATATTTATTTGATATAGATCCATATATACTTGCATCATTAAGTTGATACTGCATGCATGATTTTGGATTGTGCTTGTTTCACTTATATCATGAACACTAAACCATCATTAAAAATTATTATTAAAACATTCAATGACTTATTCATAACTTATGTCTATTTTAGATTTCATTACCATTCTCCTAATTCTGTATGTCTACATGTTTTTGTCAACTTGATTTTTATGGTCTGAGAGGTAATTTCAAGTCTTTCAATGTCTCCGACACTTCATTGCAATTCCTACAATTTAAAAATTTCTTTTGAAGTTGTACTCTATGAAGTATAGAGACTCATGCAAATCTTCATTGTAATGTAACATTTTTCATAAAAATATCTTTCACTGTTACTTGCAGTTTTAAAAATTGCAATTCAACCTTTTCCAATATTGGGAATATTTTATGTTTTTTAATCACACTTCCTCACAGAACTCTCTGATCTTTATTCTAAATTATTTCCCCTCTTAGTCTCTCTCCTAACACTTGTTCTTTTCCTTTATAAACCCCATCACAATTTTAACTCCATATTTTTTTGTAAACCACATCAGATATAGTATATTATTTTTGAAAGAAACCAGTGATAAACCAACTCTCCTTCCATGACCCATTCAAGTACTGAACTCTAACACCTGAAGCTGCTCAGACTACCACTGGTTAGAATGAAAGGTAGTAAATTAGTAGTGCATGAAATATATGCAGCAAATGAAAGCCAAACAGTTCTTTTGTACAGTTCACAGAGAATATTTCGAACCTCTTGTTACAATTTTCTTTTCACTTATTAGATGGTGTAAGTCTAAAACTATCCTTGTTCCTTTTTAGTCCCATGTTTTCATTTTGCAGTGAAATGCAATGAGCTCTAATGAGCAATGAGTTCTAAAAAAACAAAAGTACAAGTCAAAAAAGAATTAAGTACATGGAACTTCCCTGGCGGTCCAGTGGTTAAGACTCCATGCTTCCACTGCAGGGGGCAAAGGTTCGATCCCTGGTCTGGGAACTAAGATCCTGCATGCTGTGGTGCAGCCAAAAAAAACAAATAAAAAAAAATTAAGTACTAAATTTCCATTTATCATGAAATATCATTATGAACATGTAACATGCACAAAATTTTTATTGACATTTACCCTCTCCTCTTACAGCCATAGTAATACAGAGACATAAAAGCTACAAGGCACAAATGTGCTAAAGAATTGTCCATTTTTATTTCAAAAGGTAGTAATTATTTTATGTAAGAAGTCTGGGATGAAAAATAATTTATCATCTGTATCTTAGAAAAGCATGTTTACTTCTCACTCAAACATAAATTTTCATTTTGATCAAATGACTCTTCTAAATTAATTTTTCATTTTTAGTTGAAATTGTCTTGTACATATACTATAAGTAAAGCTATAACTATTAATGGACTGGCTCCATCAGCATAAGAATTCTATACAGAGTTGGAAAAACACAGATTTTTATCAGAGACATGTTTTATATAGAAAATCAGTTAATTCTCGGGCTTCCCTGGTGGCGCAGTGGTTGAGAATCTGCCTGCCAATGCAGGGGACACGGGTTCAAGCCCTGGTCTGGGAAGATCCCACATGCCGCAGAGCGACTAGGCCCGTGAGCCACAATTGCTGAGCCTGCGCGTCTGGAGCCTGTGCTCCACAACAAGAAAAAGGCCGCAATAGTGAGAGGCCCGCGCACCGCAATGAAGAGTGGCCCCCACTTGCCGCAACTAGAGAAAGCCCTCGCACAGAAACGAAGACCCAATACAGCCAAAAATAAATAAATAAATAAAAATTAAAATTAAAAAAAAAAAAAAGAAAATCAGTTAATTCTCATAGTGTTTTGATATTTTTGTATATGATATAAAGATTTGGAAGTGCGTTCAGTTGAAGGATAAATATTTCACATTATTATGAATGCTATTGTAAATTCAGTTCAAAGGTTAAACATTAATGTTAAGATTATTTTTATTATTATATTTTGCTGAAAAAAATATGAGTCTAAATTTTGATGGAACACATTGCCAAGATAAAGCAATGGTCTTTCTAAATCAAAAAGCTATGTAGTAGGGGGGCTTCCCTGGTGGCGCAGTGGTTGAGAGTCTGCCTGCTAATGCAGGGGGCACGGGTTCGAGCCCTGGTCTGGGAAAATCCCACATGCCGCGGAGCAACTAGGCCCGTGAGCCACAATTACTGAGCCTGCGCGTCTGGAGCCTGTGCTCCGCAACGGGAGGGGCCGCGATAGTGAGAGGCCCGCGCACCGCGATGAGGAGTGGCCCCCGCTTGCCGCAACTGGAGAAAGCCCTCGCACGAACCGAGGACCCAGCACAGCCAAATATAAAAAATAAATAAATAAATAAAGTAGCTAAAAAAAAAAAAGCTATGTAGTAGGGATGCTTTTGAAATTAGTTTCAGTAGTTATAATTAATAATTGCTCCCCAAAGCTATGATATACTACCAGTATAAATGGGGCCTACAGTTTAGTTGTTGAAATTCCCTTTCTCTCTCTCTCTTTTCAATTGGATAGTTTGATAATATATATAAGAATAGAATGAAATGGAAAGCTCTATGATTTTACAGCAATTTAATTTGATAATACATAGTAAAGAATCATTTAAAAAAAGAGCTTATCTGAAGAATTTATTTGTCTTATTTGTCAAGGAAACTTCCTCTGAATAAAGAAAAAAAGACAGCATGTGTGAACTTATTTCATATCAAATGTTTACACATCTAAATAAAATATGTACTGTTTATAATAACTCCATTTAACAGCATATGCTCTCAATTTATCAGGGACTTCAGCAACTGCAGTATATTTTTTCAATTAAAATATTATAATCTACATAGATAACTGCATTAAATGTATTAGCAATTTCAAATGTATTACACAAAAATTAACTTCGAAGATTGTTGATTTTATGAAAATATTGACTTATTTACAGATTATATTCTTTATCAAGAAGGGTGGCATCTAATTAGAGACAGATATACTCTAAAAACTGAGAAAAAGGTGTGAATATGTACCAAGTAAAACTCTTTTGCTTATGTTAATTTTTATTGTTTAGATACTAAATCTGAGAGGTTTTAAAAAAAATTATTCTTTAATGTACAAAGATATGTTACTTTTCATTTTGTTAGAGAAAATTTTAAAATAAGACTTGAAAAAGTAAATTAGTTATTATATTTACTAATACAATAAAACCAAGAAATATTTCAATAGTTAAATAATTTTAATTAATTTAGCATCCCTTTTACTCTCAGTAACGTCCTGGTTTGGATAATGAATTAGTCTCCTTTCCTTCAGATCACTAAAATAGGTCCTTCACCTTTCACTTATTTATTCCAATTAGATTTAATCCACAAAGTGAAGTTGATTTTTGTAGTCAGGTCCTGAGACAAAAATCATGAGAAATCTGGTCACTGTGTGTTGTACTTTTATTGCTCTGAACTTTAAGAGTGGTGCTTTGGAATCATTCTCATCTCATCATGTCCTAAATGATCTCCTTCAAGTGAAGGAAAGACAACTGGCATTTTCTGACACCTTTTACTTCAAAAATGCTAGATAAAATAGTCTTTACTTCACAAAGACTTTAAAATGGAAGGCTTTATTTAATAATCCAGGCAGTCCTTACATTGCACAGTATGTCAGACCATAAAAATGAGCATATAAACTAATACCATGCACACTGATCTTAAATAATTAATGGGAAAAATTACAATTGTTCTGTGACCTCTAAAATTATTTATCCAGAACTTTAAAACTCTCTTATTGTCAATTAAATATATATAGGGAAAGAAAAAAACATATAAAAATAATATTTGTTTTGTGCACTGTAACTTGTAACACTGAGATTTTAAAGTGCTTTATTTCTTTACAAAAAAACTTACCAAGAGGCTTCCCTGGTGGCGCAGTGGTTGAGAATCTGCCTGCCAATGCAGGGGACACGGGTTCGAGCCCTGGTCTGGGAAGATCCCACATGCCGCGGAGCAACTAGGCCCGTGAGCCACAATTACTGAGCCTGCGCGTCTGGAGCCTGTGCTCCGCAACAAGAGAGGCTGCGATAATGAGAGGCCTGCGCACCGCGATGAAGAGTGGCCCCCACTTGCCACAACTAGAGAAAGCCCTCACACAGAAACGAAGACCCAACACAGCCATAAATAAATAAATAAATAAAAATTAAACTTAAAAAAAAAAAAAAAAAAAACTTACCAAGAATAGTTTTAAGAGTGCTTGCCTTCTCTTATCATCTTATAATTTACCATGTAGCGCCGGCATCTTTTCTACACCCTGATGAATTTTCATAATCCTTTCTAAGTTTGGATCAGCTTTCAACGTTTTATCCTTTGCACTTGCAATGTTGTGAAATATCTCTGGGAGTTCCTTTCATGCGAAGATTTTGCCGGTGTCACCTTTCCTCTAGGATATCTCCACCCTTTTTCTCACAATCATTTCTTTATTTGTGTTAGTAAGTTCATCGTCACTAAGTTTCTCTAGGTGCATATCTAGAATCTCTCAAACAGTGGCAGTGTCAACATGCCCATAGACAGCTGTTTCTTCTACACCTCAATTTACATTCAATTCAAATTTCACTTCTAGTATTAAAACTTTTCTGCTTTTTTTTTTCACTACACTTTCCTCTTTGTTGTCCATCCCTAAAAGACTTCAAGAGAAGAATCAACTCTACAGATCATGGATAATTTTTAACATCACCTGGCTGAATACAAGGGGTAAGTCTTGTCAACTGCTTAAGCTTTATTCTACCGCAAAGAAGATTCAAAGATTTTTTCATAAAAAATGAGAATTTTTACATCAGAGAAAAATAAGACAATGTGGAGAAGCTTGACAGAAGGAAGCCCCAGCAATGTAATGTTTTGCTTAGTTGAACCAGGCATGCGGTGTTAAGGCTGATTCTTGAAAGTATGCTACCTCTCTGTAAGTTTTCACAATTCAAATCTAGGTAAGGTAGAACCGCTGGAGGAGACTCAGCTATTTAATTGCAATGAATGATTAGTTTCTCTCCTGGTGACTTCAGAAGGCAAATTTGTATTCCGGGGCAGTCTGTCAATCAACAGGAGTTTTCTTGTTGCTTTCTTTCTCCTTCTTCTTCTTTTTCCTCCAATGAAGTAATTCAGTGATGACTCAAGCTGCTGAACTCAGCAGTTAACATTTTGAAGAACATCCAGGTCTAGCATTTTATATATTTCTAGTCTTTATAACCAGGCCCTAAAATAGGAAAAAAAATGAAGGAAGACAAGACATAAAAAGAGCAAGAAGGGTAGCATCTTCCAAGAAAACTGTCAAGCAAAGCATATCAGATTCTTCTCCCTGGATATTTTGTTCATTCTCTTTCATTTCCACCATGGCATCCCCTCCCCACATTCATCTGAAAGAAAAAGGAAAAACAGCCATGGAGATGAAAGAATAGTGATCCCATTCAATGTCTTTTTGTCCAGGTGGATAAAGTGCTATTGGAAAAGAGCTTGAAGTATATACTTCTAAAATCTGCAAGGTTTAAATTGTAAGAGATGTTTCTTCCCTCTTTAGCCCTATCTGAGCTATCTTTACTTTTTTTCCAGAAACAATCTTTGGCATAACACCTTTTAAAAATCTTTAGCTCACTATCTGTTCTCTATTTTTCAGTTAATCTACAACTAGATGTTTTATATTCAGCTCCAATAAAAAGTCTCATAATCCTTGCTGGAAGAGTCTCTCTTGCCCAAGGTCATACGATAAAAATATATCCTTTCATAATTATCAAATGAATAAACCAAATTTATAGAGGAAAATACAATCTTGTCATAATTCCTTGATTCAAAGAAAATGCTAAAAATTTTTAATGTTTCTTTCTAATTTAGCAACTTCTGAAATTGCCAACTTTACAATTTTGCTGCATAGCTAATTTAACTGGTGTTTCAATTACAGTCATGTGATAGAAATTGTATCTTATACAACCTTATAAAGTGATCCCTGCTAAAAATAAAAGAGGTGTGTCCATTCGTATCAAAAGCCCCAACTTCCTCTTATGCTCTGGAGCCCTTTCTGTCTTGCCTTTTGAAAGACTTGACTTCAGCAATTGTCTCTGGTAGCCTGCCTCATCAATTTCTCCTTCTCTAATTGTTCATCCATTAGCATAAAAGTCTATACTAATCTTCCAACTTAAAGTAGCCTGCCTCATCAATTTCTCCTTCTCTAATTGTTCATCCATTAGCATAAAAGTCTATACTAATCTTCCAACTTAAAGAAATACCTTCCTTAACCCAAGCACTATTTTTAAACTACTGGCTTATGTTTCTATTCTCCATATCATATTAAAATGATACAAAAGATTTTCTACATTGAAGTCCACTTTATTAAGTTCCTTTCACTCTTCTTTGAATTGAAAACTCCCTATTGTTTTATTTAACCAGGAAGAAAGAAGAGGTGGGGAGAGTTTAGATTTGTTGGTTGAGCAACCAAAGTTGTCTTCCACATGCTCTAATACATATTAATGTTTCTGAGTATTACATGTATGTTTGAAAAGAAACGTTTATTATCGTTTTTGAGAATTTATTTTAATTATTCTTTTCTGATACTGGTAATCCTTAACATCTCTGCATACACACATACCATATGCACTCACACATATACACACACAGAAGCTTGTAAATGTTTTATTCGACTGTTACACTCATTTTTATCTATTTGCTTTGTAGTCTCTAACACGGATTTAAAATCTTTTAATTTTTTTTGTCCATTTCTCCTGGCTTTCTATGAATTTTTGCTTTATGTATTTTGTAACTATGTACACATAAAAGTTCATGACTCTCATATCACCTTGGTATACTGTTATTTTTGCCAGTATGAAATGTTTCCCTTTGCCCTATATAAATAATTCACTTTCAATTCTATTTTGTCTGATAATAACATTTCTTCAACTCTTTTCTTTTGATTAATCTTTGTTGTTGGTAATACATTATTCTACCCTTTTGCATTCAATCTTTTTTATGTATTTTAATTTCAAGTATGGCTCTTGTATAGCAAGTGTATTTGGTTTGGGGAATTCTTAACACGTTCTAAGGATATCTATATTTTAAAATGGAATTTAACTCATTAATATTTTTATGATTAATGAATGCTTATAAGTATTCCTGCCATTTTAATATATGTATTCTATTTTTGATTTAAAAAAACATTTCCTTTCTCTCTCACTCTTCATTTGACTGATCTAGTATATTTCTGTTGTTATGTTTTTATATTTTTCCTATTGCATTGGGAGTTATATATCCTTTTCCTTTTCTGCTACTGTAACTCTTAGTATTTAATATATAAACCCCTCAAATACCTCAGAATCTACATAGCACACTGGAACATCTGATATTTCAATAATTTTTTTAATGTTTTCATCAAAAATTATTTGGTGTCAATTATAAGTTTGTTTTTTCACACACCACTGTTTATTTATACCAAAATCTTGTCCATTTTGGACTTTTTAAATTAAATGTTACGGAAGACATCTTCAAGTAAAACATTTTAAAAAGGTCCATTTGTACTAAACTTTCTGAGACCCTTTTTGTTCCAAAATATTCTTATTATTCTCCCACTCTTGAATGCTAATAAAGAACTCTAAATTCCAAATAATTTTTCCTAAGATAGTTGAAGATTTACAGTTTGCTGATGCCAATTTTATTTCCTTCTTGATAACTATTTTTAAAATAAACTTAATTTTTAGAACAGTTCTAGATTAACAGAAAAATTATGAAGATAATACAGAGTTTCAAACATCCCAGCCCCAGTTTCACTTATGTCGAGAGTTTAGCTAAGTTACTCCATGGTATTGCTGCCTTGACATCCATTTTGTTTGGCCAAGCAGCCTACAGTGACCCTAAACTGACACTACTCCCTCATACAAGCACATGCCCTAGATAGCAGCCTGCAGTCACTGTGTTCCTGGTATGACTTACCCAATAGCCCTTGCAGTCAACAGTCTCCTCTGCCTCCCAATGCCTTCCCAAAGGATCTACTTAGGTAAGATCCCCATGTGGATTACCATAACTGGCCCTTTCGATTTGAACAGACCAATCCACCCTTAGCCTGGGAGCCCCAAAGCACTTCACCCATGGTCCCTAGTAAAGGCATGTGCCCCAGGTCTTGTGTCTCTTTGTCTGCACTCTGCCTTGACCTCCCGTGAGGGTCCTCAAGGCATGCTGTGTGCTTCCTCCAGGACGTGTGAGTAATAAGCTTCTCTATTTCAATTTCTTTTGTGGTCTGTTGTTGAACTGCTCACCACCCAACACCCTGTGTTCCTTAACAAGTGTTAATTTGACAAATTCATAACACCTTATTAACACACTAGTATGGTATTATTGTCACAATAAATACCATACATTTTTACTAGCGAAAGTCCATGTTTTAGTCAGATTCCTTCAGTTTTTACCTAATGTTCCTTTTCTGTTTCAAGGTCCTGTCCTTATCATATTAGTTGTCATGTCCCTTTAGGCTTCTCTTGACTGTGACAATTTCCCAGACTTCCTTTGTTTTTTGACGACCTTGGCAATTTTGAGGAGGAGTAGTTAGATATTTTTTAGAGTGTCCCTCAGTCAAGATTTTTCTGTTATTTTTGTCCTGATCCATCTGGGAATATGAGTTTGGGGGAAGGAAGACCACAGAGGTAAAGTTCCATTCTCATCACACCCTAGCAAGGATATATATGATCTATCAACATGACTTATCACTGTTGATGTTGACCTTCAACACTTGGCTGAGTTAGTGCTTGTCAGATTTCCCCGCTGTAAATCTACCATTATATTTTTCCCATTCTTACTATGCTCTTTAGAAGGAAATCACTATCTGCAGCCCATTCCTGGGAAATGGGGAGCTCTGCTCGGCCTCCTAGAGAATGGAGTGTCGTCATTCATTATTTGGAATTCTGTCTGGAAGAGTTGTCTCTTCTTTCCCATTTATTCAGTTGTTTATTTATGTCAACGTGGACTCATAAATATATATTTCATCCTTTGGATTATAACCCAGACTTATTTATTCATTTATTGTTGAAATTTTTCCAGCTTTGGACATGGGGAGCTCTTTCAGTAAGATTCAAATATCTGACCTATATCATTTTTCTCCTCCCTGAAGAATTTCTTTTATGCTTTTCGCATTGTCTGCAGGGTTCTGCAGACAATGAATTCCTTAAGTTTGCATGTGAGAAAATCTTTATTTCACCACTTTTAAAGGATGAATCCATTGGATATAGAACTCTAGGTTCGTATTTTCTTTCAACATTTCAAATACTCCACTCCACTGTCTTCTCCTTTGAATTTTTTCTTGTGAGAAGTCTGATGTAGTTCTTAACGTTGTTATTCTACAGGTAAATTTATTTTTCATCTGGCTTCTTTGAAGATTTTTAATTTGTCATTTTTTACTTCACACTGAATATGATATTCCTAGGTGTAGATTTGTTGGGGGGTAGGGTGGGGGTATTCATCCCGGTTGGTGTTCTTGCTCTTTCTGTACCTGTGCTTTGGTGTCTGTCACTAGTTTTGGAAAACTGTCAGTCACTACTACTTCAAATATTCCTTCTGCTCCATTTTCATTTCTTTTCCTTCTGGTGTTCCAATTATGCGTGTGATACCTTTTGAAATTTTCCTACAGTTATTGGATGTTCTGTCCTGTCCTATGCATCTTTCCATTTGGTTATTAGAAGATTATTATGATCTTTTGGTGATGTCATTTTCCTTGATTCTTCATGTTCCTTGGAGTTTTACATTGCTGTTTTCACATCCTTCGATCTTTACCAGCAGCCTTCAGGTGACATACTCTTTGTTGGTCCTGCTTGTATTCTGAGGCTTTCTCTGACCTTATATGGGTATACCTGCTCCATGCTTCTTGCTCCCTCTTGTGGCAGAATTTTTAAGCTAGTATGCCGTCTCTCAAACTTAAAATGCACCAGGCCCGCTATTGGAAACCTCTCTTTTTTTTCCCCCAGTGGTGGTACTACAGCTCACAATTGTGGCTTCTCCCTTCCCCACACACCCTGTTCAGTGTTCTGTGTGTATTCACTGTCTGTCTAAGGTTGCTTTTGCTGCTGCCCTCGGGAGCATGCACAAGGAGCCAGACATAGAGAGGAGAGGTGTGGGCTTAGCCTTTGGGGCACTGGAGGTGCCGGCATGCCAGTTGGAGGGATTCTCTCGTGAGGTTTTGCCAGAAGATCATAGGTGGGCTTGCTGCAGCAGGACCTGTGTTCCTTTAATGCTCTGATAGTCTTAACTGCCTCCTTCCTGATCTCCTCCCCTCCCCCAAGTCATGGAGCTCTTCCTTTAATATCTGAGAGAGAAATGATTTTCTTTAGCAGTGTCCTGCATGGCTGGGAAGGCCAGGTGCTCACTTACCACTCTCCCTTTTCACTGACAGGAGGGATCCCCAGCCTTCTTTTTCTCTAATTCTCTATGCTGTGCCGCCTTGGGGGGGAGGGTGATTCTGGCAAAGTGCCTTTTGACCACTCCAATGTGTCCAAACTTGTTTTGTTCTGTTTTTCCTGCAGTAGAGTGCTGGAATTTCTCCTCTAGGAAACTGAACTTCTACAAAGGCTCTCATGTGTAGGGCATTTGCCACACACATTATAAGGAATTGGCTCACATGATTATGAGGGCTGGGAAGTCCCGAGATCTGCAAGCAGGAGACCCAGGAAACCGGATGTTACAGAGCCAGTAAAATCCAGAGACCTGAGAAGCAGTAATGCTGAGGGTGTAAGTTCCAGTCTGAATCCAGAGGTCTGAGAACCAAGAGAGCCAATGGTATATATTACTCAGCCATAAAAAGGAACGAAATCGGGTCATTTGTAGGGACGTGGGTGGACCTAGAGACTGTCATACAAAGTGAGGTAAGTCAGAAAGAGAAAAACAAATGTATATTAACACATGTATGTGGTATCTAGAAAATTGGTACAGATGAACCCGTTTTCAAGGCAGAAATAGAGACACAGATGTAGAGAACAAATGTATGGACACCGAGGGGGGAAAGCGGGGGTGGTGTGAGATGAATTGGGAGATTGGGATTGACATGTATACATTAATATGTATAAAATAGATAACTAATAAGAACCTGCTGTATAGCACAGGGAACTCCACTTCGCTGTACAGTAGAAACTAACACAACATTGTAAAGCAACTATACTCCAATAAAAAAATCAATAAATAAATTAAGTAAATCTGAAAAACAAAAAAATTTCAATCTGAGTCCAAGTCTGAAGGCAGGAGAAGGCCCATGTCCTAGCTCAAAGACCATCAGACAAAGAGAGTAAATTCTCCCTCACTCTACATTTTGTTCTATTCAGGCCTTAAAATAGAGTGGACAATATTTACCCACATCCAGAAACACCTTCATAATAATGTTGAATAATGTTGAATCAAATATCTGGGTACTCCTTGGCCCAGTCAAGTTGACACATGAAATTAACATCACAGCCAGGTTGAGTTATCATTATTTGCAACATAAAGCATTTTAACTAATATACCAGGTTTGTTACCTCTGAAGGATGTAGCATGTCTTAACCAATTGATGTTTCAAACCCAGCACTTTTTCATGATTTTAATTATTCATTATTCACTATATTTTATCTTATCTATTGTATCTTATATTGTATGTGATAATCATAAAATTGCCTCTTTCCCTTAATAGCCAATAACTACTAGAGGAGTTTTATAAGAGTGAAAAATAATTTTGTAAGAATAATTAAGGAAGAAACAGGAAGCAGAGTGAATGAAAATTTTTTTTGACAACCCGAGGAAAATGCATAAACACAGGTGCAATGGAAAACCTCAACATCAGGTTACTTCTCTCTCTCTCCATTCCTCTGTGGCTGGTGGTAATTGTATGTGTGTATGTGCACACTCATGTGCACACGTGTGCAGATACCAGTGTGTAAGTCAATCATTCCAAAAGCTAAAATTCCCATCAACTGGTATTTTGCACAGCCAGCACTCTATGTGGATTTTCTAACGTTATGGTTAGGTGTAATCTTTACATGATAGGACTTTTGGGCATTCATATAACTGTTATAATCACAGCTAATTGCAAGCTTCTCATTCATAGTTCACAGCCTAGCTTATATTTTTTTTCAAATTCCAAATAGTTGAATAGATTTAAAACTCTACAGTAACATCTGGCAAAGTTTCTGAGAATGAATGGAAGTAAATTTGAACTCTCTTGCTACTTTATGAAAGACTAAGCCATATTCTATTGAGGCCTCATATAGAGAAATGAGTGGATTCAAAGCACAGTCACCAACTTATTAACATTGGAACTATATCAATTAATTAGATGTTTAGAAGAATTCGTGTAGACAGCAAGCATATTTTGTCATATTTTCTTACATAAGGTCACAGCCTCAATAGCCAGGTCCTCCCTATCAGTAGGTAGAGTACAAGTGCAGTTAGAGGTGTGATATCAGCAGTTTTGAAAAGTAACTCACCCTGAAATGACTTATTAGCTCATTAACACTTCAAGGTGGAATTGTTTTCAGATTAACTAGCTTCAGCAAGCACAGAATGGGCAAAAGCACAAATGCATCTGTTCTAAAACAAAATTTGTCTCTTATTGCAAAGCTGATACATGTTCATTTGAGGATATTTAGAGAATATACAAAAGTTAAAGAAATATAAGTCATCCATAAGCTCACTACCTAAGACTACTGTTCTTAACATTTTGGGTGAATATGCTCACTTTTCACTTATTTATGTGTATATAAAAATATATATAGCTTAAAATTTAATGTCACTACTTAGAAATACAGACATATGATTTTACTTCTTCATAACTGGATTCATTCACAAATCTCCCTTTTCACATTTGTAGTGGAAGAAAATAAACTTGAGTTTTCCATTTTAAGATGATCGAAGCACTTCTCATTTAACTTAATCATTTCTGCATTAGCTCACTCTCATTAATTTAAAGTTTCAACTTCTTTTTCTTTTCTTCCTCTCCATGATATAATGATGCTATGGTCAGAATGTCTGTATACCCCCAGAATTCATATGTTGAAACCTAATCCCCAATGTGATGGTACTAGGAGGTGGGCCCTTTGGAAGGTGATTAGATCATGAGGGCAAAGCCCTTGTAATAGAGACCCCACGGGGTTTCCGAGCTCCTACCCCTATATGAGGTGAAAACTTGAAGTCTGCAACCTGATCTCAGGCTTCCAACCTCCTAGACTGTGAGAAATACTTTTCTGTTGTTTATTAGCCACTTAGTCTGTGATATTTTGTTAGAGCAGCCCAAGAGGACTAAGACAGATGGCATGGTAGGGCTGCCCCAGTTTGCACACAGATTTGGCCCTTAGCTGAGAGGTCTCAACAGACACAGTATTTGAGTGTGTGCATGTGCCCCTGATGCATCTGCTGCTGATGTTCTTATGTCACAGGCAGCACATGGTATTTCTCCTGCACAGCTCCCTGGTATGGTATCCAGCTGCTAGGTTGTCACCTTGGCCTGTGCTTCAACTCCCATTCAGGTCCTACTTTGAACAGTTCCTTTGCTCAAGGATACAAATGATTTCCATGACAAATGAGACATCAATGACTTTCTGCACCTTCCCACCTCCTGTAGTGAGGTATCTGGTAACTACTTAACGCCTCCATTCCAAAAGGTTACAAATCCTACCCCTCCCTCTAGTAACGTACCCCTGCCATGGAACTTTGTGCACCCTTCTAGGCTGATTCTGGGCTCAGTGATGTCACTTCCTTTGGCCATCAGTATGTTAGCTAATATGGCTCCAGCAGAGGCTAGTAATACACTTAGTGGTTGGGGTATGTCCTCTCTCTTGCTGGACTTGCTGAGACTACTGTGTGAACAAGTCGAAGCTAGCCTGCTGGAGGATGTGGAGCCACATGGAGAGAACTCAGCTGCCACAGACACTGCCAGAGATGTGAGTGAGGACATCTAAGTACAGACAGTGCCCTGCAATTATCTGCCAACCAATTATATAACTAGAAGATGATTGCAGAGGAAAGAGTAAATCTAGTTGATGTCAGACCAAACTGTTGGGCTACAGAGTCAAGAGCTAAACAAACTGTTGTTTTAATCCATTATGTTGTGGGATGGTTTGTTATACAGCAATAGATGGCTGACACAGAGTGATGGCTCTCTCAGGCCCTCTTTCTGTCTGAACATTTGCTGCCACCATTTCTGTGTTCTACTCTGCTTGTGTTGGAGGAGGGTGCCTTGTGGGTCAGCCTCCTACCTGAGTTCCATGTGGTAACTGATGTATAAATAGGGAGACCATATAATTTATTGTCTAAGCTGGGATGCTTTTGAGAGTGAAAGGGTGTGCTATTGATAATTATAGTAGTACAATAATAAGTGAAAACCAGGACTATGGAGGGAAATGAAGATACATAGTCTTATGGGTATAAGTAAATTTGTTCCTTGAATTTCCATGTAGAATTTCTCCAGTAGAAATAAAGATTTCTTTGCCCCACTACCATCCATACCCTTAGGGTTTGTCTTCAGACAGTTTGGGCTGCTATTAAAAAATTACCACAGACTGGATGGCTTAAACAACAGAAATTTATTTCTCACGGTTCTGTAATCTAGGAAGTCCAAGATGAAGATACCAGCATGGTTGGGTTCTGGTGAGAGCCTTCCTCCTGAGTTGCAGATGGCCATATTCTTGCTGTGTCCTCACATGGCAGAAAACAGAGAAAGAGGTAGCAAGCTCTCTTGTGGCTGTTGTAAGAGCACTAATCCCATCATGACGGTCCTATCCTCATGATCTAATTACCTTCCAAAGACCCCATCTCCAATGCCATCATATTGGGGATTAGGGTTTGAACATAGGAATTGGCGGGGGGGAGACACAAATATTTAGTCCATTGCATAATTCAAACTCAGAAGAAGACAGAACCAGGGTTCAGTGGCTTATATGCACCTATATTGTCTCTCTAGGACTCCTTTTTGATTCTGATTCTTTCCCTCCCTCTAGCCCTCAAGTGGCTAACTCAGTATTGCTTTTTCAGCTGGAGAAATATGATTATATCTTGGAGAAGCCATACTGCACAGAGGTGAATAGCATGTTCTCTGGAGCCAGAATACCTGAATTAAAACACCAGATCCTCTACTTACCAGCTGTGTATAACCTTGCTCAACTCACCTAACCTTCCTGTGCCTCAGTTTCCTCCTCTATAAAATAGCAATACTAATACAACACCTACTGCACAAGGATTCAACAACTTAATGTGTGAAAAGTACTTGCAGCAGTTGATTTCATCCAGTGCAGAGCATTATAATTTTAATTATATCCTATTATGCATAGGTAGGATATAATTCACCCAATTCTGTGATTTTCTCGGGTCTAAGTCCTCATGGCTCTTGTTTATGATCTTCCAATCCAACAATTCATAGGAAAACTCATAGAAAAACTTTCTACCTTAATCCTCTAGTTCTTATATACCACATGTGCTTTGGTTTGTGGACTATTGATTTGGCAGTTGAATTTTAAAACTCTATTTTAAAAGTTAAAGGAAGATTGATAACTTTGGTAAGATGCTTCCACTTTTCTCTCCTTAGAGCAATAGGTATCCACCTTGTAACCTGGTCTTAATTGTGGAAGGGGTGTAGGGATTAAAATATAGTTATCAAAAATGAAAAAAGACAGCAATTACATTTTAAAATATTATTCCATTATATACAAATACAGTTTTTAATGTGATTATCCTCTACAGATATTCCTTGACTTACAGTGAGGTTACGTCCAGATAAACCCACCCTAAGCTGAAAATATTGTAAGTCGAAATGCATTTACTACATCTAAGCTGCTGAACATCATAGCTTAGCCTAGCCTACCTTAAACGTGCTCAGAACACTTACATTAACCCACAGTTGGGCAAAGCCATCTAACACAAAGCCTATTTTATAATAAATTGTTGAATATCTCATGTAACTTATCGAATACTGTACTGAAAGTGAAAAACAGAATGGTTGTATGGGTACAGAATGGTTGTGAGTGTACCCTTTGTTTACCCTCCTGAACGTGTAGCTGACTCCCTCACTGCTGTTGCCCAGCATCATGAGAGAGTATTGTACCACATATTGCTATCCTGGGAAAAGAGCAAAATTCAAAATTAGAAGTACGGTTTCTACTGAATGCATGTTCTTTCACACAATCGTAATGTTGAAAAATCGTTAAGTCAAATCATTGTAAGTCGGGGACCGTCTTTACATATTCATAGTAAACTATTTTGCCATTTTGCACAATATATATATATATAATTTTTAATAATTATAATGGTGATAGAATTTACCAGTCTTTGAGCATTTAGAATTATTTCTCTGATATGTTATGTGAATGAACACCTTATAGCAAAATTGTAGATAAATATGTCTTTAGCATAAATCTGTAGAGATGAATTTGCTGTAACAAAGGGTATTTTCCATATTTTACCTATATATATATATGTGTGTGTGTGTGTGTATGTATATAGATAGATAGATAAAGAGATAGCAAGATAGACAGAGAGAGGCACCTCCAATATATCATTAGATATTTGGTTGGTCTTTAGTTAAGATGCCCTTGTGGGGCTTCCCTGGTGGCGCAGTGGTTGGGAGTCTGCCTGCCAATGCAGGGGACACGGGTTCGAGCCCTGGTCTGGGAAGATCCCACATGCCGCGGAGCAACTGGGCCCGTGAGCCACACCCACTGAGCCTGCGCGTCTGGAGCCTGTGCTCCTCAACAAGAGAGGCCGCGATGGTGAGAGGCCCGCGCACCGCGATGAAGAGTGGCCCCCGCTTGCCGCAACTGGAGAAAGCCCTCGCACAGAAACGAAGACCCAACACAGCCATAAATAAATAAATTAAAAAAAAAAAAAAAAAAAAAGATGCCCTTGTGGAGACAGTTATGAAGTTAGAGTCAGTGAGTGGACTATGGAAATGGGTTTTCTGGGTGACTAGAAACACTTGACCCGTCCTCAACAGGGATGGGGCTTTGCTATTAATAAGCATTCTTGGGTTTCGAGCCAGAATTAACTCGAAACCCAAGAATGCTTCAAATGTCAATGAATACTCTCTGTAAGGGTGTATATTATTTGTGACTATAAAGTCTTCATGAATTTTAATGCAAGCCAATAATACAAAACAGTTGCCAAACTTTTTCTATAAAGGGTCAGATAATAAATATTTTAGACTTTACAGGATATATGGTCTCTGCTGCAATTACTCAACTTTGGAAAGTAGCCATAGACAGTATGTAAATTAATGAGGGTGGCTGTGCTCCAATAAAACTTTATTTATAACACAGACTGTAGTTCAGATTTACCCAGCAGCTGTAGTTTGCCTACACCTGGTATAAAGGGACTGTGCATTAAATAAACAGGCTTTCCCAACTCTTCATATCTTGCACTATGAGGGGTTGTGTACTCCCATTAGGAACTTGGGAACCAAGAACAGCTAGCTAAGTTACACTATATTTTTCCCACATCATGTGGCTACTCTCTTCTGAGAAATCTGAGACAATCTAATCCACGGTGGCTGTTTTTCTGTGAGTACGTATGTGTTTATGTGTGCATGAGAGAGAGAATGCCTGTCATTCTGTGGCAATGAATAGTCTTAAACAATAGAATATATTTCTATAAAAGTTGAATCAGCTAACACAATGATTAGAATTACAGAAAAATGCACCCTTCCCATATAACAAAAATATAGTACAGTACATTGATCTGTTTAATCTTAACTGATTTGACAGATTTTTTTAAAAGACAATTCTTTTTTTTTTTTTTGCTTTAATTTGTATTTCATAGATTTCCAATGTGTTTAAACTTTTTCTTCCTTAAAATTGAATAGGTTACAATAAGAATTAGGTCCCAGACAAGTTTATGCTCCTTCTGGAATGACTGGGCCACAGACTCTGAGAAGGCTCAGAAATTCACATGCACTCTCTGAAGCTGTCTCTTGAAGCCACAAAGCAATCAGCTGTGCCTAAGACACTGTGGTCAGTTTAGTAATGCACTCCTTCCTTCCTTCCCTCCCTATTTAAGTTAGAAATTTTCCTCCTAATTAGGGAATTATGGATTTCCTTCCCTAATGAAATGTTAGCACATAAGGTCTTTGCCTCTAGGTCTGTTTTCTACGGCACCTGTGCTAAGGAAGGGTGCATTTGTTTCCTGTGTATGTATGTGAGAGAGAGGTTAATTCAACTTTTTTACTTTCAAGGGCATTGTGTCATTTTGGATAGTAGATGTACCCTTCTAAAAGTACCTTGCATATGTTAATATGAAATTAATTTTTATTACATTGCACTCACATGACCTTACACAATATAAACACTTCATTCATTTTCTTATATTAATAATTTTGTGTTCAAGTCAAAGAAGTAGAGAGATAAGGATGCATTATTTTCAAAATTTTCATTCTAAATATAAAAGCATGGAGTGAAAAAAATAGTTTTAAGTGCCAAACCACTTAGCTGGGTTTTCTATGAAGTATTAGTAAGTGATACACATGGCTTTAATTGAGAAGTGAAAGACTATTCATTCAAGAATGGCCATTTTCTTTAAAGTAGTATTTCAACACACAATTTGGCCCTCACTCACTGCTGAAGCCGTCACCTCCTTCAAGTTATTCTACAAAGGAATCATTTTTAAAGAATCCTTTGTCTTACTTCACAGCACTTACCAACAACTGACATATTTTAACTTTTACCTATTATTGTTACTTCAATTCACTGAAGTTTAAGGTCTATGAGGACAGGAATTATTGTCTGTTTAGTTTATTGTTGTCTTCCCTGTACCTAGAATGGTACAGACTTGAAATATAGTAGGTATTTATTCATTTTTAAAAAATGAATAAATGTGGATTTAGGAAAAAAGAAACCAGGGTCAAAATTTAGATTATTACAATAATGACTTACACTTGTAAAACATCTAAGAAATTTCAAAGGGGTTTTCTGTATATCAATTCAATTATACCTGATAAGAATCTTGTCAGACAGGAAGAAGAGTTGTTTTGTGCACATTTTACAGATAATCTACAACTTTTAGAGTTTGTGTGACTTCTCTAAGTTAACCATCTCAGTTATAGGAGGAAGCATGATCTTTACTGATTTGTCAGATTTTAAGACCAGTACTGGTGTTATTAATCTTTTAAGAATAAGTTATTTCTGGTTATAATATTATAGCAACTAGAGTTCATTATATTGTGACTACATAACTCTTATATTTTGAGACCACTGACATTGTGTCAACTGATGAATTTCCTTTGATACTGAAACACATAAACAAGTAAGGGAAGAATTAAATGGGGCAAGTGTTGAGTACATCTGTTGATTATAAAACACACACACACACAAACACAACCCCCCCACATGTGTGCAGAGGCTGTACCATTAGATAGTATTCTAAAGGGAACATATCACTAGCTAATAATTCATTACCTGCTGTTCTGTGATCAATTCTGGTGGAAAGCCTGCTGCTAACGCTGGCATTTTCATCATTCCCAAATCTAATTTCTTCTTTTTACTTCAACTTATCACCTCTTATCTTACACTATAAAACCTTTTCTATTTCGTGCCATTCAAGAACTAATCTCCTGACCTGCTATTCTTGCCAATCAAATTAGTCGTAACTAATTAGCATGAAAACAAATGTGATCATCGTAGGAGATTTTTGTTTCCTTCCTTATTGGAAAACAAAGTCTGTGGTGGTTGGATTATTCGGTAAGTAGCATAATAGGTAATTCCCATTTCTAAAGCTATTTAAAAGCCAAAGGTGGTTTCAGTTATTCACCAAATATGTATATCTCATGTGTTAACCAGTGACAGTACAAAACGACAAAAGAATAATGGAATTTCTCAATCAACTCAGCTCTATTATATACAATGCAGAGATGTGCTCTTCACACTAAAACAGACAATGAATACACATTGTGCGACACGCAAGGCTTAAAAATAGAGATCTGTGGGCGGCCAAGTATCTGCTGTGACAAAGATCTGATCTACTAATTATCTGCAACACGTTTTGGGTCCCACGACTGCTACCCCAATCTTTTCACAATTCACCAGAGGGTGATTTTGGCAGGTTGTCAGCAGGCAAACAGGGAAATGAGTTGGGAAACATTAATAAAGGTTGAAAACAACAGCTTTTCATGCTTTGAGCTCATCATTCAAGTATAACAAAAACTGTAAGATGAGGAATGGGGACAATAGGCCGAGAAGATAAGAAAGAAGCAACCATTTAAATGACTATAAAGTTATATTTGTGAACCTCTTGTCAAATGTGTCTGTTGTAGCTTTTTCTTGAAGTTTTCTTATACTTTTTCTTTTTTAGAAAATCAACGAACGAATATGCACTCTCTATAATAGTGAAACACTTCTCCTCCTAGATACAGCAAAATCTTTGTCCCTTTTAACATAAAAAATAAAAACACATTATTTTTCCCCAAAAGAGGAACAAAACTGTAACAGCTATAAAGATATTCAGAAGAACAGAACCAGAGAATAATGTGGAAACTAGCTTTGCTATGACTGATAAGAATAATTCCATTAACAAGACAGTAGTCCTAATGCCTTGAACTCACTTTTCTGAGGCACAATTAACCAAAAAGTGGCAAGGCTAAAAGTATATTTCAAGCCTTCCAGATCTTAATTCTGTGCCCCTGACACTGTGTCACCACTCTTCATCCATGTCTTTTATTTGCTACACAGATGCTTGTGCATTTATTCTCAATACAACCCACAAAAGTGCCCCCTTACTATTAATCAAATGATCTTCTAATATCATTGAGTAGGCATTTGCCAGGACACAGGACTGGGAATTGGGAGACTTCAGCTATAATATCAGTGTTCAGTAATCTGTGGTCACTGCACACCTCACTTAATTTCTATTTCTCCACCTCCTTCTTAGACCTTTCTTTGGTCCAACAAACATCTCACTTAGCATCTCCACTTGGCTATCTCACAGGCATATCAGCTTTACCATATCCAGAACTGAAATCTTGTTCTATTACCCCTCATTCTGTTTTCCCCCCAGCCTTTTCCATCTCAGTAAATAACATCTCAATAAGAAACACTCCGTAGCTCGAGACAAAAAATTTAGAGCAATTCTTTATGACACACTCTCCCTAAATCCCAATATTAAATATTTTCTCAAATTATCTATATTCTGCTACCATAAGCCTATTCCAAGCCTGAATACCTGGTTTGATACTATTAATATCATGTTCCACTTCCCTCTCCATACCATTCTCTACATAGTACTGTACTTAAAATTTATTTAAAAATGTAAATTGGATCATGTAATCACTTGCTTAAAGTCCATGAAAGTCTCCTAATTACTCTTAAAATAAAATTCAAATTCCTTTTTATTTAGGTCTATCGAGTCTCATCTTGTGCCACTCTTGCCTTCGTTGGCAATGCTCCTGACATACTGGTCTTTTTTCAGTTCCTTACTTGTTCCAAGTTGTTTCCTATCTCAGGGCCTTTGCACATGCTCTTTCTTCTGCCCAGATCACTTTCTCCATTGCCCCACATAGCTGGTTCATTCTCATCATTAGGCTAAATATAACTTCTTAAAAGAGGTCTCCATTGTCCCATCCAATCTAAAATAAGCCTCCATCCCCTTATTCACTCTCAGCGTCACCAATAATTCTCCTTGGTAACACTCTATTATTTTGCTAGGGTTGCTGTAACAAAATACCACAAACCAGGTGACTAGACATGTACTGTTTCACAGTTCTGAAGGTTAGAATCTTGAGATCAAGGTGTCAGCAGAGTTGGTTCCTTCTGAGAGCTGTGGGGAAGACCGTTCCACGCTTCTCTTCTAGCTTCTGGTAGTTTGCAAGCAATCTTTGACATTACCCTGATATCTGTCTTCATGTTCACATGGTGTTCCTCCTGTGTTCATATCTGTATCTGAATTTCCCCTTTTCATAAGGACACCAGCCATATTGGATTAGGGGCCCAGCCTACTCCAGTGTACCCTCATCTTAAATTAGCTAATTACATCTGCAACGAAACTATTCCCAAATAAGATCACATCCTGAGGTACTGGGGGTTAGGACTTGAACATATGAATTTTTGGAGAGTACAAAATTCAATTCATAACAAGCACTTTTCAAAATATATTATGTGTGTGTGTTTACTTATTTTTTTAGTGACCATTTCCTCTACCAGACAGTTTATATTTTACTTTTTTTTTTTCACATAGATATACCCAATGCCCTCAACAGGTTTGGCACCTGATAGTTGATAAATATTTATTGTTTTTCTACACATGTAATTACATGACTTATAAAGTCTATTACTGTTCTGAATTTTGTGATTTTGCTTTCTCTATACCCAGTTTTATCCTTATAATTTTATCCAATGCCATCCTAGGGCAAAGTTTTCAAAATGTAAACCATATGTCAAAATAAGGCAAACATAAATTCTGTTTTGCTCTATAACTTCCTAAATAATTCAAACCAAAGTATATATGCTTTGAGAAAGGAAATGGAAGTATTACCATAGTTCACTTGGTAATTTTTCAACTAACTTTCAATTTACTTTAGCTCTGAGGAATGAGACCTGAGAATAATAATATAAAATGTAACCCCACTATATATTACACTGCACAAGAGAAACTTGAGAGAACGTACCTCTACAATTCAAAATACCACTGGCTTATACCAATACTGTCCATGGAGGAATTGTCTTTCCTTCTTTTTATGTCCATCCCACTCCAACAAGAGCCCTGAATCCTGTAATAGCCTACTTTCTGAATAAACTGAATCCTGCATTTATTATAAATTTCCTCAGCCTTCTCTTACTCTCCCTTCTTACCAGTTCCATCTCCTATGCTGTCAAAAAAGCATGAGTCTCCCATTTTAAGAAGGCTTGTTTTAAATCTTCCAAATCTATTATTGGATCTGGTCTCTCAACTCAACCTCTTTGATATTTTTCTTCAGCCTCTTTAAATCAATCATGTCACCTCTGCTAGACGAATCTTCCAAAATTGCCATTTTCATTAATATCACTTCCCTGACAAAACTATATTGGTACCATATCACCTATTGGATCAGGTTAAAGATTCTAAGTCTCCATTAACTAGCCTCAGATTGCTCATCCCTTTTTTTAACTTCCACTATGTCTCAAACTTAAGCCATCTGCTTTATTTTTCCAACAACTCTTGCCAATTTCAACTCTCTTGCTTTATTTATGCTGCTTTTCCAAGTGAGAAAGACTTGCCTACTTCTTCCTGAAAAATCCAGCTCTATCCAGTCTTCAATTTCCAGCTAAGGAAGTTCTTCTCATAGGGTTGACTCTTCCAGTCCATAAAATCTTCTCTGTCTGAAATTCTGTAGCAATTTTATTTGGGAAGCAAAGAGAGAAAATATATTTATTTTTAGTTAGATGAGTGAACATTAAACTTTTGGTTCATCTGTGCTTTTTGGCATTCTTCATATCTCAGTAAATAGACAACCAACTTCAGCACCATCCACAATTAAGCTTGAGCTACATGGAATCAATTAAGGTAAATCCTTAAACAAGACGGAGTTTATTTCATGTACAAACTATTCTCTTTATATTTTTGTCTTATACTCTTATTATTTTAATACCTAAGTACTCTCATCACACCAGCTAATGTATAAAGTAGGAACAATTGCAAGATTTCATAAGAAACAAATTACATCTAAAATAAACCTAGAGAAGGTCTATAGCACTTAGCAGAAAGCCTTCGCAAACACATGTCAGCAGAAATCACAGAAATTATAAAACTATAGAAAGTTCATGGAAAAACATTGAATATTTTTCTCATCCTAAATAATGTTTTCTCTGATAACTTTATTTTGTACCTAGCTGCTTTAATATTTTTAATCATATATAACATATTAAAAGATTAATATGCTCCTGACTCATGATTCAACTTCAAACTTACAGTGTAATACTGATTTGGGGAAAATGGGAAGCACAAGGATAAAAGAACATTAGTAGACTACAAAAGTGTGTTAATTAAGACTGCATTTCTTTAAAAACACCAAGAATAATCTCACCCACATAAAGAACACATTATCCATAGCTTATGTAAAGTGGAAATACATTAAATGCTGGGCATGTATTCAACAATATTAACTTTGTGATGCTTATGAAAACTGTGAAAAGTGTAAAATTTTACACTTTTGATTTATTGTTCAGTCTGTCTTCCATACTAGACTGTCAACTTTCTGAAGGTAGTGGCCATGCCTGTGTTCTTTAGTATTCAATCCCATCATACAGACCCAGGTGGCCAATACTAAGGTTACTAGCCACATGTGGCTATTGTACACCTGAAATATGTCTAGTTCAAATTGACTTATAACTAAAACACACTGAATTTTGAAGTCTTAGTAAAAAATTACAGTATATCAATAATTTTTATGTTGAAATAATACTGTACATATATTGTGTTAAATAAAATTTACAAAAAAATAAAATTTACCTGTGTCTTTTCTACTCTTCTTAATGTGGAAGTTACAAAATTTTAAATTGCACGTGTGGCTTAAATTATATTTCTGTTGGACTGTGCTGATCTCGACTGTGCATAACACTTCAATAAAGCCCCCTTATATGAATAAGTGAACACATTTCATAATAAGTAGCTGTATCTTGCCTCAATTATTTATTGTCAGTTTATAATATTAACTGTTTAAAACCATATTTTAAAATTTATTTTTAAATATTTATTTTGCCTGCGCTGGGTCTTAGTTGTGGCACACGGGATCTTTGTTGCGGCATGTGGACTTCTTAGTTGCGGCATGTGGACTCTTAGTTGCAGCAGGCGTGTAGGATCTAGTTCCCCGACCAGGGATCGAACCCCAGCTCCCTGAATTGGGAGCACAGAGTCTTACCCACTGGACGAGGGAAGTCCTTAAAACCGTATTTTTTTTAATTCTAGAAAATTTCAATTTTATGCTCAAAAAATCTGACTTTTTTTCCAATATACTACTATGTTTCACATTATTTATACCATGCAGCACAAATAAATTTTATTTTTTTCTAGGCTGTTCACGTGACACATTAAAACATGTCTGTTTAAAATAAAATCCAAATTTTCAATTTTCCACATAAACCAAACAACATATTTCATACTTAATTTAAAATTGGATTACTATTTTCTTTGAATTGACTAGATGTTTTGACATTGTTAATCTTTTTGGTGATACATACTATCATATTTACAACAAATATTTACCAATATACCTTGAAATAAAGGTATATGCCAATATATCCCCCAGCAAGGTTGTTCTGCCTCCACTCTGTTCTACAGACAGCTTGCTCACTGACACACAAGTTCTACTACCAAGAACCAGCCTATTCACCTATGTTAGTCCTTACAGGCAAGACCAAAGCTCTCTTGAATACTAAAATTTAATAGAGCTTGGGAAAGTCTAGCCTAAGAATAATTAAATTAAGAATTACAGTTAGAGCCTGTTTTTGAGCACACCATATTGCCATCTGCTTCTCCTCTACCTTAGGCATCCATGGTCTATAAATCAAAATTGAGATTTTGATCTTAATGACAAGAAATAATCATGGACCCTGACAGAATGCAAAAGCAAGAGGAGCTTTCCAGTAGCACAAAGATATAGAACTTCTTTTTTTTTTTTTTTTTTTTTAGTTAATTTATCTATTTAATTTTGGCTGTGTTGGGTCTTCGTTTCTGTGCGAGAGCTTTCTCTAGTTGCGGCAAGCGGGGGCCACTCTTCATCGCGGTGCGCGGGCCTCTCACTGTCGTGGCCTCTCTTGTTGCGGAGCACAGGCTCCAGACGCGCAGGCTCAGTAGTTGTGGCTCACGGGCCTAGTCGCTCCGCGGCATGTGGGATCTTCCCAGACCAGGGCTTGAACCCGTGTCCTCTGCATTAGCAGGCAGATTCTCAACCACTGTGCCACCAGGGAAGCCCAGATATAGAACTTCTAAGCAGCATTTTTTTCTCCAGAAAATTTTAGAACTGGCCAGTGAAATCTAGCCCAACCCTCTTATTTTACAAATGAATCAACAGATGCCTTGAGAGGTTGAGACTGCTCATTGTTCAGAGTGAGATCACTGTGAGCCTCATCTAATTCTCTTCCCTTTGTAGCACATGATCCTCCTTTCACCCTGAATTTATTTCATAAGACACATCCATATTGACTAACTGAACTGGGTTTCAAACAAGACATCAAAATTCCTCAAACTTAGCATATAAGAGAAATAATCAGTAGAAAAGAACAAAGATTGCTTAAATTCAATGAGAACAGTGAAATAAATGATGGCAGCCATAGATAATAACAAATCACTTTTTTTAGCGTGATAACTTCCAAGGATACCATTTTCATTTTATTTTTTTATACTTCCGAGCATGTACACATTTTTCCTTCTGTATTTATGAGTACATTTTCCCTAATTACAAACTAAAATCATATGCACTGGAGGCACTCTGAATCCTCATACCTTTCCTCCTTCTACTCTTTAAACTCTTTAGAATTATTATTTCTAATCGTCATCTATGGGTATCTTATATGATTTTTAATACTTTAGGCAATCCTCCTTTATGACTAGATTGTGATTACAAGTGTTTTGAGAACAGCTACTATGCTTTATAAATCATTATTGTCCTAAGAGACTTTCACCAGAGGTCTAATACTCAGCAGAGTGCATTTTGCATATTAGACAATCAATAGATGCAAGTTGATTGACTTATGATTCACTGAGTTTGTGAGAGGGAGATTAACATGTTCCAGATGCTGAAGGCAAGATGTGTGTGGTTGGTATTAGCAATTGGCAATACCTATTGTTGATTATGTGTCATAAGGACCCCTGATCAAATACAGAAGTGAGGAGCCAGGCTACGCAGCTCTCCATGCTAGGGTTCTATAACGTTTACACAAACTCTGTGGCCTCACACCTCTTGCACTGTTTTTCTGGATTACAGGTCATAGCACTTTACAGACAATGTCATATTTACCTTTACAGTGTTCTCTGATTGTTGAGAAGGGGCTAATGCTTAGCCCATTTCCCTCTATTACCACAGGGAAAAATATAAGCAAAGAGAGCCTGAATCATTTATACAATGCTGCACCATAAGGCAATGAAAGAGGCAGGTGCAGGTCTCAGATGGTTGTCCAAGTCCAAATTCCACGCTCTATCTGCTAGATAATCCTGCTTTCCCTCTCAATAGAATATTTCCCTAGATAGTTCCTGAAACATTTATAGCAGAAGCCTGCAGAGTGACTGTTATAGAAGTTTGTGGAAAACTTCCAGGCATCTAAAAATGTAAGAAACAGCCATATTTCACTTTGGGTATTCACATTTGAGAAGTGATGTGGGTTTTTTTTCTCCCCTCAAATATTCAAAAGTTTGATCTAAGGCAAAAGTTTTACTATTCCTCCCTAAAGTGGAGGAGTGAAAACACCCATGAATTTTCATCAGTTTGCTCTAGGCAGAAATTTGCCAGTTTGCAGGAAAATGGCTTAAAAATTGAAGCTGAGATGAAATACTTGAACTTCTTGTGTGAACCTATGAAAGTAATATTTTTCTTTATCAGCTGATATGAAGGTTTGCACGACCCTACATTACTTCAGTATAAAAGTGACTTTTCCTGTCTGAAATGTCACAAAACTGTTTGCATTCTTCAGAACACATTCATAAAAAGATCCTCGTCCCCTTAATTTTGGCATATGCCATCATTTCCCTTTTATTCTTTATCTATTCCCATATTTAACAGAAGTTCCCTATAACTAACTTCCTATATCCTTCACTATGAGGTACACTTTGGGAGGAGTGGTAAATGGGATAAAACTGGAAAACTTTCTCAGGGTATCAAACCCCGCAAAGGCCAGAAACTTGCCTCCTATCTAGCTGGAAACCATAATCATATTGAATGCAGTTGAGCCCCTGACTGAGTTGCATGCTGAAATATACATGTTGGGTTGGCATTTGCCCAGATCATCAACTACATCGTGTTAACACGATGCTCATTTAGGCCATTTGGATGTCAGCAATAATTACCACGGGCAAAGGCACTTATGCTGCAGTGTGGTTCTCCCACTAATGGGACCAGAAGGATCCGTTTGATGACACCTTGCTCTACTTATTTCTTTGTCACCCCCAGCTGGTGAGTCAGTTTTACCTTTATGGCATGTATTTAATTAAACCCATTTCTCAAAGATATTTTTCATTTCAGACCAACAAATATTTCTGGAGGCATCAACTACCTGAAAGCTGCTATAATAGATGCTGTAAAATATTTACGCTGATAATGATATTAGTAATGTAAACATGAATTTATAAATCCATCCAATCACAGGCATCTATTTGTTCAAGAAATTAGTTAGCATTGTAAGATGTGTGCTTCCTGTTTAACTGACTTATGGATGAAGGACGCAATAATCCTTTCACTAATATTCTCCTTCTGCAAACCATCTTGTGAGCTTTCTTAATTATTAGAATTTGAAGCCAATGAAAAGATTAAACAAAGTGGACATATCAGAATGTTGAAGCAAGTGGAGGTTTTGACTTTCATTATTTTTTGACTCATACATATCTCTACTTCACTTTCCAATATAGATCCTGCCTTAGAAGTATTCTGTTGTCAGACAGGCATGTGTTTCTTAGTTGCTTGTTTAATAATTGTGGGGAAATTGTACATATTCACATGCTCTTGTTGGCTGATCCTTCCTGTCTTATATTAAGGAAGAAAGAATTGAAAGGTTGCTGGGTGGATTAGGTGCACTGCTTATCATTACTCAATGAAGAAAAGCCAACCGGTATTTACAAGAAGCAAGAAATACTCATGGCCTTATTAGTATTACGAAGCAGTCTAGATTTAGGATACAGTTTACTTAAATGCCACAAATTGACCTATGTTTCAACACCAATGTGTACTGAAGGTTCTCTGAGAAGCAGATGCCAAGACAAGATCAGATGGGCACGAGATTTGTTAAGGGGGATGTCTGTGAGAAAATTAGAAAGGAACCAGGAGAGTCTTCTCTCAGACTAAGATGTTTATCTGACTCTTGAGAGGACAAAGGGAATAAATGTTGACTGGAAGAAGGTAGATCTAAGAAATCTGGCAAGGTCAAAGGCCAATGGGAAGGACTGAGCCAAAGTGGCCCATTAGAGGAGTTCTGCATCTCCAGTAATGACCTAGCCTGCTGCTCTCAGCGTTGCTGTCAGCATTGGCTGGAAACAGTGATTGAGAAGGCAGCCTTGGTGTGATAGTGGTGATGGATTTCAGAGCACAGTGCTTGGAGCCATTGCTGAACTATGCTCCCCTCAGTTGGAACTCTGAGAAACACAATTTGACGCCTGCCACAGGCCACCTATTGCATCACATATATCTACTTTCCTCACTGGCTGGGGAGCATCTTATCCATGGTTCCCATGGGACTCTCTACCTGACAAGAAACTCAGAAGAGGTAGTGTTGATGCAGTCAATCTCGAGACCATAAATGATATTCAAACTATCCCTCCTCTGTTATCCATTCAGAATTCCCTTCACACTCAGTGATCACCTCAGCGCGCTGTTGGTGGCACACCTCAGTACTAGTGTGACCCAAACCTTCTTTCCTGAGAGGTCTGTATCCTCGGTTAATCAGACCGTCAGATGGCGGTTGCTGCACATATCCATTCACAGTTACAATGGGGCAAGTGAGTACTAGGAGGTGCCCACCTGAACCAACTGGGCGCTGCATATATTCCTCCCCACTCCTACTGTATGAAAAGTAGCCCTGTGGCCTCTTGCTATCAAGGTCAATTGCCTCTACCAGTATGATGACTTCACTTCTATCCTGGTGGTCTCTGGGCACAAGGAATCCAAAATACCCAGACAGCAGCTGTAACATGCACTTCAATGGAACCTCTTATGTGTCCCTTGGCAAAAGTATGTCCCTTTTACTCACCAGGACCTCCAACTCTGCAAAACCCAGAGCACTGCGTATAGAGGAACAAAATCCCTCAGCTGGTCATTGAGAGTGATGGTCCATGAGGATAATCCTGCTTCTATTCTATGGTTCCCAGTTCCCTATATTCTTTCCCTTGGGGACACAGCATCACAGAGAGGTCTCTGATTTAATGAATACACTACATCCTGAGAATGGCTCCCTATAAATTCAGAGTGTTGCCTCTGGACTGACACTTTGTCTGGATTTCTAGAGGCTGTTCCAGAGTTCTGTGGGGCTGGCCGGTACACTATGTGATATAACCAGTGGCTCCCAAGGTCATCTGGCTTTACCTCACTTCTTTCATTGTGAGGTGCGCCCACTGTTTGGATGTTATGGGTTCAATATCTGAAAATTGGCTCACGCTTGGGAACTGAGCAAGAGATTTTTACTTTTTACTGAGGAGATTGTCCTTAATCCTCAGCCTCCTGCTCCTCTTTTGTTTCCTTTTTTTTTGGTTATAGTTATTGAACAGCACTCTTGCTCCCAGGGACGCCATGTTCCATTAAACATCTTTAACCGCTCCCTGTGAGTCAAGCTCATCCGGCTGCCCCTTTGACCTTGCTGATCTTTAGAGTAATTGCGGCCTCCTGGCATCTGGTGCCTAACTTTGCTACCTGGTTTCTAAAGACTGTAGCTGCTTTTCAGCCACATTAACACAGGGAGATCAGCTTGGTGCTTTGAAACCACCTAGAGGGGTGGGGTAGGGAGGGTGGGAGAGAGACGCAAGAGGGAGGGGGTATGGGGATATATGTATATGTATAGCTGATTCACTTTGTTATAAAGCAGAAACTAACACAACATTGTAAAGCAATTATACTCCAATAAAGATGTTTAAAAAAAATAAAGACTGTATCTGCTTTTCCTACCATCAGCTCTGGCTTGCAAAGGAGGCTCTACAGAATATCTGATACTAGTGTCCCTGTCACCAGCATCTTGATGATGGCCTTGGAGAATAATGTGACCTCTGGCTCCCTCTGTGGAACACATTCATCTGCCAGATCTTCTGGCCTCAGATAATATATCCACTCCAGTATGCCTGCTTCCCTCAGCCTCTTTATTCCTGCCTTTAACGTTAGATACCATAACTCAGATGTTTCTACTTCATTTAATGTTGGCCATCATTTTTCTTAGGTCTCCAAGAGCCACTGCAGCAGTGAGTTTACTTCGTCTCCTAGGGTCTGGGCTAAGATATGCCTTGTCCCAGGAAAGTCAGTTAACTGTCCCACATCAAGAATACTTGCTTACATAGTCTTACATTCTGGCCTCTTTAATGAAGCATCTTCAAATTCCCGTCACAGGGGTATTCTCCTGGCTCAAGTACTTATTAGCTATTTCTTTCAGCTCATTCATTGTATATAGTCTCTCTCCTTCTTTTTGAGGCACAATATGGTAATCCTGGGCCTTACCAGGTATCAGCCTGCAGCAAGAAATGGAGAAGGGGATCACCTGTCTCCTCGGGAGGAGAGTTTTTCATTTGTTTATCTTGTTTTTTTGTTTCAACAGCCACTATTCTTATTGCACATCTACCACGTGTCCAATCCTTCCATGCGTGATGCCATTCAATCCTCACAATTAATTACCACAACCAGGACCAGGACCACAACCCTCAAGAAACTGAGGCTCAGAAAGGTTAGTCACTTGTCCGAGTTCCCCAGCTGGTAAGTGTTAGAGGAAAGATTCTAATCCTGACCTGTCACATTCCAGAGCCCATGTTCTTTCCACTTAGCCACCAGTTACTCTTCTCAGTGAAGGGTCCTTGGTGCAGTCTCTGGTGTGGACAGATAGTCACTCCTGTGGAAATTCCTGATGGGTGTTACAAGGCCGGGTTGGATTTGACTAGTGTTGGTAATAGGAGTCAAGACATTTCAGGGATCCCAGATACTTCTTGGCCTAGAGACTCCATGTGCAGCAGACAGGCAGACTCTCACAGTTCCATGGACAAAAACTGGGGTTCCAAGGAGACATTCACCTTTCTGTGGTGTGAATGTGTAGGTACCCACAGGCACTGAATCACACATCATGCAATCCCACCAGAGGGCTATACAGTCCTGGGATATGCACCTACTCAAATACGCTCACCATCTTCACACACACACACACACACACACACACCACTCAGGATGTTGAGGCAGGTGATGGAAAGAAGGGCTCTGGCTAGGTCATATGAGGCTGGATGTGGTCGCATGACACTGGCCAGCAGACAACCATCGTGAGATGCTAAAGATGCTTCCACTGCCACTGCGGTGGTCACCTTGGGCAGCAGGGGGTGGGCGGGCAGCCACACAGAAGGGTAGGCAGTGTCCAATCACACCCACTTGATACAGCAGCAAACCCAGCAGCAAGAGCGAGCCTGAGGCAACCAGAGCAATGCCTACTGACAACATGGCAACCAGTGGCCAAGCAGAGGAAGTGGCCAGGCCAGCCAGCACCAGGATGGTGACCAGTAGACAAGGCCACCAAGCAGCACCATGAGGGCATCATTACCTCCCCAGCTGTGCAGCTGACACATGCAGTTCATGTCCTGCTCAGCTGAGCTCATCAGCTGCTTAACCAGAACCAGAGGAGCCAGCAGACAGAGCACAGTGCCAACTACCAGCTGCTACTTGCTCAAGCAGCTGCTGGTGGGGGAGAGCAGCGCCATGCGGGCCACAAGGCCTTCAGTAAGAGTGATAGCTCTTTCTCAGGAAGGTAGTCCACCTCTGAAGCCCAGAAGGTTCATGGACAAATGCAGAACTAGTATCAAGATATGCCCATCCTATGTCTCAGGGCCCCAGGTTTTCCCAGCCAGCACCCTGGCTTTGGCATAACAAAGCAGAACACTGGGTGATCATTCAAATGTCTCTGAAGCCCTGCAACTCTATTAGATCTTCAGCCTGTTGAATAGCTCTCTGTTTTCACTACAGGAAATAAGGGCCTCTTTGTAAGATACCAAAGCTTGTTAACAGCCCTTAGTCTCTTACTATTATCCCTCTGCAGGGCATAAATACAACTTAG
The DNA here is from genome assembly GCF_028023285.1 of Balaenoptera ricei. NCBI lineage: Eukaryota > Metazoa > Chordata > Mammalia > Artiodactyla > Balaenopteridae > Balaenoptera > Balaenoptera ricei. Next base: position 26,052,696 of record NC_082641.1, read on the forward strand.
AAGGAACTAGCCAAGTTCACTCTCTTTAAAGGCATTGTTAACAAAAAACTTTCAAATGCCTGAATCCTCATCCCCTATCACAGCATTGTTCTCCACGGAGACATTTTCCTGCCACCAGCAGTGAAATCCTTAGCAGTTAACATTGCTTTGTACAAGGGAGTATCATTGCCCCACCTACCAAACAGGACAATATCCTTCCTCTTCACCCACAAGGTGATGAGTAAGCCAGTCCTAAATACCTATCTTGTTTTCTTGGATAACTCCTGATACCACTTGTGTTATCTGGGTACTGTGAGAAGCAGATGACACCTAGACAGAATTAGATGTGCAAAATTTTTTTAGGGAAAACATCTGTGAAGGAAACTGGGGATGGAGCTGGAGGAGGGTGGGAGAACTGACAGTATGCAGGGCTGACCCTTGTGAGGGGAAAGAAAAGAAAGGAATGTCAGGTGCAAGAGTAGTAGAGAATGTGGCAGTTTTAAGAAAGCTTGGCAAGGCTGTTGGTGAATCTTCAAGCCAAAGTTGCCCATCAGAGGAGTCCCCCATCTCCCAATATCAGGCCTGACCTAGCATCCTTCAGCCCCTATAGCAACATGACTGCTGATTAAGCTAATGAGTTAGTGTTTAGTTTCATCAAAACTTAAAAGTAAAGAAAATAATGTAGAGATCTTCACGGACTGTATGTCTTTATTTTGCTATGTTTGTGTCATTGCTGTAATCCCTATATTCTCTTGTTCTATAATTTTATTGTTATTAGCTCTTTGAAGTCCTCAAGAATTTAAAAGAGATTTTGTAAATTACTTTATGATTAAATTATTATGTCTACATTGTTATGTAGAGAACCCTGGATGAATCAGTCTCTGGGGGAGGAGGGGAGATTACAACTGATTTTTTTAAAGAATATGTATTCTCAATTATAAATTGAACATAATTAAAATACTAAATTGTTTTGGTAAAGATTAATCAATCTTCATATGGTATTGCATCAGTACATATATCACTTCTACAGATGCACAGCAAGCCTCAGCCTTGACTTCAGTTTTTCAGTACTAGCTTTTTTTTTCTATTGCCATATTCATCTGTGCATAAAGCCTGGAGATAACTAATTTTACCTGCATCTCCATCTTTGATGGAATCTCATCAGGCTGTTTTAATTTCTATTGAAGTGCAGTGTTCACCACAATTCAGCATTAAATGTCTAGAGACAAGAGAGTGCCTAAATACTCCAAATTATCTCCGTTATAACTCATTTGAGATTATCATTTCACATGCTTGGGGTTTATTTTGTTCCTTTTATGATTTCAAATCTTTCCATTTTTACCTGAGTCTCTCCTATATATTTAGTACCCTATTCACATTATATATAAAATATGTTTCTAAAGGTCTAAATGTTTCTGGGGGGAGACATAGAGCATAAGGACTTTTGTAACCAAAGTTTTCTTCTGAGTGAAATTCACATGCATGTCTTTTCAAATGATTTCAGAGAAAACAATAAACCTTGTCAATACAGTGCAATTGATTCCAGTTGCCTGTTATTATAAGAATGGCCCATCTCCGAAGAAATTATCAAATCGACCATGAAGAAATCCACACTGACATTAATATTGGCATTAGAACAGCAGAAAATAATGTACTCTGCTCATTTTCAGTTGGATAGACACAGCCTTAGACAACAGACAAACATTTTCAGTAAATAGTATGGTGAGTTAATTTCCTTTGAATCCTTTATGAAGACAAGGGATTTATCACGAATGGAGTTCCCATTATGAGTCATGTTCTTTACCAATTCTCAATGCAGTCTTTGCTAGGTTTGAAGTATACATGAGCCAAATATACTCCTTTACTGGTTGCAGTATGCCTGCTTACACTCTCGTCATCAGAATATGGATGGGATCATGTAGAAAACTGAACAACCTATTTTTGGACTTTCAGCTTAAGTACTTTAGTAGAAGCCACTCTGATAAATGATTTTATCTCTCATTTTCATAGGTTCATAGGTTCATGCTTAGCCTTCAAGGGTGAAGGCAACTGCCAATCAAGGAATATACCCACATCCATTAGAAGTATAGATATAAAGGAAGAGAGGAGATACCCACCCAAAGAGCAGCCTGAGGAGTAGAAAAAAGAAACAAAGTAATAACCAAAGAAATTGAACATGTCTCTATGCCTTTCCATTTATTCTCACTTTATTCTTTATAATTAAAACCCATATGCTGCAATATGACATTATTGTGTTTCTGAAGATTCCATTTTTCCATCTAGATATAAGGCTCCCTCAGGCTAGCTACAGATTTAGGGAGGAAGTCTTACATGTCCCCTAAAGTAAAGGTCCTTATCTCAGTGTAAGAGAGTCATCTCACTTTCTAAAATTGTTTGCAAAATAGTGTAAACATGCATTTATCTGAGGGGAGGATTCATAGCTCTCATCTAGTCCTTATCCAATCTATAAAAACAACTACAACATTAAATAATATTAAAGATTACTGTTGTACTTTCTTTCTGTTTGTTTGTTTTTTTCCTGCTTCCTGTCATATTTCTTTCACTGCTAAGAATTTCTGCAGCACTATGGAAGTACTTGCCTTTGAACTTAACCTGAAAGTCCAGTGCAACTTCACTCTTCCTCCACTCCAAATCTTTGCTTTCAGAAAATTCTTGTATCTCTATTTCGCTGAAAAGATGTCACGTGATGTGATCATTCCAATTTAAAAGTGCTTTTTTCTCTGACAAAGGTAATTTCCTCTTTTTCAGATGACAAGTTCCTCATATTGTCCAATATTTATTTATCCACCCTAGACGTCAATCACATTTCTTCAAGTACCCCATGATCCCAGCTATTAAACTTTCTGCATTCCCTCAAGCCTCATCAATTCTACCTAGGCCTTAATGCAACTTGTTGAAATTCACCTTCTCCTTTCTTCTTTACCAATACATTCTTCAAAATTTATAACAATCAAAATGTCAAAGAGAATGAGTCCAACTGTAGCAGTAGTGGAGGAAGGCACAATTAAGTCTCAGATTAGTCTGGGAAAGGCATTTCTAAATACTAATTATATATATATATATTTATATGTGTATATATATATCTCAGAAAGAAAAATAAGAATATATTTTAATATATATTTTTAAACTTATGAATTAAAAAAATTAAATTTAATGACAAAATACAAACTAAGAAAAATACTGGTAACAGTAGAGTAGATACAGTGCTAATAACCTCAATATAAAATTAGTTCTTATAAATCAATAGCCCATGAATATATGCCTAAGAAATATCCCAAAAGAAAATGTATAAAAAACATGAACAGTTAATTCAGATACAAAAAAAGTACAAAGTTATATTTGTGTTGAGCAAAGATAGTTTGAAAGCCTAACCTATAAGCAAAATTAGTAGGTAATCTAAATGAAAAAGAATAGGAAGTTAGTAAAAACAAAAAACAAAACCAAACAAAAAAAAAAAAACAAAAAAAACTTTGATACCCACATACCACTAAACACCATACAATTTCAAAGTCATTTAAAAATGCATCTAATAATCTAGAAAATACTTATATTATTATTTAAAGCAGCAAGTTATAAAACATTACTGCATAGCACCTTTATTTTAAAGCTGTATCTATATACAAATCTGGAAATATATAAACCAAAATGTTAACTTCTTTTATTCTCAATGATAGAATTCCAACTGACTAATTTTCTCTGGGATTATATCATTCTATAATTTCTAAATTTTCTAAGGAAAAAGTTAGGTTTGTATGTTAGACATAAAAAAAGCAGAAAAAATAAATGTTATTTTAAAATAGATTACAAAAAGATGATTGAAAAGTCTATGATTGAAAAAAATTATTTTTAAATGGGAAATATTGTTGTTATACTAACTTATAAAGTCTACAGCTAGCAATAGAAAAATACTAAGGTACACCTTCTTGTTCTAAAGCCAGTGCTCCTTACAGATTTATGTAAACCTAAAAGGCTTCTGCTCAAAGTAGCTTATCACTATAAGAAAAGCAGTGATTTAATTTTAAAACTCTTCTCCATTAATCATAAATATTAGAATCCTGGGGAAAAAAATGACATGTAATTTTGAAAATTTGATTATCTTTGAAAAAGATAATCAGTTTTCTCTAATAAAATAAAAAGTAATTGACTGACTTTATAATTTTTTGCATAAAGATAAAAATACAAGAGGAATGAGAAAGAGCCTTGTAAACTGCAAAATCAGTGCACACTTATTTTATTAGTTATACTATGATATTTAAGTGGAATATTTTCTTCTTTTGTTACCTAGGACCTCAGATAGTTAATAACTCTCAAATAATAAATCAATGCCCTAAATGCTGTAGACTTACTGCATACTTTCTGTTTGGAATTACTTTCTTGAAAATAAGTTACTTTCTTTTAAAAATAAACTGTCAACTTTTAAAATTAAAAAGAATGTATTTTCTGGCGTTTAAAAAAATGCTATGCTTGGCACTTTTGATTGATTAGATAGACAGATGATAGATAGATAGATGATAGATAGATAGATATAGATGTGACACGAATTCATATATGTATATGCATGCATGTTCACATTCTCTGCCAAAATAAACAAGTTAAAAAATCTGAAAAATAGGTTGAAGATAATTGAAAAGAGAATGCTTCACTCCTTACCAAAAAAATGACGGATCTAGCACCAAGACACAGATATCCATTTTCTTGAACCTCTAAAAGTTAGTTGATACCAGAGCTTTGTTTTTCCCAGAAATCTTACTTCCTCCTGATGTTCCAAGAACGTGATCATTTCCCACACTTCTAGAGAATCTATGCTTTTCACAAGCTTTGCTGAAACTCCTCTAGTGGTATGAGCAAAATGACTGACATAGCTTGAGAAAGAATGCACAAAAATCACTAGTGTGAGGTTGGCCATGTCTTCCTGCGGGAACAGTCAGAACGTCGCCCAGCTCTAATAGAAAAGAAGGAAATAGAGAACATACATCTCGGCAAAGAGCAAATGATGGTAGCAATTGTACCCTCAGAGATGAAGGGATTAAAACCAGCAGTGCCATTACTCAAAAACACCCATCAAAATCATGAATGCTAAGAAATCCCAAAGAAATTAAGAAAATCTAAATATCTTCCCAAAGGGGCACATAATTTTAGTGATAGGAAAACATTTATACTTCATTACTCTTTTAAAGAATCCTGCTAGCAAAAGACATCAATATTTGTTTGAAAATAGGATGAAAGCCATATTTGGCAGGAGCACATGTGAAATCTTTCCAGAATGTATTTTTGTTCTCAATGGAACAACAAAACTTGATTTTTCTCCAATTTTAGAAAGGCATACACATATTTATATATGTACATGTTTGTGTCAAAGCAAATGAAAAGTGTAACTTTAACAGGTAGTCCTCCCTCCTCCCTCACTCAAGTCATTCTTTTCCCCTGACCAACACGCATAAACACAATCAGTAAAGACTTAGACAGTTATGATAGCTGTATTGATGCTTTGAAGGACTGTTTGTGTGTGTGTGTGAGAGAGAGAGAGAGGAAAACTTTGTCTGGTGTCTTTTTTTTTTTTTTTTTTTTTTTAAGGGCAAGGACGTTCAGTTCTGCAGACTCTTTTTTTTTTTAAACTTTTGGGTTTATTTATTTTATTTATTTATTTATTTATGGCTGTGTTGGGTCTTCGTTTCTGTGCGAGGGCTTTCTCTAGTTGTGGCAAGTGGGGGCCACTCTTCATCGCGGTGCGCAGGCCTCTCACTATCGCGGCCTCTCTTGTTTCGGAGCACAGGCTCCAGACGCGCAGGCTCAGCAACTGTGGCCCACGGGCCTAGTTGCTCCGCGGCACGTGGGATCTTCCCAGACCAGGGCTCGAACCCGTGTCCCCTGCATTGGCAGGCAGATTCTCAACCACTGCGCCACCAGGGAAGCCCAGGTGTCTTTTTTAAAATGTGCTTATATAAATGATATGTATCTATGAAAATATATAGTTTATAAATATTATCATGTTATGTCAACTGTCTGCAACTTACTTATGCTCAGAAATATGTCCTTGGGAACTTTCCATTTTGGGTACGTATACGTGTTCCTTTTAACTATACAGAAGGTCCATTACATAATACTAGTCGATATTTATTGAACACTTAGTATGTGCAAGACACTTTTGGTGGTTTACTTGTATTGTTTCCTCTAATTCCCACAAATGAGTTAGATGCTCTTATCATCTCCATTTTACAGATGAGAAAATAGAGTCACAGAAAAGTTCAGCTATTTTCCCAAGTTCACACTGCAGGGAAACAGCAGAGCTAGGTTTTTAATCCAGATGGGCTGATTCTTCTCTCAGTATTCGACATCATCCTTTATAAATGCCTAAGATTTTTTAAAGATATACCCTCATTAGTGGACAATTAGCTAATTGCATATTTTAAAAAAATAAAAATATACATTGCTACAGTAAACTTCTTTGTCTTAACCCTTTATGTACACAAATGAGGACCTCCTGACGTATACACTTAGAATTGCAATTCCTAGTGGAAGGTTACTTGCATAGGTCGTTCTTTAGAACTTAGTTTAAACTAGAGCCTAAAAGTTAAGACCCCTCAGCTGTAAAATCAGACAGACCTAGATTCAAATCTGTTTGTCTACTTAGGGGCTTTGGGGAAAAGGTCTCTCTGAACATGTTTATTCATATGTGAAATGAGTATACTGACAGTACCGCTCTCAAAATTTTACTAGAGATTAAATAAGTTAATGCACACAAAGAGCTTAATCTAGTGCTTAGTACATAGTGAGTATTCATGATCATTATCAACTTCAGTGGGAAACCTTCTGTGAATCCCACGTCTATTCCCATTTCATCCTGCAGTAGCTTATAACCCATACATTATTCCTCCCCATTATATTGTAAGCAATCACTTCTTTTTCTGTCTCTCTCTCTCTCTCTTTGGATTTCAAGCTTACTGATAGAAGGCACTATAGTTTCTATCTGTATCAGAAATACTGGAAGGTACCTAGTACCATTCATGTTTTATGAATGAACGATTAATGGAGGTGCAGAAAATAGATTCCTAAACTCCTTCTAATTCTTCCCCATCTTTTTGGCTATCAATCTAAAATCTCTTAATAATACTGATTTCTTTACATTCCTCCCATCGAAGCATACCTAATTTTCCTTTGTTATATTATTTCATGGGGCAATGTAATTAAAAAAAAAAAACTAAAGAAAATGAATTTTAACGGGCTGAAGTTTCTCTGAAATGTATAGCTGGGCCAAAGCCAAAACAACCAAAAATATTTGACACAGTATTCTGATCTGACCAAGATATGACAACCACACAGGCTCCTGCAGGCCACAAAGTAAAAATGTGGTCTCAGCTCTCAGATTTAGTTATTCACATTGATCAAAATAAGTGGAGAATGAGAAATTTCCATTTCACTCTGTGTTGTATAGACACAGCATGAAGTTGTTGCAGTTTGTTTTATTCTGTTTGCTTGGAGGAAAAGTCGCTTTGCTGTTTTAATAATACATTGAGACGGTTTAATGACAGATGGGGTTTCAGAACTCTTAATCAGCTTGCCACATTACTGGGGTAAACTGAGCCTGTGCAGCATAACAAAGATGAAGAGAAATGTCACCTAACTTACAGTGAACATGCTAACAGAACTTATCATATGCTTTCAAATTCTGTTTCATTAATTCTGCAAGTTTTTTCCATCCTCTTTTCCTGTCTCTCTACTTTTTACTCTTACTTCGTTCATTTGATTCTACCTCTGTGTGTTCATAACTGACTCCAACCCCTATATTTGGAAATTTTGCTTTCATTTGAATAGGAATTTGGGATTCATTCTTAGTAAGGTCAAATGAAAAAAATATCTGCAGCTGAATTTGTCTGCTGGCCAAAGTACAAAAGTGAAATGAAACGTAGGGAAAGTATCCAAAATGAGAATGAAAAGAAATACATGAGTGCAGGGAATTGGAAGTGGTCTGGGTTTCATCTGTCTGATCTGTGTAATTTCTCCCTTTTACCACTGTTTTCATCATCCTGTATATGTATGTTGCATAATTTGTTATAAGAAAACTGTGAGACAATTTAAAGGATGCAGTAGAGAGTTAGGGGCTGAGTTCAGTTCTCACATTCATTTTCTGTACTGGGCAGTAAAGGGTTCAGGTCACAGAACCTAGAGAGAGCATTCATCCAGAGTGTGATAATGGGATGTGGAGAGACAAAGCATAAAAGAACAAGAAACAGAGTTCTGTCCCTGACCAGATGCAAACTTGGAAAGAAGCTCTGACAGCTTCTGCCAAAAGAGCAATACTGTAAGGCACAGGCGAATGTCCAAATGGCCCAAACAGTCAGCCCCAATCCTACCACCATGTACCCAAAACACCCATTAAAGGTTGGTGCACAGCAGCATTGATCCTGTGCCCACTGTGATGTGCTCCAACTCTAGTTCCAAAAAGCAGCATGATTATTTCTGACTCCCCTCTTACGACTACACTAATGAATTGTTCCTTTAGCTGTCATGTAAGATTTTGAAAGAAATAATTGGCTTACTATAGGAAAGAGAAATATTAAAATTGCATCTTCAGTGTCATAGAAAAACCTCCCCATGTCATAATCAAAGTTCCAAAACAAAGATATAATTAGTTGGAGCTCTAGTGGAAAATATGTGTATGTATAATAAAGTTCTTACATTAAGTCTAGTGCCTTAGCACTGCAGAATTGGTAAAACTCTCAGCTGTAGGAGATGCCTCTATCTTGGCTTTATCAAGATGCTCTTCTCATGCAAGTTTCCTGGATTTTTTGCATCACCGTATAGTCAGTATCTATGACCAATACCAATCCATAACATACTTGGCATTTCCTTATATTTGTGCTGATAAATATTTTCATAGAGGTCTTAGTATATCTTATGGTCATTGTTCACTTTTGCAAACCTCATGTAGAATCTGCATTTTTTTAAACCTCTGTGGCTCTAAGCACAGTTACTCCTAATTTGATACACCCACAGCCAAAATGCATTGTGGTTCATTAATTTGCAATTGGTGTTGGGTAAATGCTCTCAGTAACTTATTACTTGGACAGGGTTGCTTACTGAGTTGCATTCCAACTACCCCAAAGTAATTGATTGTACTTAGTTCTTGGATAGTCCTCTAAAATAGCTTCCCAAATTGGCACTAAGATGTTATATACACATCTCTAGGTCAATGAGGTATGGTTTGCTAAAGCATTTATTCAGCCTCGTAATCATTTACAAATCACTTACTGAACACACACTTGTGGAGAGGCACTGGGAAAGTCCTGGGGCTATAAAGACATAGTTTATTCACAATCTGATGGAGAGAGAGATAAATGTGTAAACTAATGTGCATAACATGTGATAGATACTGTAAAAGGGATACAGCAGAAGAAAAAGGGGGTCGTCAAGTCTACTTGGAAAGAGGGACTAGTCATTTCTACAGTTCAAGAATTCCTGGTATACCATCAAAAGAATATCAGATGCAGCTAAAATGTGTGTCATTAAACTAATATATCGAATAATGGACAAAATAGGATATTCAGTGAGCTCTCTAGAATTCTGCCCTTCTTTCTATTCAGAAATAAAAAGTGAATTCATAGTTTGCAAAATGTTGATCTCGATCAGGAAAATAAGGAAAAATATTTGTTTCCTAGTATCTCTTCTAGAAACTCCCACAATCTTCTCGCCTTGGGTTGTGTTTTAGCTCCTGTCAGAATATAGTAAAGTCAATCTTTCCAGTGAATAGTTAACGGCTGTGTTCACCTCAGAAGAAAGTCAGGGAAATGTATGCATTTTGTACATTTCACCTGCAGAATTATATTTAGGGGATTAATTTTTGTATATTCTATTCTCCTTTGAAGTTACTCTTTTAAAAAGCATATTTTCAAATTCTTTAATCAATATAAAAATTTTAAAAATTATACATTAACTATTCTCTGTGAAATACATCTTGGTGCTACAGCCCCTCATGTTTAATCCTTCAAACAAATTCAAGATAAAATTGTAGAACTATAGTATTAATTGCAAATGTTTTCTATAAAAAGCTTTTGATGATTTTCATGTTTTCAGATATGCAAATTCCATTTTGAGGTATCTTTTTTGTTTTCAAAGTAGTCATCAATAGAAGTCATTCTTAGTTGTCAGACACGCAAAGATTAGTAACAGAACGTTTGTTAGCTGATTCATAGGATTCTCGAGTTAAGATTGAGGTGATTATTTATTGTATAAAATCTCTAAAAAGCATGAAATTCTCTTTCCTACGCTCATCTTCCTTAAGTCTATGAAAATTGATCAGTCGGAATACTTCACATTCTACTTCCTCTAAAAAATAAAATCAATCAATAAGTATTGGGTAGAACTTGTCTTTATTGCAGACATTTTATAATCCAATCTTAAGAATAAGAATTTTGATCTACAGATGATGATAATACCTAATGCATGGTCATTTGTTTCATAACAGTAGGAACACAAGAATTATTTGACCTATATGGTCAAATGAAGTTTTTGAAACCATTAAATAATGCCTGCACTTTAGTAGAAAACATAGGAAGGCATTTGAAAGAATATAATCACTTATCATGCTTTCCCCCAGGACAACCACTATTTTCTTATCCACACACAAAAAAAGCATGAACAAAAGCACCAAGAAAATTTCGATTACTATCACTTTCATAGCAATGAACACTATTATGATGTAACAAAAAAAGATAGTGAAGAAATCACAACACACATAAATGCTCAAATTTTTGCAAATCTCTTTTGTCCATTAAAGTTAATAAATAAATTTTTTTCATGGTAATAATAGTTACAGACATTGCATAAAGTTAAAATGTCCATCAAAAAGAAATGTTACCACTGATAACATGCATATGTTGTGTATGTTTTGTATATTTCTCAGGCTTAGAAAATGCCATTGAGATTGTGGGAAAAACAGGGCTGACACTGGGAGTGATCAAATTAAACAAAACCAAGCAAATAAGTAAACCTGGTTAGTCACAAAGGCAGTGGGAGCAGCAGGGACTGAACTGGAGGCAGCGAAAGATGTGCTTTTTAATCTTACCTCCTACTTCCCCACAGGAAATATGTTGATTCTTGGTGCAATCGGTTCCCAGAAGAACTCGAAGGAGCCCTGATGATTTCTTTACTTTCCAGGAACTACTATAATAATATTTTTTAATTATTACAAAGCTTCCACCCAGATGCTCAGGGTGCTATATCAACAATTAAAACATCATCATCGTAAACAATAATAATTAAAAACACATAAAGAGCACAGCACAAAACAGCCACAGAACACTGAGCACAAGCCATGTTGAAGGGAGAAGGGTCCTTTTGCAGTGCTCCTTATAATGTGATATTGCGTAGCCATTTTCTGAAGTTCAAAACCATAAGCAGTTCTAAAAGCATCATCAGTTTACTAACTACAAAATGCCTACAGGTTGATCTATGGAACATGGCTCTCATACTTGGGAGAATTACCTATTATCCATTGTCTCCTTTAAAATCAGAACTTTCAAAAAATAATGTAATGCCAATTAAAATGAGGAAAGAACCTGCCAACAGAGCTTCTGACAGAATAGAAAATCTTGGCAGGATTTTAATAATTCTGTCTCCTGTTTCATGTTCCTCTGGTTGTGATGATCAGTAAGCTGCTTAACCCATTTACGGTTTTATTTCAGCATCTGTGAACAAGGAGTAGAATTGTTTCTGGCACTAGAGAAATTGCTTTAAGTTGTGCAAACTAAAGATTCTATTTCTCCACCAAGTAATTCACATAACCCTCCCCACAAACCTGATGTTTAACCAGGAATACCAGCTCTCTGATTTGAAATAAGTATTTTTTAAAAATTTATTTTAAGGAAATAATTCAGAGACATCTTCTTTATAGAAATGCCAAATATATTTTTAATAAAATTAACTTTTTATTGAAGTCTTTTCTACACACTACAACATGAGCAAAGTATACATGTTTAGCTTGATAAATGATCAGGAAGTGAGCATACCTATATAACCACCACTCTGCTAAATAAATGGAACAATTCCAGCCTCACAGAAACCTCCTTTCTGTCTGCTCAAGTTACTACCTTACTTCCAAAAGGTAACTAGTAGGCTACCTTCTATGGCCATCTCTTTGTACTACCTGGTTTTGATATGTATGGAAATAGATCTCTACTGTGCCTAGTCTTTTACGACTCTTCTTTTGCTCCACGTTATGTTTGTGAAATTCATCCACTATGCTGTGTGTAGCAGCAGTGCCTCCACTGACATTACTGTTTGGCATCACTTAGTGTGAATATGCCACAATTGACTTGGTCATACCAGGTTTTCGGCTGCTCTTATGAACATTCCCATACATGTCATTGAGTGTACGCAGGTTTTCATTTCTGTTAGGTACACACCCATGGTAGAATTGCCTGGTCATAGAATTTGTGCACCCAAACGTTCTGCTTTAGTAGATATTTCCATTCAGTTTTCCAAAGTGGTTGGCTCGTTTTACATAACCACCATCTGAATGGAAGAGTTCTAGTTGCTCAATATCCTTATCAAGAATTTTCATTTTCAGCTTTTAAATTTTTTAACTTCATTTTAAGTTAATTCATTCGGTTTCATTTTTCATATTACCTCATTAGGGTTTTAATTTGAATTTCTGATGACAAATGATATTGAGCAATTCAGCATATGCATATTGGACATTTGAATATCTTCTTTTGCGAAATGCCTCTTCAATAATTTTGCCCATTACTTTTAAACAGAGTTGTCTGTATTTTCCTTAATGATTTTAAGAAACTCCTTGCATACTCCTGATATGAGTCCTTTTTCAGTATTACCAACATGTTCTTCCACTCTGTGGTTTGTCTTTTCTCTTTCTTACTGGTGACTTTTAATGAACATAAGCAATCAATTTTAATAAAGTCCACTTTAGAAGTCTTACTTTTAGAGCAAAGGGTTTTGGTAGCCAACTTAAGAAGTATTTATCAACTCTCAAACCATAGACATTCTCCTTTGTTATTTTTCAGAAGACACATAGTTTTACCTTGCATTTAGATTTACAGTTCACGGAGACATGATTTCTTTTTTAATCATTTGAAGTAAGCCTCAATATTAACTTTTATTTCCCCTATGATGTCCAGTTGACCTAGAACCATTTACTGCAAACAACATCTTTTTTCCTATTGCACAGAAGGGGAACTTTATCATAATTCAAGTAACTATAATGAGGTTCTGTGTGTTGCTTTATTTATCTATTCTTACTTCATTAAATTCTGAATAATTCCTGAATTAATAGAGTTTTATAAGTCTAGATATTTGGCAATGTCAGATTCCCCACTTTATTATTTTTCAAGATTGTCATTTCTATTCTAGTCTTTTGCCTTTCCATATATAATTTAGATTCAGCTTGTCAGTTTCCACCAAAAAATTTTGATTGGAATTCCATTAAATGTATAGATCTATTAGGGTATATTTGATATTATTACAATATTGAATCTTAAAAACCATGAATATGGTACCTCTCTCCATTTATTAAGTCTTCTCTAATTTCTCTCATGTCTAGCAGTTGTCTGTAGAGAATTTACATATGTTGTGTCAAATTTATTCCTGGTATATGATGTATTTTAAAGCTATTCTAAAAGTTATAAGTATATAATTTTTATTTTCCAAATTTTTCTTATATTTAGAAATAAATCTAATGTTTATGTTAATATTGTATACAGAAACATTGTTGAATTTATCAATTAATTTTACTAGTTTTTCTAAATTATATCATATGCAAATAATGACAATTTTTTTCTTCTCTTCCAATACTTTTCCTATTTATTTATTTAACCCCATTTCACTGGCCAAGATCCCCAGAAAAATGATGAATAGAGGTGGTGATAGTGGCATTCTTATCTCATTTGTCTCAAAGGGCAGCTTTCAATATTTAACCACTAAATAGGATGTTTGCTAGAGGTTTTCTTGATATCTTTTATCAAATTGAGGAAGTTCCCTTCTATTCCTAACTGCTAAGAGTTTTTATCATGAAAAGGTGTTGCACTTTATCAAATACCTTTTCTGCATCTATTTTAATGACCATATATTTTTCTCCTTAATCCTGTTAACTTAATCCTGGGAAATTACACTGATCGATTTTTGAATGTTAATCTCAATGTTGAATTTCCAGAATGAACATGCCAAATATATTTTTTGCATTTTCTATGAGATTTTCAAATAAGAGAAAAATGTTTCATTGCAGAATTAATTGGGCCTTTAAAAATCTATCCTATTTTCAACAATTTCTGACACCTTTTTCTAAGGCATTCAAAATTACCGCCAGACAGAGTTAACGTCACTGGTTTTCATTTACCCTCAAGCATGCTTTTGTAATGATCTGGGAAATTCACATTTTCTTTGTCCATTTCAGCTCCTATAACCTAGAAATCAGTTTCTGAATATCTTAATATAGAAATAAATATTAAATATTGTATATTTATTTTATTGTAGGAAAATGGGTTACTCTTAAACCAGTGATTTTTTAAAAACACTGATCTAATAACTGGTTTTAAATTATACACACATGGCCTTTGTAATAATCAGTTCTGGGGTCCCCTTTAAAACACTGATGAAGGCCTTTAGAATTATAAGTCAAAGTTGTCTGAGCTTTCTCAGATCTCAGAGTAGCAACGTATGCTTCAGCCCCTTCTTCCAACCTATCTTACACTTCTAGATGGCAAGTTTCATGCAAACAGGAAGATATGATTTATGAAAAGTCCATATAAAAATTTTAAAAATCAAACAAATATGTGTAGCCTTAATCACTCTAAAAACACATATTTCCTTCCACTATACCAACATTTGGAAATGGAAATGCTATATACTAAGTACCATAGTACGGGAGTACTTAAGTTGGAAGAGACTTGGCTTTTCTAAAAAGTATTTGGAAAAAAAAAAAGGTTACATTATACAAAAGGAGCAATAACTAACCAGGAAGTGGGTGAAAGAATTTAAAAGCAAGCCATTCAGAATTTTAGACTTGCCCCACATTTTAGGGGAAGCAATTAATAGCCAGTATTGGGACTCCAGTAATGTTTCATGTTTAAGTAGAAAAATGTGGAAACTAAGCCAAGATGTTAGTCTGGGAAGCAGCTGCAGCCCATTTTAGAAGTACACGCGGGCGGGCAGTCCATCAATGCTGTCACTAAGATACCAAATTTAGCATAAAACAATAAAGCTTGGAAAAAAATCTAACAATCAGGGTTTGGAAGCTCATCTTCACCGAGAATGTAAAGCTTGTGATAGGTTTGCTGTAATACGTTCATATGATTTAGCTCAGCTAAAACTTTTTTTAGTTCTTTGTAGTAAAATACATGGTTTTCTCTGAAGAAGACTTCTTTGAAGTCTACTAGCATAATCCATTTTACCTAATTTATGAGAATGTTTAATCAAACAGGATTTTGAACTTTTATTGTACCCTTCAAACAATGTCTGAGGATCATCTCCAAATGTTTTGAATTCCTACCAAGTAGCACTGTGCCTGCCATTTCCAATATAGGCAATAAGAAACCCTTATTATGTGATAAATAAATGTTTGATTAAAGAATGCAACAATTCAACTTTCAAATTTTATCTTTCAAAATCTTGATTGTGAATAGCCCATGGATCAAATTCATTAGCCTATATGAGAAAAAAAAGTTCATGCCTTTACTAGTACCTCTCATTTGTTACTACTAACTTTTAGGCAAACTTGGAGTCTGGGATCCATGTTTGAAACTATGTTACTTTAATAATGGAAGTAAAACTTTCCACATACTCTGAAGATAAAACATTATTAAGGTGCAAAAATAAGAATCTTTCCCAAAAGAGAAATCACATATTTGGGGGGATATTATTTTGCTCCAGTTGGCCTTACTAATTTCGCACTCAAATGTTACTTTTTTTGTGTTACTTCTTATTCTACCCATGCAATTTCTAGTGGGACACTTCAAGAAAAGGCTTTTTCCAAAAATTGAAGTAAAGAGGCTTACTTTTTATATGAACACTTCCTATAATAGCTTTATATTGTACTTTCAGAAATATCTTGATAAAAATGATTAGTTTCATGGCCTTATTTATTGATTAATCATGGGCATCCTTTAATTATCTTCATGTTATATTCATTGAGAGCAAATTGCTTTCCTCAGATTGTATAAAGCAAAAATGGCCAGTGTTCAAGCACTCTGAATAAAATTTAAAGGAATATGACATCACCTTAAAAGAACAAATGTGGTTCATAGCATCCAACAGGGTAGGATTGCCACTATCATCTTCACAACCAGTGGCTCCCTTGTCAACCCTCCAAATATTCCAGCATTTTGCTTTCTTTAATTATTAATTTAAACAATGAAATAGGGAGGAAACTTTAGCCACTTCTACAAGAAAAGCATAAAAAACTTCTAGGCCAGATTTTGTTGTTCTTCACACATTTCTCTTGACTTGGTTAACAATGGAGAATCTTGCTGGGAATTCTAAGTTCTCTCAATAGCAAGCGGAAAAGTTGATATGTAAAATTCTTTATTAACTAACTGGAATCATCTAAAAATCACCATGTCACTTTCATAATTCAGTTCAGAAATTTAGAGCTAGAGATAGGGAGCAGTAACACCTGAGAATTGCACAAAGCACTTCATTGGGTGTTCAGTCTGTTTGTACACAAGAAAAAAGGGGCACTTCCAGAAAAGAGAAAGTTTTGCTACTTCCATTCCCTGAAAGGATAAATGTTCTTAATTATATCTGGCACTACGTTTCAATGAAATGTGCCATGTTACTACATTTGAAATTTGTTTTTTTTACAGTGTTAGGTTGATGACATTTTTAGTCTTGGAGTTTATTTTTCTAGAAAGTTAGCAATCTAGAAACAAATATGAAGAATCATAGACTTTTTAACTGAAGAGAGGTTACAGATTAATTCAAATAATTACAACCATACTTTAACTTGTTACTTGAATTCACTAAATGTTCATTGAATGAAATTCTAAGTTGAAATATCTCAAAATAAATTCACATTTTTACTCTTCTAATGACATCTCCTTTTCCCAGGTGTGAACAGACCTAATATGCAATAGATAAAAGTTATTTTATTGTGTACACTAGATACTATATAAAGCATCTATAATCTATGTATAAGAACAACATTTGTATAAAGTACACATTCCAAGGAAATTCCCTGGTGGTCCAGTGGTTAGGACACGGTGCTTTCACTGCTGGGGCCTGGGTTCTATCCCTGGCTGGGGAACTAATATCCCATAAGCTATGTGGTGTGGCCAAAAAAAATTAATAAATACATAAAATAAAATGTTATTAAAAATAAATTTTAAAGAAAGTACACATTCCAAAGCATCATAACTCAAAATTTTGAATTCATAGAAATTTAAGCTATACTAACATTATTCAATTATTTTCAAAGCTAGTTTATATGATTTATGCAAATTATGCATGTTTATAGAATATATTATATAAATATTAGAAATAAGTACATAAATATTAATATATATAAAATATATTCCTAAATAGGATTTTTTATAGATTCTGTTACAGCAATTGAAAATAAAGCAAATTATGCTCAAAAAATTGAGAAGTGTTTAACAAACTGCACTTCACAATATCTAGAAATAATCACACTCACACATATGCCCTAATATATAATAGCATTGCTTTACCAGTGTTTTCATCTTAATGCAATGATCTTATTACTAGAAAACTATGTATTCTCTAGAAAGCAGATGTTTCCTACTTTGCAATATGCATCCTTTGAACAAGTTCAATATTCATTAAAGGTGAATTCTATTAAATCCAGATGTCCCTTATGATTTATCTATTACTCTTAATCTCATAGTTAAACACTCTGTTTCTTATACTCTTGTATCTTTTTCACATAGTTCTCATAGTTTCACATAATTACAGACTGTTACAGGCTGTAACTCTGTCCCCTTTTGTTTACATGACACCTAGTAGGTGTTCAATACATGTTTTAAAAATAGTATTTAATAAATTATTCCATTTCAGAAACTCAAAATATTGACTTCCTGATATAACCTCTCAGTGTGTCATTTATCCATCCATTCTTTTACATTCTTCTGCCATTATTTCATACTTAGAAGTCCCTCAAATTACAGTTTTGCCCATGCTGAATAATGCCATCAGAATAATGATTATGAATCAATACTGTCATCATACCATGCTTCTACACTAAAAACCATCAACACTCCCTATTGCCTATAGGATTAATTAATTAATTCAATCAAAAACACATTTATTGAGTGTTTCCTATGTACCAAAATATCATTCAAACTTCACGAAGTGGAATATAAGTCCCTCCGAATTTGGCTGTAATCAACATGTTCAACAACATCTTCAAACTCTGACCCTCTTGGATCTTACATTCTAGCTAAATTTTTCTTCTTTGCTTGCCTCCCTTATACATAGCTTATGCCTTCCTACTTTCCAAATTTTGCACGTTAAGACTGCTCTTTTCTTCATGGTCTACCCTAGTTTTTAAGACATGATCAAATTTTTCCTCTTTTATGAAAATTTCACAAACCATTCCAGATATGAATAATTTATTTTCTATTGTACAATTTCAATTGTCCTTTAATTACAGGCTGTCTTCCAAAATATTTAATTTTATTGTATTGATTTTTATTAGGGAAATCAGCATTATATAATGAAAAAATAAGGGCTTTAGCATTGCCCATATTTAAGTTCAAATTTCCAGTAAGCTACATACTAGCCAGGTGATCTTGGTTAAATTAATTTCTGGATGAGTTTCCTATCTCTAAAGTAAAATTAGTGATAACTACTTCCTAGAGTGATGGTAAGAATTCAGTGAAATAGCATTGGTACTTATTGACTATGATTTTCCCACAGTCTTGCCTTTTTTAAATATACTTATGTTTACTAATTAATAATTTGCAAGCCCTTGAGAGCCAAAGGGCTTTATTATATTTTACTATGTACACTATTATAAAGAATAGAATCATAGAAAACATTTCTTTAATAATGGATTTTTTTATGTCATTTTCCTATTAATACATTCATGGGGAAAAAATAAACAATGGATATAAGGACATGAAAGGAAGATGATACCCTATCATTTAACAATTTATGCTAAATTGTATATGTGTGTGCATGTATGTATGTATTTTTATATATGTTTAAGTTTATATATTATATATAATATACATGTATACTTGTATATATAGGTATGTACAATATATAAATACATATATGCTCTCAAATATGTATATGTGTGTGCATATATATGCATACATGCATACACACATATACTCATATACAAAAATAATTAAGGGCTTCCCTGGTGGCGCAGTGGTTGAGAATCTGCCTGCCAATGCAGGGGACACGGGTTCGAGCCCCGGTCTGGGAAGATCCCACATGCCGCGGAGCAACTAGGCCCGTGAGCCACAACTACTGAGCCTGCGCATCTGGAGCCTGTGCTCCGCAACAAGAGAGGCCGCGATAGTGAGAGGCCTGCGCACCGCGATGAAGAGTGGCCCCCACTTGCCGCAACTAGAGAAAGCCCTCGCACAGAAATGAAGACCCAACACAGCCAAAAATAAATAAATAAATAAATAAATTAAAAAAAAAAAAAAAGGCTTCTATTAAAAAAATAAATAAATAAATAATTAAGCCAGATAGGAAATTGAGTATCTTGGGTTGAAATATTTCTACATAGCACAGTTCTGTTGGATATGCATTTGGAATTAATAATGCACTTCCTCAGAGAGCAATGTATCAACATTCTAAGGCAGATTTCAAGCCTTCAGTTTGAAGAGGGCTCAAAATGTGTTCTTTAAACTGGTCAGTTTCAATTATATTAAAGGAAGATCAATAAGTCAGTAAAATATACAAAAACTATTTCTGAGATTACACTAATTAAAAACTTATTTCTCTAAATATTTGCTTTTAAAGAGCATTTCTGGATTTAGGTGGAATTTTAAACTTAATCTTACATTGCATTATTGATTAACTTGATTAAAGGAGCATTCCCATTTTTCCATATTTTATTTCCTACACTGAATTCCAAGCACACAGTTCTATGGCAGTGCCCTTCACTTGTTCTTTCCAGTTGGAATGCATGGCTAATCTCTTAGGGGAATGTTCTTGCTATTTATTATTGATTTTACAGTTCAAAAATGTAAGTGGGCAGTGAATGGGCTGGATTTCAGATTAGGGAATAACCACTAAGAAGAAGAAACCAGTTGGACACTTGTGATAAATTGCTATTTTCTGTCTGAACTTTATACCTAGTTATAGGTAGTTTACAGAATTAAGCTCCATATGGACAAAATGTTACTAAGGGGACTACGACATAACCTGTATGTAGTTACAGATGCTTCTCTCACTCTTTCGGGACACATTTTAGGAGAAACATGGCATAATCAGGGATTTAGAAATAATGAAAGGTTTGGCTTTCATCTGTTTTTCATGGATTTACCAGAGCTGAGATAAGAAAACAAACACACACAAATGTTAGCTGTAATAGCATTAAAGCAGACTAAACAAATGTTCCCTCAACGTGTTTACACACACACAGGCACATACACACATAAACACATAAAACGCTCATACCACCACCACCAGCAGCAGTTAATTCCCAGTATAGAAATAGTTTCAGTGCTTTACAGTATTGGAGAAAAAAAATGACCTGTTATAAAAGAATCTTGATGAATTCCCCAATTGTATGGATTTTTTTTGTCTTTATATTATCTAAGCTAAACTAATGCAGATGTCCCAAGTGCTGACCTATCAGGAATCTTCCAATTTATAATAATGATTTGGGGTTACACGTTACTATTCTTTAAAATGTATTATAAATAACATATCAGCCAATGTTCATCCAGGAAACTGAAACCACTAAGAATTTGAAACTGATAAAATTTAATGCAGGGAATTGGTCATACATATGATGGAAGACCTTAAATGCCCAAATAGGGCAGAGGAAGCAACACTAAGATTAGCAAAAGCATGAACCCACTTTTACCCACAGGCTCAAGAGATAATACAAAGGAGTAGATGATATTATCTGGGCCCAGGGCCCTAGATTACAAGGAGTCTGGGGCCAAGGTGGACCTTTCTAGCAGGAGCTGGACCCATGAAGGAGATACAACTATTGCTGGAGAAGCTGCCTGAAGCAGAGAGCAAAGGGGAGAAATAATCTAGATTCTTCCTTCTGGGGCCTTCCAGTTGTCAACCTGTAATTCTCATTGGCTAACCCTGGCCAGAAGGCAGCTGACACAGGGGAAATACCTCCTGCTGGGGTAATCCTCCCATGATTTTCCTTTCTGAGGAAAAAAAAAAAAAGAATTGATCTGAGAGTAAATAGGTCCAGGATCAAAACATATATATATATATATATATATATATATATATATAATTTCTACATTTA
Source organism: Balaenoptera ricei (assembly GCF_028023285.1). NCBI lineage: Eukaryota > Metazoa > Chordata > Mammalia > Artiodactyla > Balaenopteridae > Balaenoptera > Balaenoptera ricei. The sequence goes on from NC_082641.1 coordinate 26,074,117, forward strand.
AAATAAAATTTTATTGGAGTATAGTTGATTTACAATGTTGTGCTAGTTTCTACTGTACATTAAAGTCAATCAGTTAAACATATACATATATCCACTCTTTTTTTAGATTCTTTTCCCATACAGGTCATTACAGAGTATTGAGAAAAGTTCCCTGTGCTATACAGAAGGTCCTTATTAGTTATCTATTTTTTACATAGTAGTGTGTATATGTCAATCCCAATCTCCCTATTTATCCCTCCCCGCCCCTCCCCCCACCCCACTTTCCCCCCTGGTAATCATAAGTTTGTTTACTACATCTGTGACTCTATTTCTAGTTTGTAAAAAAGTTCATTTGTACCATTTTTTTAGATTCCACATATAAGTAATATCATGTGATATTTGTCTTTCTCTGTCTGACTTACTTCACTCAGTCTGACAATCTCTAGGTCTATCCATGTTGCTGCAATCATTTCTATATTATATTGTCAAATTTCAAACTATTTAAAATTCAATCTACTATCTTGAAATCCCAGATTTATGTAGAATTCCATCACCAAACTATAAAAAAAAAAGAAACAAAACAATTTGGAGGTTAAAGAAAAATTGTTTGCATTGCCAAAAAGCTTAGACACTTCTCCACAGGGAGTGGTCAAGATGGCAGAGTAGGAGGACGCAGGGCTCACCTCCCCTCATGAACACATCAAAACTACAGCTACATATAGGGCGACTCTTGCTGGAATCCACCTGAGGACTAGCAGAACAGCTCTTCTACAACCAAGACTGTAAAAAAAGAGCCAAACAGAGTCTGGTAGGAAGGAAGGAAAAACGATCTGATTGGTACCCACACCACTAGCGTGGGACCCAGAAGAGGAGGGGGATATCACAAGCTCAAGGATCTTCTCTGGGGAGCAGGGGTTCAAGCCATATATCAGGCACCCCAGGTCTTGGGGCTGACATCGGGAAGATGAGCCACCTTAGCTGTTTGAAAACAAACGGGACTTACTGGAGGCCAGTAAGAAACCAAGACTCTGCTCTTGAAGAGTTTGCACACAGACTTGCTGGCTCCCAGTCACAGGGCAGAACAGCAGATTGAAAACTGGGGCCCTGGCCAGCTTGCCAGGACTAGCCCAGCACAGCCCCCCAGCCCACACTGGGCTCCTGCTCCAGGCCCTCTTACTCCAGTGTTGCTCGTCACTAAGGCAGAGGCTGCCAGTACCAACAAAAGTGTGCACACTTGGAGGAAACAGAGCTGGCTCAGACCTGGCCCTGCCTCTGTCTGGGATGGAGGCAGCCATTGCCAGCACATACTTTGGTTCCCCCAATCAGGAGGAAGCAAGACTAGCTCCAGGGAGGAGACCTCCACAGCCAGCACGCATCCCTGCAGGCACTCAGAAGGGAGTGAAGCTAGCCCCAGGAGAGAGATTGCCAACCCTGAGGCAAGTCCTTGTGCACACTTGGGAGGGGGTGGGCCCAGCTCAGTAGTGTGGCACTAACCCCTCTGGCTCTGACCCAGCCTGAACCAAGGCTCATACACCAGCCAGCACTCACTTTGGGGTACACACTCAGAAGAGAGCAAGGCTAGCTCCAGGACAGAGAATACTGTCTCTGGAGCTCCCATGCCTGGGTGTAACTGGGAGGGGGGAACAGTAGGAAAAAGGTAAAACCAGCACAGATGTGCATCCCAAAGCCTTTAGGCTCCATCCATACCCCAAACGAAAGCAGAGACTGCCACCACACCAAAGAGGAACCCCACCTTCTCAGGGTTCTTCCTCCAGACCCTCAGGCGTCACCCCACCCCCAACAGAGTGGTGATGGTCCCTGAGCGTAGGAGAAGCCCTGCCTGGCACCTGGCTCAGGCTCTGGCCCCTCTAACTCCAGCCCTACCTCCCACCAAGGCTCTGGCTGCCAGCACACTCCAGTGGAAGAAGCAGCCCGTGTTCACTTCAGATTCATCTCTCCCACCAAAGCCAAAGGACACACACAGACTACATAGAGAAGTTCCCACACAAGGACACACCTTCAAAACCTGGATAGGTAACTGTTCACCTAATTTCATAGAGACAGATAAAGTAAAACAAAATGAAAAGACAGAGGAATATGTTTCAAATGAAAGAAAAAGAAAAAAAAGTAATGAAACAGAGAAAAATAATTCACCTGATAAAGAGTTCAAAGCAATAATAAGAAGAATGCTAACTGAACTAGGGGAAAGAATGATGAACAGAGTGATAATCTTAACAAAGAACTAGAAGATATAAAAAAGAACCAGTCAGAGCTAAGAACACAGTATCTGAAATGAAAAATACATTAGAGGGAATTAACAGCAGATTATGTGATACAGAAGAACACATATGCAATCTGGAAGATAGAATAATCAAATTCATCCAATTAGAACAACAAAAAGAAAAAAAAATTTAAATAGACCAGTTGAAGGGACGGGGTCTCTGGGACAACATCAAGCCTACTAACATTTGCATTATATGAGTCTCAGAAGGAAAAGAGAGAAAGGGGTAGAAAATATATCTGATGAAATTATGGCTGAGAACTTCCCTAACATGAAAAGGAAACAGATACCTAAGTACAGAAATCACAAAGTCCCAAACAAGATGAACCCAAAGAAACCCATACCAAGACATATCATAATTAAAATGGAAAAAGTTAAAGGTAAAGAGAGAAAACAAGCAAGAGAAAAACAGAGTCACAAACAAGGGAACCCCCATAAGGCTATCAGCCGATTGTTCAGCAGAAACTTTGCAGGCCAGAAGAAAGTGGCATGATATATTTAAAGTGCTGAAAGGAAAAGATCTACAACTTAGAACGCCCTACTCATCAAGGCTATCATTCAGAATTGAAGGAGAGAAAAAGAGCTTCTCAGAAAAGCAGAAACTGACAGAGTTCATCAATAATAAACTAACCTTAAAAGTATTAAAGGGTCTTCTTTAGGTGGAAAAGAAAAGGCTACAAAAAGAAATAAGAAAATATAGGAAGGGAAAAATCCTACTGATAAAGGCCAATGTATAGTAAAGACTGCAGCTCACCACTTAAATAAGCTACTGTGAAAACTAAAAAACAAAAAAAAATTGTAAAATCAACTGTAACTAAAATAAACAGTTAAGGAATCGACATGAAGTTGCAAAATATGACATCAAAAACACAAAATGTGGGGGAGGGGAGTAAAAATGTAGATATTTTAGATTGTGTTTGAAAGTAAAAGACTATCGGTTTAAAACAAGTATATATATAGTTATAGGTCAACATATATCAACCCCATGGTAACCACAAATCAAAAACCTACAACAGATACGCAAAAACTAGAGAGAAAAGAGCACAAAGATAACACTTGAAAAATATCAAACTGTAAAGGAATAGAACAGAAGAAGAAGAACAGAGAAGAACTACCACAACAACCAGAAAACAAGTAACAAAGAGGCACTATTAATAATCAGTACGTTCCTAACAATAATCACTTTAAATGTCAGTGAACTAAATGCTCCAATCAAAAGACATAGGGAAGCTAATCAAATAAAAAAATAAGACCCATCTATATGCTGAGGGGATGAAAAAAGATATTCCATACATATGGAAATAACAAAAAAAAATCTGGGATAGTAATACCCATATCAGAAAAAGTAAACTTTAAAACAAAGACTATAATAAAAGATGAAGAACAACACTATATAATGATAAAGGGATCAATAAAGAATAGGATATAACATCTGTAAAGATATACGCACCTAATAAATTAGAATCTAAATACATAAGATAAATATTAACAGACATAAATAGAGAAATTGACAATAATACAATAATAGTTGGAATTTAACACCTCACTTACTTCAATGGACAGATCATCCAGACAAAAAGGCAATAAGGAAAGAGCAACCCTAAATGACACAAATGTGTCATTAGCAACCCTAAATGACACATTTAGTTGAACTAAATAGATATCCGTAGCACATACCATCAAAAAAACCCCAGCAGAATACACATTCTTTTCAAATGCATGCGGGATGGTCTCCAAGATAGATCTCATGCAAGACCACAAAACAAATCTTAACAAATTTAAGAGTACAGAAATTATATCAAGCATCTTTTCTAAGCACAAGGAAATGAAACTAGAAATCAATTACAAGAAGAACGAAAGGAAAAACACAAACATGTGGAGACTAAACAATATGTTACTAAAAAACCAATGAGGAATGAATAAGGTCAATGAGGAAATCAGAAAATACCTTGAGGCAAATGAAAATATAAATCCAACTTTCCAAAATCTATGGGATGCAGCAAAAGCAGTTCTAAGATTGAAACTTACAGCAGGACAGGCATACCTCAAGAAATAAGAAAAATCTCAAATAAACAACCTAACCCACCATCTAAAGGAATTAGAAAAAGAAAAACAAACAAAAGTTAAAGTCAGCAGAAGGGAGGAAATAATAAAAACCAGAGAAAAATAAATAAAATAGAGACCAAAGCAACAATAGAAAAGATCAATAAAACCAAGAGGGACTTCCCTGGTGGTGCAGTGATTAAGAATCTGCCTGCCAATGCAGGGACATGGGTTCGAGCCCTGGTCTGGGAAGAGCCCACATTCTGCAGAGCAACTAAGCCTGTGCACCACAACTACTGAGCCTGCGCTCTAGAGCCCGTGAGCCACAACTACTGAGCCCACGTGCCACAACTACTGAAGCCCGCACACCTAGAGCCCATGCTCCACAACAAGAGAAGCCACTGCAATGAGAAGCCCGTGCACCGCAAGGAAGAGTAGCCCTCACTCACCGCAACTAGAGAAAGCCTGCACACAGCAAAGAAGACCCAATGCAGCCAGAAATAAATAAATAAATGTATTTTTTTAAAAATAAATAAACCAAGACCTGTTTTTTTGAAAAGATAAGCAAAATTGATAAGCCTTTAGCCAGGCTTACTAAGAACAAAAAAGAGAGGACTCAAGTAGACAAAATAGAAAACGAAAGAGAAGTTGTCATCAATAACACAGAAATACAAACAATCAAAGAGAATACTATGAACAGTTATATGCCAACAAATTGGATAACCCAGAAGAAATGGATAAACTCCTAGAAACAAAACACACAGTCTTCCAAGACTGAATGAGGAGATATATATATATATATATATATATATATATACACATACATACACACACACATTTTTTATTAATATATACATATATATATTATATAGTCTAAAAGACCAATTACTAGTACTTAAATTGGATCATTAATTTAAAAACTCCTAACAAACAAAAGTCCAGGAACAGACAGCTTCACAAGGGAATTCTACCACACATATAAAGAAGAACTAGTAACTAACTTCTCAAACTATTCCAAAAAATTGAAAAAGGAGGAATAATTCCAAATTTATTCAACATGGCCACAATTATCCTAATACCAAAACAAGACAAAGACACCAAAAAAAGAAAATTACAGGCCAATATTTCTGATGAATATAGACACAAAAATCCCAAACAAAATATTAGCAAACTAAATCCAACAGTATATAGAAGGGATCATACAATATGATCAAGTGGGATTTATTCCAGGGATGCAAGGGTGTTTCCGTATCTACTAAGCAGTTAAGGTGATACACACCACATTAACAAAATGAAGGATAAAAATCACATGATCATCTCAATAGATGCAGAAAAAGCATTTGACAAAATTCAACACCCATTCATGAAAAAAACTCTCAACACAGTTGGTACAGAGGAAATTATCTGGAAACATAATAAAGGCACCACTAACATCATACACAATGGTGAAAAACTGAAAGCTTTTCTTTTAAAATTATGAACAAGACGAGGATGCCCACTCTCACCAGTATAGTATAGTATACTATACTATTTATAGAAGACCCTTACGTCTCCACAAAAAAAACACAAACTATTAGAACTAATAAAGTAGTTTCAAGATACAATATTAACACTCAGAAATATGTTGCTTTTCTATAAACTAATTATTAACTATCAGAAAGAGAAAGCAAGAAAACAATCCTACCTACAATCACATCAGAAAGAATAAAATACCTAGGAATAAACTTAACCAAGGAGGTGAAAGACCTATATGTTGAAATCTATGAGAAATTGATGAAGATAATTGAAGATAATACAAAGAAATGGAAACATACCCAGTGTTCATGGGTTGGAAGAATTAATATTGTTAAAATGTCTATAGCAATCATAGCAATCTACAGATTTGATGCAATCCTTATCAAAATACCCATGATGTTTTTCACAGAAGTAGAACAAATAATCCTAAAATTTGTATGAAAACAAAGTAGAAATCAAATATCCAAAGCAATCTTGAGAAAAAAAAGAACAAAGTTGGGGGTTTCATGCTCCTTGACTTCAGACTATACTACAAAGCTAGAGTAATTAAAACCATATGGTATTGGCACAAAACCATACACATTGATCAATGGAACAAAATAGAGAGCCCAGAAATAAACCCACACACTTCTGGTCAATTAATCTACAACAAAGGAGGCAAAAATATACAATGAGGAAAAGACAGTCTCTTCAATGGTGATGTTGTGAAAACTGGACAGCTACATGTAAAAGAATAAAATTGGCACATTTTCTCACAAAAATAAACTCAAAATGGATTAAAGGCCTAAATGTAAGACCAGAAGCCATAAAACTCCTAGAAGAAAACATAGGCAGTCCACTCTTTGACATAAGTTTCATTACTACTGTTTTTGGATCTGTTCCTCAGGCAAAGAAAACAAAAGCAAAAATAAACAAATGGGACCTAATCAAACTTAAAAGCTTTTGCACAGCAAAGGAAACCATGGACAAAATGAAAAGACAACTTACTGAATGGAAGAAAGTATTTGTAAATTATAAGAGGTTAATATCTAAAATATATGAACAGCTCATACAACTCAATATCAAAAAAAAGCAAACAGCTCAATTAAAAAAATGAGCAGAGGACCTGAATAGGTATTTTTTCAAAAAAGACCTACAGATGGCTAACAGGCACATGAAAAGATCCTCAAAAACACTAATCATCATGGAAATGCAAATCAGAACCACAGTGAGATATCACCTCACACGTGTCAGAATGGCTATCATCAAAAAGACAACAAATAATAAATATGGCAAGGATGTGGAGAAAAGGGAACCCTTGTTCACTGTTGGTGGAAATGTAAATTGGTACAGCCATTAGGGAAAACAGTATGGAGGTTTCTCAAAAAATTAAAAGTAGAACTACCATATGATAAAGCGATCCCACTGCTGGGTATATATCCAAAGAAAATGAAAACACTAATTCAAAAAGATATGTACACCCCAATGTTCATAGCAGCATCATTTACAATAGCCAAGATATGGAAGCAACCTAAACGTCAACAAATGAATGGATAAAGAGGCTGTGGAATATATATACAATGGAAAATTACTCAGCCATAAAATGAATGAAATTCTGCCATTTTCAACAACATGGATGGGCCTGGAGAGTATTATACTTAGTGACTAAGTCAGACAGAGAAAGACAAATGTTCTGTTTTCACTTATTTGTTTGGAATCTAAAAGAAAACAAACCGAAGAAACAACAAAATAAATAAATATAACAAAATAAACAGACTCATAGATACAGAGAACAAACTAGTGTTTATCAGTGGGGAGAAGGATGGGGTGAGGGGCAACATAGAGGAAAGGGATTAAGAGTTACAGTCTACTAGGTATAAAAGAAATAAGATACAAGGATTTATATATTTCACAGGGAATATAACCAATATTTTACAATAAATTTAAATAGAGTATAATCTATAAAAATATTGAATCACTATATTGTACTCCTGAAACTAATACAACATTGTAAATCAACTATACTTCAATTAAAAAAATAAATTCAGATACATCATGTAAATGCCAATAACAAGTCCATTTTTATTGCAGTTTATCAAGCAAAGATAATAATCGCACTGAATCGTTTGGATAAATATACCAATTATATACTTCACATATACTCATCATTGTATCTTAGTGTTTATGTCATCATCTTTTCTTAAAATCAACATCATTAAATATGGAAAAATAGTGGTGGATTTTTCAAATGTATTTTGTACAGTTTAACAATTTTGTAAATTAAATATTAATACACTTGATTTGAGAAAAAACACGGACAGTCTTAACCCATTAAAGTGTTACTATCACTTATTCAGGAAATGGCTAATCATGTCAAGGGCAGATCATAGATTGATTTTTTTCTAAACCCTTCACAGACTCTGTCACTCTAGCTATAAGTTAAAAGGGTCAAAATATGGTCGATATTTTTAAATAAATAGAAAAAGGTATTTTCAGTAATACACTCTAATTAAAAATTACATTTAAACTCATGGGAATGTAATCAATAAAATAAGCTTGTGGCATTTTTCTGAATCTATTTCCATTATTCCCTGGTGTCTCACCAAAGACCCATTTCTTTAGAAAATCATTTACTTGAAAATAGTCTTATAAACTTCAAGAAGAAACTAAAATTTCTTACCTATTTCCGGTACTGCCATCTCCAATATATAACAAACTTTGTCTTGGCTGTATGAGAGTGCAGGAAATCGTACACAATGACAGATCATAACTACATCACAGGCTACCATGATTTGGCACCTAAATCAGTCCTACCTCATTTGACACATACCCTCACCCCCTTCAGACTACCAGGTTAACCTTGAACACCCAAATTCCTGACCCATCTTGGAATACCTTAAAAGACAATAAAGCAAGATAGACTACTATGATAAACCAACTGAAACCAAGAAACATAAACTTATCTAAAATGATAAAATTATAAGGACTAACTCCATTCAAATACCACTGTAAATATGGCTCTTAACTATACCCCTTGGTAAACATACTAGCAGAAATATACTGGAGTGTACTTATCCATGATATACATTCAGCGGGATACAACTGATTTTTCTTATTAAAGAAAAACCTGAAATTTATAGATTTATTGGTGGGGGGGGATGACTGGCTGTGACAATGTTGGAGAGGAAGGACATTTTGGGAACTGTGTTGGTAGAGGTAGACCTTCCCAAAGGAAGAAGCATTTGCCACAATAAAGCATAAGCCAGTTCCCTTGGAATGGCACTTATCTTTGCCCTACTGAAAAATCATCTTCAGAATATTCTGATGTTTGGGGAAAAACAAACATCCAACAATATTCCTGAGACTGGAGATGGGAAAATTCTAGCACCAAATCTTGAAATATTCTCATGTCGTCATTCCATCCCACATATAAAGTAAAATGCAATAATGGAATTAGAATTCTAGGTTATAGGGGATGCAGACACTTGGAGCTGCTTTCCATTAAAAGATAATTAGCAAGCCTAGAATGAGACTTATTACAAGAAACTCTAGGTGAATCTTGAGTCTCTCATCTGTACACCTTGAAAACATCCTTTCCTAGCAGGAAAGTGTATCCACTCTTATTCACAATTATATATTCATAATTATTAGAAATGTTTTAAGTTTCTGTTTTAGAAGGAAGTACAAATTTCGAGTAATCTATTATCTCTTCATTATTTCCAGTTTATGAAAAAATAACCAGAAATTAGAGATCCAAATATCATTTGATAATCAGCAAACAGAATATTCTGTTTTTAAAAGGGTCTATAATATTAAAGAAAGATTAATCAAAATGGCATGGTCAAAGTGGCTACACTGTTTTAATATGAAGGAAATAGAATAGAAAGGAAACTATTTAAGACTTTCATCTCTCAAGTGGAAGAAATTCTAAATAGAAACATTTTGAACATAAAATGCCTAGTTTGATCAATGAACCAGAACAAATACAACTAATGGAGGAGGAGAAAGAGGAAGAAGCAAAGAATAAGTAGCTTAAAAAGTTCATTTTTTTCGTCGTTCTTCAGACCACCTTTTAAAAATAGATTGATCTTTAAGTTAATGAAAACAAGACACAAACACAAAATAAATAGAGTAATAAAATCCTTCCATAATATGAAAAAGATAAAAGGGAGCACAGTGGCTTTCAATCCATAAAAGAGCATATAATAAATGGTAGCTTACACTAAAATCACATATTGTCCTGAGTACATCTATTTGCACATAGATAACCTATACTGATTTAAAATATATGCCTTCTCAAACTTTTATGTCCAGAGACACATATATCTGATGCCAAGAGACACATACAAAAAGTAATAAATCCATATGTAATTCCAGGTTGATAAACAACATGCATTAACAGATACACTATTGTAGATGATGTATTTCATTTGTGTTTGCTTCATGTTTTTTTTAGAGGACTACAATATATACTCATATATGTGTGTATATGTGTAATCTATTGCTACCCATTCACACTCAAACAAACACTTTCAGATAAAAGTGATGGTTGAGAGTGCGTGAATTAGTGGTTGCAAGGAAAGCAATTGTACAATAGAGATTACAAGATATATACTGGAGTATCTCTCATAGTCTAAAGCGAGCTGGCAACCACACTTCACTGGAATAGGAACCTGATCAAGTATGGATAATTTAGCATCAGCAACCTGTAGATTTTCCCCCTTGGGCTCTACGATTACTGCGACTTAGCCACCAATTCTCAGTAACATGTTTCTCAGTTGTAATTTTCAAGTGAGAGGATTTGATGAACCCAGCTCGAGTCACGCATTCAATCATTCATTTAGGCACTCATAAATGAATTGTGCATCCACCATATACAAGATAGCACAAAGTACTCGATATACAGAGGTTCAACAAAGCAGGCATGTGAAGGCCATGAGGGTGGGTGAACAGGACCACACAGCACAAACAAGGTTGGATAGGGCTTACTCTTTATGAGCAGAAAAGAGAGGATCTGCTGATATCCAAATAGGGGTACACTACATGGATATGATGAATAAGGTAAGTAGAGGTTGGTGAATGTGTTAAGTACAAAAAGACTAGAGCTGGTAGTTAGAGTGTAGTTAGTTAACCGGACAAAGGAAAGAATTTGAGGAGGCGAGTGAGTTGCCTGCCAAAAAATCCTAAGAAACCACTTCATGGCTAGATATTTGAACTCAATGTCTTAATACTATTGGTAAGTGAATTCAGGTTCAATTAATTAAAATCAAGCTTCCTGAAGGATTTGAAGTTGGAAAGAAAGATGCATCTATAAAAGAATTTCCATCTTTAGCCTAGTACAGTGAGTTTACAAAAGGTAAGTATCCTATTTCATGTTCTGTGGATTGTGAAATTTCACCAATAAAATACAACTTTGAAAACACGTGTTACCCTAAATTATTGTCTTTAATGTTGTGTTAATTTAAACTTATTTCTCTTCTCTCTCATACTGGTAGCTTTAAGTCAAGAGAAACTTGCCTTGAGGAGGCAATTATTTAATCCCACTTTCCCATCATATAAAATATTCTCTGTTAGATTAGAGAGGTAATAATTATTTTATGTACTGACAAAGTACCAGTTACTGATTCCCTAAACCTTTTTGTACAAGGCTTTATCTTTAAAATAGTATGCCACATAGCTTTTAACCTTATTTGCACTCTACAATAGAGGGATCTTAGTATAATTAAAGGGATATTGCATTTTTACTAAGAAGAGCTGAACCAATTATTAATTAATAGAAATGGCAAGTAATTTTGAAACTTTTCTATACCTCCCCTTGGCCCAACAGCATTATATTAGCAGAATTAGAAACCACACATATGGACTTTTCCAGTTAAATAAATCTAAGGCACTATGAGCTATGCATAATAAAGTAACAATTTGAGGTCCCTGTCAGTGCACATAAAAATCAAACAGTGACTCATTTTTCTCAAGAAAGACAATTTGAAAGATAGTCATCGTAAGATTGTGTAGTCTGAAACACTAAGAGAGCTGTGAGAAAGGTAAAAATATAGACTTCAGATTAATAATTTTAGAACACTCATAACATTGATAGAAAAGAATTACAGCATTTTACCTACCTAAAGGAATTATTCAGGAAGTAACTTTTGAGAATTAATTTATTTTATAAATAATAATTATGTGCTTTGAATCAGGGACAAGGTAGGAAAAAATACAGATGGTCTAACCTCACAGAATTTCCAACAATGTGAAAGGCACACCAAGAGGCCATACTAGTTCAGTAGGCTAAGAGTTAGGAGAAGGGAAGTATAAGACTTCACGTGAAAACCCAGGCTGGGAACTAAGCATCCTACTTGGGAGAAGAGGGTGGAGGCTAGGCTTCCAAAGCTTTTTGAAGCTAAGACCTGAAGGCTGAGTTAGCCTTGGGAAGAAAGAGAAAGTGGGTGGGGCAATGGGGTTAGGGAAGAGGGTTTTCCAGCCAAAGGAACCATTTTATGCAAAAGGTCAGGAGATCAGGAAGGCAAAAGAATAAGACTTGTTTGAAGTTTTGTTTGAAAAAAATTCAGGAGGACTGAGGTCTAACCACATTAAGGAACTTTACCTTTTCCCACGAGAGACGGAAATAATTGTGTGATTGCACACAGAGAACTAAAATGATGAGATTTCCAAAGGAATCTTTGGAAACATTACCTGGTAGAATATGTGGTAGGATGGGAAGGTAGAAATGGTTAGGAGGTTTTCTCATAAAGGTAGATGAGAAATGATGAAAGCCCAGTGGGACAGTAGCAGAGGGGAGGAGAGATGGACTCATGCAACAGATACTGAGAAAGTAAAATGGAGAGTATTTTGAGATTTATTTCATATGGAGAGTTAATGAAAGGGAAGAGTAAAAATATGGTGTCCAACTTCCCTGGTGGTACAGTGGTTAAGAATCCGCCTGCCAATGCAGGGGACACGGATTCGATCCCTGGTCCGGGAAGACCTCACATGCCCCAGAGCAACTAAGCCCGTGCGCCACAACTACTGAGCCTGCGCTCTAGAGCCCGTGAGCCACAACTACTGAGCCCGTGTGCCACAACTACTGAAGCCCACGCGCCTAGAGCCCATGCTCCGCAACAAGAGAAGCCACCGCGATGAGAAGCCCGTGCACCACAACAAAAAGTAGCCCCCACTCACTGCAACTAGAGAAAGCCCGCACGCAGCAACGAAGACCCAGCACAGCCAAAAATAAATAAATAAATAAATAAATTTTAAAAAATGGTGTCCAAGCATTGCTTAAGCAATCCAATGGTGTCTGAGACTCTCCGTTAGCAAAGGAGTACTGGAGAAGAAGGAGCTATGTATCATTATCTCTCCCTACAAATATGAGGAGAAAAAAAAAGCAGGCAGGCTAATGAGTTTCAATTTTGAAGTGTTCTAAGAGCTGAATAATTGAAAAGAGTCACAATTATTCAAGACGACATAAAAATAATATAAATAAAACAATACTGTCAGAGATGCCATACCAGAAAATAAAACACAAAAGGAAAATGAAAATAATTGTATAAATGAATTGAAAAATATGAGGTTAGCAAAGGAAAAAATAGATCAATTTGCTAATTTGAAAGGTGAATGAAGGAGATTTGAACTTTAGAATATTGATTTGGCCATTAGTTGATGTTATGCAAATCTGACAAAAATCTTGCAAAAGAAAACCCAGGAATGAATTTAAAATTAGGTTTAAACAGTTTCAACATATTAGATGTTTTAAAACCACCTATCTTATGTACTGTGAAATCCATCTCAGGAATATTTATACTTAAGAATATGTATTCTTTTGAGATACTAGGTGACAAAACAAAACAAAACAAAATTGGAATGAGTAACACTTTGTTAAAATAGAGATGTATATCCAGTGAGATATAATTGTCCCCCTCAGGAACCTAATGAAAAATGTTTTCACATATTAAAGCAGGCTACACATATTTGCAAAACTAAATCATGTCAAGCATAGTGTTTCTCTTTGAACTTTTAGGTAGGAAAATGTAGTATATGTTATGTGGAAATTATTCTGGCTTTGAACATTCACACTTGGCAAACAAAGATTGGCAAACGAGAAGACTGATAGCTCTCTCACATATAAAGAATGTCAAAGAAGAAATTGGAAAATTAGACAAGAGTCTGTATTGAATATAAAAAGGAGGAAAACTTCAAAAGAAAGGATTATTTCTTTCAGTCATGATGACAAAAATAAAATCATACAAGTGAATTTAATAATCTAGACTTGTTTCTTTCAACTAATTAAAGACTTTGTGTTTAAAGCACATGTAAGAATTATAAAAGGATAATTAAATTGATTCTGTCAATTACACAAGTTTTAAGTACCCACTGTGTACCAGGAAAGGCTCTGAGGATACAAAGATGAAAGGTATTATCTTTATCCTCGTGGAACTTAGAGTATAGCAAGGAATTGACAAGTAAAAAAGAAACTGCAGGTTATGACAGAGGAAAGACCTGAGGAAGCATATGGAAAAAGCAGCTAAACTTATGTGTCAGGGAAATCTTTTCGGAGGAAGTAAAGCCTTAACTGAGATTAGCAGGATGATTAGAAGCTAACCAATGAAAAAAGGAAATAGAGTCCAGGCAGAAGGAATAGTATATACAAGCATCCAACGAGAAATTTTACATGTCCCAAGCTGAAGTGTAGGAGAAGAAAAGGGTAATGTAAGAGATGTGACTAACCGAGATGAACACATTATCAATCTTTATCAGAATGTATACTTATATTTGGTTATTTTACAGATATTGATACTTTGGGCACAACAGCATGGTTTATGTAACACCATAATGAATCGGCAGTTCACTGTGTACTTCCCCAAAACAGCAACAACAAAATACTTCCAAATATCTTTCCAATTTTATGGCTAACTTATGGCCAATTTTTATTCCTGGTGGTATAGTAATTAATTAATTAAACAATTAATGTACTAAGTATTTGTGTTGAGTAAATCAGATAAGAGGATAAATAGTATTTCTATAACTTGTTAGCCAACTAGAGTATTTCTAGGTTCAGTGCTTTATCATTCTCATTACTTTGTCTCTGTTGATTTCTCTTCCTAAAAATGAAAGTTTACCAATAGAATCTCTTGACAATATCCATTGAACTCCTCTCAAATAGGCTACTTCTTCTTTAGTATCACTCACACCTTCCAATACGCATCACAGGCTGAAGAAAAAAGAAAAAGGAAAAGGAAGGAAGGGAGGGAGGGAGGAAGGAAGGAAAATTTTGGGGGGAAAATGTGTTCTGTTGGTGGTAACAATACCCAACCGTGATCAGCTTAAACCAAGAAGACTGGACTTGTTTAACACATATATTTGTTTAGAAAATAATCTGGAAGAAGTTGATTGCTGTCATTGGATTAGTGGCTCAACAATGTCAGAACCAGCATGCCTATAGTTTTCATGTCTTTTCCTCACAGTCACTAGATAATGATTGCAGTCCTGATCATTTTTACTGCAGTCACGATGGGAAGCAAGTGGAAAGGAAAGAATCAGCTTTACCTTTTCTTTTCAACAAATGAATAAAAATATTTCCAGAATCCTCCTAGAAGACCCCCATTTATGTCTTATTGGTTGAAAATGTTTTACAAGGTAGCACTTAGTTACAAGGGAAGCTGGGAAAATAATTACAGCTTTTCTAGATACTATATTGGTGTTAGCCAAATGACAGATGTTTGGAATGAGTGTTGGACCTATACTAATTTTGATTTCTATAAGGAAAAGAATCAGAAATTTGAAAACTGAATGAGGGGCTTCCCTGGTGGTGCAGTGGTTAAGAATCCACCTGCCAATGCAGGGGACACGGGTTTGAGCCCTGGACCAGGAAGATCCCACATGCCACGGAGCAACTAAGCCCGTGCGCCACAACTACTGAGCCTGCGCTCTAGACCCCGTGAGCCACAACTACTGACCCGTGAGCCACAACTACTGAAGCTTATGCACCTAGAGCCCATGCTCCGCAACAAGAGAAGCCACCGCAGTGAGAAGCCCATGCACCCCAGTGAAGAATAGCCCCCGCTCGCCACAACTAGAGAAAGCCCACACACAGCAACGGAGACCCAACACAGACAAAAATAAATAAATAAATAAATAAATAAATAAATAAATAAAATTTATTAAAAAAAGAAATTTGATAACTGAATGAATATTTTTAAACTTGCGAAGAGTGGATACCTGTAACTCGAATCCCCGCTCCCTTGTTGGAAAAATCTTTTAACCTCTCTGAGTTTCAGTACCTTCATGGGAAGGCAGAAATACCATACACTTAGGTAACATAGTTGTATTATACAGATCAAGTGAGATATTGCATGTGAAAATGCTATGTGAGCCACTGAGGACTATAAAATGTTATACATTATTATGTTGGGACTGTGAAAGACTAGAGATATGGATATGAATAACCAAGTAACACATAGTATGAATTATTTTAATTCAAATGTCTTTTTGTTGGGTGATCTGAAGGTAAAAGAGTGAAACAAATGGCCAGCTACACTATTTAACTCAATGCGATGAAACAAACCATGACTGGTATATTGCTCTTAACCACTTTTTTTAAAGCTATTTCAGTCACTGCATTCAACCCCTAAGAACAATATCGATATCAAAAGATTTTTAAACCATGTTTTTCTACAGAAAAATTGAAGCATCTATAATATTAATCCAGAAAATGTTCACTAAAGCCACTAAATAATCTGCAGATTTTTGAAAGTTTAGCATATAAAAAGAGGGTTTGAGGGTTGAAACTTTTCTATACGGCCTTAAATGTTTCAGAAGAAAAATAATAAAGCAATGAATTTAATCTCAAATATAAAGGAAAAAATTGATAGTCAATGTGGCTGATGAAACTTTCCAAAGATGGCAACAATTTCTCTCTCTCTCACAAGCTGTTCTGTGATGTAACCTTGTCACTCTGGCACTCAAGAGATGGAATCTATCCACCCCATTGAATCCAGGCAAGCCTTGTGACTGCTTGAATCAACAGGATATGGCAGAAGTTGCAGCATGTAACTTCTGATGCTAGGGCATATTAAGCCTTTCTACATCTATTTGGGTCACCTGTAATGCTCGCTCTTGGGATGATCCCTTTCATGACCTAGCCATCATGCTTAGAGAAGCTTAAACCACCTGGAGAGGCTAAATGTAGACACTCTAATTGATAGTCTCAGCTGAGCTCCCAGTCAACAGCCAGCTTCAGTTGCCAGCCATGTTGTGTGCCCTCTTAGACATCCAATTCAGGCAAGTATTCAGATGTCTCTGGGTCCTCACTTACACATGTGAGAAACCATAGTGAGAATCACACATCTGAGCTCAATCAATGTACAGAAAAATGAAAGCAGTGATTTGTTATGCAGTGAGAAATAACCAGAATAGTCAAAGATGAATAAACGTAGTAAACACTATTTCATAAGGCATCAACTTTCTAATGTTTATTGAGTGCCAACTATATGTCAGGTACCGTTGTGAAGTACTTTATATACAATATGGCACTGGGTATTCACACAGACATCTCAGGGAGTTGCAATTATTATCTCCATTTTACAGATGAAAAAACTGAGACACATAGAACTTAAGTAAAATGGGTCACCAAGCTAGTGACCCCTTCATTTGTATTAAATTAGTCTTCTTTAAACACATTAATGACAAGAACAGATAAGAAGTTACCTTGGGTGTACAGACAGCTAAGTGTTAGCTTCTTGTTTCTAGGATAGGTGATTTCTATGCCTGCCACACAAGGAAAGGAGGAGGAAGGGGTAAAGGAGAGATGGCTAGAGAAGGAGTAGAAAGAAAGTAGGTCACATATATGTTTTTATGCCAAAATTACTATGCAGTTAAGAGTAGTTCAGAGTGGTCCTTCATTCTTTAATTCATTCATCAAATTTTTAGTAAGGTTATAATAGATACTAAGTACTGTTTAGATCCAAGAGATGATAACAGTGGTGGAGAAAAAAAGCAGTCCCCATGCCCTCAAAGAGCTCACATTCCCATGACTACTAGGTTTTTTGTTAGAAATCTATCTGAAAAGACTAGAGAACCACCTGGAGAAATTATTGAAGACAGATCCAAGAATTAGAAGTTTTGCAATAGGAAGATCTTAAGCTTCTTTTCAGTCCCAAGACCTTAAGACTTTACTTTGCAGAGGACTCATATCCACTTTTCACAGTCTGATAATCTAGGTCAGATAGATACAGCCCTGCTGAGCAGGAAAAAAATATTGGTGGTGTCTTTGAATTCCAGCGAGCTTTCTGTGAGTTGAATCAGAGATATTATTTTGTAGGGTGTTTCACCACCAGACTGCTCTTTCCTCCCTAAACTAGGCTGACCTCAGAACCAAATGACATATTTCTTCTTAGTATCTGCACTGCCACCTAAGTCCCTAATGACACCACAGCTATAGAACAAGGAGACTCAAATAATGTCTATTTTTGGAGGAAACTTGGGCTTTACCACTTTTTTGAAGGTGACATGAGAAAGTAGGGCAGGACTAATCACAGGTAAGATTGGATTTAAAAAAAGAAAAGAAAAAAAGCTTTTCATAAAACAGAGAATGTTATTAAAAAAATGAATCATAGAGTGTAGGTAAGGGTAAGAAATCATGACTAACAGAGCCAAATCTTCAATAAGAGCAGGGAGAGATCTTTCTGCAATGAAATAAGATATTTTTAAGAAATAGCTCTGAACTGTTTTAGCCCTTCTAAAAGTAATTCTTAAACCCTCTCCACCCACTCAATGAGTTAACTATTATATTTTAGCTCATCTGAAGTGCATGAATTGTGTTTTCTAGGCTTTTGCCATTGTTTTCCATGATCTAAAGTTAATTTCATTTGAGGGGACTTCCCTAATAACTCATAAAGTTTAAAAAATGCCAACTTCTGTTTTCACAAGACCCTTTGATTCAAGTTTTGGCGGCTTTTAGAAAGCCAAGTTCCACAAAGGAAATTCTACCATGAATGCTGCCAACACAGGACTGAGCTCCCCAAGGAGCCGAGACAATCTTTGTCAATGCTCTAAGGTAAAATTTCTTTTACTTCATCTGTATGGTTTTTATCATTTTGGGTGAACCTGATTCTCATTCCATTACACATCCTTTGAGGCGTTTCTATTCAGAGGGCTCACACTGACTTCATTAAGAGGAACTGTGAAGTGCAGCTCCACTTGGTCCTGAAATCTTCTACTGCCTTAAGAAGCACAGGAGCATGCTTTAGGCAGTTAATGTAGCATCCGTAAGCACAATGCCTTGACAGCCACTACAGACAGAGAAATGTTTTTATCTCCCTTGATTTTTCGCCTTAACTTTCTCTGATGAATATTCTCCAATTTATAAAAAGAGACTTTATTACTTTGTCACATTTTTTAAACTTTTTCCACATGTAGGCAGTATTTCCATGTCATATGTACTAGATAGGCATTTTTTTTTTCCCTCTTCTTTTTTGTGGATTACCTCAGTGAGTTAGTCAGCTGGTGCTCTGTGGGTGAGGGGAGCTAAAGAAATAGAAGAGAGCTATCCAAGCCCTGGACTTGGTCCTTACCCTCCAAAAATAAAGGGTAATGATGAGATCCCTCAGACGGATCTCATTAGCTCTACACTAGCAGGGTGCCTGGAAATGCTAAGAGTACTCCTTGCTAGATCCTTTGCTCTGGAGAACTCCAAATAGCTAAAGCAATTGCCAGTACACAGAGACCACAATGAAGTCAATTCAAACACGATCCAATGTAGTCAAATGTCCTACATGTCAGGGTACAGTGGATGAGACACTACCCTGGTTGGTCCAAGCATTGTCCCAGGGTTGGATCTTCCTGGGAGCATTACAGACAGGAGCTCATTTCTAGGTCTGCCTTGGACTGCTATCATTCTTCAAGGAACATCTTAGGAGTAAAATCCCTCAGGAATGGTTTGAGGATGTTCCTTTGCCCACTTTTCAGCTAATGAAGACCCAAACTGTTCACTGATATCCACAATATTGCAGTGACTTTTTCTGAGGAAAGCTTAGTATAGTGAGAAGAGAGAAGACTGTATAGTACTCAGTAATTATTGGGCTTTGAAAGCAGAATAATCACCATCTGGTCACACTTTATGTGTATCAGCTCATTTATCTTTACAACAAACTCATAATTAGGCATTCTCAGGTCCATGGTTCATACACACAAATGTGCCCATATACACAAATGTGCATATACACAGAAGAATCTTAGGGAGAATGAATACCCCAAATTTTAGACATAACATGCAGAGCAAGTATTAAAATTTAAGTCTATCAGACTTTTGAGCGTTCTCTCCTGTGATCCTGTCCCATTTTTACTTACTAAATGTTGGAATTTAGTGAAAGGTAATTCAACTTCTTTAAAACTTAGTTCATTCATAAAAGGAAGAGATAGAATATATTTGCCTATGGAATTACTGTAAAGATCAAATGCGATAACATATACATAAGCCAGTTCTAATCAGTCCTAGGACAAGGTCCTAAATAAATATTAGTTCATTTCTCTTTGCCTGTGTTTCCTAGTGCATGTCCACCAAGAGGCTCTTCCAATAATTCTAAAGGCCAAAAGTGTAAGTTATTCATAGAAATTGTCTATACATGTAAGACATATATTTAGGGATTTTATTTGTTTTTTCATTATTTCAAAGTCCCATTGTTTTCACTCAGGCAGTCAGTCTTTAGTCCCACAGACATTCACTGGCTCCAGACTCTTTATAAACGGCCCTGGAACTAAAAAGACGAAAACACAGGCCCCGCATCTAAGACGTTGCTGAGTCTGAGAAATAGACATTTGCAATACAATGTGAAATCCACTGTAACACAAGTGGGAACTCACAGAAGAGAAACCTAAATTAACACTAATGCTGTCTGGAAAGGTTTGGGGAGAAAGAAATGCGTGAGCTGAGAGTAGAAGACTGGGTAGGAGTTAGCCAGGCAACAGAGAGAAGGGGTACTGCTGGCACCAAAACGCATAAGACACGGTGGCATCCAGGAGATCTAAGTACTCATCCCTGAGGGAACAGGCATTAAGTGAAAATCCAGCATCCAAAAGCCTGTGTGGCCCCATGTTGATTTAGACTGGCATTCTTACCTAACCAAGTCTACAGCAAGAGTTCAGACAATGAAATGCCTCAAGTTGGGTGAAAAATATTGACACTTGGTTATCAACCCATCGGAAGGAATGTAGTCACTCATATGAACTGGGTGCTTAGTCACATTAATACTGGGAAGATATTCTAACCTTTATCTTGGCTGGCAAGGAGAAGTAAAAGAGAAAAAAGACTCAAGGGCGAAAGATCCAGCGCAAGATTACTCTCCTTCAGGGAATTGAAATACCAGAGGTATTTGCAGTAATACTGCAGTGTCTGCAGTAATCTGCAGTATTACCAGATACTGCAATCAAAAGCCTAAGGACAAGGCTCACTTGCAGAAGGGCAGTGCAAGGCTCTGGTTCCACTAGACTGTGCCAGACTCACCCCAAGCATCCACCGTACAGGGTAGACACCTAATTCCTGACTCAGCTACCTGGCTGCCCTTGGTCAGCTGTTACGCTGTCTTGAAAAGCAAGGAATACAGTATTTGAAGCCAAAACAAACCAAAAACTCCTGGGCTTTAGATTCAGTCACATACAAATCTCAGTTTGGCCAGATTCTCTGTGTGCCCTTGAGCACATTAGTACTACCATCTTCGAGCCTCAGTTTTCTTATCTGTAAAGTAAGCTGCAGAGCCCGAATCACAGAGATGTTGGGATTAGCAAACATAGATAGAAAAGAACTTTTCACACTGAAAAGTACTGTATATTAATATATTAATATTATAATAATATTATTTAAATTTGAGTGCACTTGATATACAGGTATTACAGTTTGCGTTATCTTAAATATACAGAATATTTACACAACATTTATGGTTTAATTGATTTCTGAATATGGCTGTCTATTCTGAAACAATAGAACCAAAGTAATTCCCATTGTAGTACCTCACTCTAAAGTTAATTCTTCTATTTTCTAAATTTAGTTATTTCTACTGATTCAGATTTCAGCAGTTGTAGTGCTTTTTATTTGCTAACTTAGCTTTTATAATATAACTGGAATCTCTAAGATCAAATCGATATATTCATAACAATGTCTCCACACTGTTTTATAATATCATAAATGACAAGATAAACTCACAGTTTTTTTAAATTGATCTTTAAGATTAGATTTAGACCTTCAAATTTTCCTACTATTGATTTGATGCTTCTGAATGGAAACAGCAATGTTGATATTTAAAAATTATTCCAACTTTACGTATTTCCTCAACACAGATCAGCTTTGGGCAAATCTAGCCATGTCAGATGCCTGCTTAAATGCCTTTAATGGCTCCTTATTGCCTTCAGGAGCAAATCCAAGCTCCTTAACTTGGCAATCAAGGTCCTTCTCATAATCAGTCCCTTATGTACTTTCAGCTCATCCCTGCCACTAAACAACCAGCACCCTGAAACCTCAGCTACTACAAACATTTAAAGTCCCAGATGTGCCATGCTCCATTTTTCCTCCCTGATTTTTTTTTTTTTGGCTGTTCTTTGTCCAATAAAGTCATACATTCCATCACTATATATATATATATATATATATATATATATATATATATATATATATATATATATATATATATACATATAGTGCCTTCCACGTGTAAACTTCCAGGAATGCAGTCAATGGCATCAGCTCTCTCAGTCTCCTTTCTTGCTCTCATCCAACACCACCTGCCTCTGTTTAGCTTTGCTTTTAGATAGAATCTTTTCCTAGGGCAGCAAGGTAACCACTGCTGGTCCCAGTCCTACATGTTGTATGTTTCCTGAGAGCTCCAGCACAAATCGCAAGAAAAACTCTGATCAGCTCATCTTAGATCAGACCAGAGTCAATGTGGTCATGGGAAGGGAGAACTTTCATTCTTGCTAGTTTGAATGATACACAATCCCAAATTTACAAAATACTATGAAAAAAATAAAGGGTAATTCTGGTCTTCCAAAAGAAGGTATACTGAAATGACGGAACTCATATATAAGATATATATATAGAGAGAGAGAGACGGAACTCATATATAAGATATATATATATATATATATATATATAATCACTTCTTTCACAAGCAGTATATGCATCTAACCTAAGGAATTAAGTACCTCTTATTTACTGTTACAAATATCTCTCAGGTTCCAGTTGTGTATTAATTCTTTCCACTGAATCAGTTTACTGGACAAAAGAGCCAACGTTTAAAAAAATAATGTAATATCTAAAAATTAGAAATCCAATTATCATGGTAGTGCTTAGTTAAAATTTGAAAGAACTTTAAAATAAAGCATTTTTTAATTAATAATTGCACAGTGTGAAAATGAGTAATCCTAATATAAGAGCTAACAAAATCAAAGTTACCACACAGCAAGCACTGGTCCTAAATATTTCTAAAAGAGAAATACAATGCTGGAGAAGGAAAGGCAGAAGGAGAAAGGAAGAGGAGGAAAAGACAAGAGAGAGGAAAGTAGGAGGAAGGGAGAAGGAGGAGAGAAACAATAGGGCTATTATAGTAAAAGAAAAGGAACTCTTTGAGGACTAGATGTTTTTCTCTCCTCACACCACATACCAAACCTAAAACCTCATGGTGCAATAATCATGGATGTTTTAAATATCTAAGACACTAAGGCTGTCTGAATCTGTTCCTGAGAACTGGAAGTAAGAAAAATAAATCCTTCCTCATGTACAAAGATTAATTACATAGTTTAGCAAGGGTTTCTAAGGCAGCAGGTTTTCATTGACATGCAAATGGAAATCTTTCTTTTGCATGAATCACCCTGAAAGTACTAATTAGAACTTAAAATTCTTGTTTGTAAATCATATGAATCTTATAAAATATGCTTCTGCCTTAGAGAACTGTTTCCTAAGGGCTACCATATGACCAGAGTGTGGAGCAGATGTTATCAAACAGACAAAGACAACCTTTTAAAACTCAGAGCAGCTCGTGATAGCTGGGGTAGCGAAGCCCTATTGGATTTCTATAAGTAAGCATGAGGAGGGGAAAAAGCTTTCTGCTAAGTGGTCCACTAGGCTTTTAGTTAGGTGAGCATTTGTGGTCATAGTCTGTGAAAGTAAATAAGTTAAAATCCCTGATTCAGTTAGGAAGATGCAAAAGTGATCCGCTTATAATTTAGAGGAAACAATTAGAAGCCAGGACTCAGATTCGGTTGGAACTCAATCTTTATTGATCTGTATGTAAACTATATGCTGAATGTGGTCAGCCAAACAGTGTCTGTAAGGATCTCTTCAAATAGAGCTTGTTTTGCTTTACTCTGGGAAGCCATGTGACAAGATTATAACAGTGTAATCGTACCGGGAGAGGCCTTGACTCTGAATACATTTAAGATATTTGCTGAAAACAAAATAAAACAAAAAACTGAATCATTATGCTGTATACCTGAAACTAACCCAATATTGTAAATATTCAATAAAAAGAAAACAAAAACAGAAACAAAACACCTCTAAGAGGAGCTCCCCAGCCTTGTCAAAGAGGTCCTTAGCAGATGCTGTCCATTGTTCTGATCTGTAGGTACCATCTTGATATTTTTCATTTGCAGCTGTTATAATCTGGAGCACATCTTGGAATCTGGACCATGAGAGCATTTTTGTTCATGAGGTAAATTATTCATTTTAAATCAAATTAAAGGAGTACTAGAACATAAATGACAAAAGAATATCTTCCAACTTCCATCTACTTTCTCTTCTACCCTGATAAGTCTTCTACACCCCAATATCTTCTTTTTCTTTGTTTTTTCACTCATAACATTGAAATAGATCTGAACTTGAGCCCTGTCCCATGTTCTCTTCTAAGATACAAAAATCATGTGACATCCACTTTGCCTCCAACAAGTGAGCTTCTTAATTTAATACATACTTTGAATAGTAAAGGCCAGAGACATAACCAGGAAGTCACTTTAATGGCATCAATCCTGCCTTCTCTTTTGCTGCTTTCCTAGCACAGCTAAGATTTAGCTTAGGTGACTGCAGCCCTTCCCTTTCTCACTCACTCCCCTCCCCTTCAGGTGCTCAATGCATATTTCCTGTGGTCCTATCTTAGTATTACTTATTCTCAGAAGAGCAAACTTTGGTTGAAAGGGATTTTAGATATCCAAAAGCTGGTTTGTAAATAATGTAGAAAATTAGGATTGATCTTCTCAGGTCTTTAAAAATCATATCACCTGTCCTGCTGTTCAAGGTTCAGAAACCAAAGAAAAAAATTTGAAAATATACAACTTAAGCCCAGCACATCTTATATTTTCCTACTTGGTTCCCATACCTATGCAAGACTGTACTTAACTCACCAGCCAAAGCACTGAGTATATGCTCAGAGTTTCAAATGATACTATCAGTACTCTGTGAAACAATGCACTTCTATTGTCAAAAACACACAGCTGCCAAATTTGTAATTACTTTATTATGTAAGCAGAATTCGTTCTTCATCTCTCAAGGTTACAGGAAAAGAAAAGGAAATACTAGGTTATCTTGTTAGGAAGTATATGTTCCACCATGGCAAAGTGGAAAATGTTATTACCTTAATAATTGTCCATTTGCCCTTTAGAGAGAGAACAGGTCTTTCTTTGGGGAAGAACCTTGATAAGGCACTTGGTATTGTAAGATCCTGAGAATATGGGTCTTGGTAGGAGAAGCCACAACAAAGCTAAAGGATGAACAAGCCTGCCTGAAACAAGGAGATGAGTTTTAATCTCTCTTTGGAAGGAGGAGAACACAGAGGGAAATGCAGAGAGAAGGAAGCAGATGGGTGGGCAAGAAAGAAGCTGAGATGCAGAGGTCCTTAGATTGGGAGGACCAGTGGAAATTTTCTGGAAATGGAGAGACTAATATTTTAAAGTGCCAGGGTTCAATTTGAAGTTATTTCCACTATAAATGACCTTTTACCTTCTCACACTTCTCCGATTCTACAACTCTTGAAGATACTTTGTATGAGGGGTGCATATTTGGGGGAAGTTAGGGTAGAGTCTGCTTCAAGTCTGCATAAATGCCATTACAATGACTGTATGTCAGAAAAGAAGGAAAAGAGAGGTAGAAGGGACCTGGGAAACACAGGCACCACCCTTCCCTCAAAGTGCAGAAGCTTGAGGGCTTCTTTGGCTTCCATTAGGCATGAACAGATGTCCAGGTGAGTCTCAAGGGGTCAGGAAATCCCAGTTGATATCTAGGTTATCTCATTTCCTAACGGGGAACTTTCATCCATCTGTCAGAGTTTCAGGAATACAAAACACTAAGGTGTCTTGCCTGGCTGGGAAGGGCACCCTCTTGCTTCTGCTGCCAGTCTTAATGACATTTATAGCAGAGGCTAGATAAGCAATGGCCTGAAAGAAACTCACAATGGCTTTATGAACCCATATGAATCAATCCCAACAATATGTGCATAAGCAGTCAGGTCTTTTTTTAAGCAACTGAGAGTAGAATAAGAAAACAATCAATTATTAAATGGGTCATTTTTGTCACCATTGTCTATGTCACACTCAGTCTAGATATGCACCACAGAACATTTTATCAAGTACAGAATTAAACTTAAGGTCAAAGAAAAACTAAGGAAGGTGGTGTTTATTTATTTATTTTTTTGGTCAAAAATACAAAAGTTTAGTTAATATTCTTTGAATTAATTAAAAAATTAACCACTGGATGATGTATGATCTCCAGCAACCAGGGCATAGTTACTGCAGGCAGAGAAAAGTTACCCGTTAGTAGCTGTATAAAATCCAAAGGATAGAGCTGCAAAGCACTGATTCCCTGGTAAAGGATCCCAGGTACAGAAGAGGGAGAAAAAATACCCACCCCACTGTCACACTTATTCCATTCTGTCTAACACAGAGGAGTTATAAGGTTTCTTTGACAAGGGCTGTAAAACACTGAGAGCTCCCCAGAGGAAGGAGTAGCCTAGGAACAAGGTTTTATTAATTGCAGGGTTTATTAAGCATGAATCAATTCCCTATGCCTCCTCATATAACTTGGGCCTACTATTCATTTATAGGAATTTTTAGGTCCAGAATAATTTTTACAAGCCTTTATCTTTCAAGGCAGATGGAGGCTGGGATGCAAAGTAGTTCTTACTATATTTTTTTCTACGAGTGACTATTTTATACTTCATAATATTTTTCTTTATAGTGAATTTTTTCCTATTTTTGTTTTCCTTAGTCCCTTTTTAATCTGTATGTTTCAAAAAAAGGAAAAAAGAAAAAGGGAAAAAAAGCCAGGTTGTTTTTCCACTTGTAAGAATTATGGTCTGTTCATATTTTTAGCCCCAGTGCCTAGCACAATACATAGTATATAACAGATGTTCAATAAACATTTTCTGAGTGAATGCCTAAATTATCCTTCTGAGCCCATAAGCTGGCTGTGTTCTGTTTTTCTCCCATACCTAATTTCAGTCCTTCTTCCTTGAGCTCTGTGTCTTGCAGGTAAAGCTAACTAGTACAAGTGCATCAACAGAGTCCCATGCACTGAGGCTTACTTATGACTTTAGTCAATGGGAAGCACCACAGGGTAGAAATGAGAATGAAGTTTGGGTATTTATTCTCCATGCTTCCTCCCTGACAGGTTACTACCAAAGACCACAGCTCCTGTCAGATGACCCTCTCCATTTCTCTCTATTCTAGGAACCACTCCGTCCTGGTGTCCTTTCAAGTCTTGGGATAAATATGACTTCAAACAGTTGTTAGCCCTAGGGAACTTCACAGTACCTTATTGGTATCTCTAAATCCTGTCCATGACTTTGGAAGTAGTCCCTTTATTAAACTCTCCTCAATTACTCAATTGATTGTGTCATCTGTTTCCTGCTGGGACCCTGACTAATACAGCCTTATGATTTATAAAATACTATCAAAGTTCAAAAGGTAATTAAATGAAAATTTCAGTATCTGAACATTTTTTTAAATGACAGCTGAGTGTGTTGATCATCTGCATACCTCAGGCTGTCCTTTTTTTAATTGAAGGCAGAATTGGTTTTTATTTATTTCCTGAGTAAATGTTTAACCAGTTTTATTGAGCTAGTTATGATGTGGGAGCTCTGTTCTGATGAAGGTGCTCAGAGGTGTTTTGTAGCTAGTAGCTACAATAGTTATGAAAATACCTTTCTATTTAAAATGTGCATTAAATTACACTTCTGTGAAATTTTAAAGTAAGAAGAGTAATAAAAAAACTACATGAAATATATTGTTAAGAAAAGTTATTTCGATGATTGTACAGTAAAATTTTACTAAATGTTCATTTATACTGCAAATAAGGAAATTGAATTAAAACACGGAGCTCAAAATTTCTTTGAATCACTCTATGTTATTATACATGATTGAATCAATGGGGTTGTATTTTTATTTTAAGCATCTATAATATAATAAATTATACATGTAATTAATTAAGAGTATAAAATTATTTCCAAAAATATCTAGTGTCCTGAATTTTAAGTAAATCATTATTTGAGTGGAATTTATTTCAATATATAATAAAAACTAAATTAAAATCCATACTGCTTCAATATTAAAGAAAAATTAGTCATTTTAACCTTTTCCAAGATATTTAAAAATTTTTAATATCTTTATTGGAGTATAATTGCTTTACAATGTTGTGTTAGTTTCTGCTGTACAACAAAGTGAATCAGCTATATGTGTACATATATCCCCATATCCCCTCCCTCTTGAGCCTCCCTCCCACCCTCCCTATCCCACCCCTCTAGGTGGTTTCAGAGCATGGAGCTGATCTCCCTGTGTTATGCAGCAGCTTCCCACTAGCTATCTATTTTACATTTGGTAGTGTATATATGTCAATGCTACTCTCTCACTTGTCCCAGCTTCCCCTTCCCCTCCGTGTCCTCAAGTCTGTTCTCTACGTCTGCATCTTTATTCCTGCCCTGCCACTAGGTTCATCAGTACCGTTTTTTTTTTAAGATATATCAGAACAACAACAAAAAAGGCATGATAGCATTTTTTCATTCATCTTCATACTAATTTCCCCAACTCAAATGTAAAGATAAAGAAAAAGTCATGAGGGAAAAGGTATAAGAAAGAAAAAGCTAGGGGAAAAAAGCTGTCAAAGTATTATTTCCCTTCTTTCCTCCTTAGATATCAACACTGGGGCTCTTTATGCCAAGTGGAAGCTTATAAAATGCAAGATTATAGCTGGATTGGATTAAATTCAAAATGCCCTTTAGCATCACACTCAGTTTTTTCTTATGTGGATGAAAGAATGAATTTATCTTCCTGGATTATCATTTTTTCCCACTTGCCAGTGTGTTTTGGCAGAGTGAGAAGTGGAGGTGGTAAGCACGGTGGTACTCATATCTTCATCAATTATAAAATCACTCCCTCAGTCACTTTTTGCTACTGAGCTCCTCTCTTTTTTCACTTTTCTTTGTACACTGGTATATGAACTTCTTGCTCTCATTAAATCACTTAGCCCAGACGGAAATATTTATTAGGGATAACTTGAGAACACCACTCTAGAAGCAATAACCAGAACATTGGGTTTCTTATGCTGGTGCATACTATCGTTTAACTACCCACTTGCCTGACTCTGACATTTTTTGGTACCAAGCATTTATCACCTCATAAATGTGCTTTCTCCAAGTTCTGTCTCTCCTCCTTGAAATGCTGTCTATACAGTTGCCAAATTGAGTTTCCTAAGAACCCAATGTTATAATTTCAGAAAACAAAGTTGTTGCTCATTGTTCATTGCTTCCAGTCTAAACTTCTCTGTGTAAATTTTCCCAAAGCTGCTTGATTTGGTTGCTCTCTTCATGCTCAATCATATGCCCTATTTCTTCCTACCCAGTACTCTTGCGCTAGTCATACCAGACCCAAGAATACTATCTAACTCTTTCTGTCAACCAAAGCTATGCTGATCCCTGCTTACACTGGTCTACTGCCTTTTCTATTGATTTATATCTGCTCTATTTTTCTTTTTTAATGTTTTTTTAAGCAATCTTCCAGGCAGTAGATGTTGGGGAAGTTTTGGAAGGATGAAAAAGCAAAGGGATGAAGTGTTATCACGTACTGAGTTCTTAAAGTCATTGGCTTTTGACTTCAACGGCAGTGGCACAGGGTCCCAAAGAGCTACACAAAGCCCTTGAGTTTTGGAAAAGAGAATCTGAAAGCCTCCAAATCTATTGCTTATTTTTAGTTTTATTAAATTTTGGCCAGAGAAGGTTGGCCATGTATTACCAATTCTTTGATATTTCTTAAGACTTCCTTTATGGGATAGGATGAGGTCAAACTCTGTAAATGTTCTACATATGTCTAAAAACTATGATTTTGCTTGGTTTATTGGGTGAAGCTACACACACACACACACACACACACACACACACACATATGCACACACATAAATGTGATGAAGATGATAGTTTCTTGTGTTGTTCAAATTCTCCAAATCTTCTCATTATTTTTTCCTGCTTAATTTATAGTTTCTATTATAATTCCCAGTGAATGCAGAATTTTTTCAATTCCTCCTTTTATATCTGTCAGATTTCTATTTAAGTATTTTGAGGGTGTATTTGAATTGGATTAGCCTCTGGATTTATTATCCAATTTGTCAGTGAATGCCATCTCACCAAATGAGAAGCTTGGTGTAGCACTATGACTACAGGACTGTGTCATAAACACCAGACATATTGGATTAGAAACATATTAAAAAACTATTAGTATGGCTGATAGTTGGCATATTATTGGAGATGAACATGTGTTATTTGATGGTAGGATGACATCTAATTCATTTGTGTCCACGTTGCCCAGTTCACACCCTGGAACTCAGGATTGTCAATAAATGATTTCCAAGGGCAGTAGAGTTTTTTCTCAAGTATGATGATAGTAAAGCAAAGTCAGGACAATGGTTATAAACCTGCTGAACCCATTGTCAAAATTCTGATTCCCAATTAAACAGTTCAAAGGAAGGTCTCTTTTTCTCTTCTTTTTTTTTGGCTGTGCCATACGGCATGCAGGATCTTAGTTCCCTGACCAGGGACCAAACCCGTGCCCCCTTCAGTGCAGAGTCCTAACCACTGGACTGCCAGGGAATTCCCCGAAAGGAAGGTTTCGTTTGTAGATTTTAAAAATCATATGAGTTACAAATCATAGATCAAACAACTGAGAAGATTATTATGATTGAATTTGGGAAAAATCAGAAAAAGAAGGAAAAGGAGAAAATACTATGAAATGAGAGAAATAATAATACTAATTCCTGTGTTACAGCACAATTAGGGTACTTTAAATTGCTAATCTCAACAAACACCTTAACAATCTTATGGTAAATATAACCATCTCCATTTTATAGAGAAAAAACAAAGACCAGAGTACCTAAATAATTTGCTCAATTTCAAATAACTAGTAACAAACTGAGACAAAGAGCAAAAATATGTCAATGTCCTGCAGCCAAAGATCACCAGGAATACAATTCTAGTTGAGACAGGTTTGGTTTAATATTTACTGTATTGGGAATCATGGGGTGTCTAAGAGATGGTTAAAAAGAACTTTTCATTGGATTTTGGCTTTGATTGGCTGGTTTGGAGCAGGAGGATCTAAGGAAGCAGGGGTTCACACAAGATTGCATGCTGTCAGAAAACAGGGGAACTTCCATGATTGTGTATCTCAACAAACCTAATTGACAAGGAGGGGAGACAAGAATGAAGATAAAACTGTAACTGATAAAGAAGTAGCAGTCATGAATTCTGGATGAGCAAGGGGGTGTTTGATATTTTGTGGGTGGCATAGTGACCTTGTTTTTGTCTGTGTTTAGCCAGAATTATGAAGTGGCCTTGCTTTATCTCCTTTTATCATGATCTCAGAGTAACCTTGTCTGAGGTTGGTATTCTGTGAGATAGTTTATGTCTAGTTAGAGAATAACATGACCTAGCTGTGAGTGCCAGGCGGGCTTCTGAATGTCAGGGGCTGCTCCTTATATCTTTCCCAGCCAGAACTCAGAAGAGATCATGTTCCTTCTAACCTCACCATTTTTCAAAAGTGGAAAGAAACCTGAAGAATGATTTTTGCATGTCTGTTTTCCACCTCTCTAGCATCTATTTAATAGCGACACATTGAGTTAATATCAGAGAATAAAATGTTCTACTCTTATTTCCCAAGAGGGAAAAATATACTCTGAACCAAACTTCAGAGTTCTATAAGGAACATAGATGTCTAAACCAAAAGGAGATATTTATAAATTACTCCTTCAGTGAAAGACACTGCCATTTACTACAGAACAAAAAGAACCTTGTAAAACAATGTGGGAGTAACATTTGACAAAGCTGTCTACTTAGGTGTTGAACTTTTCTGCCTTCTTTCCTTTTAAAATTCTAGAACACATGCTAAAAGAATAAAAGTTGACTCAGATGGCTATAAAATTAAATAGTTCAAAGGATGAGGGTGAAAAGCAATGATCTCTTCCTCCGTTGATGGAAAACAGTCTTTGTGCTTCATTAATGCACAGACAGCTGTCACTTATCCCTGATGGAAGCCAGAAGACACAATCCTTGAAACATATATCTAGTTAAATACAGAGAGATAAATCTTGAGGGTACAGTTTAGTGAAAAACAAGTTACTGCACAAATTATCACATGAAATACCTACCAAGTTATTTGGCAAAATTCAATGAAATCTTAAGGAATGTATTTCTTTCTAAAACAGTCAATCAATTAAGAGTATTTATAGACAACACTGTTGGCTGTTAGGGGAAAATGAATGTGATGGTATTTATAGAGTGATTCTGTGTTCTGTCAAATCCTGGTTCTGCTACCTGTTAGTTGTGTGAAGTGATCAAATAACCTTTCTGTGACTCAGTTTCTTTTTAGGTAATAAAAATACCTGCTTAGGACAGAAATAAAGACACAGATGTAGAGAATGGACTTGAGGACACGGGGAGGGGGAAGGGTAAGCTGGGACGAAGTGAGAGAGTAACACTGACATATATACACTACCAAATGTAAAATAGATAGCTAGTGGGAAGCAGCTGCATAGCACAGGGAGATCAGCTCGGTGCTTTGTGACCACCTAGAGGGGTGGGATAAGGAGGGTGGGAGGGAGATGCAAGAGGGAGGGGATATGGGGGTATACGTATGCATATAGCTGATTCACTTTGTTATACAGCAGAAACTAACACAACATTGTAAAGCAATTATACTCCAATAAAGATGTTAAAGAAAAAAGAAAAAAAAAAACAAAAACCTGCCTAACCCTCCCCACAGGGCTTACTGGAGAAGAAAAATGTTTATAGAAGTACTTTGTAAACTAAAAAGCACCATACATATATAAATTATCATTATCTAAGATACAACATACCCAAAATGTTCTAAAAGTAATCTGTATTAATTCATTCCCAAATAAGGGCTCATTTTATACTTTTACTTTATTTCCTTAGTTTGATCTTATACCTTTATTAATTCAATATATTCAATATTGAATTGTACTGAATATGTGTTCACATGCCAAGTATATGAAGCATCATGTTACTGTGAAAATTTAAATCATCATTTACTTTCTAGAACAAACGAGCATAATAAAAGTGGGCATCTTAAACTAAAAAATTAATAGGATTGATGAAAGATACAACTTATTTCATACTTTGAACTTCTGTATATTTTGGATGGTTGAATTAGGTTTCTAAGGGCTCAGTTTACATCTTCAGAGAGAGTTTAAAATGATAAACTCATGCTACAGCTAACTTCCTAAGTAATTGTTACCTTTACAAAATTTTCCCTGGACCCTGAGGATCAGCTGCAAGTCAATTCCACTGTATTTAAATGCTAAGAAAGAAATATAATTACATAATAAAAACTTGACTTTTCACATTTTATTATTTCTCATTAAAATTATAACACTATTGCAATTAATTTAATTTTTAGCTATTCTGAAGAAAAAAGAAGCACATCAGTAAAGAAAAATAGATTCTGAGATGCCTGCTGATAAATGTACACATACTTGGGAGTAGCAAGAGGTTTTGTCCATAGTGCATCTCTAGTTTCAGCACACTACTTCTGTACAAATTATAAAGCATGGATGATCTCTGTTATGGCAAAAAAAAATTAACAATAATATATAAGACCAGTTGGGCACAGACTCATCTTTTCCTTTGACTGGTCAGTTCCTTTTATCAAGTCAGAGCCAAGTTCAGAAATCGAACAAGTAGTTAGAAAAAAATTTCTTACAGAAAGATACCTACAAACTTATTTGTGACATGTTCTCTATATCTACTTAATAAATTTGATATTAGATCCCTGGCTTTAAATTTATAGCTACTGGTCATGCTGATAATGTTCTTTGCCATCAAAGTGTTAAGTCACTTAATAACAGACTCCTTATGAGTTATTTTCTGATAGAAACCCTTAGGGCAATGTCTCCATTTCTGAAATTAACGCTTTAATTTTGGATATAATTCCCTACTCTCTTGAGTTATCTAAATAATTGAAGTCAAGATTACTTAATTAATCTGAGTATTGTATTAGCTATCATTATACTACTCTACTATTTGAGCAGAGAAAATATAGCTGTTGAGTCAACCTACAGGTGTAACCTTGTCCTTTTCTCTCTGATTTATGTAACAGCTGTGCCCTTTAGTTCAACTCCACACAGTTCAAAGGCGACTCTTCTACAGAGTCCGCTCTTGCTGGAGGCCATTACCTAATTGGCCACCCTCTCGTCCAGATCCATCAGTTCTCAGACAGCTTCTTCACAGGTGAAGCAAAGCGTAGGCATGTCACTATTAACAGAGAGACTCAGGGAAATATTATTGAGGTTGTGATCAAAAGACAAAGAAATATGCACACTGTTTTTCTCTGATGTTATTCTCTGACAGACTAGAGAAGACAGGAACAGTACAAGTGATTTCAAATGATGTATAATGTTGGATTTTTGCTGCTGCTGTTACTGCTATTGGTGGTAATATCAGTGGCTGTAGCAATGCCATTAAGCATCTTAAGTCACATACTAGTAATTGATTTATTTAACCAAGATTAGTTGAATACCTCTTATGAGCCAGAATTTGTGCTGGGATTACTACCTGCAATATAATACAAGGAGTACCACTGGACCTCTCAAACCACAACTACCCTAAAACAATGACCAATTGATAGATATGGAGTGTGAAACAAAGTTCTTTGTTCAACCATGAAGCCCAGCTGTAGATAGAAAGATGACTAATGAGGTAAGGTAATATCTGAAGGCTGGTAAAGGATATTTCCCCATAATATCCTTATCCTGATTATATGAATTTACATGTGTGTGAAATTACTTATCACTGACTTAACTTGATAATTGTGATCTCAGATGGCACTTATAAATAGCATAAATAAAGTGATGGATGATGCAATTTCCTGACTATTAGACAGTCAGTAATTATTGGGTGCTAAAGTAATTGTGGGATTTGAAAATAAGCACACTCTACTTCTAGAGTCAAGGCATAAATTTTTCAAAATATGATCAACAATTCAAAACAGAATATGAGTCCTGAATAAGAGTTACTGAGAATGAAAGCTGTAAGAGTTGAGAGGAGGAAAGGTGAGTGAAGACAAAGGTGGTCAAAGTTTTCAGAGTGTAGAAGAAATACACATTTGACATTAAAGAACAAGTAGAGTTTTAGTAGAGGAGGAAATTTACATCTATAACCTTTGCTTTCAGTTTTTTTTTTTTTAGTTAAAAAATTCCAAGCCAGTACTAGGAGGATTAATTTATTCTAAACAGATACCTAAAGTTTAAAGTAAATGACACCAAGTAAAATGTGGTGTCCTATATTAAATCTGTAAAGCCCAGTAACTGTCAGCTGAGTCTTACCACTTATATACAACTAACCAATTATGTCTTTTCTATGAAAACACATGTACTCATTTAATGATTCAAATATATTTTAATTAACCAATATCAAATGTCAAGCACTGTGTTTAAAACCAGCATGCTATCGTTGGTAAAATATATGACCCTGCCCTCATAGATATTTTTTGATACAATGGGAAAAGCACATAATAATAACAATAATCAACAAATAAATAATGCTATTATTTAAAACTTGTGTAAGTGCTAGAAAAGAAATGAGCAGGTTTTCATCATAAAAAGAAAATACTGGGTTGGAAGTGGGAGCCGTACTTCCTAAGATATGATAGGAAAAACAATCTTAGGAGGCACTATTTAGTTAGGATATGATGGATGAAAAGGAGACAGCTTCGCAAAGGGAAGGGTAGATTGTGTATGCAAAAGCCCTAAATAGGGGATTGTGCAAAGGCCCTGAAGGAAGAATTGTTTTTGCAAAAGCACTGAAGCCATGTAGAACTTGACAGGTTTGAAGGACAGAAGTGAAGTCAGTGCAGTTGAAAGGGGGAAACAGAAGGAGGTGAGGATGTTGAAATTGTCAGGGGCCAACAGTTTAAGTAATCGTAGGACCAAGTGAAATTGGAGGGGCTTTTGAATAAAGGAAAGTGTCATTATCAGATGTATGCTATAAAAATATTGCTCTGGTTGTAGAGGAGCAATAAAAGGAAGAATGCAAGTCAGAGGCTGCCACAGTCATATCTAAGCAAAAGGGGATGAGAGCTGGGATGATATCTTTCAAGGTATGTATTAGAATTAAAATCAACAGAACTGGCACTGGATTGAATGTGGAGGATGAGGAAGAGAAAAGAAACAGAGATTGAACAAATGAGAGAACAGTGGTGCCATTTGGTGAGATAAGAAATATTTAAGAAGGATTCAGTTTGGGAGAAATCAAGAGTTAGCGTATACAATATATGTAAGTCAAGTCATTATGCTGTACACCTTAAACTTATACAGTGCTGTATGTTAATTACAGGTCAGTAAAACTGAAAGAAGAAAAAAAGAGTTAACTTTTGGCCATATTAATCTTGGCACGCCTATAAGACACATGTGAAGATGTCAGGTAGACATGCCTAAACTCAGAAGAGGAATTTGAGCCAGGGACATATAATTGAAATTTTTTGTAACATAGATAGTACTGACATTTGGGGAACTAGATGACATGTGTAGAGTTTAGATAGAAAATAAAGGTCTTAAAATCAAGAAAGAGAAGTGTTTCAAGGTGAGGAAGTGGTCAACCAAATCAAATGTTTGGTATGAGTAACTTCAAGTGAAAGGTGATATTCTCCCAATTTTCATTCAGGTGCTTGAGTGCAGGTACTGAGAAGATAAATTATTGGTTGGTATTTTATAGAAATATTAAGAAAGAGGTGAGATTTTTAAATTATGTTTAAGAGAGTGATAAAATAATGGACCATGGACTCAAGAATAGAAGTATAAACATGAATAGTGAAAAGATAGCGGAAAATGAGCAATTATAATGATGCATTTGAAACACAAGCTCTGCCAAAGGAGAGGGAAGAATGAGATATGACTATAGAATAATGAGAAACTGTGGCATCACTGGATTTGAGATCAAGATGTTATTGAGAAATTGCTGTAGTAAGATTATTGAGCAAGGACTATGGCAGAGAGAAGATTGGGGTCATTGAGTGTGATATTTGCATTTGATATTTTGGGGGTCAGTGTTGAAGATAATAGAGACTGATGGCTAAAATGAAATTAATAAAATGGTCATAAGAGAGAAAGAAGTCATGAATTTGGAGGCCAAGATTTATACTAGTGATACACAGGGATTTAGAGGCCAACAAAAATGATGACAGCTGCTGGGCTGAAGTAGAAAGATGTGATCCAGAGCCTAAGGTCTTCAAGAAATAATGGAAATTTCTAGAATGTTTGGAGATGAAAGTAGTGAATAAGGTATAGAACTACTGCAGAAGCCTCAGTGATACAGAATTTTTGCAAGAAAGAGAAGACATGGGGAGCTAGGAAGAAATATCTTCCACTTCACAGCTGTAAGGAAAGTGAGATATAAGAGTAAATACAACCTCCATTAGGGATGGATGCTGGAAACATGGGACTACCTAGTTTCTTTTAAGACTAGCATGTAAAGAGAAACTCCTGAAACAAGATTAAGGTTATAGGAGACTGTTGATTAAAGAAAGAGAGACTCAGTCAAATATTATAAATAATTTAACTAGAAATTACTAGTGATAAATACATTTAAGAAAAGATAAAATTGAGAGATTTATTTTAAAAAAATATTAGCACTTAGGAGAGAAGATCAAGGTGGTGCAGTAGGAGGATGTGGAACTCACCTCCCCCAACAAACACATCAAAAATACATCTACATGTGGAGCAATTCTGACTGAAAACTAACTGGAGATTAGCAGAAAGACTTCTCTACAACCAAGGCTATAAGAAAGATCCACACTGAATTGAGTAGGAAGGGAAGAGAACCAATCAGGTGGGTTGTCCTGGGAGGGGACTCAGAAGAGGAGAGGGATTACACAGACAGAGATCCTCCCTGGGGAGCGATTGGTTTGAGCTACATATTGGGCACCCCAGACCTGGGGCCCAAAACTAGGAAGACGAGTTCCCTTGGCTGGAGGGCTGGCAGGACTAACATGAGGGCTGTAGGAAGCCTGGACCCCACTAGTGAGGAGTGCACACATACTTGGTTACTCTTGAGACAGGGCAGAGAGGGAGGATTGAAACTGCACAGGATGCTGCCTGATTTTTCTCAACCAGCCCAGCACATACCACAACCTGAGCCAACAGCCCACTGTGGTTGCGCTTGCTTCTCAGTTCAGCTCTACACTGGGGCAAGGACTGTCGTGGCCTAGGGAAACCTCAGCTGTGAGGGACAAAGGTAGCTTAGACTAGGAGCAGCAACTGAGCAGGGCGGGGGCAGCCATTCCTGGTGCTTACACAGGCGGTGCATCGGAATCAGCCCAGGTTCCTGACTGCAGCCAGCACAGCCACAGCCCCTGCCCAGATCCATGCTGAGCCACCTGCACTAGCCCCTCTTGCTCAGCACTGCTCTCCTCTGGGGTAAGGATGCTAGTGCAGGGAGAGAGGAGAGCACACGCTTAAAGACAAAAGAGCCAGCTTGAACCAAACCCTCAGGGCTTCTGACCAGCAATGTGGGACCCGCCCCCACCCCCCATAGGGTGGTCTGCCCAGTAAGCAGAAAAGAAACCCCTGCTCACAGCTGGCTCTGGCTGTAGCCCCTCCATCTTCAGCCCCACCTACTACCGAGGTGATACCTGCCAGCACATCCTGGGGAAAGACATGACTTGTGTTCATATCAGATCCAGCTCTCCTACCAATGCCACTGGGCACAGAGACAGTATAGGGACACTCCCACACATGGACACCTCTTCAAGACCACAATAGGTAATGGTTTCACTTAGAGACAGAGAAAGTTAAGCAAAAGTAGAAGACAGAGGAATATGTTTCAATTGAAAGAACAAGAGAAAAACCCTGGGGGAAAAAAGAAAAAAAAAATGCTAAGAAAAAGAAAGAAATAATTTACCAGATAAATAGGTCAAAGCATTAGTAATAAGAATGCTAACCGAGGATCCGAGCTTCAAGATGGCGGAAGAGTAAGACGTGGAGATCACCTTCCTCCCCACAAATACATCAGAAATATATCTACACGTGGAACTGCTCCTACAGAACACCTACTGAACACTGGCAGAAGACCTCAGACTTCCCTAAAGACAAGAAACTCCCCACGGACCTGGGTAGGGCAAAAGAAAAAAGAAACAACAGAGACAAAAGAATAGGGACAGGACCTGCACCAGTGGGAGGGAGCTGT
The DNA here is from genome assembly GCF_028023285.1 of Balaenoptera ricei. Taxonomy (NCBI): domain Eukaryota; kingdom Metazoa; phylum Chordata; class Mammalia; order Artiodactyla; family Balaenopteridae; genus Balaenoptera; species Balaenoptera ricei. Next base: position 26,113,615 of record NC_082641.1, read on the forward strand.
GAAGGAGGAAAGGTTTCCACACACTAGGAAACCCCTTCGCAGCGGAGACTGTGGGGGACGGAAGGGGGAAGCTTCAGAACCATGGAGGAGAGCGCAGCCACAGGGGTGCGGAGGACAAAGCGGAGAGATTCCCGCACAGAGGATCGGTGCCAACCAGCACTCACCAGCCCCAGAGGCTTGTCTGCTCACCCGCCAGGGCGGGTGGGGGCTGGGAGCTGAGGCTCGGGCTTCGGAGGTCAAATCCCAGGGAGAGGACTGGGGTTGGTGGCGTGAACACAGCCTGAAGGAGGCTAGTGCGCCACAGCTAGCTGGGAGGGAGTCCGGGAAAAAGTCTGGACCTGCCGAAGAGACAAGAGACTTTTTCTTGAATCTTTGTTTCCTGGTGAGCGAGGAGAGGGGATTCAGAGCACCGCTTAAAAGAGCTCCAGAGATGGGCGCGAGCCGCGGCTATCAGCGTGGACCCCAGAGACAGGCATGAGACGCTAAGGCTGCTGCTGCGGCCACCAAGAAGCCTGTGTGCGAGCACAGGTCACTCTCCACACCGCCCCACCCGGGAGCCTGTGCAGCCCGCCACGGCCAGGCTCCCGTGATCGGGGGAATACTTCCCCGGGAGAACGCACGGCGCACCTCAGGCTGGTGCAACGTCACGCTGGCCTCTGCCGCCGCAGGCTCACCCCGCCTCTGTACCCCTCCCTCCCCCCGGCCTGAGTGAGCTAGAGCCCCCAAAGCAGCTGCTCCTTTAACCCCGTCCTGCCTGATCGGGGAACAGACACCCTCAGGCGACCTACAGGCACAGGCAGGGCCAAATCCAAAGCTGAACCCCAGGAGCTGTGCGAACAAAGAAGAGAAAAGGAAATCTCTCCCAGTAGCCTCAGGAGCAGTGGATTAGATCTCCACAATCAACTTGATGTACCCTGCATCTGTGGAATACCTGAATAGACAATGAATCATCCCAAATTGAGGTGGTGGACTTTGGGAGCAACGATATATATATATTTTTCCTTTTTCTCTTTTTGTGAATGTGTATGTATATGCTTCTGTGTGTCACCTTGTCTGTATAGCTTTGCTTTTAGCATTTGTCCTAGGGTTCTGTCTGTCCATTTTTTTTTTTTTTTTCGTTTTTTAGTATACTTTTTAGCGCTTGTTATCACTGGTGGATTTGTTTTTTGGTTTGGTTGCTCTCTTCTTTCATTCATTCTTTCTTTTTTTTATTACTTAAAAAATTTTTTTTAATAATTATTTTTTATTTTAATAAGTTTATTTTATTTTATTTTTTCTTTCTTTCTTTCTTTTTTCCTCCCTTTTATTCTGAGCTGTGTGGATGACAGGGTCTTGGTGCTCCGGCCGGGCATCAGGCCTGTGCCTCTGAGGAGGGAGAGCTGAGTTCAGGACATTGGTCCACCAGAGACCTCCCAGCTCCACATAATATCAAACAGCGAAAATCTCCTAGAGATCTCCATCTCAACGCCAAGACCCAGCTCCACTCAACGACCAGCAAGCTACAGTGTTGGACACCACACGCCAAACAACTAGCAACACAGGAACACACCCCAGCCATTAGCAGAGAGGCTGCCTAAAATCATAATAAGGTCACAGACACCCCAAAACACACCACCAGATGTGGACCTGCCCACCAGAAAGAAAAGATCCAGCCTCACCAGAACACAGGCACTAATCCCCTCCACAAGGAAGCCTACACAACCCACTGAACCAACCTTAGCCACCGGGGGCAGACACCAAAAACAACGGGAACTAAGAACCTGTAGCCTGCGAAAAGGAGACCCCAAACATAGTAAGTTAAGCAAAATGAGAACACAGAGAAACACACAGCAGATGAAGGAACAATGTAAAAACCCACCAGACCAAACAAATGACGAGCAAATAGGCAGTCTACCTGAAAAAGAATTCAGAATAATCATAGTAAAGATGATCCAAAATCTTGGAAGAAGAATGGAGAAAATACAAGAAACATTTAACAAGGACCTAGAAGAACTAAAGAGCAAACAAACATTGAGGAACAACACAACAAATGAAATTAAAAATTCTCTAGAAGGAATCAATAGCAGAATAACTGAGGCAGAAGAAAGGATAAGTGACCTGGAAGATAAAATAGTGGAAATAACTACCACAGAACAGAATAAAGAAAAAAGAATGAAAAGAATTGAGGACAGTCTCAGAGACATCTGGGACAACATTAAACACACCAGCATTCAAATTATAGGGGTCCCAGAAGAAGAGAGAAAGAAATGGACTGAGAAAATATTTGAAGACATTATAGTTGAAAACTTCCATAATATGGGAAAGGAAATAGTCACTCAAGTCCAGGAAGCGCAGAGAGTCCCATACAGGATAAATCCAAGGAGAAAAACGCCAAGACACATATTAATCAAAATATGAAAAATTAAATACAAAGAAAAAATATTAAAAGCAGAAAGGGAAAAACAACAAATAACATACAAGGGAATCCCCATAAGGTTAACAGTTGATCTTTCAGCAGAAACTCTGCAAGCCAGAAAGGAGTGGCAGGACATATTTAAAGTGATGAAAGGGAAAAATCTACAAGCAAGATTACTCGACCCAGAAAGAATCTCATTCAGATTTGACGGAGAAATTAAAAACTTTAGAAACAACCAAAGTTAACAGAATATAGCACCACCAAACCAGCTTTACAACAAATGCTAAAGGAACTTCTCTAGGCAGGAAACACAAGAGAAGGAAAAGACCTACAATAACACACCCAAAACATTTAAGAAAATGGGAATAGGAACATACATATTGATAATTACCTTAAATGTGATTGCATTAAATGCTCCCACCAAAAGACATAGACTGGCTGAATGGATACAAAAACAAGACCTGTATATATGCTGTCTACAAGAGACCCACTTCAGACCTAGGGACACATACAGACTGAAAGTGAGGGGATGGAAAAAGATATTCCATGCAAGTGGAAATCAAAAGAAAGCTGGAGTAGCAATTCTCATAATAGACAAAATAGACTTTAAAACAAAGACTATTACAAGAAACAAAGAAGGACACTACATAATGATCAAGGGATCAATCCAAAAAGGAGCTATAACATTTGTAAATATTTATGAACCCAACATAGGAGCAACTCAATACATAAGGCAAATGCTAACAGCCATAAAAGCGGAAACCAACAGTAACACAGTCATAGTAGGGGACTTTAACACCCCACTTTCACCAATGGACAGATCATCCAAAATGAAAATAAAGAAGGAAACACAAGCTTTAAATGATACATTAAACAAGATGGACTTAATTGATATTTATAGGACATTCCATTCAAAAACAACAGAATACACTTTCTTCTCAAGGGTTCATGGAACATTCTCCAGGATAGGTCATACCTTGGGTCACGAATCAAGCCTTGGTAAATTTAAGAAAATTGAAATCGTATCAAGTAACTTTTCCGACCACAATGCTATGAGATTAGATATCAATTACAGGAAAAATATCTGTAAAAAATACAAACACATGGAGGCTAAACAATACACTACTTAATAACCAAGAGATCACTGAAGAAATCAAAGAGGAAATCAAAAAATACCTAGAAACAAATGACAATGAAAACACGACGACCCAAAACCTATGGGATGCAGCAAAAGCAGTTCTAAGAGGGAAGTTTATAACAATATAATCCTACCTTAAGAAAAAAGAAACATCTGAAATATACAACCTAACCTTATTACACCTAAAGAAATTAGAGAAAGAAGAACCAAAAAACCCAAAAGTTAGCAGAAGGAAAGAAATCATAAAGATCAGATCAGACATAAATAAAAAAATAAATGAAGGAAACAATAGCAAAGATCAATAAAACTAAAAGCTGGTTCTTTGAGAAGATAAACAAAATTGATAAACCATTAGCTAGACTCATCAAGAAAAAAAGGGAGAAGACTCAAATCAATAGAATTAGAAATGAAAAAGTAGAAGTAACAACTGACACTGCAGAAATACAAAGTGTCGTGAGAGATTACTACAAGCAAGTATATGGCAATAAAATGGACAACCTGGAAGAAATGGACAAATTCTTAGAAAGGCACTACCTTCTGAGACTGAACCAGGAAGAAACAGCAAATATAAACAGACCAATCACAAGCACCGAAATTGAAACCGTGATTAAAGATCTTCTAACAAACAACAGCCCAGGAACAGATAGCTGCACAGGTGAATTCTATCAACATTTAGAGACGAGCTAACACCTATCCTTCTCAAAGTCTTCCAAAATACAGCACAGGGAGGAACACTCCCAAACTCATTCTACAAGGCCACCATCACGCTAATACCAAACCCAGACAAAGATGCCACAAAGAAAGAAAACTAAAGGTAAATATCACTGATGAACATAGATGCAAAAATCCTCAACAAAATACTAGCAAACAGAATCCAACAGCACATTAAAAGGATCATACACCATGATCAAGTGGGTTTTATCCCAGGAATGCAAGGATTCTTCAATATACGCAAATCAATCAATGTGATACACCATATTAACAAATTGAAGAATAAAAACCATATGATAAAAAAAAACCATATGATAATCTCAGTAGATGTAGAGAAAGCTTTTGACAAAATTCAACCCCCATTTATGATAAAAACCGTCCAGAAAGTAGGCATAGAGGGAACTTACCTCAACATAATAAAGGCCATATATGACAAACCCACAGCAAACATCATCCTCAATAGTGAAAAACTGAAACCATTTCCACTAAGATCAGGAACAAGACAAGGTTGCCCACTCTCACCACTATTATTCAACATAGTTTTGGAAGTTTTAGCCACAGCAATCAGAGAAGAAGAAGAAATAAAAGGAATCCAAATCGGAAAAGAAGAAGTAAGGCTGTCACTGTTTGCAGATGACATGACACTATACATAGAGAATCCTAAAGATGGTACCAGAAAACTACTAGAGCTAATCAATGAATTTGGTAAAGTAGCAGGACACAAAATTAATGCACAGAAATCTCTTGCCTTCTTATACACTAGTGATGAAAAATCTGAAAGAGAAATTAAGGAAACATTCCCATTTACCATTACAACAAACAGAATAAAATAGCTGGGAATAAACCTACGTAAGGAGACAATAGGCCTGTATGCAGAAACCTATAAGACACTGAGGAAAGAAATTAAAGATGATACAAACAGATGGAGAGATATACCATGTTCTTGGATTGGAGGAATCAACATTGTGAAAATGACTATACGACCCAAAGCAATCTACAGATCCAATGCAATCCCTATCAAACTACCAATGGCATTTTTCACAGAACTGGAACAAAAAATTTCACAATTTATATGGAAACACAAAAGACACCGAATAGCAAAAGCAATCTTGAGAAAGAAAAACGCAGCTGGAGGAATCGGGCTTCCTGACTTCAGACTATACTACAAAGCTACAGTAATCAAGACAGTATGGTGGTGGCACAAAAAGAGAAATATAGATCAGTGGAACAGGATAGAAAGCCCAGAGATAAACCCACGCACATATGGTCACCTTATGTTTGATAAAGGAGGCAAGAATATACAATGGAGAAAAGAGAGCCTCTTCAATAAGTGGTGCTGGGAATACTGGACAGCTACATGTAAAAGATGAAATTAGAACACTCCCTAGCACCATACGCAAAAATAAACTCAAAATTGATTAAAGACCTAAATGTAAGGTCAGACACTATAAAACTTTTAGAGGAAAACATAGGAAGAACACTCTATGACATAAATCACAGCAAGATCCTTCTTGACCCACCTCCTAGAGAAATGGAAATAAAAACAAAAATAAACAAATGGGACCTAATGAAACTTAAAAGCTTTTGCACAGCAAAGGAAAACATAAACAAGACGAAAAGACAACCCTCAGAATGGGAGAAAATATTTGCAAATGAAGCAACTGACAAAGGATTAATCTCCAAAATTTACAAGCAGCTCATGCAGCTCAATATCAAACAAACAAACAACCCAATCCAAAAATGGGCAGAAGACCCAAATAGACATTTCTCCAAAGAAGATATACAGATTGCCAACAAACACATGAAACAATGCTCAACATCATTAATCATTAGAGAAATACAAATCAAAACTACAATGAGATATTATCTCACACCAGTCAGAATGGCCATCAACAAAAAAATCTACAAACAATAAATGCTGGAGAGGGTGTGGAGAAAAGGGAATCCTCTTGCACTGTTGGTGGGAATGTAAATTAATACAGCCACTATGGAGAACAGTATGGAGGTTCCTTAAAAAACTAAAAATAGAACTACCATATGACCCAGCAGTCCCAGTACTGGGCATATACCCTGAGAAAACCATAATTCAGAAAGAGTCATGTACCACAATGTTCACTGCAGCTCTATTTACAATAGCCAGGACATGGAAGCAACCTAAGTGTCCATCGACAGATGAATGGATAAAGAAGATGTGGCACATATATACAATAGAATATTACTCAGCCATAAAAAGAAACGAAATTGAGTTATTTGTAGTGAGGTGGATGGACCTAGAGTCTGTCATACAGAGTGAAGTCAGAAAGAGAAAAACAAACACCATATGCTAACACATATATATGGAATCTAAAAAAAAAAAAAAAAAAAAAAAAAGGTCATGAAGAACCTAGGGGCAAGATGGGAATAAAGATGCAGACCTAGTAGAGAATGTACTTGAGGACATGGGGAGGGGGAAGGGTAAGCTGGGATGAAGTGAGAGAGTGGCATGGACATATATACACTACCAAATGTAAAACAGATAGCTAGTGGGAAGCAGCTGCATAGTACAGGGAGATCAGTTTGGTGCTTTGTGACCACCTGGAGGGGTGAGATAGGGAGGGTGGGAGGGGGGGAGACACAAGAGGGAATAGATATGGTGATATATGTATATGTATAGCTGATTCACTTTGTTATAAAGCAGAAACTAACACACCCTTGTAAAGCAATTATACTCCAATAAAGATGTTAAAAAATAAAAATAAATAAAAAATAAGAAAAAAACAATGCTAACTGAATTAGGGAAAAGAATAGATGAACACAGTGAGAATTTTAACAAGGACCTAGAAAATATAAAATAGAACCAGTCAGCACTAAAGAATACAATAAATGCAGGAACTTACACTAGAAGGAATTAACAGCAGACTTGTGGTACAGAAGTACATGTACGTGATCTGGTAGATAGAATAATGGACATCACCCAATCAGAACAACAACAAAAATTTAACAAATGAGAACAGTTTAAGGGACCTTCAAGATAACAAGTATTCCAGCATTCACAGTATAGTGGTCCCAGAATGGGAAGAGAGAGAAAAAGGGGATGAAAATATTTTCACTAAAACCAGGAACAGGACAGAGATGCCAACTTTCGCCACTTCTATTTAACATAGTGTTGGAAGTCCTAAACGCAGCAATCATATAAGAAAAAGAAATATAAGGAATCCAAATTGCAAGGGAAGTAAAACTCACTACTTGCTGATTACATGATACTATACATAGAAATCCCTTAAGTCTCCAATCAAAACTATTAGAATTAATAAATAAATTCAATTAAGTTGCAGGATACAAGATCAATATTCATGGTGGTGTGATGAATTGGGAGATTGGGATTGACATGTATACACTGATGTGTATAAAATGGATGAGTAATAAGAACCTGCTGTATAAAAAAATAAATAAGATAAAATTCAAAAAAAAAGAAAAGAATGAGAGAAAATATCTGCAAATGATATATCTGGTTAGGGATTAATATTCAGAATGTGTAAAGAACTCCTACAACTCAACAACAAAGAACCAACTTTTATAGAAAGAACCAACTTGAATAGACATTTCTCCAAAGAAGATATACAGATGGCTAATAAGCACATGAAAAGATGTTCAACATCATTGATCATTAGGGAAATGCAAATCAAAACTACAATGATACCACTTCACACCCATTAGGATGGTCATTATCAAAAAAAGCAGAAAATAACAAGTGTTGGTGAGGATGTGGAGAAATTGGGACCCTTCTGCATTGCTGATGGGAATGTAAACGGGTACAGCTGCTGTGGAAAACAGTTTGATGGTTCATCAAAAAGTTAAACATAGAATATGGTCCAAAATCCCACTTCTAGGTCTCTACCCAAAAGAATGGAAAGCAGGGACTCAAACAGACACTGCAACACCATTGTTCATAGCAGCCTTATTAACAATAGCCAAAAGGTGAAAACAGCCCAAATGTCCATTGGTGGATGAAGGATAAACAAAATGTGGTAAATCCATACAATGAAAAATTATTCACCCTTAAACAGGAATGAAATTCTGATACATGCTGCAACATGGTTGAACATTGAAAACATTATGCTAAGTGATAGAAGCCAGACACAAAAAGACTAGTATTGTGTGATTCCACTTAATATGAGGTGCCTAGACTAGGCAAACTCATACACACAGAAGGTAGAATGGTGGTTGCCAGGGGCTGGAGGAAAGGCAGGGAATGAGGAGTTACTAATAGGTACAGACTTTCACTTTGAGGTGATGCAAAGCTCTAGACATAGATTGTGGTAATGGTTGCATAACAATGTGAATATACCTAATTGTACAATTAAAAATGGTAAAGAGGTAAAAAAAAAAAAGAAAGAAAGAAAGAAAAAGATTAATATTCAGAAATCTGTTGCTTTTCTATGCACTAATAATGAACTATCAGAAAGAGAAAGCAAGAAAACAATCCCATTTACAATTGCATCAAAAAGAATAAAATACCTAGGAATAAACTTAACTGGAGGTGAAAGACCTATACTCTAAAAACTATAAGACACTGATGAAGGAAACTGAGGATGCTAAAGAGAAATGGAAAAATACCCAGTGTTCATCGATGAGAAGATTTAATATTGTTAAAATGTCCATTGCAATCACAGCAATCTGCAGATTTAATGTAATCCTTATCAAATTACCCATGACGTTTTTCACAGAACTAGAACAAATAATTTTAAAATTTGTATAGAAACACAAAAGACCCTGAATAGCTAAAACAACCTTGAGAAAGAAGAACAGAGCTGGAGGAATCACACTCCCTGACTTCAGACTATATTACAAAGCTACAGTCATCAAAACAGTATGGTACTGGCACAAAAACAGACATATAGCTCAACGGAACAGGATAGAAAGCTCAGAAATAAACCCATGCACTTATGGTCAATTAATCTATGACAAAAGAGGCAAATATACACTGGAGAAAAGACAGTCTCTTCAATAAGTGGTGCTCTGAAAACTGGACAGCTACACATAAAAGAGTGAAATTAGAACACCCTCTAATACCATATAGAAAAGTAAACTCAAAATGGATTAAACACCTAAATGTAAGACCTGAAACCATGAAACTCCTAGAGGAAAACAGAGGCAGAACACTCTTTGACATAAATTACAACAATAGATTTTTGGATCTGTCTCCTAAAGTAAAAAATTAAAAAAAGCAAAAATAAGCAAACGAGACCTAATTAAACTAAAAGCTTTTTCACAGCAAAAGAAACCATCAACAAAATGAAAAGACAACCTACTGAATGGGAGAAAATATATTCAAATGATATGACTGATAAGGGATTAATATCCAACATATATAAACAGCTCATACAACTCAATATCAAAAAAGTGAACAACCTGATTCAATAATAGGCAGAAAAACTGAATAGACATTTTTCCAAAGAGGAAATGCAGATGGCCAACAGGCACATGAAAAGATGCTGAACATCACTAATCATCAGGGAAATGCAAATCAAAACCACACTGAGATATCACCTCACACCTGTCAGAAAGGTTATCATCAAAAAGACCACAAATAGCAAATGTTGGCAAGGATATGGAGAAAAGGGAACCCTCATACGCTGTTAGTGGGAATGAAAATTGGTGCAGCCACTGTGGAAAACTGTATGGGGGTTTCTCAAAAAACTAAAAATAGAACGACCATATGACCCAACGATTCCACTCCTGGGTGTATATCCAAAAAAACCCCAAAACACTAATTTGAAAAGATACATGCACCCCAGTGTTCATAGAAGCATTATTTACAATTGCCAAGATGTGGAAACAACCTGTGCCCATCAACAGATGAATGAATAAAGAAGATGTGGTATACACACCACACACACACACACACACACACACACACACACACAACGGAATACTACTCAGCCATAAAAAGGATGAAATTTTGCGATTTGCAGCAACATGCATGGACTTGGAGGGCATTATGCTAAGTGAAATAAGTCAGAGAAAGATAAATACTGTATGATATCACTTATATGTGGAATCTAAAAGATATGTGGAATCTAAAAATATAACAAAGTAGTGAACATGACATTAAAGAACCAGAATCACAGATACAGAGAACAAACTAGTGCTTACCAGTGGGGAGAGGAAGGGGGCAATATAGGGGTGGCAGAGGGAGAGGTACAAACTATTGGGTGTAAGATAGGCTCAAGGATGTATTGTACAACACAGGTAATATAGCCAATATTTTGTAATAACTGTAAATGAAAAGTAACCTTTAAAGTTGTATATAAAAAACTAAAAATCGAGCTACCATATGATCCTGCAATCCCACTCCTGGGCATATATCCAGAGAAAAACATGGTCTGAAAGGATACATGCATCCCAGTGTTCATTGCAGCACTGTTTACAATAGGCAAGACATGGAAGCAACCTAAATATCCATCAACAGAGGAATGGATAAAGAAGATGTGGTACATATATACAATGGAATATTATTCAGTCATTAAAAAGAATAATGAGGGACTTCCCTGGTGGCGCAGTGGTTAAGACTCACGTTCCCAATGCAGAGGGCCCAGGTTCGATCCCTTGTCGGGGAACTGGATCCCACATGCGTGCCACAACCAAGATTTGGCATGCCACAGCTAGGGAGCCGGCGAGCCGCAACTAAAGGAGTCCACCTGCCATAACTAAGGAGCCCGCATGCTGCAACTAAGACCCGGTGCAACCAAATAAATAAATAAATATTAAAAAGAAAAAAGAGTAATGCCATTTGCAGCAACATGGATGGACCTAGAGATTGTCATACTGAGTGAAGTAAGTCAGACAGAGAAAGAGAAATATCATATGATATAGCTTATACGTGGAATCGAAAAAGAAATGATACGAATGAACTTATTTACAAAACAGAAACAGACTCACAGACTTAGAGAACGAACTTATGGTTACCAGGGGGGAAGGGTGGAGGGAAGGGATGGTTAGGGAGTTTGGGATTAACATATACACACTGCTATATTTAAAACGGATAACCAACAAGGACCTACTGTATAGCACAGGGAACTCTGCTCAATATTATGTAACAACTTAAATGGGAAAAGAATTTGAAAAAGAATAGATACATGTATATGTATAACTGAACCACTTTGCTGTACACCTGAAACTACCACAACATTGTTAATCAACTATACTCCAATATAAAATAAAAAGTTAAAAATTAAAAAAATAACGTTGTAGACAAAAAAAAAATCTAGTGCCGTACCAGGTCTTAGCACTCAATAAAAACTCTTTCCACTTCCATTTTTATTGGAATAAATAAATAAATAAATAGTAAAGAGGGGGGAAAGTGTCAGATTGGTTGGTTGGCTTGTCCTTTGTTCCTACACCTAGCAAATGACAGAACTAAAATGAGAGACTCTGAATCTCACCCAAGTGCTTTATCCACATCACCAAAATGGCCTGGTTTCCTCGTGTTGGAATGGAATTTTACAAGTATTAACCACGTGCTTGCCTAGAAAAACCACTATGTTCATCTCAATCTGCCATTTCCTTATCAGGACAGAAACAGAAGAGACAATAGAAAGAGTAATGATTTCTTTTCCTCTCCAATACATAGTGCATCTGGAGGTGGATGTGCCATGAAGCTAACAGAGCCGAAGCTTTCAGTTCTCTCACTTTCCAAGGCCCTGGCAGTGTTCACTTGGCCATATGTTTTATAAAATTTATAAAATTGAATATTTTTGCATATGTCTTCTTATATGTCTTTCAAAACTACAAAAGCTCTCGGTTCCACAAAACCCTGACCTAGATACACAAAAGCCCCCATGTGTAGCCAATTCTATGAAAATTCTGTTCCAATTTCAAAGAAAACATGATCTTAGCCAAACAACAAAGTCACTCTTTGATCCTTTTTTATCAATTATTTTGTAAAGTTTAAAAAGATTCTGATCCCTAATAGATATCATGATCTCCTTTAGAACAGAGGATTCAACTTAGTTCAACAGTTACTTACTCTTCATCTGGAATTTCTTCCCCCAGGTACCCAAGTATCTACCCATCTTGCTCCATCATTTCATGCTATTCTCTGTCTAAATGTCATTTCATGGAGATTCCACCCTAAACACTATCTAAAGTAGCATCCTCCCACCCTGTCCTCTCACGCTGTTTTAGTTTTTGTCATAGCACTTGTGACCATGGACATATTTCATATTATTTGTTACATGTGTATTATTTGTGTCCCACCCCTCTCCTATGGAAACTTCGTGAGAAGAGTCATCATGTTTTATTTTATTGATGTCCCATCAATGTCTAGAATAGTGGCTTTTACACTGTAGGCAATCAATAGAAAATTGTGGAGTGAATAAATATTTACAGAGCACCCATGCTGTGTCAGGACTGAGCAAAGCCCTGGGAATTCAGCAGTGAATGAGGCAGATAACTTATTATAGATGTTAATAAGTAATTACCCGTGCAATGAGTACTTCCAACACAGAGTTACAGGTGCTAATGGAGTGTACTACAAGAGCACTGGCATAGCCTATGAGGTTAAGGAAGATCTCTCTGAGGTAGCAATGTTTATTTTATATGACTTCAGAGGCCTTTGTGCGGTCATTACATGCAAGGGAAAGAAGACAAGGATGTTTTACTCCTTTTTCAACTCATTATAAACAGAAACCTTCCTAGTATTGGAAAATGCCACCACACCAAACGAAATGTGCTACTTCTGTATAATCTGATTTTTCATATGACAAGAAATAGTCAGACAAGCTGTCAGATCAGTTAATACAACAAATAAAGCGTTAGATTAGTTGAACTTGAATTTATCTACTAACTCAAGGAGACTATAATTAATTACTTTATTCTTTCATTACATAAATATTTATTAAGCACCTACTTAATGTCAGGCATTGAAAAGTTGAAACTCAGAGTGTTGTCTCTGAGAATTAAGAGTATCTTAATTGGGCTCATCTCTTGCTTTCCTGCTATATTTCAGTTCACAGACAACTGCCAGCTAATCTTCACAAATGTCAGTGCTCAAAATATTCACTAATTCTCCAGCCCAAAAAGCAATCCAAACTCCATACCTGCCATCAAAGGCCTGCTATTCCTGGCCCTAAACTTATTTCCCAGTGCTAGTCAACTCTAGCCTATGCAGTGATTCTCTGTTTATTGCTCAGAAGTACACGGACAGGAATATGCCTCCTCATTTTTGCTTGTAAACCCTCAGCCTCTGCTTCTCCCAGGCCTTTTCAGTTGTACGGAAAAGTGTCTCCATCTGGGAGCTCACCCCTTCCTAATGGCTGAACTAAAAACGGATAATCACCTTATATGATGCAGATGTTGGAAGTGGACTGGGAATAAAATTCCTCCTTGTAAAATGAGAATCTACTGCTGGCTCCGAACGTGCAACCGTCCTGGGCCATTTGTCATGATGACCCAGTGGCAGAGCTACCACTTCAATTTTTTATTTGAATTTAACGTCCTTGTTAATCCTGGAGTTCTGCTCAGAGCTCTGGCTTTCTTGGCTGGGGCTCTGATCCCCTGCCTGGCTCTTGTCGGGTTCCATCCAAAATAGGTGGGGCTCCTGGGTCCAGATTCTCCTGCCCACAGTGGCTGCACTTGGACTCAGTCCAAAGGGTGACCTGTATGGTGGAGACGTAAAGGCCAGAGCTCAGCTGGGCAGAGCTGTCACCTAGAATGAGTAAACATAAGTCATGCCCAATAGAGTGGTAAGGACAGATAGGGAAGCCAGGAAAGTGGTAATAAATGGAGCCAAAAACTGCGAGCAAAATGGAGGCATCCAGGAGCTACTTAGGTACCACGAAATGAGCTGACAGGTAAAGTCTTGGGAAAAAGAGCAAGAGGGAACAGGACCTTTGCTATAATAGGGGCTAGCGTGCCCAGTTTGTCTGTTGGTGGGTGCCAGCTTCACGGCTCATTGGTAATGCAGGAGAGGGTGTGCAGCAAACAGCTGCAAGAGGTCTTGTTCCAAAATGGATTGATCATTCGGAAACAAAAAACTGACATCTGCAATCAGCGAACATCACAACTGCCTGGAAAACCCAACTACCTTTCCCTTTAGATATCAAAACACTAAATATGTCCCTGTTCACCATGTCACGCCCTTTAGCCATTTGAGTTGAATTGTGGTTTTTCCACTCAATACGCGAATCTTGTTGCTAGGCCAGTTTGTGCAGTTTCAATCCCATCATCCTCACCTTCCTTATATGTTTGTTGCTGAAAACTCATTTGCCTTGGGACCAAGCCTGCACCCACAGGACAACATGTTCCACCCCATCCACCTGAAAAGTCCTCTTCTATTTTTTTGCTACTCTTCTGCCTTGGAGATCTAACTCAAGTTTTGTCTCCTTCGTATATCATATATCACTGGAACCATCTCCACGTGGTCTTTGCAGCTACTGAAAACTATAATCCTATTTAAAGATATTTGTTAAGCATTTTATTTATTTAACATTTATATAGTACTTACTCTGTGCTAGGCATTAAGTGTATTACAAATATTAACTCATTTAATCTTCTTAACAGCACTATGAAGTAAGCATTATTACAGTCTTCATTTTGCAGATAAAGGAACTGAGTCATAGAAAGCTTAAATAATTTGCCCAAAGACCCTCAGCTAGTAAGAGCCTGAGCTGAGATTAGAACTGAAGCAATCTAGCTCCAGAGTCTGTGCCCTGAACTACCTACCTTTCTAGGCTGCTTCTCAGATTATGCTGAACTTTCTTTGTAGGCTATACTATAAGTAAATACATAAAAAAGCTAATCCTAGATCCATGGCTTCTTGAAGGTAGGGATTGTGCATGTAGTTTTTCAGTGCCAAGATTTTGTATATATTATACATATGTCTATCTCTACATGCATATGCTCTTTATATACACATATACATACTTTGCATATATAAGACATCAAGAAATGTTTATTGACTATGATACTGAAAATAATATCAATAAAATTAAAGATCGTTTAGCTATTACCAATGAATTAGCTCTTATCACTGTATGCAATCAAAAGTAGGATGTACATGAATAATTCAGCTAACCTATTTATTTTTTCCTTGAAATATCCAAATGATTTGCACAAATCACGTATTTGTATAGGATCTTATAATTCAATTTACTAAAACTTTGAGATGACTTATCCTTGAAAAGCACTATAGAGAATAAAATTCAATATCATTCCCACTTGACAGGTAAACTTATAAATAAACCATAATTCTTTCTAAAGGACAAAAGGCCTATCTTTTGTCACCCCATGAATTACGGGATATGTATTTTACTTCCTCTGTCAGCTGCCACTCTTGTGATTTCCAGAAGCTCTTCCATTCCTCTGGATAGCAAGGTTATTCTAAAGCAAATGGTGAAAAAGTCAAAAATGTAAAATAACTTGACACTAAAGGGTAAAATCTCTCCTAGCAAAGTGCCAAAGAGTGGATTAGCAGCTTTTCTTCTCGAAAATTTTAAGACGAAATTATAAGCAATAGGCAATTTTCAGGTTGTCAAATATCTATAATCACTATGATTTCTGAATTTAATACAATGTAGCTATGATTATTGTACATTTTGCTAAAATATACATTTTACATTTATGAAAACCCACTAAAAATGATGCAGTCAAATTTCAAAATTAAGCTTTTTTTTTTAACTTCTAATATGTGATTTCCATTCCATTCAACAAGGCTACTATAAGGCTGTTATAAGGATTTTTTTCCTATTACCAATGCTGAAATATTTAAACATCTGAAAGAAATACCCAAGTGTTTCTATGTAAAAAGAAACAGCGTTCTTTTGAAAACATGAATTATATAAACTATAATTAGAGCTTCAAATTGAAAGTGTTTAAACTAAGATTACAAATTTCTGTGTTAAAAAGATACTGAGACATTCAGGGGAAAAAAGTAAATGCCGACTAACTAAATTAATTCTCCCACATTCCAAGCTGTTCTATCTCCTTCTTGACTTTCCCTCTACCATTATTTGATGATACGTGAACATTAGTTCTGCTACAATGAATTCAGGTGAATTTTGCTTCTTTTACCATGAGAGTTGGCAGTTTCTTCACTTGAAAGTATAAATTTGTATTAATCTTCAACTTAACATGTCTGTTGAATAAAGTAAACTGATACAGGTAAAAATACAAATTGAATGCTACGTTTTTGAACTAAACTGGAAATAATTTGTTAATTTTTTTAATAAAATGAGTTTTGTGCAGTTTTTAGGAACACACAGTAGAGATCTAGAAATTAACTGAATAACAGATCAAGGCACCACAAGGTAAAATGTGGGAGAACTGGACAGGAACCAGTGAGTGCTGAACTGACTGAGAATAAGAAGCACTAGATTAAAAGAAGTTGTTTTAATAAGCTGTTTATGAAATTTAAAAAAGATGACTCCAAATCCCACATGCTAAAATTTTTAATGTCACTATTTTTGTCATCAGGGTAGCTCTTTATCCATCACAATTCTAAGTTCATAAAGGAGAGGACTCATATCCTTCTTTACAATCTCCTGAGCATCTACTATAGTTCAGCTATAGCACATAACCAATTAGAAATGCTCTCTCTCTCTGGTATTATTTGCCAAAGGGGAATGGTAGGGATCTTCCATTTCTAAATCATTGTGTTGTGTTTCCTATGAACATAAAACTGGGTATTGTAAAATACTAGGAACAGGACAGTAGGAAGAGAGTAGATTGATACCCATATTAATAAAATTTGGCTTGTTTCTGAAGACATAAAATAAGAAAAACTCATTAAACCAAAAAAATTCTTGCAAATAATACCTTTATTAAAGTAAAACATATATACCCTAGCACATTAAATACCCTGATGATTTGTAATACTAATATTTGTTTAAAGGATACTCTTCCTTCAGCATTGCAGCACAGATTTACAAGATTTTTCTGTGAAGTATTACTATCTCAAACCAATCAAAGTTAAATAGCACCGGTCAAAAATCAATTTTCCAGGCTTAACAAATGTCCAAAATGTTTACTGTCATTGAATTTATATTCACTATTTAGAAGTGTTAGCAAAAGAATCTAGTACTTTGAGCACTGCACCAAAATATAACAGGGTGGTCAGATGACAATTATATGAAATTCCAGTTACTAAATCAGATTTATTAAAAGTGCACATGCAGAAAAAAGGTTATAACGATTAAAGAAAAATCTTAATCCATTTGTGTTAATAATTAGTTTTAGATAGCATTTCAGCAATCTGGTGAGGTGAACTATTTTAATAAAATATTTTGAAAGTCTACATTTAAAGGTAACTGAGAATATTCTATATTAAATGTAATTTGTTTCAAGATAGAGAGGGGAAAATATGTGGAGAGATGCCTCTTGCTTCATTTCATCATCAATTGATCTTTGACATTCATTTTTTCACTTAAATCTCTCTGGGCTAAAAGATAATCTGAGCTCTTTTCCCACTTTCCCTCCAAGGTGTGCAGAAAGTCACAGCCTTGATAGCACATTATCGAATTTGCTTTCCCCTTCACCTAAATAGTCCTTGTGCCTATTTTTGTGAACATCCAGAGAATTGCTACCATCTAGTGTGCATGATTTGGTTAGCTGACTCACACAGCTATCCTCCTAACCTACTGAACTAGCTTTCAAGATACTTTTTTTTTTCTTTGTAATGTCTATATTCTTGAGGCAATGACTTATTAAATTTATTTTCTAACCTTTCTTCCAAGTCTTAATCTTATCATATCAAAGAAAAGGGATGAGACTGTCTTTTTTTTTTCCCACTGGAGGCTTTCTTAATAGATACCCAGAAGTGTATGATTCCTTAATCAATTAATCAGGCTCAACTGCATAGTGCCAACAGCTAATAAAATAATGGTACCTAAATTTATATAGTGTTTGATAGTTTGCGAAGCATCTTCACAAACTTTATTTGATCATCACAAAAAACTTTGAGGTGGGCAGGTCAGATATGATCACCATTTTATAAATAAGTAGAGTAAAATCACTGTGTTAGCACAGCTGATGCAATAGCACAGTTGGAACTAGAAGCCAGTTCTCTAATCCTGTCTCCAGTCCGCTCTTCCCTAACACACATAGTTCCTGTGATATGTGGAGAACTCTGTAAATATCTCTCATCTTACTTTTATATGTTTATATATTCTAGTACCAGGATAGAAGGATTCTGTTACTCAAATAAATTGGTAAATAAAGATTTTATGTCTCTGAAGTTAAGTGATATATAAGGAATGAAAACTAATTTATCTTTCCCCAATATAATTAATGTTTCAAACAGCAAAACTAATGAGAATATTTATGTTCAAACTATAAATATTTAGTGTAAGGTCTTGTTCTCTAAGTTCCAGTTTTGCATTTACTTTCAATACAATAAATCATTGTTATAAAAGCTTCACATTATTGAGGAAATATATTCAGTGAGTAATTTCAGTGAAGGAAGATTTCCACACAACTTTTTAGTTTTTGACACTTTAAATATTTAAACATTATACACAAGTATATTACATATGTTACTCATCCCTGGTACCTTATCATGAAAGTTGGGTATTAATATTATAGGAAAAACTGATGCTTGAGTATAAATATTGTTGGAAAATTGAAGACTGAGCACAAATGGGCAATCACTACTGGAACACTGTACAAGTTTTTCAAATAAGGAGCAGTCAGAAATCATGCATAATGCAGTGGTGCACCAGCTAACAACAGACCAATGAAGATCATTTCAACCAGAGTTGGACAAGACTCAGAAAAATCCACCTGGTGAACAAAATCCAATAGTTTCCAGTCATCCTTTAAGTCCAGACAGGTGTCAGTCGAAGTCAAGAATTCATATTTAAATCTGAGACCAAGAAACAAACAGCCACCAGAAAAAAAAAAAAAAAAAACAGCAACAACGTGCAATTTGGCCCTTCCTCTCCTAACTCAATGGGAGTTTATTAGGCCAAAAGGATGGAGAAGCGAACAGTTATCCAGCGAATCGGTCTTCATCAAGAGAGTCAATCTGGATAAGTGAGGCTTTGTGATCTACTTCTACTTGAATTGTCCTGAGCTCATTCAATATAATATGTAATTATGCAACTCACTGCTTTAATTCTTAGTCATGAATTCATTGCTAAACGTGCATTAGGGATGCGGGATTATATTAATATAAGATGATTATAGAGATCCTGAAAGTTAACTTCTTTTGTGATCTTTTTTTCTTTCCCAGTTTATGGTTTCACACTGTGGCTTGTCTGTCTCTATATTAAGGAAGAAACTCAAATGTTAACCAAGGACTTAAAATTGAATTAAACCAGTTTTCTCCCTACCAAATGTATCCAGGTTGATTTTACACTGCTTTGAAGCATCTAATTAGCCATATTTTAAATATGGAAATGAAAAGATATTTTAGTCCAACAGACATCACAGACCCCGCAAATATTGAGTTCAGAAATGATTTACTGATCTTGTATATATCTGGCCTTTATCACAGTTACTTGGTATGTTCTTAAAAATTATCCCCAAAATAGCTTAGCATTTTTCCTCAGGAAAAGAAGAAGCAGAGCAAAGGAGGAATAAAAGTCTACTCTATTCATTTTGGGTGAGTCATAAGTCAGCATTCCACTACAAAGACTACTTTACGTTATCTCTCACGGCATAGAAAGAAGTGTTCAGAAGCTATCCCAATGAGAATCTGTCTTTGTAGGTTTCATGACAATGCTCTATAAATTTTATTATTTCTTCAGGCTTTCTTCTATACACAAGTATTAAATATCTCAAAACTTGGACTTGAACCATTTAATTATTAAGGTCAGAAAATGTTAGTTTTTATTATTACCGAAATAGATTCTTCAAGGCTGCAATAAATTTTTTGGAGCAGAATTTTAATTAATTTAATTGAATAAATTACTTGTTTATAATTCATTTTCTTGTTCTGGTTCAATAAACATTGAGTACATGACATGTATTAGGCCCAGTAAAAGGTATTCTAGATGTGAAAATGAGAAAGATGTGGTCCCTAACCTTAAGGAACAAGAACACAAGACAACACAGACACACAGACACACACACACCTTTTCAGTACAACAGTGGATTTTTTGCAAAAGATGCAAGTAGGAGACACATGAGGGATAATAACCCAGTTTGAAGTAGGCATAGGGAGAGGCTACAAAGTTTAGGAAGCATCCTTAGAGTAGATAAAGACTGAGATTTGTCTTGAAGCAGAAGTCAATATTTTTCAACAAATGTAAGTGTGCCATCTGCACCTGCATGAAGAGACTGAGTGCCTTAAATTTTGCACCCTGGCCTCCTCCCTTGCCTTACCCTACTTTAGAGGCTCAAAAAGAAGATAACACTTTACATCACCATCTCAGGTATTCTGCTTAAAATAGATTTCATAGGAATTACAGAAATTGGTTAATTCCTGACTGCACATTCCTAAATAATTTGGATTGTTTTATATGTTGATATGGTAGTCAAATTCAGAAAATACAGACATGTAATGCTGGATATATTTTTGCTCCATTTATGGTCTTAAATAAATATGCATGCCAGAGGGTCTCTTCTCAGTTAGGTTTTGTAGGAACCCAATCATTCATCTGAGTGTTTAAAAAGGGACTTGAATATATTGGTTGCTGTTCTCACAAATGGAATTTCTAAAATCTCAAAATTGGTAATTCCTAGAGAGACCATATAATTCACCATGCAAACCAGAACACTGTTTAGAATGAAAGAAAGCACTATTTATAATTTTGCTGCAACAGCGGGCATACACCAAGACTGTCACAGGCAAAGATAGGACACTCAACTACCCTAATTATTCCCATAATTCTCATAAATTTGAGAATTATGAGAAACACAGCAGCACCTTTAAAAATGAAGGAAGCTTCCTCCTCAAATCACCACTCTCGGAGACCTAGAACCAAGTAGAGACTTTCTTTTGCCTTGGCCTCAAACAGCATGGGTGCTCTGTAGTGTCTGTCTATGCACTGTTTTCCCTGATAAGGGAGGCATGACCACAAACTTAGATGTGTTTTGATTGTCCGTCCTCAGCCACTCATGCAAATCACAAAAGGGAGTCAGAGGGAGTTAACCTCACTGAACAGACATATCTGAGTAGGTCATGTAAGACCATGCTGTGGAGGGCAGCTTTCACTCAGCCTATTGGAGAATACTGACTCTGAGCTACTCACTCCTTCATGAAAAGTTTTCTTTTATTTGTCACTCTGACCCATCTCAGCTGGGTCATTTTTTAAAAAGATGTCCAAGTTTAAAAGAAAGTCCTGTTGCTTATATAAGAAAGAAAACAAAGTGGGGAAAAAAGAAAAACAAACTCAAAACTAAAAATGGATTATTTGAAGTATCTCTTCCTTCTTTTCCTTCAGTATCTTGAGATATTTAAAGGGCAAAGTGGGGTCAAAGATGAGGACAGTATAAAGAAAAGAAGCAATTTAGATTGTACTTTGAGACTACTTCTTGCTACTTCTCTCTTTTCTTCCCATTGACTACCTCTTAGATATTTGTCTTCAACCTTCAGCCAATAACTCTCTTTTGATAACAAGGCAGTAACTCCATCTGATACAGAGAGCTCTAATATTGACTATGAGGCATTTTCTTCCTTTATTTCTAGAAGAACATGGAAGTAATATACCTAAAGGTCCTCATAAGTCATTAGGGTTTCTCTACTGCCTCCCAAAGGTCTCACTGTGCTGGCTTTACCCTGTGGTTGAATAACTGCCTGCAGGATATCACATTTTACTACAGTTCTTCAGCCTAACTTCAGAACCTCCGATTTTTCACATACTGGGGAAATAAGAATGAATTAGGCATACTTTATGCCATCAAAGAAACTTAATATAATCACTTCAGGGAATAAAATATCAAGATCAGGGGTGTCTATTTTCTGGACTTTCACTGCTACAAAGCAGGAAAATCCCATCACATAAAGTGTTATCTAGATATGAAAGTAGGAGTCTAATAGTTCTCAGCATTGCCCTAGGGAGATAATCCACCAAATGCCAGACTGTGGAAGCACAGTCACCTTTTGCTGTGCCAAATTTCATCAGCTACCATAACTTCACCCTGTGAAGATCATCTCTGCTTACGTGTTTTTATGCGAGGTGTCTTACAGCTAAAATATCTATGGTATTTATTATAATAGTGCATCATTAGCTGATTGTTTTGCAGCGCCCCTAGTAAAAAGCATTTTCTCCTCCTCAAAATCTGTTAACATAAGTAACCCTGGAACCCAAGTTTACAAATTCAATTTTGCTTAACTTATAATTTTTCCTTTATTTCCCTTTAGTTTATATATTTTTAAATAAGTGGTATGTTAACACAGTTCAAAAATGAAAATAATATAAAAGTATGTACAAGAGGAAGATCCTCTTACCTTGTCCTTTCACCCAATCCCCATCCCTTCAAATACACACAGTAACAACTTCCATTAGTTTTGTATCTATCCTTCAAGCATTGCTTTATGCTCATACACACAATTCAAACATATACACTTAATTACCCATTCTTTTTTAACTTAAAAGGTAGCAGATATTCAACTTTCCTTACTTTAGGAGTTTACTAATTCTATAATTTTTTCTCTTTTCAAATTCATTGATCCCTGATTTTCTTCTTTCTCTATTCTTCGTAATTTTTATTAGATTGTTTTGCTCTCCGCTTTCTTACTTTTTGAGTTGAAGGCTGTGGCAGAGACTATAAAATGTTCACCAATTTCTTCCTCATCTTCTCCTGAGCACCTAACTCAACTCTACACTTCCCAGCCTCCCTTGAAGTTGGGTGTGCCCAAAGGAGTGATTCCAAAGCTAATGGAATGTGAAGGAAAGTAATGTGATCTTTCTCTGGGTCAGGTTTTCAAGGAGAATTTGCATCTACTCTGCAATCTTCTGACTGGTGGCAAGTGATGATGAAGCCCTAGAAGATGACAGAACCATAAGATCAAGGGATCCTGGGTGCCTGAATTACTGCATTTAGGTGAGCCCTCGATGACCAGTAACATCTAACTTAGTGTATTAGTGTATTGCATGAGTACGAAATAAACTTATTTGTTATTTGATTCATTTTGTTTGTATTACATGTTACAGTATGTTTACCTCTTCTGATATTTAGAGAGTATAGTATTTTTGATGAATTTGTTATCATTATAATTAATTTATAATATGTGCATACCCATAGTGCTCTATATTTTGTCATGTCTATTTGCTCTCTATTATGAGCAGTGATAAAATTAGTATTTTTCTTCTACTTTCTCTTCTATCACATAATACTTTTCAATAGTATTACATATTTTTCTTTGGCTATAACATATGCTTTAGACTTCTCTTACCATGTTTTACTGAATGGAAGAATCCCACTTTTTCACATATAAGTATCTCTAAAATTGAAATGTGTCTTACAATCAAAGGTAAGTTACAATTGTAATTGGAGGTGTGTTTTTTTGGCAGAGCTCGAAATAGAGCATTTCACAGTTGAGAGTGCCTTAGACATGATTTGAACTCTATGAGATTTCTAATATTCAACTGTTTGGGGATTATAAAATGGCAATTCCATATAGTTCAACCTAATACGTTTTCCAACTTTAAATAAAAATTTGAGACTTGGTTATTACAAATGAAGCCATCATCAAACACAGTTCTTCCCACCTTCTTTCACCCTTCCTCTCCCAATGCTTCTAAGTGAAATCATTCTTCCTGTTACAAGAAATGAGTTTTACATTTTATACCATCATTCTAATTCCCACTTTATTTTGATCTTTGTTCTAGAGTTAGATATATTCAGTGCTCACTTCCAGTCTTTTTGCTGAAGTCTCCCCAGATGACTCTTGGTTGACCTACCAGACAGTTCTGTAGCTGTTCCCTCCTCTATTATCACAAACACAGACACACTGCTTCCTGAAAGCATTGTGCCTCTCTGTGTAGGCCCACCGCCTCTCCTCAGGGAAAAAACTGAGTCCAGAAAGGCTTCCGCCTCTAGCCATGCTCACCCTAAGTTCAGGAACACTGTTAAAGGATAAAGCTGTTGCCACTGCAGGAAGTGTTTACTTGCTTCCATTTTCTGAAACCTCCTTTTCCTGGGCCCTCTCATCCTGTTTTGTGCTTCTTCCCTTTTATTCCTCCCTTTAACTAGTCTTCTTCCCTTTAATTCTTCCTTCATGGTTTCC
Source organism: Balaenoptera ricei (assembly GCF_028023285.1). Taxonomy (NCBI): domain Eukaryota; kingdom Metazoa; phylum Chordata; class Mammalia; order Artiodactyla; family Balaenopteridae; genus Balaenoptera; species Balaenoptera ricei. The sequence goes on from NC_082641.1 coordinate 26,138,011, forward strand.
ACCAGAACTCAGATGCTCATGGCAGTTCCCTCCTTATTTGGAGTATGTGTGATTTCTGTCTCCCAGTTTAATGGCAAATAAAATGTGCAGGCTTTTGTTTGTTTGTTTGTTTGTTTTCCATCCTTCTTATTGCTCTTTTTATGATTTGCAGGAGAAGGGTGAGAATGCTGACTTCTACAGCCATGTTCACACTGGTAGTCAACTTTATTTCAGAGCAGTTCTCCATATACAGATGTGATGAACCAAATGTTAAAGAAAGCTTTATGAGTTAGAAGTAAACTGAATTTGCTTGATCATAATTAATGTAGTTTGGAAAAGCGATTCACTTCTAATCAATCAAATCTTCATGTGTTAAAAGACAATTCTGTGTGATATGCACATATATAACTTAATACAACATTTGTAAATAAAAATTGTTGGTTATTTTCCTTAGAATTATTTAGTGCTTAAGTAAGCAAATCCATGATACTGTTACTTTAAAGAAAAAACAGTAGTATTAAAAAAAGGCACATGTATCTTCTCAAATGCTCAATATGTCTCTAAATTGAAATGCCATCTTAGCTTTTTAACTGATTTCTTTCTTCAATCCATCATTTAACATCTGAAACAATACACTTGCAGTTGATGTAAAGAATGTTATTTGTATATTTGTTTTTTAAATTGCTAATACACAACTTCAGATATTCTGAGAAAGAATATACCCACTTCTCTATTAAATATGGATCAATATCATTCAAGGTTAAGAATATATCAGTCAATGCAGAAAAAAAGAACCCTTAAAAACTCCTCACAACATTAATCTTTCCATCACTTAATATATTCCTGGGAAATGAGCCATGAACAGCAAAATCAAAATAAAACACACAAATTTGAGAGATCCTGATTGCAAAAATTAGTTTTACACAATTCTATATTCATAGGATGATTTTGCCCAGTAGAATGTAGAAATATTGGCTCATTCTTCAAATCCACAGTCTAAACTATTAAAATGTTCCGTGTTGTTATTTTCATAATTTACTGCCATTACTTAAATATGTGCTATTTACATTGGTAATACACTGTAGATTCTAAGAGAAATTCTCGACACTCTTGAAAACAGATTAAAATAAATATATTAGTGTGTGGGCATTTCTTCTCAGAAACTAATTTTTGTTGCTTTTGGCAGAATAATGCAGCTACTTGACCAAAGAAGAGTTATTTTAAGAGAGCATACATCTTCAGGAGGAGTACATAAAGATTAGTAGGGAAGGAAGGCCCACCTGAGCAGCAAGCAGGATTTGTAAAATTAATTCACGGACGATAAAAGTCACATCCAAACTGACTGCATATTCTGTTACTGCTTCTAGCCCAGAAATGACAAAGAAGTGGTTTGCATGATACCAATTTCCCATTCCATAGCTCTGGCAGACATTACTAATTGATGACAGCAGTCCCTCTGTCTTTGAATGCAGCCTCAGCGCCTTTTTCAACATGGCATTACAAGTAGCCACCTCCAAGCAATCACACTTGACCTCACTTGGAACATGTTCCCCAATCCCATCTGGTGCAGCGCTATCCACAGTTTTCTTAAACCAACCAAGTCACACCCTGCTATTTTCTGCCAAACATACTTTAGAGCGGCCTAAGACTTATTTAGGTCTAAGAGCTTTAAAATGGATAATGAGCCTTTGGATACACTAGTCCTTGAGCTCTAAAGTCTGAGTTGACTTCAGGTTATCAAAACCACAGTCAGGTGCAAGACAGACTGTAGGACACTGCTGCCTTAGAGTTTTGCCAAGAGTTCACATGGGGTTTGGGACCTTAAAAGGGAGTAAGTAGAAAAGGAAGCACCTCCTTTTAAATCACATCTATCAATTTCATCCCTGAGTTGTCTTTGGATTATCACAGCCTAGGGCTATCCTGCTGGAATAGCTCTGTAACTGGAAGAGCACTTCTGGAGAGACTTGACATTACAAGACTCAAGTGTATTATGGAGCCACGAAGAGTGGAAAGTGTGCTTGGGTAATGAAGTGGAAAGAACTTTGCTCAGCATATTTGAGTTCAAACCTTTCTGCTACTATGTGTGAATATTAATAACTTTAAACTCCTCTCACATTGGGTCTTCTCAGTTCTAAATGACAAAATCTCCCTCAGAGCCTTCATATGAGGATTAATTGAAATAACACATGTCAAAACATCTGGTGAATAGCAAGCCCTCAACATACCTTAGTTTTCTTTTACATTTTCATTTTGGTTCATTTTGGTTCTTTTATATTTTCATTTGGTTTTCATTTTGGTTCATTTGGTGAAAAGGGGTCACAATGTCCCATTATGTTTCCATCCAGGAATTTCCAAACTAGCCCTCTTCAAAATGTCTGAACTATGACCCAATGACATAATATAACAACGGCAAATAATAATAGTTGGCACCAATTGAGCACTTACTGTGTGCCAGGAAAAAATGTATTTAATCCTCACAATAACCTAGAAGTTTATTTGGTAGAATTATTATCCTCATTTTACAGACGAGGTCAATACAGAGACAGAAAAGAGAAATACATTTCCCATGATCTTATGACTTTTGTAAGTTGCGAAGTCATTATTTGAATCCAGAAAATCTGTCTCTTCAACTTTAATCACTATAATTATTAATAAGTACACACATCCAGTTTTACTCCTTACTTCCCAAACTAAATTTTTTTTTCATTTTATTGTTTCTATGGATGTCCTGACTTTTCGTGGAGGAACAAATAATGTGAAAATTTGTAGTCTCTGCAAAGGAAAGGAATCCCCCAGTGACTATGACTATGACAGCTAATATTACTCTTGCTATTATTCCTACTAGTGGAATGTAACCAAGGCCAATAGAAAGATCTGGACCAGAATGTATCACCAGAGACCAGGGTCATTTCTGCCTCCAGAACCAAGGCAGGTGTTCTAGAGGCCAAGAAGTTTGAGCTGAACCTCAGAATAATTTACTTCACTTTATCTCTGATGACTAATAATATTCATTTGAAAATGGAAAAAGTGGGAAATAGTTGATTCTAAAAATCTGCTTTTCTATATTTGGGTCAAGTATTGGTAAATCTCATGCTTACAAAAAAATGAACTCTCTGTCATAGTTTAGTAGCTTGTACGTTACTTATTTCTGCTTTTGCTCCAATTATAGCTAGTAAAAACCAAAGACAAAACTCCCCTAAGAATCACTGAAAATAAAACATCACAATCACATGAGCATTTTTTCCTATCCTCCTTTCTCTACAATAGTAGTGAGGATATGGTCCTCAATGCCCAAACAGTTGTATTCTCTCTTTTTTTTATTCTTAGTGAAAAGAAAAGTAAAAACGTATAAACTCCATGAATATTTTAAGACTTCTTCCATAAATCTACCCCTGTGGTAGATTCCCATATGGAATACTACCCAAGCTTCTTTACCCTCAGTACCTTAAATTATTGTAAAAATTGTTCATAATTCTATTTTTCTATTTCCTAAGATAGAGGGCTTGTATTTTGCTTGTTTGCTTATGGATTTTGTTTTAAAGCTAGAGTTACAGCTTGCTTATAGTACAGCACCAGAAAAAAAAGAGACATGTTTCTCTGTTACTATACAGATAATATGGCACAGCTGAGTTCACCTCTGTGAACAGGTTCTACATTTAATAGTCTTAATGTGAATGTGAGCCTTACAATAGCTACATATTATCACTCCCATTTCATGCAGGATTTGTACCCTACCCAGCCTCTCCAGCATGAAAGATCTCCTGGCCCACTGTCCATGAACCTATTGTTCATTTGTTTTTAGTTTTTCTTGAAAGGCAAAAAATGTTGAACATCACAGTGAATTCAGATGTTGAGACACCTGTTATATTCTGATGTTTTGACATGAACAATCTGTAGAAATCTATTTTTTTCCATTGCACAGGGAATGAATCAGCCTTGTCAGAAAATTATTGTTCTAGCTGTTCTAGCCCCTTCATATCAGATATCTACTCACTTTATACCGTAGTTAAATTCTTTTAATAATTCTACTCAGGCTTTCACTGCTGCTTTTGATATTGCTACCACGGCTGCCCCAGCACTATAAGTATAATCAGTAGCTGAATGGACCAAAAATTAAATCATTTAATGGATTTCTGTTGAGTTCATTTAGGTCACTAGGTTTCCACTCCTGCTGGCAGCCAGCATGATTTTATATCCCTCTATTGTTGTAACAATATACGTTTCCACTTGGCTGCTATCCTATGGCATGTCGTGCCAAGATGCAGCTTAGCTCTGTTTTCTAGAACTATACAGAGAAATGTGAATTAGCTATGGTCAAAGACACCAGGAGAAATGCTGGTGAAGAGCACATTGTTTTCTTCCTCCAGACAGAGCTATTCTAAGAAACCACCCTTAACCTATAAGCATATACTTTGTCTCCTTCAGTGTAAGACTTACAGTAAGAATGCATATATAAAGCAGAGGCGCTATGAAGACTCGCAGCCTCAACTGAGTACTGTATAACCAACCCTTAATTTTGTACAGCAGATATCTGCTGATCTATTCAGCATATAGGACTAGCAAGAATAGAAATATGTCAGATGATATTACTAGTCACATATATAAGTAAATTCAAACTGAAGGTTCGTAAGTACTTCTTTTTTGGTCATTAAATTCTATGTTTTCAAAGGAAACGTCATGTTCATGAAATGGCAGTTTCACTCCCTTATTTTTCAGACTGTTCTTTGTAAGTAATTTGACCTAAAAGGAAAGGAGTCAATTAAATGGTAACTTTTAACCTCTAGAGTTGATCTCTGACCTATCTGCTAAGACATCTCACAAGGGTTCCACTGTCATCTGGTGAAAACTTTCTTTCATAAAGCCTAGAAGACATAAAATAGGCATGCCTGTGTGCTCCGGATGAACCCTGGCTGCCTAAGAGACAATTCACAGCTTCGAACCCTGTCTCGCTACCCCTCACTACATGAGCCGTCAGCACCTGACTTGACCTGTGACCTATGCCTCTGACCACAGGGTGACCAAGATGCTCTCCCTCTCATACTGTCCAAAGACTAAGACACTTCCACCCTCTGGGACACAGGTGGGGAGGACAAAAAGGACACAGAATAGCCAATATCCTTCAGAAAGGAAATGTTTGTTCATTCAATAAATCAGTGGTTCTCAAGTGAAAACTGCCCCCTCCAAACCACATCACCTCCCAGACATTTGGCAATATCTGTAGATATTTTTGTTGTCATAACTAGGGTAGGGGTGCCACTGGCTTCTAGTGGGATGTTAGTTAGCAATGCGCAGGACACCACATAAGAAAGAATTTTCCAGCCAAAATGTCAATAGTGCCAAGGTTCAGAAAACTGCAGTAATTACCCAATGGGTAGAATACTTTGTGCCAGGCACTGGATGGTACAGGATTAACTTTAGGCAAAACTGTGAAGTAGTATCATGTTTATTTTTTTAGCAGCTGCAGAGTCATTGTGGTAACTTCATCCTACAGATGCCTGGCCATCAGTGTTCTGAACTTCTTCTTCTATGATTACCCCCTCAAAATAGCATATTTTATCCTATAGCCCATTGTCCCAGGACTCCTTTCCCTAGTTCTGGGGACAGCTAGAAAGTCTAATCTGGTAAATATTTCAGTATCATTGCATTAAACAATATTTATAAAATTGTGAGATTTTGATGGAGAAAGGCTAAAGACAAAGTAGTGTAGATAAATACATTCAGATATTTAATACCCAGCTTAATTCACATACACATACGCATCTTCCTACAGAAATAATCCATACTTAACCATAATCACTTGAGGGTGTCAAACTGTGGTGTGGTTTTAAGAAAAGTAGAAGACATTTCTTTTTCGTAATGGTTTGGATAAAATATACTCTCAAAGTTGCCATTTCTTCATTTCTTAATGGGAAGTCTAAGAACTCTGCTTAGGCCTTCTAGCCCACTAAACAATCTTGATAAATTATCAGTGACCAAGACAACTACTATACTATATATTTTCTCTCAAGTGAAAGTATATTTAATTAGCTGATTTCAAACAGAGCCAGTCTGAATCAGGAAAAATAAAGACCACTCTCTTAATACATATCCTGCAGGGCCTTCCTTGACAGTCTTTTCCATGCCTAGCCTTAAATGTCATCTAAGTTCCTCTGACTTTCAAATGTACAGCTTCTGACCAGACTATTTCCCTGTTTTCAGAACAATCTACATATTGTCAACTCAATTTCACTGTGTAGATGCCTTAAAATCGGTTCAAACTCAACAAATCCAAAACTAAATGCATGATCACTGTACGTTGTCCATCCAAAAGGAAAAAAAAAAAAAAAAGAAACTTGTCCATTTTTCATGCCTTACAGTTATTCCTACCTCAGTTGTTTAATCCAAAACCTAGAAATAGTTCTTGAGACCTCCCTTCTCTTCTTCCCATAAAGCAAATCTTTATCACCAAATCCTATAAGTTCTCCCCTCATCAATTCCTTTCATATCCCACCACTTCTCATTGTCTCTCCTGATCTGACCCAAAGCCAAGCACCATCTTGACTGTGCTGGCCTCCCCAGTCCACTGTGGCTTCCCAGTGCTCTTCAAGAAATGCCTCAATCCTGTCTGCCTCTCTAACCTTGCTGGACACTGCACCTCCCTTGCATTACATGCACCAACAGCTCAGACTGGCTCTTACCTTCTCAAATTGACCATGCTTTTGCCTACCTTGTGGACATCATACCTGATGCTGCTTCTTTCTGAAATGTTCTCTACCAACCCACCCTCTCTAGTAATTCATATTTAAGATTCAGACTGCAACTAAAAGTTCCTTTCTTCAGCAAGACCTCCCTGATTCTTGCCCACCACCACCACCACCAACAAACCCTAATAACCACAACTTAGTTTAGGTTATGCACAACATGCTTTTAGAACAACTTCTGCTTTTTTCATATCATTTTATTGCAAAAGATAAGTTACTGTTTGATTTAATTTTGGTTTCTCACACTAGCCACCAAACTCAGCATTCTTTCCTTTGTTTTAGTTGTATAGTACATAATAAATACCAACTTGTTGAAAAAAAAATGAATGTAAGTAATTTAGGTATGACACACACCACAAATTTAAATGTTTTGTGAAAAAATAGGAATACAAGCTCAAAAATTGTTCACTGCCTCCATTCTTTTCTCCCTAAAGATTACATTTTAATTCTCATGTTATATAGTCAAGTGGCATCATTTATTCATGGGATATTATAAATCAGGGGTTCATAAATCAGAACACATAGGCTGTAAGATGTTCACTAACAACTTTAAAATTGTATTCAAAACTTCTTGTGTAATGTGCATTTTCCTATGAATAGATTTCAAAGCTTCCATCGGATTGTCACTTTGATACAAGAAAGGTTAAAAAAAAAACATGTTATTAGTGTTTAACATTTTAACATTTACTATTAAAATATCAGTTACTGCGGTACTAAATGTGGCTGACAATGTTAATGATAGATATTGTCTCTTTAAAATACATTTCTGACATTATTTGAACTATATAAATACTTGGTTTGAGGAAAAGAAACACCATAGTTCACTGGAATAAGAATGGTCTTTTCAATAAATGGTGTCAAATAAATAAGATATATACATATCATAAAAAGTAAAAAGTAAATCTTATACCATATCCAAAAATTAATTCCATATGAATTAGATATCTAAATCTAAAATAGTATAAAATTCTGTGATAACATGAAAGAACATCTTCATGACTTTGAGATAGTTATTTTAAATTAAAAAATTTTTAAATAGGACATAAGTGTTAAGCAAAAATGGCAAGATCGATGAATCAGAGTACACTGAAAGAACTTCTTTTCATCAAGAGAACATGAAGAGTCAAAAAACAGAGTAAAAAATGTGTTTATAAGACACAGCTCACAAAGGATTTGTATGCAGAATATATAAAGAACTTCTAAAACATCAACAAAAAAGACAGAAATCCCATTGGAAAAATGAACAAAAGACTTGAGGAAGCACTTCACAAAAGAGGATATCCAAATGGTCAATGAATATATGAAAAGAACTCAACCTTATTATTCATCAGGGAAATATTCATTAAAATCAATAAGATTTCAATACACTCCTACTTGAATGGATAAATGGATACACTCCTACTTGCAGTGCCTGTGATATTCTATTTATTAATCTGGATGATAGTTTCATGGATGTATTCACTTTGTGAAACTTTACTAAGAGGTACATTTAATATTTGTAAACTTTACTCTGCGCATATTAAACTTACATACATAAGTTTATTTTTTAAAGGGAGCATATTTAACTGAAGTGAAAATATCTGTATTAATAGGATAAATATATGGTCTTATAAGGGGTTGGCTACCATTTTTATTTGAATCAGAGAAAACAACAGTCAATTATCAGCCACTGCAGAAAGTGACTGAATTTGAAAACCCTTTCTCTTGTCCTAGGCACTTAGATCTAAAACTAGAGTATCTGTTAAAAACAAAACAAAACAAAAACAAAAAACAAACAAAAAAACACACAGGGAAATCTTCAGGAAATGGACTTTCTTCACTTGATTTATTTTAACTGCTCCATATACAACTCTTCTCATTGGATAATCAGCAAGTTAAAAAAATATGATTTAATTATATTTATTTAATTTAAAAGGGAATAATTATCTCCAATGAAAGTAAGAGCTGATTATATAATGAAAATATATACTCACAGGAGAATTATAAAGCTACATGAAAGTTATATAAATTTATGTATGTATGCACATACATACATAAATAAATGAAGAAGTATGTAAACTTCTTCATTCTATTGATATGGCACTAAGGTATATCCATTTCTAGATAGAAATCAAAAGGGTTCTTGAGTCACAGGTTCTGTCAATTTGAAATGCTTAGAGAACTTTTCTCTCTTTTCTCATCTCTACCCTGATGTTGGATCTGTCACCAATAGAAGGTGACAAATATATATGAGTGACTACCATTATGTCTGGGAAGTGTATTTGAATTCTCAGCTGCTAGAATGTCATTCACTGATTCACTCAAAAAGTACTTACAAAGCACCTACCATGTGCAGGCACTGAGTCAGGTGCAGGATCCTTGTCTTCTAGGAGCTTGCATTCTAGCAACCAAAAGGAAAAAAAAAGAGAAAGAGACACAGATAGAGTCAGAGAAGAAAGAAACTAAGTAAATAAACTATTTACACATTGTGCTAAGTCTTGTAATGGACATGAATGAGGAAATATAGAAAACTACAAGGAGGGCTAGTTTCAGCAAAGGTGTTCAAGAAAGGCCTTTTTTAGGCAGATGATGTTTAAAAGTGAGAGCTGAAGGATGAGAAGCAGGTAGAAGCGAGTGCTGGGCAACACTACAGTAACTGGGAGTACTAAGAGCTATCTCTTATTGAGCACTTAGGATTTACTGTGCACTGTTTGAAACATTTCACATTTAGTCCTCAGAGAAACTCTGCGACATTGAAACTATTATTTTCAGCATTTTCCATACAGATGAAGAAAATGAATTTAGGCACAGAGAGCTTAAGTGATTCTTTTTCATGGCTGAGTAATATTCCATGGTATGTGCGGATATATATATATGACATCTTTATCCATTCATCTATTCATGGGCACTTAGGCTGCTTCCATATCCTGGCTATTGCAAATAATGCTTCAGTGAATGTTGGGGTGCATGTATCTTTTTGAATCATTGTTTCCTTTTTCTTCTGATATATACCCAGCAGTGGAATTGCTGGATCATATGGTAGTTCTATTTTTAGTTTTTTGAGAAACCTCCATACTGTTTTCCATAGTGGCTGTACCAATTTATTTCCTACCAACAGTGTATAAGAGTTCCCTTTTCTCCACATCCTTGTCAACATTTGCTATTTGTGGTTTTTTGATGGCAGCCATTCTGACAGGTGTGAGGTGTTATCTCATTGTGGTTTTGATTTGCATTTCTCTGATGATTAGCAATGTTCAGCATCTTTTTATGTGCCTGTTGTCCATCTGTATGAATTCTTTGGGAAAATGTCTATTCAGGTCTTGTGCCCATTTTTTTGATTGGTTTGTTTGTTTTCTGATATTGAGCTGTATGAGCTGTTTATATATTTTGGATATTAACCCCTATTGGTCATATCATTTGCAAATATTTTCTCCCATTCAGTAGGCTGTCTTTTCCTTTTGTTGTTGCTGATAGTTTCCTTTGCTGTGCAAAAGCTTTTAAGTTTAATTAGGTCCCATTTGTTTATGTTTGCTTTTGTTTCCTTTGCCTTAGGAGACAGATCCAAAAAATATTGCTGATTTTAGGAGGAACAGAAGTCCAGTTGCTGTAGTCCAGGAGATGGATGATGGTAGCCCCAACAAGGCAGAAACAGATGAAAAATGGAAAGAAGCAGATGATTTCAAGGTATATTTTGAAAGTAGAGTTGACAGAATTTGTTGACAAATTGGAAAATTGATATGAAATAAGAGTCCCTAATGCCTCGCAGGAGGTTTCTAGCTTGAACAAGAGGGTAGATAGAGTTTCCATTTTACTGGAGTAGACTGGTAAAGGACACTTTGGCTAACAAGAATCAAGACTTCTCTTCTTCAATCTTTGTTTAGCTCGAGATGTCTGTGAGACATCTAAAAACAGACGTCAAGTTGCAACTGCGTATGAAAGTAAAGAGCTCAGGAGAGCTCTGGACTGGAGCTGCAAAGTGAGACGTCATCAGTCTATGTAAGGAATGTAAAGCCATGGAGGTTGCTGCAGGCTTCTAAGGACAGAGGAGAGAAAGAAGAAAAGGCCCAGGTGGGTTGCAGGAAGATTTTGATGTGGACTGAGAAGGAGGGACCAAAAAGAAGACAGAAAATGTCCTACAGGTACGCAGAAAACCAGGCTAGTGCCAGGAAACGAGAATGTTTAAGGAAGGAGGACCTGAACAGTTGTGTCAATATTATGCCCGTTTGAGGAAAATGCGAAGAGATGAGTGTCTATTGGATTCGGCAACATTTTGTGGATTGTTATAGTCAGAAGCAGATTAGAGGGTTGGAGAATGAGTGGGTGTAGAGACAAGAGGTATAGACAATCCTTCCAGCTGAGGAAAATCATCAGTGCCCCTGGTGTAGATTTTTCCACAGCCTCTCGGTTCTAGAAACCATTTTTCCTAGTAATAAATGTAGAAAGTTGTTTCACACTGGAAAATGAAAAGCATTAGCCAAATAGCAAATGACATCAATGATGTCAAATGATGTCAGTGATGTCAAATGACATCTGGTTTCTATATAGTAAGAACTGAATCAGGAAAATTATTTAAGATAAATTACCAAAAATCAAGAAAAATGTGTTCTTTTGATCATTTTGACTGGGATGGTATCTGATGCAGTACAAAACAGGACACATATCAGTCAAGCCTAGTCATGGTATACATAGACATTCAATCACACCACCAAAGCTTATTTCCTACTGTGTTCTGGGCATTGGGGTGGACAACAGGATTCAAAGATACAGAGGTGAACAAAAAATAAACCCTCCTCACAATGAGCTAACAGTTTGGAGAGGGAAAGGAAAAAAATCATCCATTATAGGAAATTTAATTTCATATCAAAATCAAAACGTAAAATCAGATGCAGCAAAATAACAAGCTAAAAAATACGTTATGACATGCCTTTAATTTGATATTTGGGCCCATCCCTTGAGACTTTCAAGCAGTTGTCATCATCTGAATTAGGACCATTTCTATAGCTATTTCGAACAATGAGGTAAGTTATGCTAACAGTATGCCTACTGTATTCTAAATATAGTCTTTGGACAGAGGTGTTGCTCTATACATAATTATGGCATTTTAGAACATGCATTTTCTTGATAGCTAAAAATATATGCGCACAAATCTGTATCTTTGCATACCCTGATTTACTTAAACTTCTAGAACAAAGAGAAATTAAAGCACATCGATAAATGAAAAAATTTTAACGGTATTAAGTAGAATAGAGTAGGTATTTTAAAAATATTATCCAAATACCTATCACCTGTATAAACTACAACATCTTATACATTATCTTTATAATTTTTCAAATATGCATGTATTTATGATCTAGATAAGAATTCTAATGAATTATGTTTCTTTTTAGAAAAGCACAACTATCCCAAAGCATTAGCAGCCACAGCTAAATTCTTCATCAGTTACAAACATGTTTTTTCCATCATTCATTTAAAATTATCCACCCTCTTCAGAAAAACGAAGAAACAGCTTTAGCTGCCCAGATGGGAGGAAAACAGGGTAAAGAGTTCGTGCATTTCTATGAAGTGAAATTTCAGAGAGCAATTTCTGAAAGTGTAAGACAACTGGAAACAACACAAATGTCCATCAACAAAAAAACAGAAAAACAAAGTATGTTATATCCACACAATGGAATAATAAGCAATAAAAAGCAATAAAAATAAGCAGGCTACTGATACAGACCATATTTCTACTGCTACATGGAAGAATCTCAAGAACACTGTGTGAATACATATTGTATGATTCCATTTGCATAAAGTTCTAGATCAGCTACAACTAATCCACCAAGAAAGAAGTAAGAGGTTGCACCTGGTGGTAGTGAGCGACCCAATAGAAAGGATCATGAGGAAATTTCCTGGGACGGTGAAACGCTATCTTTTATAACAGTGTGTGCAATTGTCATAACTCATCAAATTGGAAAACTTAAGATCTGTACACTTTATTGTATATAAATTATTCATTGATTTTTTAAATAATAAAAAGTTACCTTTTTAGCAATCTAAAAAAAGTGTTTGGGTTAAATTGATAAAAGCTAAAGTAACCCATACTTATAAAAATTCCTCTTTAGAATTTGTACACAATTATATCTTCTGAAATTCTCATCTTGAATTTATTACTATTAGTCTTATAAAATAAAAAAGAGCAAAAATTACTGAGGACTTAATAAATATCACATCAAGTTTTAGTCTTTCTGTTGATGGAGGTATTTAATATTCTTTTTCAGAGAGATCAACTGACACTTTGATATTTCTTTTAGGGATGCAAAATTCCCTTACTTGAAAAAAAAATCCTGCATTAACAATTTTGGAAATGATGAAGAACCCTGTTTTTAATTTTTACTTTTTCAATTCTTTTCATGGAACACTTAACTCAATTAAAGTTGTTGACATGCCACAGTTCCATTTTTAATGTCAGGATGCAGTGATTGACCTCTTTCACTCCAGGGTGTTCTTTTATTAATCATGTTTATATGGTGCACGTTGGAGCAAGACTCTGAATGACAGGGCCCTCGTGATGGACTGTTAATTAATTGATTTCACCAGAAACATCCCCTCAATACAGAAGGACATTGAATGTTGAAACAAACATCAGGATTTAATGTTTTGAAATTCAGATGTGCTGTTCTCATTACAAATTCAATAATAGTGGGCAGTTCTTATTAAATTATCACCTATTGGACATGGGATTAATAAATGAAAGAGATGGAGGAAGCTGGGCGCCTCTGTCTGACCAGCGTCCTGTCTGAAGGGAGAATTCCAGGACAACATTCTTTCCCATGAAAATACCTCTTAAATTGGAGGCAGAAGCCCATTAGTAAGTAGTACCATGATAAAATAGCCAGTTCAATTTCATGTAAAGTATCTTCAAAGAATTTACACATGTGTTCTACTTTTTTTTAAAATAAGACATGCATACAGTATGGTATATCCAGGAGGGTTATTATAATTTTTTTCATCTACAAAGACATTAGCACACCATGAATGCAGCTTGACCTTTTGCCCCATACCAATTTGCTCATCTTCTCACCAGGACAGCAAGTCAATTGCACAAGTCCCCTGATGGGAAGAGCAGACTTTAGCATGCCTGATATATGCTGCTTAAGTTATAGGTTGTAGAGCTCTGAGAAAGAGCTGGAAAATGGAGTTTGAGCCCTATAAGAGATAAAAAGAAGGATCACTGTTATAGCCCAACTGACTTTGTAAATAATGCTGAACTCCCTGGGGGGGTATTTCTTGTTACCACTGAATTTACATTTTAAAAATCTCTAGAATCTGTCAGCTTGTGAAGCTTTAACCTGAGTCATAAATCCTATCCAATTATAACATGTGAAAAAGTGGTTGTTAGCCAAACAGTAGATCTTGTTACACAGAACATGGTACTTTATCTTTGTATTACTATCATTGTTTTTCCCACCTTTGTTCGATTTAAAAATTGCTTTACTTCTTTGAGGGGGAGGCAAAGACCTAGTCTCCATGATATAGGCGCTCATTAGTTCTACATAATATTGACAATGTGTATGAAAACAAAAAGAAATCCACACTAGACAACCAAAGGAAAGTAAACCTGTAAACTAACATCCTTTTTTTCCAAATAGTATATTTCTATCACCTTACCGAGCTGGATTAAAAAACAAACACAGCTCAACCTATCCTATATTTCAGGTCAAGTTTATTAGATCAGTGTCATATCAGTACAATATATTATGTTACAGATTATCATTTGTGCATGGAAGAGCAGTCGTACTAGTTGCAGAGCAATGTCTCATTTCTGTGGACTGGGTCAATCAATGACATAAGGCAGAAAAAATAGTTTTTCTAAATATTTGAAGGACTTTCTAAAAATACTACAAGAATACTGCAAGAAAAGAAACTTAAAGACGCACTAACTATCTTCCAGGGGTGAATTTAAATATGAGGAGAAAAATAAATTTATTTCACAAAAGAAGAAAATCTTAGTAGATGCCACCCACAAAGAGAATCTCTTCTCTTCCAAGGACCATAGATGAATTACATATATATAGAGAGAGAAGTTTTGGCTTTACCTTTGATAAACTCTGAACTTACTTGGAAAGATAAAATATGCAGCTCCAAAAATTAGGAAAACTTGGGGGAGATATTTAGAGTGGGAGAAACAGTATGGTAAAAATCAAGGCTATGTGTCTTTATTAGAAAAATATAAGTGGAGTAAAAGACTGCTGTCTTTTCTTATAGTAGATATCATAGAAGTGATAATGGTGACTTGAACCTTCAAGAAAATAGGAATTTCAATTAGGACACAGGAGGCAAAATACTCAGGCAGGAAGGAGAGCAAAATTAGTTGATGAGGGAATAAGCATGCATTGTGAAAGTCTTTTGTAAATGTTAAAAAGCTTATGTAAAATTGAAAGTCTACGATTATTGACCTACAAGTGATGATGGCAAAGGAGAGCAGTGTGAGTTGAGATCTGAGTTGAGGAGAAGCCGTTGATGTATCTGAATAGGACCAGACACACAAGGAAAGACAGATACATTTGATCATAAATCTTCATAAAGCATTAGGAAGCTTTTGTAGATCCTAAGCGGGAAGAAAAATCATAAAAACAATGCTCTATTTATATTCACCTATCAGCTGTGTACAAGACAGATTGTAGTGAGAGTGCCTTGGAGGCAGGGAAGTCAGTTATGAAGCAATTGCAGCATTTGTTTGTGATCATAAGCACCTGGAATATTCTGGCTCAGTTCAAATTTGTTGAGCACTAAGTGTGGTCTAGGCACTGCACTGGGCACTGGGAGTGGAAGGATGGAAGGAACAGTGCAATGGAGGACCTCATAGAATGAACACAATTCTCCTGCAACTTCACAAGTGCTGTGAGAACGCTGTGAATTTGCTGCTATGGAGGTAAGAGAAGAGGCACTTAGCTCAACCTAAGTGGAAAAAGGACTGTCTCTAGAGTAGGTTATGCTTGAACTTAGTCATGAGGGTTGAGTGAGAGTTACTAATGGCTGGAGGGAGGAGTCAATTTGGAGGAGGAAGACTGCAATATAATAAGAGAACCAAGGCAAGCTTTTGAGTCATATTATGGGGCTTGGTATCGATTTTATAGATGAAAGAATACCATTCTAATTCTAAGAATGATACCGTCAGCTTTGTGTTTTAGAAATATCCATCTAAGGCATACATGAGGCAAGGTGAGACTGGAAAGAAGGAACCTAGGATGCTGTTAGAATAATCCTGATGAGAAAAGAGCTTTGACCTGTGCAGCAACAGCAGTGATGAAAAGATAAGGAAGACTCTAGAAATATTTGAGAGATGAAATGGAAAGGATTGTGGGGTTGACTGGACAGGAAAGGGGAAGAAGGAAATATCTAGAATGATTATTAACTCTCTGTCTCTATCAGCTGGCTCAAGGGGTCGTGTGTCAGTAACTGTCATTCAGAATTCGAAAGGATGATTCAAGAGGCAGAAGCACAGTGAATTCAGCTTTGAACACAGTTCATCTGAGGTGCCTGTGAAATTCAAATGGATAAACAGCAGAGTGTATAAATCTGAACATCAGCAAAGTTGTCAAGACAAGATATATAAGTTTGGGAATCATAAGCACTTAAGCAATTATAAAATGATGAGCGAGAATGAAATTTCTAAGGAAAAGAACATAACCTGAGGAGAGCAGTGGGAAGAAGGCAACATCAGCAGTTAACAGACAAGAGGAAGAAGAGGACAACAGGAAGAAGACAGAGGAGAAACTGGCAAAGTTGCAGGAAGAAGATTTGTAGGAAGGGATTAGATAGAAGCCAAAGAAGTAGAGAACATCCAGGAGACTAGCAGAGAGAAAACTTGCAGACACGTGATATAAGAAAGTGGTGACTAACAAATAACTCAATATCGTTTCTTTTTACGGCTGAGTAATATTCCATTGCATATATGTGCCACATCTTCTTTATCCATTCATTTGTCGATGGACACTTAGGTTGCTTCCATGTCCTGGCTATTGTAAATAGAGCTGCAGTGAACATTGTGGTACATGACTCTTTTTGAATTATGGTTTTCTCAGGGTATATGCCCAGTAGTGGGATTGCTGGGTCGTATGAGTTATTTGTAGTGAGGTGGATGGACCTAGAGTCTGTCATACAGAGTTAAGTAAGTCAGAAAGAGAAAAACAAATACCGTATGCTAACACATACATATGGAATCTTAAAAAAAAAAAAAAAAAAAAAATGGTCATGAAGAACCTAGGGGCAGGACAGGAATAAAGATGCAGACCTACTAGAGAGTGGACTTGAGGACACAGGGAGGGGGAAGGGTAAGCTGGGACAAAGTGAGAGAGTGGCATGGACATATATACACTACCAAATGTAAAACCGATAGCTAGTGGGAAGCAGCCGCATAGCACAGGGAGATCGGCTTGGTGCTTTGTGACCACCTAGAGGGGTAGGGGAGGGAGACACAAGAGGGAAGAGATATGGGGATATATGTATATGTATAGCTGATTCACTTTGTTATAAAGCAGAAACTAACACACCATTGTAAAGCAATTATACTCCAATAAAGATGTTAAAAAAAAATTTTTTTTAATAAAAACCTGGTCACTAAAAAAAAAAAAAAAAAAGAAAGAAAGTGGTGACTGATGTGATTCAGAGGTGATCTTGAAAAATTCAGTTATAATTCCTCAGAAGGACTTGAGTCCAGGGAGCTGGGACAAATATGCCAACATTGGTAGAAAAAGCATTTGAGGTAGATGAGCGTAAGAGACACTTTATCGGTGTAAGTTTTTTGCCAGTCCTCATTTGCCAGCCTGCCAATCGATGTGGGTCTACAAAATACTGTATAGTTTTCGACTCAGTTGCATTAAAACTCAACTCCATCCCTATGTTCAAGGGCTGTTAGCCTCAATCAAGGAACTCTTAACAGTTGGTAGACTTCACAAATCAGAAGGAACAAGACAATTTCCACGAAGGACTGTGATTCTTATAGCTGTTTCCTTTCCTCACTTTATAATGGTACCATTAGTTAGACTTCCACACACTACGTAAAGGGAAACCATTCACTCAGGTTGACATTTATAAGGCTAACCAAATGGCTGTGAGGTATAGCAAATAACTAACTGTAGTACCTAAAACAAGTTGAAAAAAATCATAAAATACACCCACAGTGCATCCTAAAAAGCCAACAAGGAAGGTTTTTCTCAATAATGAGACAGATTTGGAGAAAGGTAATTATGCAGACAATTCAATGCCTACTGAAGTGTGAGTTCTGATACCTCTCCTCCCTCCCTGACATGTGTAAGACATTCTAAAGCGAACGGGAGCTTAAATCAGTGACAGTTTCAACACCTTCCTTCCGCTCTGCTGTGCGAAAGCCACTCGGCCACACTTTCTCACATTTTGCAAAGTTGAGAGGATGAGGATATCTTTGAAAGAGTCCTCTTGAAGGGGAACATGGGAGGCAGGAGAGTGCTGTACCACTGAAGATGTTGCCCTCAGCATCACCTTCCTCTTCATGTTTCAAATGTAAGGGAAAGAAATTGGCACGTGTGCATGATTCATTTGGGAACCTCCTGGTGGCCTTATGTGGCTCATAAATTATTCTGAGGATATCTCTAGGGTATTTTTTTTCCCTTTAAATCACAGCTAGATCTCAAGATCCATAAAACTAAACAGATTCATGGAAAGTGAAGAAACACTGAATAACACAAAAAAGAATACCCTCAAAATTGGTATGAAATTTGCTACGTGTCATGATGTTCTTAAAACAAAAGAATAAGACAACTTTATTTGGATCTTCTCTATTCCTTTCATGACTAGCAATCAGGAAAAACAAACACAAGAAGTGTTAAGTAAACTACACAAACCACTTTATTCTGCAGAGTTCAGGGGTGCAAGATGTTCAGTCACTTGAAAATAATACTTTGTACCTCAATAGCATCTTTAGGTAAAGGGTCTTGGAGTATTTACAAACATGAAATACCTCTACAAAACTCTGTGAATCTGCCCACGTTGTAGACTAGCAATCTTCAGAGAGATTTAGCTGCAGCATGCCCCACTGCATTGCAAGTCACTTGTGGAGGCAGAAATAAATCCCAAAACCTTCTGCTGCCTGCTCTCCGCTCAAAACATGATTTGACATTTCTGCCCTCATTTTGAGTCACTGGTTCTTCAAATATTAGGAGAAGATATAACCTCAAAGATAAGAAATTTGTGAAATTAATATGTTGAAGCTGAAGACAAAAAAAAAAAAAAACTCTAACTATTTAAGGTTGCCCAAACTCTTCCCATTCAAAATATTACTTCAGGGTTAGTGTGGTCTCAAATCCAACGTGTGAGCCTTTCTTCCTAATTGATACAGGAAACCCACTTTCTATTTTCCTCTCTATTTCTCTGTCACCCTGTCTCTCTGTCTCTCTTACATTTCAAGTTAAAAAAACAATCAAATTAATGATCCCCTGAATAGTACTTTTCCAGAAACACCGGAAACTTCCAGGAAATAAAATGGCACCTACATGCCAAAATAAATGTCAAGAAGTCCATGTACCAAACTGTGTGCCCTCCTTCTTCCCAAAGAGTTCTTTAGACCCTCACAACTCACAGCTTACTTAATTCTAATGCTAAAGAGTCTAGCTATGGATGTCTGTTTTACAGCAGATTGGAAGCAACAAATTAGAAGGAAAGGAGGTAGGTGACTAGTGTCAAGTAAACAAATTATGAGCAAACTTTTTTTTGCAAAATATAAGACAATACATACAAAAAAGTCAAGCTCTTTCCCAGATGTTCTCATTTTGCTAGAAAATGTTTTTTTAAACTGTATTGGTTATTTATTATTGCATAACAAATTATCCCAAAACTTAGCATCTTAAAACAGCACGCATTTATTTTCTTACAGTTTCTGTGGATGAAAAATCCAGGCACAGGTCAAGGGGCTCTCAGAAGGCCGCAGTCAAAATTCAATGGGGCAAGATCTGCTTCCAAGCTCACACAGTGGCTTTGGGGAGGATTCAGTACCTCTCAGTCTGATGAATTGAGGGATTCACTTTCTCAGTGGTTGTTGGACTTAGGCTCTCCTCAGGGCCTTGCCATGTGGACCTTTCTGTATTGGTCAGGGTTCCCCAGAGAAACAGAACACATATGATTTATATAGAGGGAGAGAGACAGTTTTACTTAAAGGAATTGGTTCGTGTCATTGTGAGGGCTGGCAAGTCCAAAACCTGCAGGGCAGGCTGGCAGGCAGGAGACCCTGAGAAGAGTTAATGTTTCAGCTCCAGTCCGAACGCTGTCTGCTGGTAGAATTCCCTTTTCCTCTGGGGACCTCAGTGTTTTCTCTTAAGGCCTTCAACCAATTGGAGAGGGCCCACTAACATTAAAGAGGGCAATCTGCTTTATTCACATTCTACTGATTTTAGATGTTAATCACATCTATAAATACTTTAACAGCAACATCTAGACTGGTGTTTGACCAAAGAGCTGGGCACCATAGCCTAGCCAAGTTGACACATAAAATTAACCATCACACTTTCCAACATGACAGCTTGCTTCACCAAAGCCTGGAAACCATGAAGTCCACAGAGAATCTGTTGGAAAAGCGGGAGTCAGGGTCTTTTAATAATCTAACCATAGGAATTTTGCCATATTCTGTTGGTTAGAAGTAAGTCACTAGGTCTATCCAAGGGTAAGGGATTATACGAAGGCATGAATACCAGGAGACAGGGATTCTAGGAGGCCATCTTAGAAGTCTGCCTACCAACTAACCCAATTTTAAAATTCTTATTTATAAACTTTGCGTTAATAGCTTTTATCTTATTTTAAAAGTATGCATTTATTTAAAACAGAAAACACAGAAAGATACCAACATTCCACAGCTTATAGAAAGCACTTTTAATATTCCTTCTTCATTACTTTTTCTTGGAATTGGGATTATACTTGTAAATATAATATTAATCATAGACATTATCATCAGTGAGCAGTAGTTCTTGATCTTTAAATATAATCTGATATAGGCAAAAACCTTTGGCATATCATTAAACAGAGGCAGGTGAATAATGAAATACTAGAAGGACATAAAAACTGAGAAGTCATATGGCTCAGTAGTTTTCAGCTTCTCTTACATATATTTTGTACATATGGTAAAATATACATAAGATTGTATTTGTCATTTTAACCATTTGTAAGAGAACAATTCAGTGGTGTTAAATAAATTCACAATACTGTGCAACTTTCACTACTATTTATACCTACAACTTTTCATGATCCCCAACAAAAACTCTGTACCCATTAAACAATTACTGCCCCTTCCCCCTCCCCCTAGCCCCAGGTAACCACTATTCTACTTTCTGTCTCTCTGAATTTGACTACCCTAGGTACCTCATACAAGTCAAATCATACAATATTTACTCCTCTGGGTCTGACTTATTTCACCTAAGTAGTCCATCCATATCATAGTATATATCAATTTTATTCCTTTTTATGGCTGAATAATATTCCCCTGTAGCTGTTCACCACATTTCGTTTATCCACTCATTTGTTGATGGATACTTGGGTTGTTTTCAACTTTTTGCTATTGTGAATAACGCTACTATGAAATGCGTGTACAAATATCTGTTTGCGTCCCTGCTTTCAATTCTTTTGTGTATATATATATATATATATATCTAGAATTGGAATTGCTAGGTCATATGATAGTTCTATGTTTAACCTTCTGAGAAACTGCCAAACTATTTTCCACAGAGTTCCCAGACTTTTGAATTCAGTAAATCAGGAAATACACACACACACACACATATTAGGATCAACATAGGGTTATTTCTAATTCTGCCAAAAGTAAAGACCTTAAAAGAAAATCTATAAATAAAACTTTTCTCTCCCATTACCATATAAAGCAAAGAAGAAAGTGTTACCACCAAAGAGGCAGGTAAATATAATCTCAGAATAAAGAATCATAGTTTAAACTTTCTCTTAACTGGTCTTGTATATATTTTTTAAAATTTTATTATTTCCTGTATTTTGGTTTTGTTTTAGATCACTGAATATTTTGTCAGGGCCTGGCATTAGGCTATGGGGTGACATTTCTAAACCACTGATCTAATTGAACACAACTCATGTTTTAGATCAGGAGGCAAGGACCAGGAGAGATTCAAACTGGGACTGTAACTTGTTGCAGCTTAAATTTGTATAGTTCCCCCCATTTCAACCAAACAGCCAGAGACATAGAGTAAAAATAACCAAAATAATAATACTAACAATAGGACCTGGATACCCAGTGGCTCCTAAAAGTGATTAAATTAGTTGAGAATTAGAATGTAAAACTGTCCTCTATTTAATCCTCTGAAACCTGGCACTCATTTTCAAAAACCTTGCCAAAATACTAAATTTCTGTTCAGTCTTCCTCTTGTTTCTTTTGCACAGTTAGTGCTTCCATCCACACCC
Organism: Balaenoptera ricei; assembly: GCF_028023285.1. Lineage (NCBI taxonomy): Eukaryota > Metazoa > Chordata > Mammalia > Artiodactyla > Balaenopteridae > Balaenoptera > Balaenoptera ricei. Next base: position 26,160,138 of record NC_082641.1, read on the forward strand.
TCAGCATGACCTCCAGCCACCCTGGCCAGAGAGGTGCTGTAATGGCGCCTGCACCCTCTGTCACTGTGCTTGTACCACTGTCCTCTCCACTCCCACAGCCCCACTCTGATGAAACTGTGGGCAATCCAGCCTTAGAAATTCACCAGCTCTTTCACACCTTTTGATTTGTTCCAACAATTCTTGGACCAGAAGCTTTTGCTCAAAGTATCAAAGGTGCTCAAAGTGTAAAATAATTTATTCCCAAACCTTTTTCAGAAGATGTATTGTTTTCCCAGTTAAAATTGCACAGATGTTGTACAGCGGAAAGTAGTACAACATTGTAAATCAACTATACTCCAATAAAAATTTTTAAAAGAGAAATGCACAGGCCATCTAAAAAAATTACACAGATGTGATTAGAATATTCCTCTGTTCCTTATGTTTTCGATTTTAAACGTTATCCTCTTAAGTCATAAACAGCAAAAAAAATCTTAATAACTGTGAAATCATAGTTAAAATCTGCAAGTGCTTACCCTAAACTGCCCCTCAAAATCACCCAGGAAGTTTTCTAAATTAAGTATTCCAAGAATACACACCAGACCTCCTGAGTAAGACTCTCTGAAGGAGTGGCTGGGGAACTTGAATATTGTAAAAGGTCTCCAAGGGATTTGATATACAAGAAGATTTGGGAATTCATAGTCTAACAAAGTGACCAAAAAAAGGTAAATACAGAAATCTGCATGAAATGACAGATGTAATTTATTATTAAATTGCTTCTCTTAGCTGGAAATACAATAAAGTATCCCCCTGCAATTCCTAGCATATACATAGATTAAATTGGTTAATGAATTTATCTGATATGCCACCTTTGCAAAGTTTCCCATTGAGTGATTGATGGCTGAGAAGAACTGAATTCCTGAGGGGTTAATAGTGACTTACATAGGCTTCAGAAAATGAGACCTTTGGTTAACTGTTTAAAGTCATTTATTAAAAAAATTATGTCAGGTGAGGTACTTTACTAAAATACAGATATATATAAAAGCATATCTAGTGGAGAGGTGTTGCTCCCGAGAAAGGGTGGAATATTGACAACTGAGGACGTTGGAGAGCCAGCTCAACACCTCATGCAACTTTTGGGAGGCAACTCTGCACAGGTCTTTCACATTTTTGCATGTCTTCTGAGCAGAGGCATCAATGGCTTTTGTTCTGGACTATCTTTTCAAGGATGCTTGTACAGTGAGCAGCCTTGGAAGACTGAGAAAAGATCTCCAACTGGGGCGTAGGATAGGTGTGTTTCCTGAACAAAATAATAAAGATAATATTTCTCCCTGAGGCAAGAGTTGGGCAGCTTTGCTTGCCCCACTTCATAATACTAAGGTTTTGTTAAACTCAGGGTTCCTCAGCTGTGACACACACCCACTGTGTTCAGAGCATTCCCAGGTCTCACCCCTGTGGGACTGATGTACAAGGAAGCCAATGAAGAGATGAAGCTCGGGCCACCTGTTGCTCTGTTCTGTGAGTAGTAAAGACCTGTGTCTCTAATCCAGGAGTCTGTATCTTCTGCCAGCATCCATGAAGCTGTGGCAGGCTAACTTTTTAACTTGCAATTAGAGTAAAATCTCTGACTCTTCACAGTTCTTGACAGATTCTTGCCTATCTAAGTTTTGCTTTATAACATATCATATTTCTATGCCCTTCCTGCCATTTCTGGTTTCTGTTGCTGCCTTCCAGTAAAGAATTCTTATCCTGCCTCCACTTTAAAACCAGCACTTTTCTATACAATGTGAGAGCAGAAACTTCAAACAAAACAACTGAGCCAGTTTTTGACTGAATACAGGCATGTCCTATGGCAGAGGACTCTGCATCAGTAACTCTAAGAAAAACCCTAGTGCTGTCCTTTACTGCATAAAAGTGAGATGCTTGGCTTTTCTGGCTTTTTGTATGACATTTATGGTTCTCTGCTGAAGGTAGAGAGCCAAAGCTGCTTCATATAGGTTACAGAATTCTCTGTCCCCAGATACAGAGTGGTCATTTTATATATAAAAGCTTTGACCAGTGCTTTACACTGGCAGTAGAACCAGGGTGGCTTTTTGAAGTGTAAAGGGCATTAGGTAGCTAAGGGCTGGGTCAAAGTATTTCAAGCTTAAAATAGCTCCACATGGGAGCTAAATCATCCCAGCAGCTTTGCTTCACAGAGATGAAATCCTCAACCAGTGTTTCCCCCTTATTCACCACATCATCTCTGTGAAAAGCAAAGAAGCAAATATTATTTTCATGCTATAGGAACTGATTGACAAAGTGGTAATCTACTTGCTGTTTTATCATTGGCTAAGCTGAAGTTTCCTTCAGTTGTTTGAAACTATTGTTCCAATAGTTTGAAAGCTACTGATTTTAATGTTAAAGGGAAAAAAGTATATATATAGATTCCAAATCTTTAGTCTAGAGACCAGACTTGCAAAAACTGAGAGGTGGGAGTTCTACCTGCCATAGAGAAATAAAGATTGTTTTCTCTTTACAAATCTATAGGGCATATTTTTTTTCAGAGCTAGAAGTGGAAAATCCATAAAGAATAGATTGATCAAAAGTTAATTTTGATCCCTTGGGGAATTGTTTAATTAACAGAACAATTCACCATTCAATCTACAAGTATTTGCAAAGTGTCTGCACTGAGCCCAGCACTGTTAGATGCTGGGAAATCAGTGTACAATCGGGGCTGCCTGGTAGAGAGGTGATGAAGTTTACTAAAGGAGTTAGCCAGGCACATGATGGATATGCAGTGCATCTTCCATAGGAGGAAATAGCAGTTTTCAAAAGTTATAAGCCTGAGAATCTAAATAGATGATAATGTTTGTTTTGAAAATGATGGAGAAATTTGACTTCAGGATTTACTTTATCAAGCGGAAGTCTTATATACTTAAAGTCTTACATATTTAGCTTATCAAGTTAGAGACTTGACTATGCATAATGCATATCCAAAGATTGATTTTGATGCAATCACAATGCCAGTGATGGGAGTATTAACAAACATGTTTCACTGTTTTTAAAAAAAGACAGGTCATCCTGTGCTGATAAGCAGAAAATGTCAAAGATGCTAACTGTATCTTATACTATACACATTCATTAGGTCTTGCGTGGATAAAAATGTGTTTTTAACAGACTCTTAGCATGTTTTATATATAGGATTGTATAAAAATTGTGTCTGTGATTCTTCAGTAAATCAATCAATCCCACAGCTCCAGGAAGGTACCACACCAACACATCAAATTATTGTTATTAAGTATACAAATCAGGAATTTAATTGGATATAATTTATTTATACAGATTATTTTGTGAAGAAAACTAGTCCTAAAATGACTTTTCTTCCGTTCTAAAATATTTCGCTTGAACTAGAGAAGAACACCATGGACTGTCCAATTGACTTAGTCTGTGGGTGATAAATCTCTATTCAGAGCTATATAAAGCCTTGATTCAGGGAGAATCTCTGACTATAGCTCATGTCTGGGAATAATTGTGAAGAAGGTAAGATGTGAACGCTGACTTCCAACCTTCCTTCTCTTTGTCCATCTGCTTCTTTGTACCCTTGTCAACTCAGAAACTAAAAATTCAAAGACAGGCCCTCCCCATGATACCATCACACACTGTACCCAGGGACCTAGGCACGCCATCCAGCCAGTACCCTTCATTCTGAACATACCTACCCTCAGCCTCACTCACATAACATTGGTTGTTCCTATGAAATGTAAATCATGCCTCATGGCTTTGTCCTGGCATAAGACCTTGGGAGGTGAGACTTCAAACTCTGGCACGACTCAGTCATTGGCTAAAGGCCACCCCAAGGGATATGAACTCTGAGGCACTTCTACCTCCACGCTGGTTATGGGCAGAAATGTGTGTTCCGCCCCCCCACCCCCCAAAATTCATATTCTTATTGAAGCCCTAACCCCCAATGTGAAGGTATTTGGTGATGGGGCCTTTGGGACATAATTAGGTTTGGATGAAGCCATATGGGATCTTCATTACAGGATAAATACCCTTATAAAAAGAGACCAGAGAACTTGCTCTCCCCCAGCCCCACCTGGTGCCACGTGAGGATACAGCAAGAAGACACATCTACAAGCCAGGAAGAAAGTTCTCACCAGAAAACAACCATGCTAAGCCTTGATTTTGAACTTCTAGCCTCCAGAAATGTGAGAAAATAAATTTCTGTTGTTTCAGCCAACCAGTCTATGGTATTCTGTTACGGCAGCATGAGTTGAGTAAAAGAGTACTGCACGTGGCAAAGTGGTGCCAGTACCTAAAGACAGTCATCCAAATGGAATTACAGATACAGATCATGAGAAGCAAAAGACATGGAATCCAAGGGGTGCACAAGAAGAATCAGGAAAAGGAATCCAAGGGGATCTGAGCAGAACTCTGATAGAGTCCTCCTACATGAGTTAAGAAGCAAGAGGAACTGCGTGGGAAGCAATGATTCTGATTCATTACCCAGGACACCTTGTTTACTGTTTGCTTTCCAATGCAGGAGGGAGACAGAGTAGCCACTACCTTTATTTTTAAGAATAAAATAAAAGTCTCCACACGGTGGGGTGGAGACCGCATTGTACAGTGGTAAAAAATTCTAAAATATAATGTAGTATAATGATTTCATAGTTAACACAAAGTTGTAGGAGACTCTTTGTGGCATGGCCCTCAACCTAAATATCACGATAATCAAAGCTCAGTCATGTTAATACTTACTGCAGTTGGGCTGGTTTTATTGAAGGCTGAGAAAACTCTTGCTTAATAAAGGATGGAAATAGATAAAATGATTCTCATCTTTCTATCACGGAGAACATAAAAATGATCTTGTGCTAAATATAGTCTATTTTCCTCTCCAAAATCAATTTATTCAATTTAATCGGTATCATTTTCTTCACCTCTTCCTGACCTCAAGGGCTGGCCTATATGAAAGTCATCAACAGACCCCTTTGCCCTTTTTCTTCTAGCTCTTTTCAGGCATTAGGAGGCACAGGTAGGCAATTTGAGGGCAGGAGAAGTATAAGCCAGGCTATTTATCCTTCCAGTTCTTTCTGCCAGGTGTTTATGAGTTGGGGGATGCCCTGTGGTGAAGGGCACCGATCATCTAATGCAGCTCTCTCCATAAAGCTATCCACTTGGGTTTAGGACTAGGGATGGTAAGAACCCTCTTCTTGCTCTCCTCAGGGTGTTTCAATCTCCTGTTGATTCCTTTAAACCCTGCTGACACCTCTGCAAATTATCTTGAAATATCAAGTATATACGTGTGTACCAACTGACTAATAAAGACTTTCTATGCTTGACACTGCCAAGAATCAAAAGAAAAGAATTTCATGGACTGCGCTTATTTGTAACCTATCACTAATACACAGTATCCTTATAATAGTCCTAGAGTAGCCAAAGCAAAAACAAAACTTTTTTCCCATTTTTATGAGATTAGCATTGTATATGTTAAAATCCTTAATAACTTGAACTACACACTATTCCAAAATCATTTCCACTAGGAAATCATTTCTGAGGATCACTGGACAATGACAGCCATCACCAAAGAGTGATGATCTCCAAACTTTCCATCACTATTATTTTCATTCACAAAATACAGTGGTTCATCTGATGCTGCCAAACCTCATGATATTTAGGTACCTTTATCTCTTTGATATTCAGATTCATTGCATAGTAAAGCACTTACTAAATTGGGATCAGAATCCAAGGTAAAGGGCTTCCCTGGTGGCGCAGTGGTTGAGAATCTGCCTGCCAATGCAGGAGACACGGGTTCGAGCCCTGGTCTGGGAGGATCCCACGTGCCGCGGAGCGACTAGGCCCGTGAGCCACAATTGCTGAGCCTGCGCGTCTGGAGCCTGTGCTCCGCAACAAGAGAGGCTGCGATAGTGAGAGGCCCGTGCACCGCGATGAAGAGTGGCCCCCGCTTGCCACAACTAGAGAAAGCCCTCGCACAGAAACGAAGACCCAACACAGCCATAAATAAATAAATAAATAAATAAATAAAATTTAAAAAAAAAAAAAAAAAAGAATCCAAGGTAAAAAATATTTTTGAAATCTAAGATTAAGCAGATTCGTATATTTTTTTTTTATTCCTGTCAGACTTCTCAGAGCCTATGCTGCACTGTGCTGTGCATGGTGAATTTCCAAGAGGAGCTACATTGCGGTGCAGAGCTCTCTAGATATATACAACCACAGAACTTTCCATTGTTTTCGTAAAATACCTATTAACATCTCTCTTGCAAAATAAGGATTTGGCAGAATCCTATTTGAGAAATAGCACACTAGTGAGTAATGGCTCTCAGTGAACACATCTCAGCCACCCCAGGGCCATCAGCAATTTGAGGGCAGGGACTGCTTCTCCGCGATCACCCTACACCCTGCAGTTCCTTCTATGTAAAAGAAGTCCCCCTGTGATTCTCTATCACAGCCTCCACTTATTCATTCTTAGCACTCGTCACGCTCCACAATATTATTTGTATATATCTATTTCTCTTGTCCTATGTCCCCCTGCTAGGCATATGAAAACACCAAGTAGGAAGAGACTTCATCTGTCTTGTACTCTGCTATACAGTGCCTGGCATTCAGTAAATATTCAGAAGAATGAATGACTCATGCAGAAGACATGGTAAACATTTTGTCAGTTGCGTACAATTCAACACATGTGTATATGTAAGCTGACCCACTCAAACCACTAGACAGCCTACTAGAACCAGGATGAAAATGCTCTGCTTAATGTAGGGAAGGCTGCAGGTTGCACAATCATATTGATGAAGTTTTGCTTTTTGGCTTTGACTATATTTACAAACATACATATTTTAATTATGTAAAATAACCACTATATCACATATGACCTTTTTAAAGAAAGCAGAGTAATGAATACTTCTATAAGCTGAATGCAATCACTGTTACTGTTTCCTCTGTAACATGGATCATTATAGGTTGTTCATGCATGCCTCACATATATTGGTGACAGGGTTGATTAAAAGATGCTACATCCAAAGATATGAGGATTAGGAACAGAGAAGTGTATATTAATATTAGTTTTTCTTTTTAATAGGCCTCTACTGGATAATTCTTTGTAAAGACATTCACAGTAACAACTGATTATATTGGATGATGTAGCAGAAATAAGGGATGCTAGGTATATCACATATAATACAGCATGCACACTGCAATATTTCACAACAAATGGCAGTCCTAGAGACAAGTAAGTACGGATTCAACTGAGCAATATAGTGGATCTCACATGTTAGCTACCAACCATCTAACAAATCCATACCTGCCAAGAAACCTGGATTAAAAACATGGCCCTGTTACTAAACCAATTACTCTAATCAAGGTTTTAATTTGGTGTACTCAAAACAGAGAAGATTGGCCAGTGCAATTCCCATTCAAAGGGAAATGTAGATCAGTGTTAATCTGATGTTTATCTGTAAAGATAGGCTTATACGTTGGACTTACAATGACACCATAAAATCTATTCTACCCTAAGGGACATCAGTATATGAATGAAGTTTCTGAGAGATTTTTAAAAATTCTACTGAATCATGATGTATCTTTTCTCTTTTGCCTCAGCTTCTCACATCTTGAAAATGGGATATTTAACGTTTAATTCTATGAAAACAACAGCAGGAAACTATACTTGTAAACCCTAAGATGTTGTTTCTATGTAAGTACTTCAGTGAAAATTGTCAATGTTACTATGTCAAGCATTTCACATAGGTATTGAAACTCTAAAAGATCAAATATCTCCATTGACCAAGTTAGTATTTTTAATTTTACTGGTTGAATGGTAATTCTCAGAACTTCTTAGAACTACTCTTTGACAGCAGCAGGCAAACTCTGAGGAGTAGTGAGTCACTTCTCATGGAATGCCAGCCAAACCAGGGGGGCAATCTAGGAGCTCATGGCATCAGTTACCTCTTTATGGGCAGCTGCTCTGGAGTATGGGCATGGCCTTCTTTTTTGGTCTCATCAAGGTCACCAGGGACAGTCCTTGAGCACCTTAATGCTGTGTGTCCATTTGAAACTGATGGGGACCACTATTAGCCAGGATTCCCAGCGGGTCTCCCCTGCAATCAATGCTTTTACAGAAAGGTAAGACCAGGAAACTGGTCCTGGGGAAGGGAACACCTCATTCTGCTGGCCACAGAATGAATCAACCATTGGAGGAGAAGGAGAACGTACAAAAGAGGAATGTAATAGTTTCTTTCCTGCTGGCTTCCACTTCTTGGACTTCTGCCACATTGAAAACACAAGCCAGGCTTAATGTATTTCCTCTGCGCAGACCGACTTGGTCATGGTTGAGACCCTCTGGACGTTTTCCTCTCTAAATTTGCTGATCAGAGATAGGTCCACTTGGTGCTAAAACTATGCCCCCCAAAGCCATATCTCTCCTACATCACTGAAGTTGACCTCCAACATAATTACGTGTTGCTTAAACTTAAAAATCAAGATTATCAATAAATTTGTACTATTAAAAAGGTGTAACTTATGAAAAATAAGATTCATTATTAATTTTCAAAAACAATATCACTAAAATATAATTGTATACCTTATAAACTAAACTACAGATGAATAAGCCCTTGGAAAAATGTGGTATAAAGAAACTTTTTCACATCCTAATCAATGGCTTAACGGCCCTTTTGAGTTTCACCTTGGCTGATGCAGATTTTACGAATTCTGTTTGAATGAGAAATTCTGTTTGTCAGATGCTATCATGTGTCCCCATCCATTTAAAATCCAATTTAATGAGGCTGTCATCCATATGTATAGTTACTATTCGAATTACCTGTACAGGGCTATATATTCCTAATAAATTTTGACATCTAAAAATGGATTTCTTGATTACTTTAAGACATTTCAAAATAAAATAAAATATTGTAGTCCACTTCCTTTTCATATCACTGAAACAATGGGAATTATTTTACACAGAGAGAAAAAAAAGTGGGTCAAGTAGGAATAGGCATCTCTGGTACTTAGATAAGGATTCCAGATGCCCTGATTTTTGACAGATTGTACTTGTTGTCTAGGATTTAGTTATTCTTGACCCCAAATATTTTCTTTACAGGCACTTACAGGCAATGGGTTTGAAAGTACATTGTCCCAAGTGAAAATTCTCTTCTAAGAGCAATATTTCAAAGATCCATGTATAGCTTTGCAAATGGCCAGATTAATGGTTTCGCTTATAAGGAATACAGTAATTTACAAGCCACTGGCATCATCTCACCATTTTTCTAAAACTAAATATGATCCAAACCCTTATAAAAACCAATAATGATTTGCTGCTTCACTGAAAAAAAAGGTTGTAGTACAATCATCTGCTGGGATCAATACATTTTGAGAAATTATGACCAATTTTTTAAAGAATCTGTTCGAAAATATTTTAGCCTTGTAATAATATAAATACTAAATACAGACATGACAGACATGACATTTATGATTTAGACCTACAATTTCACAACCCCTGTACCAGGCTACTATTATTTGTTAATATATGTATGCCCTGAAAACTTACAGTGGCTCTTAGTAGCCACTCCAGAGTGACAGCCTATGCTTATTTGGGTATTCACGGAATAGATTTTACTTTTTTTCCAAAACTAGGGGGCTATACTTTTCTGTAAAGTAGATGAGTTAAAATTTAGTTAAATTTAGTTAAAACTTGTGGTTTCACTGGAAACTTCCAAAGAACTGCAGAAAACCAAGTTGCCAACACTTAGTGTTGATACAGGGTTATTCCTGCTCAACATTAAGAGAGGAGAGAGGGATAGGGAAAACATGGCAGAAACAGCGCTCCATACATTTGAAACTTTCATATTGCCCTTCTCTCTACAACCTTCCAACACACAGACGCTTATTCTTACCTTCCTTGGTATCATCTTTACACATTTATGCTGCAGTAAGTGCACAATCCATCCCTTTGTCCTTTTTTGCCTGTCTATTGTTTCTAAGGGCCCCATAAACATTTTTTTGGCTCTAAGGATAACCTTTAAGATGAAAGAACTTACTGAACACAATCAGAAGGATCCTTGCTATTCAGAAATATTGTCTGTAAAGCAAACGGACACTCAGCTTTGCTTTTAGCAATAATAATAATTAACATTCGCTTAGAGCTTCTTATGGGTCCAGTGTGCTAAGATTCTCTTTGAAACCTCACAACAATATAAGAGATATTCATTCATTCATTCATTCAAATAAATGAAGTCAAGTACCCCTGACTTAACAGTATCATGCTAGATGCAGGGGATACTCTGATCACCAAAAGATATATGACCACTGCCTTCACGGAGCTCATAGAGCAAAAACAGTTTCACACGGGAGGCAGCAGAGGTGTGATTTAACCCTACACCCTCTCAACTACTAGGATGTATGGACTTAACCATGTATCCCATTACAACATATACAAAGCCTTTTTACCTAAATAATTGATCAGATATTGAGGCCTCAAGCCAAAGACCCTCATTCAAAGCCCTCCATTGGGCAGGTATGAATTTGCTCCTCTGTGTAACCTTGGTGAAACATTTATTCTTGCAGAGACCCAATTTCCCAATTCTAAAATGACCTAGTATGATTAGGTGATCTTTGAGTCCCTTCCAGCTGTAGAATTTTAGATTTCTTATTGGAAATTGGTTGTACATAGCAGATGGACTCAGCAAGATTTTTAGCTTAAGCAACCTATGAAATATGGCCTGTCCATTTATAGCTCAGGATATGGATAAAGCAAAGTAGTTTACAGGGTAATGGGGTCACTGAAAAAAGGAACTCATTCCGTGACACGATTTTCTTTTATAATACAATTCTGCCCTTAACGCTGGGCATGCACTTTGATAACCATTGCCTGCTACCATCTCCGGTGGTCAGAATCCTCTGATATTTTAAAGGTAGGGAAAGAGGGAGGGAGAATTAGGAAAGAGAGTGGTAAAGGATGTGATGAAAATAGAGGTGGGCCAAGGGATCCATTTATTGAACTATAAAATAAACAGAGAAATGGATAAAGGGAAAAGCAGGAACTGCAGAAAGTGTCACCAACATAAAAAACTTCTTCCTTGATCCTTTATACTTTTGTATGATTTCTGGGCTTAAGGGTATGTGGAAGATTAGTAAGTGTTATGGAAAATGCATAGACTGAATTCAGATAGACCTAGGTTTAGGACCAAGCTATTTGAACTTGTAATTGTGTTTTAACAGAGCCTCCATTTTTTATCTAGAAAATGGGAATGATAATATACATTTGAAGTTTAAATATTCAACATATAAAAAGATAATGACATTGAGGCATTCACAAATTAGGTTCCTAGCTAACTTTAGCTTAGAAAAAATGAATTAGTGAGATTAAGTCATCTTCTCCAAATCCCCGGCTAGTTAGTGATAGAGTCAACCCACTGGAAGAAAAAGAATTTCTTCCCCACTCCACACTGACCCACTTCTTCCTTTCTGTTTCCTCTCATATTGAAAACCTAACCCCATTGCAGAATACCCAGAATGTTAAAGGTACTAATCTAAACCATGTACTGATACAGATTTTCTAAATAATAGGATTATTCAGAACTTTATGCACTACTATTGCTATCTCACATACTTGCATTTCTGTCTCTTGCATCTGTTTTGTGTTCTTCATGAAGGCTGAAAAAAGACATGTAAGATCAAAAAACATACAATCCAACTTACTATGTGTTGGCACTGCCATTTTTTTGGAGATGTTTTAGGACATTACTAGGGGTCAAGTGCTTTAATCAAACACCTTTATGAACTTGTTTACATCCACGAGTGCCAAGTTCTCTTACATAACTCAGTTATTCAGATAGTAATTTCCTATAACACAGTGCTTAGAAACCTCAGCCAAATACAATAGACTATGGGATTGAGTAGACTCATGGATATGTTCAAAGGCTAACCCCTGATAAAAAGATTTTTCTGCATTTGAATTTATTACTGGAGCCCCTCTGCACCATAGCGCTGCCCCCTCCAACAAACATGGGAGCCACTAGAAATAAATACCATTAACTCCCAACCTCCAAACTGATGAACATGCTTACATCTACCTTTTCCTTCTTACCATGAAATTAATATTACATCTTGATATAATGTGGATCCTTCCACCCATGATCTATATACCATAACCCTTCATTGCCTTAGGCCCATGGCTTGGCCATTTATAGCTTCTCTCTCCAGTACAGTCAACTTCTTCCCCTCCACTGTCTCCCTCCTGTCAGTCTCTCAACATGCACGGCCTTTTCCCATCTTGAAAAAATCTTTCCCCATCCCCCCACCCAGCTATCTGCAGGTACTGCCTTGTCTCTTTCCTTTCCTTGAGAGCCAAACATCTTGAAATATCTTCTTTTATATTTCTATTTCATTTTACTTACTTAATATTTACTCTTCAACTCATTTACTCTTACTTCTCCCCTCAACACGTCTAAAACATTTGCCCATGTCTCCCTTTTATTAAATCTGTTGGAGGCTTTTTAGTCTTGATCTTATATGACTTAATTGCAGAAGTTGTCACTAATGGTTACTTCCACTATCTTGAAATATTCTCCTTTCTACTATTTTTAGGCCATCACAGTCTATAATTGCTACTGCTGTTATTTGTAACAATATCAGTAGAAATAGCAGTGGCATTTGATGACTTCCAAACCACTCTTTCTAGCCCAAATTTTTCTCTTGAGCATGAGCTCGGAATTTGGTTTCCACATCGATCTTAAATGAATCCAGTCTGGAAGTTTACACATCTTCTCCTCTTCCACACTTCCATTTTCCTCTTCTTATGCCTCTTAGCTCAATGAGTGGTGTAATAGTCCACCGCTTTGCACAAGGTATAAATTTTGGATCACCCTATGTTTTTCCTTCACTTTCCATATCCAATTAACAAAATTCTGTTGATTGCATTTCCTATTTGCATTTGGAATTTATTTATTTCTCTCCATGCCCACCATCACCCTTCTAGGTCAATGCACTACCATCTATTGCTGTGACATATTCAACAGTCCTTTAACTGGACCCTGCCTTCATTCAGCCTTATCCCTTCTAAACCATAAATCTGACTATGTCACTCTCCTACTTAAAATTATCAATGTTCATAGGCTCAAGTCCAAACTTCACAACATGTCCATCTCCCCATAACTTCTTAGCCTGCTGTCCCCTTTTCATTCTTTTGATCTTAGTTTAGATGTCACTTTCCAAAGTCTGAATCAGGTTCTATCCTATATCCATCCATAGCATCCCAGGTACAATGTTTGTTATGTGTCATGGCACATGACACTGCAATTGTCAATTTACTTGTCTATAATGGTTATGAGAAAACAAAATCCAGAAGGTTGGGGCTCCTGCTATATTGCCCCTTATCTCAGGGAGTCAACTTTGTATTTGTTAAAAATGCCCAAGCTTATCACCCAAACCATACTTGCCCCTGATCCACTGCTTGCTTGCTTTGCTGACACTGAATCCCTTTACCCATGTCTGGGGCTCTTTGCAGCTATGAACTCACTCTTTTGGACACAAATATAGAATTGAGGCATGAGAGAAACACACAGGCACTCACTCTTACTGTGTTCTTCTCCTTTGGCTTTCAACTCTTCTTTTTCTTTCTCCCTCTAATTTTACCATGTTTTCAGTCCTTAGAAAAGCTATCCTATTTTATCCAGATGTATTTACAATGGACTCTTTCTCTAGACTTAAATGACCACATCTTCATGCATGACCCCATATCCATATATCAAGCTTAAACTCAGTTCTATGTTCCAGATCTGCATCTCCATCTGCCTTTTGAATATGTTCACTCAGATTCCACTACCACCTCAAACTCAAAATGTCTCAAATAAACTCAAATTTCTCTCTCCAAACCAGTACTCTGCATCATGGCCTTCTGACTCCCTGCCGTCTATATGCAACAAGCCAAGATGTTCTTTCTCAGCTTTCTTCACTATTTCCTACTTTTTATTTGTTTACCCACCTGGTAAATTCCTCTTTTTATAAACACAGTTTACATTTCTCATATGTCATTATTTTTGGCTATATTAGTGTCCAGTACCTGTGAACACTTGTATTAGTTTGCTAGGGCTGCCATAACAAAGTACCAAAACCTGGGTGGCTGAAACCACAGAAATTTATTTTTTCATAATTATGGAGGCTAGAAGTCCTAGATCAAGGTGGTAGCACTGTTCGTTTCTTTTGAGGCCTCTCTCTTTGGCTTGTAGATGGTTGTCTTCTCCCTGTGTCTTCACATGGTCTCTTCTCTGTGCATGTCTATGTCCCAATCTCCTCTCCTTATAAGGACACTAGTCATGTTGGACTACAACCCATTCCCAATGACTTCCTCTCACCTTAATAGTCTTTTAAAGACTCGATCACAGTCACATTCTGAGCTATTGGGCATCAGGACTTCACTGTATGAATTTTAAGGGCACACAATTCAACCCATGACAACATTCTTTGTTTTTAGATTTGGGGAATCTCCTACATTATGAATCTTTTCCTACCACCACTGAAGCCAGGTTCCCAGATTTCCCTGCATGTAACTTAAGCTCACAACCTAGTAACACATAGAATGAGGCATCTGAGCAATGCACTCTGAGAAAGAAAAGGTAGATACATCTTGTTTCCGGGGGCAGCAGTACCAAGATTCTAGCTTTATACCTGGTGCCCAGCCATGGTATCTGTGCTTTCTCTCCTGGAAAGGGTCTATGGTACAATCTGGGGCATTGTTTCTGGAGCGGAAGCCTCCACTGCTGGTTTTCTAAACCTCTCAGAGAATATGTGAGTTACTGTATATCTTTTTAAAAATTTTTCACCTAAATTAAGAATCTGTTTCTATTGTTTGCAATTAAGAACTCAGTTGATACCCTGAATTTCAGAGTGACTTATATAAACCTCATCCTGGTTGAGGTATTATTACAGAAGAGATTGATCAGAACCTATCAATTACTAACATTAACTTCTCAAAACTATCTTCTTTATTCCTGCTTTCAGTAATTCGAAAAAAAGGCAACTATAAGCATCCTAATTTGGACCTTATCAAGTGAGTCTTTCTGACTCATTCTCACTCACTGGTAGCAAATCTAGCATGTTATCACCAGGTGGATTTATTTAAAATACATTCTTTGTAACCAACTCACTACCCACCTCAAAACTTTCAAATCTATCCATTGCCTATAGGATTACATTCAAATGCCTCTTGTGTGTCATTTAAGCCTTCCAAAACAACTTAAATGTAGTCCATCTTTCATTATAAATCCTCTCCTTTCTCTAGAAAAATAAAATGGAGCAATCAAAGTTCATTGAGCACATGGCATTTTGAAAAACCTGTTAATAAACACTGTTTCTGACCACACATACAACTCTTTGGGCTTATTACCCCCACTTGATGCATATGAGAAATCTGAAACTAAGAAAATTAATTAAGTTGCCTAAGGTCACACAAGTAATGAATAATAGGACTGGGTTTTGATATCAAGTCTCTGTAGCCTCTTCTCTCCCTATGTGATTCTCTCCATTGCTTCCCAGACACTTTCCAGCCTCTCGGATTTTGCTTATGTGGTGCTGTGGCCTGGAGTATCCAACCAATCTCTCCTTTGTCTGCCCAAATCTTACTAATTCGGAGTCCAGCCCAAAACCTTCAGTCTCAGTGAAGTTTCTTTGATGTCTCCAGTTGATTTTTCTCCTCAGAACTAGTGTAGTATTCATTATCTATACCACTCTTTCTGATGTTTTAATACATTATCTCATATTAACCACTTTATACGCATTTGCTTTTCTTCCTGTTTGTGAAAATCTAAACTTCTAAGTATAAGATTGTCATACTCTACATGTCCCTAAGTATTCTGCATGGTTTTATGCACAGAGGAAGTGCTATTACACAAATCAAATAGTCCCCATTCTTGAGCCATGGAAAAGGATATTAAAATCATGTTTTACATTAATGTTGATCTTCAGGTGAGAGTATGCCCCAATTGCTTGAGTGATTGAGCATCTCCTTGATATTAATTTCTTTGGAAAAGGGAAAAAATTCTCATACACTTTTATCACTTATTTTTAATTTGTAGGGGCAATTATATTTTCAAAAGTATTTTCAGTAATTCCAATCGAATAGATAACAAACCCGAATTTCACTGGTAAGCTCAGAGATTTTGGTTTGACTGAAAAAAGCAGCCTGTGATCAAATGGTGGAAGGTAATGTACCACAGTTTACAGCAGATCATTTTTAAATTTTTTGGAAAGTAAATCTTATTGCCTTTGCATCATAACTTGACAAAAGCAATGGACTTACACAAAAATTTGAGGTGGATTTTTCAAATGGCTTTTAAGGCCAAACAAATAAAAGCATAGGCTCACTAGAAATATTTTTTGTTTCATGCTAATCTATACAATACAACCCTATGCAACAAGGCACACAAGTTCTGTAATTAGACAGTACACATCAGAAGACATTAGAAATAAGATGTACAGAGATGCATTAGTGCATGACCACATCAAATTTGCTTTTTTAAATTTAAATGACCATATTAAATAGTCCAATTACTATCCTCATTTGTGTATAATTCCAAGCTCCATTTTATCCTTTGTGTGTGAAGAAAGTATAAAAGAATGACTATGGCGACTATAACTGTGTGTTTTTATCCTCAGTAATCTGAGCATCCTTCCCATTGTTGAAATAAAATTCTAAGTTTTAGTTTTGTAAATATCAGCAAACATTTAAAATTATTTTAAATCTCCATATAAGGCTGTTGAAACTAAATATCTTAATTGCACTAAAGTTTAATTTATATTTTAACTGTACATCACAGAACCCCTTAAAAAGAGAGTCAATAATATTCACTCTGACTGCCCCGTGATTGTAGGATTGTTGCCTAGAAATAGAGGCTGGGAAATTTCAACACATCTTCTCCTTTATTTGTAATGTAGCCTATGTCCACTTAAATATTTGTCTGGTGTCTTTCTGTGTCTAATTGATGTGAGTAGATTGTCTGTGAGAGTCAAGTCATACATTCTGGAGAGTCTTTGTAAATAATTTGGCCCACAACCAACCATAGTATGATAGGACATGAAAATGAAAAAACTGAAACGGCTAAATTAATTATGACCCAATTAGATTATACTACTATATAGATCTAGCCATTATTAGAAGCCTAGGGTTTCAGAAGAAATCATATAGTAATCTAAATAAGTACTCTTAGAATAATGATCATTCAAGTTATATTTTTATTGCTTATGTTCTATCACAGGACTAGACTAATATAAGTTGGTAAAGCTGTAAATATGTACAAATGACAGGGTTAAGTAATTAGGAAATGCTCCTCAAAGGATCCTAGCATATTCTCCAGCATTCCTTTCCTTCAACCTGGACATGCAAAATCCAGGGTCCAAACTACAGGAACAAAAGAAGAGAAAGGATGAAGGAGATAAGTTTTGATGACATGTATAGGATGTTTAAGTCTTCCCTCACCTGGTGTATCTTTGAAGGTTACATGTAGTAATTTCACATATTAGAAAGACTGAGTCTTGTAACTATTCATTTTGCAACAAAAATCAGTTGAGGGCCACTATGTGCCAGACTGTTCTAAGCGCTTAGAATTCAGTGCTTTGCCTGTAAACGGCTGATGAGAGGTTACAGCCCAGTAGAGAAAGCATTCAATAAGCAAATCTTTTCACAGATTGCCAATTAATAATACTTGTGTTAAGTGCTGCAAAGGATAAGTACACAGTTTTACATAGCCATACACTGGTAGTCAGAAAAATTTTCTAAGCAGGTAATATTTAAGATGAGGTCTGACAATTAACTAAAATTTAGTTTGTCAAGGTATATATATTTATGTATTTGAGTCACAATAAAACACTTAATTGTTTTATTTTAAACATGAGAGCACAGGGAGATCAGCTCGGTGCTTTGCGACCACCTAGACGGGTGGGATAAGGAGGGTGGGAGGGAGATGCAAGAGGGAGGGGATACGGGGATATACATATGCATATAGCTGATTCACTTTGTTATACAGCAGAAACTAACACAACACTGTAAAGCAATTACACTCCAATAAAGATGTTAAAAAAAATAAAAAATAAAATTAAAAAAAAAACATGAGAGAGCCTCGAGTATATCTAAAAGCTGTTTGGAAGGACCTCGTAAACAATAAAGGTTAAAGATAAGAGAAAGAGAAGGGCTAATGGATGGTGTAAGTTTTCTGTGAAGTTTGGAGGGAGGTGAAGGGACTGACCTTAGCTTGGAGAAGAGGCAGCTCCTCTTACAGTTTGTGCCCAATAATTTAGAATTTGAACTTAACTATTGTGTTTTATTCATATGTTAATTACTTGATATGATTTTTTAAATGATGCTAAGGCATCATCTCTCATGTTTCACATGTGAGAACCATACATATATGAATCCATCTATGAACATCTCTGGATATCTATTCTGTTGTAAAAGGCTGAATACACCCTTCTTGGTACTATTCTTTCACATCAAATCCATCTGCAAAGTTTAAAAAATTATTCTTAAAAAAAAAAAAATTATTCTTTATGCGTAATAAGTATTCCACTGAGTTGTTTCTGCTAATATGTACAAACTTTTGCCCTGACTGTGGCCCTCTATCATCTGCATGAGCTGAAACTTTGCTAGTTTCCACATATTAAGATTATTTTTTGTTTTAGCTCTATTGGGATATAACTGATATACTAAAAATAGTACACATTTAATGTATAAATCTTAATGAGTTGGACATATGCATACACCCATGATACTATCATTACAATCAAGGGCCTAAACATGTCTATCACCTCCAAAAATTTCCTTCTGCTCTTTTGGGGGGTTTTGTTTTGTTTTACTTTATGTTTTTTTGTGTGTTTTTTAAAGAACACTTAACATGAGAACTATCCACTTAACATATTTTAAAGTGCACAATACCATATCCACTTTTTTAGGAGTGTCCATGTGTAGTATAATATTTTGGGGTTCTCTTTGTTGACATTTAAACAGCTAGCTTTCATTCGTATTACACATGTAGCTAATCCAACCAAGATAAATCAAAACTTCTCTCCTTAATGCCATTCCAATAAAGTATCTTTTTAATGCATAGCCCAAGACCTACTTTATTCATAAAGCTCAGGTACTGCAATTCACACCAGAGTCCCTTCTTGTGAGTTTCTTTAACTCTTTACATTTTGTTCAGAAAATTTTAAATTTGACTGTGAATTGTCTTATATGGTTCACTACTTCTTCATGCATGCAAATGTCAACTCTAAAATAACTTAGCTTGTTCTTCCTTTTTTTAAATGGCTTTGATTTTTCCCATAATGCCTAGCACAATTTGGGGCACAAAATTGATGCTACATAGATATATTTTGTTTTAACTTCATGACATTCTACTAATGCTGATGGACTGGTCAAAATCCTGTATGTTATTGCTGCTATCTAGATATTAAATGAGATTTATAAGTGAAGTTAATAAAACCTCTCAAGGAAATAAGGGCAACTTTTGTTGTGGAGCCAGTTTCCAAGTTTCACAATCACCTTGAGGTTGACCATCACTGAGAAGGTCTTTAGGTTGTCTGCATGTGATTTGAAGTCACATATAATGCCACTGTGGATGCGTCCCCTGCAAGCATATACTGGATTTATAGATTTGTTTTCATCTTTTATCAGAGCATTGTTTTATATCATACTGCTGAAATGGCAGAATGGTAATGGTTTTCTCTTCTGTATAGTTAATGGAAATTTTTTACTGCTTTTAGATTCCTTATATAACTACATTTTCTTCAGGCCTAAGTCCATTTGACTGTCCCTAGTCTGAAAATGATCTGTAATCTCTTGTGAGCCTTTGTGTGGGAGAATTTCTAGCTTACTGACTCCGGATCTTTTCAATGATACCAATAGCATATTGAGTCATAAGAGGTTTGCCAAGGCTTTTAAGTGTAGCAGAACAAGAGTTGCTCTTGTCCATTGTTGCATTCTTATCTAAGCTATGGAATATGTATATAATCAATCTAAACTTACTACACAATTTATTTCACTTGGTTTTAATTAAAAATGGATCAGTAGAAAAAAATCAAATCTAACACAGCCTGCTACAAATTAAGGAAGTTTCCTTAGAAACTCGGTGATATTCTTAAGACAACCAAATCTACCTCTCAATAATACTTCCAGGTGAAGTGTTTTTATGAAGCTGATTAAACTACATCATTATCATTGAGAAACATATACTGAGAACCCATAACATTAGATTATAGTCAAAATTTTGAAATCGGTCTGGTTCTCATAGTAATTACAGACTACTTGTAGAATAAAGTCCTTGAAATCTTATTTCTCATTACTATTTCTGTTAAAGAAAACATTATCCAAATGAGAAAAAGGCTGAATGTGGAGACTGCACAGCTAATAGCATCACCTACTAGGATCTTTGATTAACAGAGCAATGGAATCTAGACAGAGCACCACAATTTGAGTCGCTGCCTTTCTTTCCAAAAATGATAGTGCAACCTTGGTATTTACCAAAAAAAGTTTAAAACTCACGTTCAGACAAAAATCTGCACACAGATGTTTATAGCAGCTTTATCCACAATTTCTAAAACTTAAAGCAACCAAGATGTCCTTCAGTAAGCAAATGGATAAATAAACTGTGGTGCATCCAGACAATGGAATATTATTCAGTGCTATAAAGAAGCAAACTATCAACTCATGAAAATACATGGAGAAAACGTAAATGCATATTACTAAGTGAAAAAAGCCAATCTGAATGGCTACATACTGTATAAATCTAGCTATATGACATTCTAGAAAAGACAGAAAGACCAGAGACAGTCAAAAGATCAGGTTTCCAGGGGTAACGGGGAGAAGGTGGAACACAGAGAATTTTTAGGACAGTAAAAATATTCTGTATGATGCTCGAATGGTGGATACGTCATTAAACATTTGTCCAAATCCATAGAATGTACAACACCAAGAATAAACTCTAAGGTAAACTATGGACTTTGGGTAATTATGATGTGTCAATATAGGTTCATCAATTGTAACAAGTGTGCCATTCTAGTGGGGAATGTTGATAATGGGGAGGCTATGCATATGTGGGGTTAGGGTGTATATGAGAAATCTCTGGACCTTCTTCTCAGTTTTGTTGTGAACTTAAAACTGTTCAAAATTTTTTAAATTTAATTTCATTTAAAAATAAAATAAAAGTGATCCTGAAATGCTAAGCCTTTTCATTGTACGTGTTGAAAACAAGCTTTAACAGGCATGGCATCAATCTCTACCTTGTCTTCTTAAAAGTCTCAGCAAGAAAGTTTTATGTTATTCTTCCACAGCCCCTCAAAAAGAAGTAAAACAGAGCTTAATAAAAAGAAACAACAGTAGTAATCTTCAGAAGATCAACATATCATTTTCAAAGAGATTTTATTGGAGCTCTGAACACCAATAGCAAAAAGGATGCTCTTTATAAGGTGAGTTCTACTGTATCAAAACTTAAATTCATTGTTTTCTTGTAAAGTATGAAGACAAGATAAAATCAACTTCTAAACCAATTATGAAATGCAATTATTAAAATCAATAAATATAATTGATTAAAATCAATAAAATCAAGTCTACAATAGGAATATAGACTCGATATTCTTTGATGCTCTTGAAGCTCATGTTATGTCAATAGTAGAAAATTCAGTGAAGAAAAAGGGTATTCATTCTTAGCTAACAATAGAACTATTCTAGCAAGTATAACCAGAACATGTCCTATCCTAGTCAGCAGCAAACAAGTGTTTACCTAGAACTACTATGCTTTTGTTATTTGCAAGTAACTGTTCTAAGATAATACCAGTACTTCAGAGAAAAATTTGTTTACCAGAGTCTAGACAGATCAAAACAATGGTATTACAAAATATTTTCTCAAACAACTACTCAATAAAGGTCTTCTTCTTAAAGAAGAAAAATGTTAAAGAATGTCCTGTGCGGCATTTGGGTTTCCTCAATTAGGGAGGACCAGCATTATCTCCAAAAACATTTTTGCAGTCAGTTTTTTTACAGTGGTAGAGTTGTCTATACCTGTATGTGTATGTTGCTATTGATGTTTAGTCTGTGGTAATGAATAGGAACATCGAAACGGCAGTCCTTGACATTCTGTTTCATTAACCTTGCAGAGTGCTGTGCCATGCCATGCTCAGATGGACTGTTTAAAAACTGCTGCTTGATGCTGTTGATGATGATGATAATGATGATGATGATGACAATGACCACTGGTAGGTTAGTTGGGGACTTTCCGCTGTCCCCTAAATACAATTTCCTCCAGTTGGTCAATAATTTGCCTTGCTCTACTAATGATAAAGGACAATTAAAGTGTATACTGAAGATTTTAATACCTTTTAAAAATATTAGCCTTTGCAAAGCTGATAAAGTTAAATTATTACTACAGTTAGAGAAGCTCTCATAGGCTACTATTTACAAAAGGAAAAAGCATTTGTATTCAGGAAAATATTTTTTAAAAAACAGGAATAGCATTTTTGATGTAAAAGAACATTTAAAAAATATAAAATATATAAAGCAAAAATTCATTTTTATTCCTGCTCAATTCCTCCTCCCCTCTCCAGATGCTTTTTTCCATAAACAGAGTAATTAATAGTATAAGTACCCCTGCAAACATTTTCCTGTACACTTAAACTGTGTGTGGATGCTTGTGTAAACTCTAGTTGATTGTCACATACTTAGTTCCATCTGGAGCTGGTAAAGATTTCTTGAGCTATCATGTCCTTCTTGTTTTGAAATGCTGTGAGTCAGCTCTAAGGGTAAAATGACACACAAGAGAACAGCCTCTCACATCTTCCTTCGAATCCCTCATCCAATAAAAGACACTATGTAACTCAAAGCACCTGTCCTGTTGCTTAGGCCTGAAATTAGGGAATGAGCCTTCCTGGTTATCAAATCCCTTCTCTTGTCAGTTTACAAGGTTTTTACCAATAAAAGTCTTACTGCCAGAGCGTTCAGTCAAGGTGGCCTGACTCTCAACAAGACAGAATGGCAGCCTATGGGGAGCAATTGAGCCGTTTATAAGATGCCCAGGCTGCAGCTGAAGGGCCACCTGGTGTTTGACAGCCTCAGGGAGGCTCAATCCACTGCTCGTTCTTGAAATAATGTAGAGCAAGGACACATTAGCACTTGGCACTTTAGCCAATGGAAATACTTTAAGACTATCAAAGTATTGAGAAAGGTTTTTTCTGCCTTGTAAAATTGTGGGTGGCTCTAAAACATGTGTCCATAAAACTGTCCTTTTGTCTCTCTCTTTATTATATCCTCCATTTCTTTTAGAAGCACAAACCTGAAAGATGAGCGTTTTGTTCTTTGCATCATGTAACCAAGGTCTTTGATATTTCATTATCCTTATTTAAAAGGAAATGTTGGCTGAATTTTTCCAGTTCATCATCAGATGAGTATCAGGTGTTGAACACTGAATAAATGGCAATAAGAGGTGACATGACTAAAAACGCTCAACTCTGAGCAGCTATACCTGAGACGGACTGGTTTGTACCCTATGATCCACTGGATGGTCAGGAGGGCTAGGGGTCTGGCACTGAGTTCTCATCAATCAGTAAAAGAAGAAACGCACTGATGTTATAACATGATGTTATACAGAATTTCTTCTCATTATAATCAGAAGCAAAAATGTTTGGTTTTTATTTCTAACATCTTGGAAAATAGAAACAGAATTTATGATTACTCCAAAAAATAAAATGGATGTTCTATTGCAAGGAGCTAAGGATTCATCATGCATTTTTATCATAGGAAAAAATCAGTAAATAATGAAGACCCACCAATTAATAAATTTGGAAGATAAAGATTTAAAGTGATAATGAATACGAAACTGAACAAAGGGTTGAAAAACAATTCTCTGATTTTAAAACCTTACAATAAGCTGATATATTCAGAATTATGACCACCAAAATCTAGGGAATGCTATTTCTGCATAGATGATTCACTCTAGTTTGAATAAATTAATTTTAAGAAAAATGCAAAAAATAAAAAGGTAAATGTTCAGAGGAAACAATAAAATAACTTATAATAAATTATCAAAAAATATTGATTTGTAGATATTAGCTTTATAAAGACAAGTCTATAAAATTATTCATTATTAATAAACTTTATAATATTAGAACGAAATTGGGATGCTAGAGTCCAATTTCTCTCATTCACACCTGAAGCACTGGAAAACCTGGGCTAAGCCTTCAACATAGTAATTTGGGACTCACCTTCATTCATTCATTCCACATTCAAGAACTGCCTAACATGTGCCAGGCACTGTGTTAGGGACCCAGCGACCCACATGATAAGAATGCAACCCCTGTTCTTCAGGATTAGCAATGTTAAGGGAAAAACTGTCCTGTTTCTGTGATCAGGTAATCAGATAAATGATTATAGAAATCTCTTAAGTGCTATAATAGAGGCATGCATATAATAAAGTTCTTTCGTCTTTCTGGAAAGATAAAAAAAAAAAGACTAAATATTCAAAATTCCAGCCAAATCTTGAAGTTTGAGTTGGAATTTGCCTAGTGAACAAAAGCTAAAAAGGGGGAATGGGGAGAACAGCTTTCTAGAAAGCAGATACTGTAGGTGCAAAGGCATGACAACAAATGAAAAAAAAAATTTAAAAACACCATGAACTTTTGGGAACTGTAGATAGGTCTTAAACATCAAATGCAGGACTCTTGTCTTAGCTGTAGCCTGAAAGAATAGGCAGATCATGAGGGCTTTGCGTATCATTCCAAAGTTTTTGGATTTTATGTTATATACAGTGAAGAGCCAGGTCAGGGTTTCAGTGAAAAAGGGGGGGGATCATATTTATGTTTTAGCGATTAATCCCCTGGTATGAATGGATGACTGAAAGTCCAAAACTCAGTGTGTGTTTTAAGAAAATTTCTTGCAATTCCTGACTGTGTGCATAAAGCATGGTTTTAAGATAAAATCTCCTTCAGGACTGTCTTTGAATGGAAATGAAACAATGAATTCACCCCAGTATCATAGACTGCTCCAGATGGATAAAATCTTGTAGATCATTTATCCTACCCCAACTCTTATTACTAATTTATTTATCTGTTAGTTTCTCAGATATTTACTGAGCATCTACATTGTACTAGACAAACTCTCTGCTTTAATGAAGCATATAACCTACACTATCTAGACAATAAAGAAACAATAATTAAAATAAATTTACATTTAAAAATAGTAATACATGCAGGCAGTAATGAAATAATTCTATGACAATGCTATACAGGAGCCCCATATAGACGGTGGGCTTGGAAAAGTCCTGTTTGAGAAACTGATTACTAATTGATATCTAAGAATGATTAGGAGATGATTAAATAAAATGTGAAGAAGGGAAATAATGTGCAAAGGCAATGATGCAGGAAAGGTCTTGGTACATTCCAGGCATGAAAGAAGCTGGGCATGTTTAGGGATAGTGAGCAAGTGAGATGTTGGCAAGGGAGATACTAGGGAGTTTGGTGGCAGCGATCAGGGAACTGTAGCAGGTTAAGAAATGCAGTCAAGAAAAATCTGTATAAGTTCAGGTCTCATGATTCCTAGTCAATGTTCTTTAGAGCCTGGAAACAAAAGATGTCGGGGGGCAAAAACATATATATATATATATATAATTTTCCTGTGTAATTCAGTATCTTCTCATGTCATCTACATTGGGGAAAAAAATCTTGCTTCTAGCATGCTGCATTACATTTTTAGTACTTTTTTTTCCTTAAGAGATATATTAGGGACTTCCCTGATGGCACAGTGGTTAAGAATCGCCTGCCAATGCAGGGGACACAGGTTAGAGTCCTGGTCCTGGAAGATCCCACATGCCGCAGAGCAACTAAGCCCATGCGCCACAACTACTGAGCCTGCAAGCCACAACTACTGAGCCCACATGCCACAACTACTGAAACCCACGCACCTAGAGCCCGTGCTCCACAGCAAGAGAAGCCCCCTCAATGAGAAGCCCGGGCACCGCAATGAAGAGTAGCCCCTGCTCACGGCAACTAGAGAAAGCCCATGCGCAGCAACAGAGACCCAACACAGCCAAAAATAGATAGATAGATAGATAATACAGTCTCATGGTCAGTTGTCACAAAAACTGGATCTACTCTGGCTGGCCATATCATTTCCCAGACCACCCTAGTAAGACTTTAAATAAAGAAGCATTGAAGGCTATGATCTAAATATCAGACACTCACCAGGATTATGAACAAGAAACAAACAAAAAAAACAGAATATGAGCGACTAATAAGTCATTCATGAATTCAGACTAGAATTATGATAGTTTGTTAATCCACATTTATCTAGAATAATTAAAATTCCCACTTTCAACAAATAAGCCATTAAATGCAATTTTGCTATTTTTTCATGATCTGATTGACACAGTTGTGGGAAGTTTCACTTAATATATGTATATGATTATGTAGATCAATGTTTACATTTTTGCATTCTTATAGACATGTGCTGAAAATACAGTACATCAATAACTTATTCCCTGGTTACCAGAAAATGTTTATATATGCATTGTAATAGCATAGATGAAGGCTTGGCAGAGGAGGTACGTAGGCCAAAGGATCCTTATTCCCAATGTTCTTCGTTATTTGTGGTTGTGGTAGAACTAATACCCCAAATATGCTTCCCTTTAGAATGAATTTTCTAAGCTTCTTCTCAAATAAGTACAATGTTGTAAAAAAGTGTTAAGTTTCCATTATGTGAAGAGAAAAATGTGATTTTTTTTTCGGAGAGCTTTTTACTCAAGCAACTCAGAGAAGGAATTTATTTTTTGCCACTTCAATCTTGTCATTTATTTAGTCGTCAGTGGGGAATACTGTCTTTGCTTTGGTGGAACTGAGCAATTTGCAGAGGAAAGGATAAAGTCCCTGTAGTAAGTTCTGAGGCCAATCTTTTATAGATCTCTGGCACATGTGATTATTAATTACCTCCAAAGATAAATATACTCAGTTTGTAATTCTTATTCTAAGTTAACTCAATTTTTATATCTGTCATTACCCTTTTTTCTAAAACGATAACGTTACTCTATTCTTGAAGAATATGAATTCTGATGGTAAGCACTGTAGACTATTTTGATAGCATGTACAAATTTCTACATGTCTTCGAGCTTTAGATTTGGGGCATTTAATGGAAAAAGGAAGGTAAGTTAGATTTAGGTGTTTTGATCGTGTCTCATATCTGTGGCCATGAATACTGCATGCTGTACTATACCTAAAAACAAAATAGAATAGAAATATGCTAATGGTGAGCTTTTGAGATATGTTTTCTATTTAACAAACATTTGAAGTCCAAATATTTGCCTGAAATCATCCTGCTTTTCTTTGGGGTGGGAGATAGAGTCCTGGAAATAAAGAAATATAAAATATACTTCTTCGTGCCACCATAGACATGTACAGATAAATGGATAGATGATATCTATATCATGCATAGAGAGATTATATGGAGAGATAAATAATATTCCAATTACAGAATATTTCTAACACATGAATTCAAAACTGGCTCTATCATTTATCAGTTGTCCTAAGGCTGTTATTTACATACTCAGGGCCTCAGTTTACCTATTTTGTAGGGGATGTGGATTAATGAACTATCATAATTATAAATGCCAACATCAGTGAAAATTCTTTCCCTTTTCTCCTTGCTTTCCCCACGGCATGCAGAAAGAAGAAAAAAGGGGAATGTTACAAAACATAAGGAAAATATAAGGTCTTAGAATCAGGAAGAAGGAAAAGAAAATCAAAGGAAGAAGTAGGAATGTAAAAAGGAGGAGAAGCAAAAGCATTGAACTGTGTGGTAAATACTTTAACACTACCACAAGTTTTTTATGAAGAATTTCTCCAAAATCTGTGGCATGAATTGCTTACCCCAGACACATCAAGGGTAGTTAAGCATAGGTGAATCCACAGTACAGTAGCAACTCGAGCTATTGCAATCAGAACTTTGAGTCTATTCACATGAACCCTTCATCAAAGAAACTGTTGTGTCTGGTTTCTAGTAACAGATTTATTACATTGACTAATGGGCTTTATTGAAGGTGACAACCACTAGAATCTACAGAGCCTTTAGCTTGTTTTTTTTTTCAGGAATTCAAATGATATCCTAAACTCAGGAGGATAGATTAAGCTCAATGGTGTATATCCATTTAAGGAGAAAGGAAAACATATTTCTTGGATCTATATAGCTTGAGACTCTTAAATCAATATCTCAGAATCCTCTAAACCTAGTCTGTATATAAGCAATCAATCCACAAACTCCGAAAAAGAAAAAGTAAGCTACTATGTGATTCTGTGACGAAAAACCACTACAAACAATTTTAATCTCTTGCATTAGGGGAATGCATTTTATTTTTCACTACTGGGAATCAGAGCCATTTGATATTTTTTCTATAAGGGACAAGTTAATGGACAAAAATGATCTTCTTTAATTCAAATTCAGGGAATAACTGATATAAGGAACTTGATTTTAATCTGACCACCCCATCCAATTGGCAGGATTTAAACATTCATTTGCCTCAAATCAGTAGTCATACACATAATAATTATCCAAGTACAGTCTGTTTCCATTAACCTTTGCTAGAAATCAATTCTTTCATCTCTTTTTGCACTTTAAATTTTTAAGAAACCTGATTTGTAGAGTGAGATGATAGTGTCTGGCCTTTTTTTTTTTTTTTAAAGGATTGCATTATTAATAAGCCAGTGACAATTAAAGTAATTGATGCTAAAAAGAACCAAAACACAAATTCAGGCTTTAAATTAGAAGAGAGCACTGAGTGGGGGTGGGGTGGGATGAACTGGGAGATTGGGATTGACCTATATACACTAATATGTATAAAATAGATAACTAATAAGAAAAAAAAAAGAAACAGAGGAAAGACAAAAAAAAGAGTACTGATTTACAATGTAGTCATTTAAGTGATCCAGAATATGCATATATTATTATTGCATTATTAAAATTGAATTCTTCTAGAGAATCCCCAAACATTGAAATTATATCTGCAGCTATTTAATGATATCCATTTGATAAACACTGGCTTAATGCATTAAATATCCCAGGTACATCTGTATTCTAAGAAGAAATTTTTAAAACAGAAAAGATTTTAAGACTCTAAGAAATTTGTCTCAAAGGTTAAATACCAGACAGATGGTGAGAAAAGTATTTGAGGCGTATATGGCTTTCCTAAGGCTTTCTGAATCTCATCCTGGAGGCAGCCATTGATGGTGTTTTCTTGCTATAAAACATGTTCTGAGAATAGGCCCTCCATATTAAGAGTTCTTAACATAGTAAACAAAATCCATAATGCAAAATATAAATATAGAGCCCCATTATTAAGATCTCACTAAATTTTAATTGGATAATGTTCCCAAGAATGTCATCTTTCACATACCTCTGTTCAAAAGTGTAAATTTCATTTTCTTTTGAAGAGTAATGTGGTATCTATGGCTTTGAGATGTACAGAGGGATTTCCTCCATTCAACCCAAAATTGATTTCCAGATAAGAGAAATAAGATTGCCATCTGAAAGTTTAACTAAACATCAACATCAAATAGATTGAAACACATATTGTAAAGTCATGTTAAGTTCTAGAAGTTCTCCCTGGAATCAACAAGATTTGAGCAATGAGTCAATCAGAAGGTGAATTGCTAGAAACCTAACCACATACTAGACAAGGTAAAAATAAATAAATATATAAAGAGTAACAGCATTGACAGTGTCCCCCCAAATTCTTTAATGCCCAAGGACTTGACTCAATCTATCAGTGTATTACGTGTGTATTTCGGATATGGATGCTCTATGCTAATTTACCAGATGCCATCAAACCTCATTGAATTACTAATTCTTTCTGTTCCAGTGACTTAGTAATCACAGCAATTTTGTAATTATAATGTGGCTTCTTAGGGCATGGCTACAGAGAATGAAAGTATTGACCACAGGATGTGAGTGTTCAGGACCTTAGCCAGTTTGCTTCTTATTGTGAATGAAATCAATTGATGTTCTCATTTTATGTATCAACATGTATGAATTTTGTTAACATAAGCCCAGCATGAGAAACAGAGTCACTCTCATTACTCCTGAAATTCAGGTTTCTGAACCTGTAAGAGTGAGAGTAAGATTAAGCAGTGCAGTGAATGCGTCCTGGCAGAGGCACCCTGGGGTCTCCTCTAGACAACCAACAGACCTGACTTGATCAGTGACATTCTGATCCTGGCACTCTTCCTTGAAAACCTGGCTTGTAGAGGATCAAAGTGAGAGAATGGGTAGAAAAAGAGAGTACAGTCCAAGTAGTCTGAGACTACAAGTAATGTCAACCTTCAGGGGGAGGAGCACAGAAGGCAGATCCTAAGACAAGGTTTGATATAGGGGAAAGAAAGCAGACTTTGAGTGACCTTATCATTACTCACTTGCTCTAAGCCTGCTCTATCCCTTAGCTACAAAATAAGAATAATAACACCTAATTCACAGGGTTCGTTTCTTTTGGGGAGGAAGAAGGGAAGTAAATGAATCTCAGAGCCTGATGTAGGTGCTTGATATATAGTTTACTTTTTCCCCTTATCATAATTTTATTCATGTATATTGATAATAGAGCAGCCTGCCCCAGTCTTATAGAGAATTTGAAAACAGGCAGCTCTAGTTTCCATATAGTCCTTTTCTGACAAAGTGCCTGTTTTTCTCATAATGTTTTCCTTCCACCATGAATGGTGGAAAGCAAAACAGATATAGTAATTTGTTCTCAGGTGTTGGACCTTCTTTTGTTGTTAGTTAGCATTTCATAGAATTGAAGGCCCTGTGAAATTTTTTGTCCAACCTATTACTCAGCTTGATAATCAGACTTAATCCATTGATAGTATAGTTGATTCACTATTTTACAGTCATTTTAAAATTGTCAGCTGGAAGACAGCAATGTTTAACCCCAGACAATGAA
The DNA here is from genome assembly GCF_028023285.1 of Balaenoptera ricei. Taxonomy (NCBI): domain Eukaryota; kingdom Metazoa; phylum Chordata; class Mammalia; order Artiodactyla; family Balaenopteridae; genus Balaenoptera; species Balaenoptera ricei. The sequence goes on from NC_082641.1 coordinate 26,191,049, forward strand.
TGATTGCTTTGGAAATCCAAGCATTTAAGAAAGGACACATCAACCTAGAGATCCCGCTCTTAAAGCAAACTTCCACACAGCACTTAGCAGTTTTCCCATAGATTCTCAGGAATACAAACACTGCTAGAGGTAGCAAACGGCTTTTGTTCTTGTGGTAGTCTTTGGTTTTATCAGCCTTTTCCTAAGGAAAAAGAAAAGTGTACTTTAATTCTATATCACTTAATTTTGGACATGTGTTTCCCAGTTTTAGCTGTGTTTATGATAGATCATTTTATTGATATTACATCTTGTTTCTATTACACTGTATCAATTTCACATATAAGGGAAGTGGCATAACAGGTCATAATTTATCGAGAAAAATAGTAAGAGAAAATGTCAAATAAGAGCAGCAAGTATGTGATGACTCTCCTGTATACAGCACAAGTAACTGGAGGAAATCAGTTTTAAAGTTATAATTTAATTTAAGTCACAGTCTAGTGACTCTAGCCAGAGGAAATTTAAAAAACAGGTTGTAGCAATAGTGAATACAAATTCAGAAAAGGACTGGCTCCTAAAATTTCTACAAAGAACTATGAGTCAAGCCTTAAGGAAACTTCTATATTAAGGTACCAGTTATGAAACCATGCCATGTCTCCATATAGCAGGGTGAACTCTCTCTTACATGGCTTAGCTGGGGAAAGAGATGCTTTATTTCATAACAATAATTAGCATTAGTGGAATGCGTACTGTGTGCCCGGCACTTGCCTAAGCTCTTTATTGCATCAACTCATGTACTACACAATAGTCCAATGAGGAGGATACTATTATTTCTCCTTTTCACCACTGTGAATATGAAGGCACAGAATATTAAGTGCCATGCCCAAGTATAGTCATCTTGGAAATAGCAAAGCTAAAACTTTAATCCAAGCAATTTGACTTACAGCTGAATTCCTAACCAAGTAACTATACTGCTTTTCTTTTATAATTTTTAAAAATAAATCTATTTATTTATTTGACTGTGTTGGGTCTTCATTGCTGCACGTGGGCTTTCTCTAGTTGCAGCGAGCAGGAGCTACTCTTCGTTGCAGTGGCTTCTCTTGTTGCAGAGCACGGGCTCTAGGTGCGCGGGCTTCAGTAGCTGTGGCTCGCAGGCTACAGAGCACAGGGTCAATAGCTGTGGCACATGGGCCCAGCTGCTCTGCGGCATGTGGGATCTTCCCAGACCGGGGCTTGAACCCACGTCCCCGGCATTGGCAGGTGGATTCTCAACCACTGCACCACCAGGGAAGTCCCTACTGATTTTCTTTTAAATGCAAGTATTCTTGCTATCATGCCACATATGTGTTTTGGGGTGGGGAGAACATGCTTTCTGTAAAATCACATGGTGAAAATAACATTGGCTCTGGAAAAAAGAGTTGGAGCAGACCCCTGAAAGCCTACTATATCCAGAGAACTAACAAAAACAATATCAATCCTAATAAAAACATAAATGCATCTAAAATATGTTTGGCATTGGCTTCCAGTATCACAGTTAATTCTTTCCAACTTGAATTCTGGCAGTTGTACATTTTCCTTCGCTATGTACTTCTCAGAGGGCATTTGCTTCCAATACAGACATGTTCATCAACATGAAAAATCTTCTCCAGACCATAGCCTCTTTTGTTAATCATTGTTTAATAAGGGAGGAAATGTCAGCACCATCCCCTTCACATGCACTTGCATTTCACTGTAGCTTAACACGGTGGAGTACAAGCACGGCTTGCACTAAAAGAAGACACTTTTGTAGAGTTTTAGGTCTTTTCATAAAGGATTTATATGTTGATAAGGCATTTAATTATGATAGTCCACCTCAATCACTTAAAAAAAATTAACTCCCTGAGAAAAATCATGTGTGAATCAACACCCTTCACATTATACCAACATCACTCCCCTATTTACCAATCACCTAAGAAGTAATCAGTGTTAAAGAAACACAGATCATAGAGTAGACACGATTGTTAACTAGTTGTGGTTAATTGATTATTCTACCTATAAAAATGGTTGAAGTATAGAGTCACATTTACTCACAATTAAAACTATCCTGATTATAATGTCCTTCATTTTTTTTTCAACAAATATCTTTGAACATCTACCCTGTATGACACACTGTACAGAAGGCTGAAGATGTAATAGGGCACAAGATGGCCCTGAACTCTCTCATCATGGAGACCAGAATATCTCTTGGGTTTTTCAGAAGATGTGTACGAATCCTGCTGTGACTTTAAACTATCATGATTTTATCAGGGAATTGTCAGTTGTGGATTGTTGTACTAATGGATGAACTAACTTTTCATATTCTGGATTTTGCTCTCAGTCAATGACAAACCTCCCACAGCACACATCTACATACACCTAAAAACACAGAAAACACATGAGCTCAATCCAAATATGCATTCTTCAACCCACTGATTGTGTTTTTTTAATATTATAGTGAACCGCCTCATCCATCTGACATAATCTGCAAACATGGTATTCTGAGTAATTTAATTGTCCTAGAAACTGAAACACATTCCAATTTTGGAAAGCCTATTTTTAAAGGAAAGAGTCCTTCTCATGTGATAATATACTGCTTGATTTCTTAAATAAAATGCAATGCCCAAAATGTAACCCTGCTTAGATCAAATTGAAGCATCTAAGTCTATGAATGCCATTCCCAATCTCCTCACTACCCCAGCCTCTTCAAGCTGACTTCAGACACTGGGCATGCTCATTACAATAGTGTATAGCACAACTGTCACTTGCAATGGTGATCTCACCCCTGGGCCTGTTCAGATCCTTCAACACATTGACACCAAGATGGCATTAGACAGGCTCAAGAGATTTAGTGGGTCAGATCATGTACAAATGGCAAAGGAGGAGGGATCAGAAATAGGTGGGAAGAGCTTTCAGGTAGCCATGCAAGTCTGATACTTGCGAAAGGAGATACAGAAGAAAGGATTGAGTAGGAAGAGCCTCATACCACAGCACAGGACTGAGAAAGTCTCAGCCAGGCTGAAGGGGAGTCCCTACCTATTAGAAGAGTCCAAAACTGGAGAAGAATAGCCCCTACTCTAGTACCTCTGCCAGGCTCAGCCACTGGCTGGTAGCAGCCTAGGGGAACAACGGCCTTAGCATGCTGGCTGTCAGTGAACTAAGCTCCCCATAGCAGGCCCTTGTGAGCAGTGCACATCTATCACCACCCCATCAACTAAATGTTTGCAAGAATTGACTATTCCTTCCTTGGGCTTAATGAGAACAAATAGCAGGACAGATGGGGCACCCATCACTTAGAAAAGTTATGTCTAATTCCACTTTTGGGGAAGTAGGAGGAGCTGGCATTTGGCTAAGGTTTCAGTAACTCTGTCCATTGACAGAGACAGTGTAGCCAGCTCCCCTGTGGTTCCAAAGGCAGGGGAAAGCATCCTGTGAGGCAACCAGGAGACACCACCACTAACTTCTACCTGCTCTTATTGGAAGGTGTCATTGCTCAGAAAGTCAACCACCACATGTACATGCATTCATCAGTCAGATAAAGTCATTTACTGTCACCAATTACATTCTTCTATTATTGCCATTAAAAAAAAAATGAAGAGAGCTGCTGAAATCAACTTTGAATAACACTGATATTTAAAAGATGGACAGCAGTTATCTCACCTTATGTTCCTTACTCACGGTAACTCCCAATACAATCCTTCCACCTCCACATCGTCCCTCCCGACATCATTGTATATGCTGTCAGATTTTATGTGTAAAACAGAACTTGTCATCTTCTATCTGCCCATAGTCAAACTTATTGCCATGATATCATTTCAAATAATTATTTTATAAATAACCTGGTCTCTCAAACTAGAAAATTTTGAATGGACTTCTCTTCTATCAGCCCTCGTAATTGTTTAGTCACCAGAATCCTTTGAGCATTCTGTAAGTTAGCACCTGGAAAAATGCCTAACACAATGCCTGGCACATAGACAAATACTTAGTACATCTCAGTTGATCCTAAGTAAAAGAGATATAAGTTAATATTCGGTAAGTGTATTAATAATTATTTTTGTAATAGAACATTTTTCTAATTTAATCAATCGAGAGCTTACAAGTTACAGAGTTAGTGCCAGATCACTAGAGAACTTTCCTTGACTTTTTAGATTAGACCTTAAGCCAAGATGAACTATAAAATAACTTGTGACCTTTGTGCCAGTGAAGCACATTGACTCTATGGTGCAAAGCCCTGTAAAACTCCCTCTATCAACAATTGCTATACAAAACCCCCTAATTCTTTGGCAATATTTAGAACTTCTGAGTGTATTATATCTTCAAAGAAATTGTCAGGGAAGGAAAAGTGGAGAGTCACAGCAATGCTTTGGATAATCAAATTATTGAAATATGTTGGAATCTAAGGTCCAAGTGCCCCTTGAGAACCAAATAATATAATTCAGACCTCTATCCACACCCTGTGAAGGGCTGTCTCAAATTTTCTTCATATTTTCAGGAAATATATGTTTTCATGGATAACTCCACGTTGCATCACCCTAAATATGGAACTTAGTCCTTTCCTTGATTTACACACACACACACACACACACACACACACACAACCAAAACATCAACAGACATACTGTGGTAGGTGACTTTTAAGTTGGCCCACAATGACCTCTTATATAATCCCCTTCCCCTGAGTGTAAGCTGAACCTAGTGACTTGCTATCGACGGAAAAGAATACTGAAAACATAATGGGATGTGACTTCTATGTGTAAGTAACAAAAGACTGTGGTTTTCATCTTTTTGGCAGACTCACTCTATTGTCTTCTGGACTGCAGACTTCGATGAAGCAAGCTACCATACTGGAGAGAACCAGCCAGCAAGGAATGGATGTCCTAAGTCCAACAGCTTGAAAGAAGCCTTCAGATGAGAACTTAGTCCTGGCCAATACTTTAATTGCAACCTTGTGATAGATCCTGAACTAAAGGACCCAGCTAAACCATGCTCAAATTTCTGAACCACAGAAACTATGAGATAATCAATGTATATTTTTTAAGATGCTAATGTTTATGGTGATTTGTTATACAAAAATAGATAACTAGTACCCATGAAACATAAACTCAAATACACATTTGCCATTTGAATTCAGAGTACTTTTCTGGAGACTTAGGAAGGCTAAAGCAGGAGTTTACATCAAGGACATGTAAAAAAATTGCAAATTGAGTGTTAGAAATTGTAATCACTCCTTCAGCAGCCCACAATGAGGGTTTTGTTTCTCTGTTGTTATTGACATTTTTCTTTTGTTTTTATTCATCTATCCAGCAGCTATTCCCTCACTCTTTTCCATTTCTCTTTCTTACCTCTTCACTCTCAGATTTAATTTCAGCTCTTTTCACCTCCTACTATCAGTTTACTGCTGGGCTCTTTTTTTTTTTTTTTTTTTAATATACAAGCAATTCAGGAGCTCTTCTACAAAAGGGCATTCCAGAAACAGGATCTACCTTTTTTATTGTTCATTTATTTATTCAACAATCATCTATTAAATTCCTACTAACTGCCAGACAGTATTCTCTGCACCAGGTATACAGTAGTAAGTTAAAAAGACCTGGTTCATGTTCACAAGGAGCTTATGGTCAAGTTGGTACGACAAACATTAAACAGACAAATGAATATGTAAATGAATAATTACAAATTATAAAAGTGCTTGGAAGGTAATAAGCATGTTGTTTGTCAAAGCATGAAGGGGAGAGACCTGCTGAGGTTTTTTTTAATATATATCATTTAAAATCTCTACCTTTTAATGTAACATTTAAGTTGAGATTTGAAGAGTGATAAGGAGTGAGGGAGGGACATCTTGTACAGAAGCTCTGCAGAGGAAAGACTGTGTATAGATGCTCTGAGGTAGGACAGAGCTTGAGGTATTCTAGGAACTAAAAGGTGGACAATTAGCTGGAGCAACACTGAGAAAAAGAAAATGGTTCAAAATGAGGCTAGAGAAGTAAGCAGAAGTCAACATAGCCAGGCTCCTGTAACTCATGGTATGGAGACTGCATACAATCCTATGTACAATGGGAAGCCATTGAAGAACTTAAGGGGAGTAAAGCAAGATTAGATTTACCTTTTTAAAGAATCACTCTGGATGCTGTGTATAGAATGGTTTGGAAAGAGATGTAAAAAGGAGGCATATGGACCAGTTGTTAAGGAACAACTTAAAAAAACAATAGAGAGAAGCTGGTGTAATAAATAAAAAAGTGGAAGTGGAATTGGGAAGAGACAGACAAATTCAAAGATTCTGTAGAATCAACTGGTTTGGTGAAGAAGGCAAAAGTATCAAAGATAACTCAGATTTCTAAACAATCCTGAAGGCAGTTGTGATTGTACAGAGCACAGTGGTTCTTTTTTCTTTGATAGACAGGGACACGGAGTTCTTTGAAAGAAAAGGTAAAGTTCCCAGTGGCACCCCCATATTGCTATCTGGTGTTGTCTCAAACCCTTCCATTAAAATACTGGGTTTCAAATTGCATCAAATACTATGATGACATATCACTGCTGTTCTTTGTTCCTATTTTACATAGATGGTAAAAATTTTGGCTTTAATCGTTTACGTTATATCTTGTTGTTCCCTCATGTGCAGTGAGGCAACATGATATAATTTGTCAAGAAAAGAGAATCACAAAAAGGGTCAGGTACCACAGATGTTCCTAAGAGAGCTTTTGCCCAGCGCATCGCATAGCTGTTATGTGGTACTTTTTATGTGCTAAACAGTTAGACTAAGGTCACTGCTGAATATCCAGAAAACTTTTTTCAGGGCAGGTAAATCTGACATTCCCTGCTTATAGAAGAAGAGAGATAAAGAGGTTAAATGACATAACTTCCAAACAGAAGAAAGAATCAAGCTCAAATCTAGGGAAAGCCCTCAGAGCATCTTAATCTTAATTATACGTTCAGTATTTTCAGAGGAAATTAAATATCATTAATGGATGCCTGTGAAGTGGCTGAAATTCAGGGAGGGATTTTGAAAGAGTGGGACAGAAAGATGCTGAGGGGGACCTATCCCTATTTAGCAGTAACTGTTCACCAGGCCTTGTGCTGTGCTGCCTCGGCTCTTATTAGCCAACTGTAAGATCTTTGAGGTAAAAGTAGAATAGAACTGTACCAGCTTCATGGAAAAAGATGATGCTCTACTTATTAATCAAGAGGAAAGAGAAAAATCATTTTACTGACAAAGCAGTATTAACTCCATGGATGCTTTGAAAGTAGAGCTATAAAGAAATTTCATTGCTGCAATGAGAAAACTGGAGTATAAAGGAACATGTAAAAGAGTGTGTAGGAAATCTGACATCACAGATACAGAGAAAAGCCTGCTTTTTACTCCTGTATCTGAGTGCACTTTTATTCTAACTTCAGTGTGTATTAGAATTACCTGGAGTGCTTATTAAATATGCTTATTCCACCATGTTATGCCCAGAGATTCTGTTCTGGTAGGTCAGGTCTGGGTCAAGATTCAAGAATCTGGGTTTAACAGAAACTCCCTGGGGGATTTCAGTACAGGCAGAAATGCTAGGATGCTGTCCACCATAAGGCCAAGCACGCAGCCCAAAGACTGCAGCTGCCTGCCTAGGTGATGCCAGCCCTCCTTCCTTCCATCAGCCGCATCCTCCTTGAGTGCATCTGGGCGGATGGGTTCCAAGTCTCACGTGTAATATTGATATTTTAAATCGTCATCCATGTTACCGCCCTTGTAAAGCATTTCCTGAGTTCCCCCAAGCTAAATGAGCTCCTTCGTACTTCCAAAGCTCCTTTTTAAAGACTTTTATTATAGCATTTATTAAATAATATTATAATTATCTTCTTATGTGAGTCATTCCCCTATCAAAATGGGAGCAACTTGAACATGGCTTGTTTATTTTTTGTCTCTGGGACTGGATGCACTTCTTGGCACAAAGCAGGTACTGAATGAAATTTTTCTGAGTGAAAGAATGAAAGTATAAAAAGAATGAAAGAATGAAATTATAGCACACAAGGTTTGGTTACTGCTTCAAGTCACATAGGCACCTAACCAGTTAACAGCTAGCTGAAAGGGTGTCTTAGGCTGCTAGGGCTTCCATAACAAAATACCATAGACTGGCTGCTTAAACAACAGACATTTATTTCTCATTGTTCTGGAGGCTGAGACGTCGGAGATGGAGATTGAGGTGCCTGAAAGGTGTTATTCTGAGGTCTCTGCTCTTGGCGTCTAGGCTGCTGCCATCTCACTGTGTGCTCACATGACCTCTTCTTTGTTTCGTGCAGAGAAAGTGAGAAAGCAAATCCTCTGGTGTCTCTCCTCATAAAGGAACTAATCCCATCATGAGCGCCCAACCTTCATGACCTCATGTAAGCCTAATTACTCCCTTATCACCCCATCTCCAAATACCATTATATTGGGGGTTAGAGCTTTAACATATGAATTTTAGGAGGACACAAACATGCAGTCTACAACAAAGGGCAATAAACTCATCGTCTGAAGCTCACCATCTAGCTCGAGCTTCTTCCCTTAGTATGAAACCACTTGGACTCCCAGATTCTGCATCATAAAACAAGGAGTTACTTTCCCCATTACAGTTATTATTGACAAAGTATACTGAAAGGGCTCTGAAAATGGTAAAGTATTATACACAGTGTGGTTAATATAAGGTGCTTTTAATTCGGAGGCTGCTGCAGTCTGTAAAGAATATCTAAATTGCTACCAGCACCACACAGAAACTCAGCAGGACTGGTGATCAGTAAAGCTTGCATTTTCTCTCTTTGGCTGCTTAGAAATTTTTGCCACGGTGTAATTTTTATTAATTTATTTGATTAATTTGATAAACATAATTTAATCTGTACAAATAATTGTCATTAGTTTTGTTTGTAGGCAAACTCTTTAATGAGAATGCTGAGGGAAATTTTGTGCATTGCATTAACTTTTATTTGTATTTTTTGGCAGTCACAACACATGGCTCATTCCTTATGGTGGGGCTTATACTGGACTAAAGCCCCATCCATCACTCCAGTGTATGCCAAGAGCCAATCACTCTATTTGCTCTCTGGAAAGAAATTTATGCCGCAATATCATCCTCAGCCTTATGCAGGCTAGGGGATGACAAAGAGGACATATATTACTGGAACGTGGTAAGAAGGAGGAACAGAGGAAAGGACTGGCTCCTCATCATCTGCATTCGCCTATAAGTCAGGTAAGCAGCCTGTCACCTTGGAAAACACATAGGAAAAAAGGGGGAGAGATCAAATCATTAAGTTGCAATGAGGTCAACTATGGCAGCCACCATATTTGGATGTCTTGGTGGAGTGGAGGGGGCAAGGAAGAAAAGTAGGTGGACTTGAGATGCTCACAGAAATGGCACCGTAAGAAAATCTCAGTTACTCACAACTCGTAAGGTATTGCTGGCCTCTGCCTTGAAATGTCAGGGACTTTTTCTCTTACTTTCTCATGACTTCTGTCATGTATTGCTTGCTTTCTTGGAAGCTTGCATTCTTTTCCTTTGACCACTCTCTGTTATAAGTTGTGTATAAAGAAAGAGAAATAATGCTTTGGGAGAATTTACACAAAAGTATTTCCAATTTTATCATCTCAGCACACAATATATCCAGTTAACCCAGCTCTGAAGAAGTTCATGATAGAGCATTCTGAACTCAAAGTGACACAGGGAAAGCCAGTACAATGAGTACTCCTGTGTCTAAAGAATAAAGACAATTAAGACCACCGACCCACAGGCCCAGCCCCCTAAAGGTGCCACATGCACAGATGGAAACAAATGTTTCCTAAAGACTTCTTGCTTGCTGCTTAATGTGCTATTTTTATTTTTAATCCAATGTTATCCCATCATCTATATTTCTGCTTTCTCTCAAACAAACAAAATGGCAGTGACAGGAATGGGGAAGAAATGGAACAAAAGCTTTTTCAAAGCAAGATCTCAGTTAAAATGTTAAGGCAAAAGGCATAATTATAGGTTCAGGATTTTGAACTATTTCCATAACTTTCACATCTGCATGAAGCACTGGAAATTCAAGGTACCCTAATTTGGGAAAATCTGTTCCAAATTTAACCTGCCCTTGCTTGTTATTCTGCACCTGAGTTTTTTAGGAATAATTAAAAACTAGAAAACAGACAGCATTGTTATCATTACTATTAGAACTACCGCCTTTTAAAAATAATTTCAGAGCTTGTGAGATTATTTCCAAGTCTATCTCCATCCTTTACTTCTCCCTCTAGAATGTGCTCTCATGTCTGCATCTCTTTCAGAGAACTTATTTTCCAGAATGACTGAGAACCACAGTTAACCACTGGAGTACTCCAGAAGTCCCTCTGTGAGTCACTCCTCCTTGTCCTCATCTTGACCTCTTCTTCCAGGCTCTGAGGCTCTTGATCTTAGAGACAAATACTCTTCTCTTCAGTTGTTATCTTGCTGAATTCTGTGTCTTTGCAATATTGAAATGTAGAACACTGTATACTTCAGCTTTGTTAAAGAAACAATTATTTGGACATGTATTGAAATTGCAGGTTTTATTCAGGGAGACCATCATGATAGGTAAAGGGGAGGTGTGCAGTAGGGGGGAGAAATTGGGTTCAACTCCAAGTATAAGGAGGAAAAATGGGCATCTATAGCCAAGGAGTGGAGTGGAGGGGGTCAGTGGATAGAAAATTAAGAGGGTAGGGTAATTTTTTGCTAAACTGACCTAACAGGATTCTTGCTGAAGGCAGCCTACATGATCAGATACAACCTGGGAGTTGGTGGAGGATGAAACCCAATCAGGTACAAGGTTGATCAGACATTGAAGGTGAAAGATTCTGGCTAAACCAACTTGACAGGATTATTCCTAAAACTAGACTCTATAAAGATGGAAACAGAAGCCAAAGGTCCAGTCTAAGTGAGCAGAGGGCTCAAAGAAGCTTAACTAAGGCTTGATCAAGGAGAGCATCTTTATTAGCTTCCAGAACTGAGTAGTTACTTAGTAAAAATGCAGGCAGAGAGGCAAAGAGAACAGATTTTCCATTCTCATGCAGGAGTTTGACTAGTAAGAGGTTTCTCACACCACCATGATGCATCACAATAATGGCATTGGAGGCACCCGGAAAAGTCTCCATGTGCCTTTGCTGACCAGCTGCCACTTAGCTGGGTGATGTATTAGACTCCTGTGAGCTTGTAATATCCTGACCATCACTGTACTATAAACTAAAGTAAAGGAAGTCAGGTTTTTAGTATACTATTTATTTTCTATGAGTTTCTTTATTCTTTAAATCACTTGTTTAACAAAAAGTACCTAAAACAGCTACTATGTGTCACACATATTTTTACACTCTAGAAAAATAAATATTAATGGCCTACACTTTCAGGAAACGCACAGTGTAATGGGAAAGTAAGACATAAACTGACCTATCCAGTTCAGAGAAAGGTGTATGCACAGAGGTTATTACAAAGATGTCATGAAAGTACATTTAGAAACTCAGCACAGTGCCTTTTGATAACTACGGATATGAATAGTTTTAACTGGGAAAAATGAAAATGAAATCTGTAGTCTATCTATTACTAATATAGAAACAAGTTCATCTGTCTTTTGGAATCATATGACGAGTATTCAATAAATATCTTCATTCAGTAAAACCCTACTCTTGAAACAGGCATTAAGTTTCTATAAAATTTAACTTTAGGTTATTTGGGTATACCACCCATTTTCTCTAACACAAATGCTTCTGCATCTTTAAATTAGTTTCCTAATACTTCTCTAAGCTGACCATCTACATTCATTCCTATGATCCATTTAACATGTATTTCTCAAGTACTGATGATGTGCCATATTTTGTGTGGAAAAACAGAATGAAAGTGTGAGCAGGAGTTACCCAGAAGGAAGAGTGAGGGGTGAGATGGGTATACCATACACAGTGAAGAGTATACACAAAATCCCAGGAGTAAAATATGCACATTGCTCATCTGAAGAACTGCAAGGATCTCAGTAAAGGGAGCAGAGACTGTCAAAGAGTAAGAGATGAGTCATAAAGGGAACCAAGGGCCAGATGATAAAGCATGCATGTTGTAGGTCATGCTAATGACAAAGACAGCAGAAGGTAGGGCCAGAGAATACAGGAATTGCTACCATAAGTAGCCAAGGGGGAAAAATGAACTAGACAAGAAATTGTGGTGATGAAGAGACATGAAAGAATTTGAGCGATATTAAGGACATAGAAAAGATATATCGTGGGAATTACTTGATTGGGGGTTGGGGGTGTTGGAAAGCAAGAAGGGAAAATGAAGAAAGAAGCCCTGGTTTCAGGCCTAGATAACAAGATAGATGATAATGGTGCCGTTTTCTGATACAAACCAAAAGAGAAGCCATTTAGGGGAGGGGCAAGGGAAGGTTAGGAATTCAGTCGGAGCCATGCTGTGTTTCAAGGCATCTATAAGACATCATGTGGACATGGTCACCAGGAAACATGAATATTGAGCTCAAGAGTGCACATAAACCTGAATAAAAGAAATCTCCCAATAGGAGTTTTAGGGTAGAAAGAGACTATAGAGCAGAATTCTTCAAATACTATCTGAAAGTTATACTGTTCAATTATTCAAAATTATACTTTCCAGAAATTTGTAAACCGTGATCCGTATGTAATAACTTCAGTTTTAGTTGCTCATATCCTTTCATTCAAATTTAGATGCTAGACTTGAAACACTGAACAAGATACAATCCTATTAAGTCTGTGTTCTCAAACTCAAGATGAACAGAAATGCTGTAAGAAATGCCTCTTTTGTCATAGAAACTGGAAAGGCCTTCTTCTGTCACTCTCAGATGCAATGCATTAGGGTTTATAGAAACACCCCGAGATCCAGATTGGTTGGTGCTATAGACTGAATGTCGGTGTCCTCCCAAAATTCATATGTTGAAATTTAACCCCCAATGTGATAGTATTTGAGGTGGGACTTCGGGGAGGTGATTAGGTCATGAGGGCTTACCCTCATGAATGAGATTAGCACCCTTATAATAGACCCCAGAGAAGATCCCCCACCGTTTCTGCCATGAGAGGACAGAGCAAGATGACTGTCTAGGAACCAGGAATTGGGCTCTCACTAGACACCAAACTGCTGGCACCTTGACCTTAGACTTTCCAGCATCCAGAACTGTGAATAATACTCAGTTGTTTATAAATCACCCCATCTGTGGTATCTTGTTATTGTAGCTGGAACAGACTAAGATGGTTAGGTTAAAACTGCAGCTTCACTACTTACCAGCGGGATAAGGTGGAAAGTTTCTTAAACTTTCTGTATCACTTTTTCTTTCCTCATAGGGTTTGTTTGGTTTTCTGTTTTTTGTTTTTTTTCATGGGATTGTTATGGAGATTAAAACAGACAACTTGTAATAGTCTCTGGCACACAGTAAATGCAATAAAAGCATCAGTCATTATTGGTGCTACCCGAGTACATTCAGGGGCACACAAGCCAGAAATTAGAACCTTGGTATTGTTTTTCATCTGTTTTTGATTTATATGGGGGCATTGAGAAAGACTGTGGTTACCTTAGTAAAAGTCAAAGATAAGCAGTAATCAGACAACGTTGTTGATACCTCTGTGTTTACAACTCCCAACATCTCACGTGGTTAACATGGCTAACATACAAAGGGTTAACATGTAACACTTTATATACAACTGTGGATCCAATGAGAGTTAGTAATAATAATAATAATAATAGTTCATAATAATAATACTCAAAAAATCTGTTAAATAAATGTAAGAATGAATGGCAGCCTTACAGAACCAGGTATGAAGCTCAGAACGGGCACAGCATCTTCAGCTGATCCAGAATAAAAGACTAAGTTCAGAATTGTGGAAATGGGGACTATAAATTCCAGAGACAAGTTCACTAAAAGGAATAAGGTTCAGGCAAAATAGCAGATGAGTAGAGAACAAAATTGTGAAGTCTATACACTGGAGAAAAATACTTGTTTATGGCCCAAGAAGACAACTTAACCTCAATGAATGTCCCACCTGTGACTTAGGAGGCCAAGGCAAAGGGCAAGGAGAAATATACCCTACAAGCAAAAGTACATGAAGGAAAAACTTACTGCATATCCTTCGCTGACTTTGTATAACTGTTTGCCAGCAGGTGCCAGGCTGGTAGACCATGAATCATAATTGAAACTGAAAAAAATAATTATAAAATTTTGAGCAATTTAAGATTAATTTCACTAATAGTACACCATAAAACATGAAGCATTACAAATGACTCCTGATAAGAGAATAAAGAGAAGAATAAATGCTGCATTAATCCCTTGATTCAAGCTGGAGTCACGTTTTATACATTAAACATGGAGCCTCTCATCACACCACAGTTATCTGTGAAAATCAATGTGACTGCACAACATGAATTTCTAATCATGAGGGCCATTTGAGAAATGTGGACACACCTACTCTGTAAAGAGAGCTGCTTTAAACCATGCTGATTCAAAGACAGATGAACTATATCATTTCAAGCCCTCTTGATTTACTGACTTCTTTCAACACACAAAGGAGTTGAGCACTTTCCATTGGTTCGGATGGTGCAAATCTTCTATACTTGGTTTCTTCTTTGCTCTCTTCTGTAAATAGTGGTGCAGTGTGATTAATTCTATTCTGAAAGGACCCCTTCAGTCACAGCATAGGTCCAGAATGCGAATATGGCATTGGCTCTGGAAAAGGAACATGCTGTGGTCTGGCATGAGCTACCTATATCATTCAAAATGACTGGCTCATAGTCATGGATGTGGTGGCTCCAATTAACCTGTTCCATAAACACATTTTAGTGAAGTCAGACCAAAGAGATTAATGGATTTCAATTTGGAAATATTATTTGAAATTGACTGTCCCTGGGATAGATTAGAAATACTGCAATTGACCACAAGCACAGAGTCATGAACTAATTATTAAACTGGCAATGTAATAAACGAGAAACTATTCCTACATTCCATTCCATCATGCACTGAGAGCCGCAGCAGAGGCATAATAGGCTGTGTGTGTACTGAAAAAAAAGGAGGGGGCAACGATATCTTGGTACACATATTTTATAAAAGATTTATGTGCATTATAATCCCACAGTGGTCCCAAGGTGGAATTGACCTGGAAACCATATTTAGATTCTTCTTAGTTATCATGTTTGAAAATGCAATGAATAGATACATTGGATATTTGTCTCATAAAGGACACTGAATATTCAGGAAGTATGAAAGTTAAAATTCAGTTTACTACTATTCTATCCATGTAAGCATGAAATGGTTACATAGGATTGAATGATCTTGTATCTGCAAAAATCAATATTTATGGGACCTAACAACTGTCATGGTGCATATGAGACTGTCTTAGTGAGCTAGAGTAAATTAAATTGAACAAATATTTCAGGAGACTTAGTCACAGAATCCAAAATCAAGTAAAACCATACTTTAGCGCCCAGTGTTAACCTAGAAGAATGACTGTTTCTAATCCTTTCATGCTATGCATGTATTTGTCTAACATTTCTGTTCATCTGATCACAATGAGCCTTATCCTTACCAGATTTCTATTAGATGTCTGTGTGCTACCCTCAAAGAGAATTCCCTCTGTGATTTTCACTTGGCAGCAATAGTCATAAATGAGAGAATTATTCTTATTTGATTTCATAAACTCAATTTTTCCCTTCCCAGTCTTGAAATAATTGCATTATTGAACTCTATCTGACTGAGAATTGTTGGGAAGGTCATGGATGTCTGAGTTTGTGAGCCAAATCATGCTACTTCCAAGTAATTCACTTTGCTGTTTAGTAATTCAGAACTGAAAAAAAACTATATAAAGTCCTGAATCCATACACTATGGAGGGTATTAAAGTGTAAAAGTGCTTTACTGTGCCCTCAATAAGTTGGAAACTTCAAGTTAGAAGACTGAAGATCCTTAAAATGAAGAAATGTCTAAAAAATTAAATAAGTTGGTATTGTGCATTCCACTAAATTTATGCCATTTCTGATGTGATGTGGCTATAAATACAAGAAACTGAAAACACTTTGATAAAATCAAATCACTTCTGCTTTATAAAGCAGAACACAAAAATAACAATGAAAAGTCAAAGAATAAAAGTGCTACTACATGCTACAGCTAATTGTAACAATTGTTTATAACGTTCACCATTTCTAGTTTTCAAGTTTGTCTAAAGCGGTCATTCTTTTTTTATTGTTATTATTTATTTATTTATTTATTTATTTGGCTGCATCGGGTCTTAGTTGCGGCACACAGGCTCTTCGCTGAAGCATGAGGGCTTCTCTCTAGTTGTGGCATACAGGGTACAGAGTGTGTGGGCTCAGTAGTTGAGGCAAGTAGGCTCTTTAGTTGTGGCACGTGGGTTCTAGAGCACGCAGGCTTAGTTGCCCCACGGCATGTGGGATCTTAGTTCCCTGCCCAGGGATCAAACCCATGTCCCCTGCATTGGAAGGCAGATTCTTAACTACTGGACCACCAGGGAAGTCCCTAAAGCTGTCATTCTTAACATATCTTTTCTGACATACATGTTAGAGTCACAGTATGGGGCACTTTCAAGTAAAATCACTTCGTATCTACACTGTACTATAAAACTGTTTTCCTTGTCTCCAAGTCATTATCAAAGAAAAAAATTATATCTTGCCTTTAGAAATATAGAGGTAGTCAAGTTAAAATGAGATCATTAGGGTGGACCAAAATCCAACAGGACTCATGGGCTTATAAAAAAGAGAAATTTGGGCACAGAGGCAAACATGCAGAAATAGAAGACTATGCGCAGGGACATAGAACATCATGAAGATGGAGAATTAAAATGACTCATTGCCAAGCCAAAGAATACCAAAAATTGCCAGTAAACCACAAGAAACCAGGAAGAGACAAGGAAGGATTCTCCTATAGGTTTCAGAGGGAGCATAGCTCTCTCGACACCTTAATTTCAGACATCTAGTCTTCAAGTCTACTAGATAATAAATATCTATTGTTCTAAGCTCCCAGCTTACGGTACTTTGTTAAAGCAACCCTAGGAAATTCATACACTTTCCATTATAAAGCTACTGTAGTGTCCCTGATGTCATCAATTTCCTGCAATGAAGTTTTGTTCTTTCAGAGAATTACACCATTTCCCTATAGCAAAATGGTGAGGTGGGAGCAAGGAAAAAAAGAGGCAGAAATGTCACAACAGCTAAAAATCATATAAAAATGATTAATTAATTTTATATTTAAGTATAATAATAGGATGCTTAAGATACATGAATTTTGAAAAATCTTGAAAGCTATTATACTTAAAAATTCAAACTTTTAAATATAAAAAAAGTTTGAACTTTTATTATAGGAGGGATGGAGTGGGAGAGTGGGGTTAGCACATGTATGATATTGTATAGAGAATGGATAAACAACAAGTTCCTACTGTATAGCACAGAGAACTATATTCAATAGCTTATGATAAACCATAATGGAAAAGAATATTAAAAAGAGAATATACATATATGTATAACTGAATCACTTTGCTGTACAGCAGAAATTAACACAACATTGTAAATCAACTATACTTCAATTAAAAAAAACGTGCAAACAGTTCAAATTGTAGAATATTATCACCAAGATATGGTAAGAATTTTAAACCTTAAAGCTTTCACAAGTTCAAGTTGCCAAGACAGAATAAAACTTAGATCACCCATAAGTGAGAGATTATTTTTTTCTCTTTTAGAATCATATCATAAATGTATTAAACAGTAGGAAATTCTAATGAATAGACAATGTATACAAAATGTCCTGCAGAAGCCTAACAAAACTGCCTGCGTGAACGTTACCACTTTTAACAGACCTCTACCAGTAATTTCATAGAGGAGGGGAATTGACCATTATTTTTTATCCAAATAAATTTTACATGTTAGCATAACCTTCCTCCAACTTCCTTACAATTTTCATGTTTGTAATAACTATTAGGCTCTTCAAGGAGTCTGCTTGCATGCCAAATGCTAAAAACAAAGCTGGTGTGGGAACTATCATACCAGGATTTAATTCAGGCTATCACAAGTCAAGGTCACGCTTGATCCAGGCTCCCAGAGGTGCTAACAGGCAACTTTCAATGGATTCAAATTATGGGCCAGATCATTAAACGAGCTGACTGACTCACTCATTCTTGCTATTAATAAAGAACTCATCTTGGAGATTTTCCGCACGGCTGTATGGATAACCTGAATTTATGTGGACCTCAGCAGTTCAAAGCCTGAATTCATTTTCTTGAAACAAGCAGAATCTGAAGTTTATTAGCATGAAAAAAAGTTCTCTTTTCATTAGATTATTCTGAAGTGCTGTCCATTACATAATATGCCACGCATGTGGAACCTTTAGAGTAAAAATTGTGATTGCCACTCAATGGGGGAGTATTTCTAAGATGTGACAGATTTTATAACTATGAAGAAGGAAATACCTGCCTATCTGGGTCTCTTAACCTTTCATACATGCTCTTTAAATTTAAATTATAGCACATAGAAAACTTCATTACCTGTTTCACTTGCAGATAATTGTTTCTCCTCTTTGAATATGTGTCCTTTTCAGGGTAAGTGCTGTGGACTATACAGAGCTGAGCAAGTGGTAAATGGGATTCCTTTGCTTTCCTGTTGGATGGCCCAAGGCAATTTACCTACGGTATGAGAAATAAGGTAGAAGGAACGTTGACTTACATTTTAACTAAGTTTTAAGTAATTTTTTACTTGTTTTTAATAAATACAAAGGAGGTTAAGTGATTTAAAGTTTCTCCCTGTCAATTTTTATTTAAAAGACACTGCGGTAATCAATGGCAATGAAATGGAGTCAAATAAAAAAGTTTAAAATAAATAATAATAGATCAGTTCATGGTCCGTAAAAGTACTGAAAAATGACTCAGGCATTCATGGTTCTTTTTAATACTCTCATTTACTCATTTTTAATTTATGTATTAAGCAATTATTCTTCTGAATATTAGTCATATCTCAGTCAATGTGGGTGCAAAGATAATCAGCCTCCATCCTCAAATAATTCACTCTTTAATGGCACAAACATAGAGAAATCATTTAATACCTTGTGGTAAAATGTTAGAAAGTACATTAAAAAATGTACGTTGATGGTGCCAAAGAGCAGGTCTCAGCATCTCCGTGAGAAGATAGCAAGAGAAAAGCATTAACAGAACAAGACGTTGGTTGGCATCTCGAATGGTAAGTAAGGCTTTAACAAAGTAGGCAAAAGTACAGAGGGGCACTTCCTTCAAAATGAAACATCATGGCATACAAAATGGAACTTCAAAGAGTTTGACATACTTGGAGCATAGATTGCAGGCAGTATGATGGAGGAAGAGAGATAAGCAAGAGAGACATAGGAAACAGGTGAAGTCATGGAAAAATGCATGCAGAAGACAGTGGACCGCCTTTCGTTAGCAATATGATGTCATCAAAGGGTTTTTTTCAGGGCCTGTCTAATATAATTTCATTATTAAAAGATAGCTCTGTAAGTTTATATAGAGTTAGTGGATTGAGAATTTCTGCATGTCCCCTCTTGCCTAAAATCCCATAAAATGACAAAAAAAGTTATTTTAGCTAAATAAATTTATAAGGCAAAAGGAAAACAAAACAAAAAGTGACACTAGGTTTCCAGAAATAATGTAAGAACAGAGATAGAAAGAAAAGTATCAAGAGACCATTCTTTAAAGGTAGTATATTAGTTTGCTAGGACTACCATAACATAAAACAAGAAAAATTTAGTTTCTTATAGTTCTGGAGGCTGGAAACCGAGATCAAGGTGTCAGCAGGTTTGGTTCTCCTGAGACCTCTCTCCTTGGCTTACAGATGGTCACCTTCCCTCTGTGTCCTCACAAGGCCTTTTCTCTGAGTGCACATCCCTGGTTTCTCTCCCTCTTCTTATAAGGACACCAGACATACCAGATTAGGGCCTACCCTAATGACCTCATTTAACCTTAATTACCTCTCTGAAGGGCCCTATCTTCAAATACAGTCACATTCTAAGGTATTGGGGGTTAGGACTTCAACATATGAACTTGGAGGGGAACAATTCAGTCCATAACAGTCGGGTAGTGTAGGGACCACTAAGCCCAGAGTCAGTGGGTATAACAAATAGGGTTAGAGTTTGTCTGGAGGTATATCATCACTTTCCCTTCTGCAATCAGTTTGCACAGTGCTCTACTAAGCAGCTACAAACAAGTTAATGAAAGAGAATAGGTGCTAAAATCAAAGAGGCCATGATAGAAGGGCTAGTATCTCCAAGAGGTATAGGGAAGCACCATTCCCAGAAAGCAAGCTTTTAATGATCAGGCAAATACCAGAATACACATAGCTAAAGACTGAATTAATGCACAAAGATACGAGGCCAATAAGTTCTTCCAGATTTCATTGCAAACAGACAGACATGGAATGAATGAAAGGATAATTATGTGTCATGGTTCAACATCTGTCTAACAGGAGTTCTAGAAAGAACAGGGAAAAGCATAGGGAAGAAACTGGCAGAGCAAGAATTTTTTTTCTATCCCAGAAATGAAGACTAATAGAAGACTTAAGGTTACAAGGGCCTACTGAGTTCTGAAGAGAATGCAGATAAACATATCCACAACCAGACTCACTGTGGTGGCATTTTAGAATCCCAAGAATAAACACACATTTCTTAAAATTTTTATAGATACACGTTTCTTAAAATCTTCTAGAGAAACAGAAAAAGAATAATCAGATTACATTAGATTTAGAGATGCTTGATAAAATGCAGGATGCTCAGTTAATTTGTACATTTCAGATAAACAATGGATAGCTTCTTTCTGCATCCACAAGATAACACTGAATTCATATGGTCAATGTTCTAAATATGGATTTTCATGTCCAGCCAAATTACTATTCAGAAAAGCAAATCCTACAAAAATCCCCAAAAAGAACTGCTAAAGAATTTTTGTAGCACAATAGTTAAGTATAAATGTTAGTAATTTTAAAATAATAATTTGGAGATAAAATCACAAAGCTATTAATTTGGGAGGTAGATGAAGAGCTTGGGCAGGAAATAAAGGACAAAAGAACATGGTAAGTGCCTATCTTATTGATGAGGGGAGCATAAGAGACTAAACTGGCACATGGTAAGCATTGAATAAATATTTGTTTGATTTGGTGAGATAAATCAATAGAATTTAATGAACCATTAAATTGGAATATGGTACTTAAAGGGTTGGAGGTGACAAAAGGAGGAGTCAAAACTAACCACTACGTAACTAGATATTTTGAGGAGAACCAAGTACTGGAGGAATAATAATAAATTCAGTCTTCAGGTAAAGATTTCTAACATACAGATGGAGATGTAAGTCTACAGCTAATGAAAATATGCTCTGCTAGGAGTTTAGATTTGGGTGTCAAATATAGGTGACAAATAAAAACACAGTTGTGATAAGATTGCCAAATAAGTGCTTGTAGACTGAAAAGAGGACCAAGAAAAGAATCCCTGATCTCAACAGTCTTTATCACTTATGGTAGAGATAATCAAGGATTATGAAGAGTGATCAGAGTCAGAAGGACAATTAAAGACAGTGGTGTTGTGGTAGACATGAGGGTGTAGTTTCTAGAAGGAAGGAATATTCCTTTGTGCCAAAGGCTGCTACAAAATCAGGGAAAATGAAGAGTGTAACCAGAGTTAATTTTGAATATTAGACCATTAGTAATTTTAATACAATTGGGAGGTTGCTTGCAAAAATGGTTCTGATCCTCTGCCCCTTACTGTATCAGCACCCTTTGCAACATAACTTTCACCTCCTCCCATCAAGACAGGAAGTCTATTTTCTTACCTCTTGAATTTGGTTGGCCTTGTGACTTGTGCTAGAGGCAGCACTGTGCCAGTTCCAACCCTAGGCCTGAAGAAAATCCTGCATACCAGACACACAACTGACTGATACATTCATGAGCCCAGATGAATAATTATCCAGATGTTCCATACATTTGTGAATAATAATAAACACATTATGTCAAGCCACTGAATTCTGGGGTGGCTTGTTACACAGCAATAACTAACTGATATAAACAGTTAAGACTAGTTGCTGAAAAATAACTAATGGAATATAGATTTGAGGAAGTAGACATAGCGATTGTATAATATTCTTGGAAAACTTCTGTATGAAGGAAAGAGGAAAGCTAAAGTCGAAGGAAGGAATTTATATTTAATTAGTGAGTCTTGAACTGATGGAGAATGAAAGGTTTGGGATGAAAGAGAAGGATAAAGAGATGAGTGATGAAATACCCGGGAGGAGATGGGGCGGGATGAAATCTAGAATACAGATGAACCAATTAGCTTGGAAAGCAGAAGGAGCTGCTCTTTTTCAGGGCTAGGGGAGTGAGGGTGAGGGCTTCAACGGAAGGACTTTACGCGCAAATACGTTTGTGAATGGATAGGTGTTGTTAAGAGAGGCATGGTTGACAGCCTTTATGTATTCTGTGAAATAAGGGCCAAGTGGTAAGATCATCTTCTTCAAGAAAGAGCAGTGGTGGGATTGGGCAGAGAGGGGTCTTGCAAATAGGGCTGAAAGCAGGGTTTCTCAACCTTGGCACTACTGACATTTTGGACTGGATAGTTCTTTATTGCAAGAAGCTGCCCTAAACATTGTAGAATATTTAGCAGCATCCCTGGTCTTTCAGACTCCATACCAGTAGTGCTTTCCGGTTGTGACAACTAAAAATGTCTCCAGACATTGCCAAATGTGTGCTGGGGGTAAAATCACCCCCAGTTGAGAACTGGGTTGAGAATGGCTCAAGGGAATGAGAGAGTGAGCAAATCAAGAAAAAAACTTGCAGATGTCTGAGAGTCATAGTCAGTTCTTAACTGATCAACTTAAAAAGATTATGAATATATTCTGCAACATTTTCAAAAATGCCCACCTGATATCACTTGAAAACTCTCAAGCTTTCCATGGTCAACAAAGATGTTCTTACTAAATTTTCTCCTCTGTGATTAAGAGCTGGACCATGGGTTTTCTAAATAGAGAACCCTATAGCAAAGACTTAGAATAAAATGCAATCTTCTCCAAAAATAAAATGTAAGCTTTTTTTCTGTTTAACCTTCTCCCTTCATTTTACCTGTCAGTCACCAAACTCTTTGTTCTTTATATGCAATAACGAGTCAAGCTTTTGTATGTCAGCCTTCTTATTAAGGCTCTTTTTTGCTCAACCCCAATTGAAAGTCCTCCAGAGCAGTACAATCTGGTGTGATTTGTTAGAGGTATAACTGAGGCTCTGGAGCCTCCTTTTCCAACAGTTTGTGTGCAAGGTGACAGGTCTGAATATTAAACAAGAGACAGGGAGGTGATACCCACACATATTGCTGTAAATTGTGCCTTCATTCATAAAACTACTTTACTTAGCTGTAATTACTCTGCTACCCATTCATGCAAGTGAGGCATCCAGGAAGCAAACTTGATTGGTGAATAAATGCAAATTAAACGACAGGGACAGAGGTAGTCATATGAAAACTGAGAGGAGGCATTCAGTATGCAAATTCCCAAGTCTGTATATACTACCATTTACAACTCCTGCCCTGGAATAAATTGAATAGCAATAAAAGCTACTGACTTTCTCCTCCATTCTGATTTTGAAAGCCTGGGTGGCAGAAGGATGAGAGTTGTTTCCCAGCAGAATTACAGAGCTCAATAGTATAACTGTCAAAATCTCTTTTAAAGGAAGGGGAGCTATCAACATTATCTGTGTTAAGGAAACTCTTTTCTTTATTGTTAGTGTCTATTCGAAGAATTGGCACTTAACAAATATGTTAATTAAAGCTCTAGACTACATGCTGTAATGTTTGCCATGCATTTTGTGACAAGTTCCATTGTGTTTTTATGTTAATATTATTCTTCTGCAGATTACATCATTCCTCATTCAGTCAAATCAAAATGTTCAATCTGGGCACAGCATCTAAGCGAAAGAAAACCAGGGCTTTTTTCTGCTTAACTTTTGTTGGATTCTGATGGGGACAACTACCAAAAAAGTAAAAGTATTTATTTTATCTAAATAAGCATGAGAGAGAAGAAATTAAAAAGGAAAGAAAGAGAGAAGAGAAGAAAAATGAAAAGGAAAAAATAGAAAAAGAAAAGAGGGAGAAATGTGTACTCGTTTCATTATTCCGGGGAGAAAAATGGAACTCTTAGCTACCTTCACTTTTTGCAATAACACCCTAAATTGAAATTCTAGTCAAGGAGCAATTTCCCTTTGTTATGTATATATATGCATTTTTCATCTAGCATAACACAGGCTCATACAACACAGGATAAAGATAAATTGAGGTCTTTCTTTTTCTTTCTTAATTTACTTCCTTATTCCATATACAAAGAATGTGCTTGAAAATGAGAGATTTGACCTAAATTCCATTTTATCAAGAAGGTTGCGTGAAATTTACAATGTGAAAATAAAGGGG
The DNA here is from genome assembly GCF_028023285.1 of Balaenoptera ricei. Taxonomy (NCBI): domain Eukaryota; kingdom Metazoa; phylum Chordata; class Mammalia; order Artiodactyla; family Balaenopteridae; genus Balaenoptera; species Balaenoptera ricei. Next base: position 26,215,449 of record NC_082641.1, read on the forward strand.
GTGCTTTTGATTTCCCAAAGTTCAAATCTGGGAAATATTAGCATAAGCACTTTGATGATCATGACAGTAAGTCTAGAGAATTAATCTCTAAAGCAAACAGAATTCAGATCTTCTACAGCTTTATAGATCAGAATGACCTATTTTAATTAATTATTCCAGATACAAAGAGACAGCTGCTTTACATAGACGATTGGAGCTGTTATCTGCTTTCAGGACTAGGTTACCTTGAGTAAATTGCCCTCAAAACCTGGCTTCATATGTGATTTTTTGAGTGATCTTTAAATTGGAGAAAAGCTACATGGCCCTGCTGGGAGATAGCATAGCAACGTGGATAAGAGTCACACTGCTTGGGTTTCAATTCTGGCTCCTTTGCTTATTTGCTATTTGATATTGAACAAGTTACTTAAACTCCTTGTGTCTCAGTTTTTCACATAAAATGTGGACAATCATACTGCATTCATAAATAATCCATACAAATTTTTACTTGTATAGCTATTATTATTATTGTATATCTATTATTATTTGTAATAGAGCGGAAAAACTTACAGATACATTTCACAAATTAAAACAAAAAGATATACTGTGGAATCTCAGCATTTGAATTCCTAAAGAAGAAATTATAATTCATTTCATATCACTTACCTGTTTCAATCTAAGTGTTTCACTGGTATGCTCATGTATATAAAGATTAAATTAAATAATTAAAACAATAAATAATAATTGTTAATACTTACTGACCACTGACCTTTAGACATACACTGTTCAAAATGCTTTTTCAGACATTATCTTATTTAATTTCTACAATAAAACTACAGAATGGATGCACTTATTGTATTTCCATTTTACAGATAAGAGAACTGAGGAATAAAGAACTTGCCTAGGGTCAATCAGCAGGTGGCAGTGAGGATTCTAGCTCGGGATGTAGGGACTTGTTGTCTCACCTTTAATCAGTACCCTAGAGTCCAAGGTTCCCAGCTTAAGAAATGTTATCTATTTTTGCTCTTCTTATTATTTATTAGCCTTATATTTTTAATCAACTGGTTTGGCATGCGGTAGAGACATATTTGTTGAGAACTGGATGAATAAATGGATGAATGAATGATAATATATAAAAATAAAATAACAAAGTACTTTTTTGCTTCTACGAATCTGAAGAGGGCTGGAGAAAGAATCATTTTCATAAATATTCTAGAAATTGCCATAGATATTCAAATCATTAGTTTTTGTTTGCCCCCAAAACCAAATCTTTAGGTATAGTTAATAATGGTGTATTCTTCTTTTATAGTGGCACTATTTTGCATGTTAATTGGCTTCAATTGTTCTAAAAGTCACCATTGGGAAAGTATTTTTTCCCAAGTTTCTAGCAATAGAAATTGTTTAACTAAACCAATGGACTAATATTTCTATGTGAGTTGCATTTAATAAATTCCTTGGATCGTTTTTTAAAGATGTATTAGAAAATCATTATCAAGTCACAAAACATGGTAAAAAAAATGAATGAATGTCTAAGAATGTTATTTTATCCAGCATTTTCAGCCATCATTAGCCAAACTGTCCTCATACCTTCTGAAGCTAAACCATGTCTAATGGTATCCTCACTAACAGCAGAAAGACATTTGAGTAAATTCATTTTTTAAAGGGTCATTGAGTGCCTTAGCTAGTTAAACCGGAAGCCCCGGAAGCCGGAAGTAATCAGGGAGAGGCATTGCTTGCCTTCTCCTATGCTTCCTTCATTAGCAGTGGTAATAATGACAATAGTTAGTTCATAACTAGTACATGGTTAAGGCGAACCCTGGGGCGCCATTATACACTCTATTTAATTTTGGCTTCTGGTTTGGTCAGTTTATTTTGCAAGCCAATTGCCTCCCTGCCATTCCCAGCTCTCCAGAGTTTGCCTAACTTATAGAAAGCAAGCTGTTTTCTTTCTGCTTCATGCATCAGTACTAACAACAACCAAACAGCTGAACACAGAATTCAGCCTCCAGAGCTTAGGCTACGTGAGCATCTGAAAACCTACAACTTTACTTTTAAAATCAGAATTCAGTATCTTGGTTTAAAAAGTTAACAAAACAATCATACCCACTTCTATCCCATACTAACGTATTTGCATTTTAATATGTACATTTGACTTTGTTGCTTTGTTATTAAGTAATAGTTCTCATGTCTTTTTGGAACCTTTTGGTGAATCTTAAATACCTTCACTACCTCACAATCTGTCTTATATGTCCTTTACACCCCATACCATCACATGTAGCACCTAGATAGTTATCTATCAGTGCTTCATACCTACACAGGCATCTAATAAATGCTCAAAAATTAGCAGCAGCTAAACAATATGTGTCTCATACTGCTTAGCAAACATGTGGATACTGAGAAACCTGCCTATAGCTGCATTGTTTTTAATGTTCACATTTACCACTCCCAAAGATCACACCAGATAGTCCTGTTCTTACACTTCTTGGGCAGGGCACATTAGTTCAGATTTCCATTGATTTAGTTTCCAGACTACACACAACAACAGATTACAGTACTGCAATTTCTCCAGTCATTCCTTCCCTATGACACTTTTTCTTATCTCCCTAAATCTATGTAATTTCTAAGTATATCCTTCTAAGTAGGGTTGCTATGAAAAAATGAACCGGAAAGAAGAGGTAAATCTTTTGAATAATTACAGAATAAAATGGAGTATTGTTTTTATGCTTGAATGGTCCAAATTAGTTGCATACATTGATTTATTGTATTGATAATCAATACAAACTCTATTTTATTTCTGCCCAGGGAACAAATACTGGGAAATAAAACAGTCTAATCCCTGCACTACTGCAATTGATGTCAAAATTTTGGAATAAGTTCTCTGCTTAAAACTTTTGAATGACTATAGAAATTATTCTATAAAATTGGAAGGAAATCAAAATCCATATCCAGAGAGTTCAGTGATTTTCCAATATGCTGCTTTTCATTAAAATGAAAAGAAGTAAATGTTATTTTGGCATTTATTTTCACACACAAAAAAAGTTTTATAATGCTACTTTCCCCACTTAGAACATGAAATAATTTCAAACTTTACATAGGAGACTATGGAAGCCACAGACTCTTCTGTATTTTTTAAGCAATTTAATTTCCTCCTGTCCCAATTCAATTACAGTAACATAAATTATAACAAAAATTTAATAAAGTGGACAGTTAAGTGAATTTAATCTATTCTCTTCAGAATAAATAAGATTATCCAGATAAGATGCAGATTTGAAAAGTATTTTAACTGATAAGGTAAATCAGAAATCAAAAACATCCCTCAAACTACACAGTCAGATAATTAAGGGAAATAATTTTAAGAAGAAAATAAAGGGTAACAAGCAATATAGTACTGATTTCTTTCTTTGTAAAATAATTAAACTTTGGAAAGGCTTTCTGTCAATGCAGTCTTTGTCAGTTAAAAGAGTCAGAGACAGTCCTGAAAAGCAAATAATAGGCAATAAACCTTGGCTGCATTCAGTCTCTAGGGAAGTAAGACTTACCAAATTTTTCTTCCCATTTTTGAAATCTGCAATTTCTCTTTCTTGGTTATTAGTTCTCATTGTTCTGCAGATTAATGAAACATATTAAAATCATCAAAATAAACATATAGTACCCCAGAGAATTTACAACCATGCTAACATGTGGTAGCAGTAAACTTCTCCTTTATACAGCTGTCTGGAAGTAAGATTTTAAGTATGGAGAATATAGGGGGGAAAAACCTTATGGTTCTTCAGAGCTTTTTAAAATCCTCCTTGGACCTAGTCTAACAGAAATTGAAACAGTTAAATCAGTATATTAAATCAGTACATTAGCATTCTTTTGGAGAAAAGTAAATATCCAATAGATAATTGATGAATAAAATTGCAGAACAGAATAGAATAGAATACAGTACAATACCATTAAAATTCACCTCTCTGGACCAAACGTGGCATGAATTAATTATTCCAAGCATCCAACTTTTCTTCTTCTTTAAGATAAAAATTCGTTTTCATTAACTGATGCACTAATAATTTTGCTTACTGCGGTTAAGATTAACCTGCGAGTCAAATTAAAATATCATCACTTTTCAGGAATAACCCTGAGCCAATTTTGAACATTATTATCTATAGTAAGCCAGTATTATCAACCATGATTGTATATGTCTTTTATGGAAAGGAAAGCGATGAGCCCACTATTGCTAAAATGTCTGGCCTCAGAATCCCAAATATACTTACTGCTTCAGGTGTTAAAGGAGAATAGAGAAGACGTGAGGACTGCAGCAACAATAGTTTCATAAAGAGGGGCTTTCAGAGTCAGCGATTACAAATAATTTATCAAAATCAAGACAACATCAAAAGCTCATGATAACCAATGAACCTGCCTTTTAAGAGGTCACGACCTGGAGGACAAGGACATTAAAAACTTTGGGTGGTTCACTGAGTAATGATTCTGAGTCTGGTTAACCCTTAAAATGAGTAAACTTCAGTATCATGAAACAATAGGGAAAATACAGCTAAATGATTCAATATCAAATGAGTTGAACCTAGAGATTTCTCTAGTGTTACACACTTAAAATTCCATGAAGGATATTTACTCAACTTGAATTAAAAAATAATGAAAACAGTTACAAAATGCGAGTCATTGAGTATGCCATTCTAGTTCCAAAGAAATTTAGGAAATTAATAAAATCATTAATTTATCTAAAACCAAACTGTATATATGTGTAATTATTCTTTTATTGGTGGGTCATATGCAAAGTGAAATAATCCCATTTATCCGTGGTGAAATTCTTTCTTTTCTCTTTTCACAGTTATTTCATAATGACTGAAATAAACTTGATAAACAGGAATGCTCCTATCCCATCTCTATGTTTTTTTTTTAATGTCTGAAACATTTATATTAACTAATTCCATACAAATAACCCAAAGAAAGTTTAGTATTAGTTGTTTTTTTTTGTTTCTTTGTTAGTTTGTTTGTACTGCAGGTTCTTATTAGTCATCAATTTTATACACATCAGTGTATACATGTCAATCCCAATCGCCCAATTCAGCACACCACCATCCCCACCCCACCGCAGTTTTCCCCCCCTGGTGTCCATACGTCTGTCCTCTACATCTGTGTCTCAACTTCTGCCCTGCAAACCGGCTCATCTGTACCATTTTTCTAGGTTCCACATACATGCATTAATATACTATATTTGTTTTTCTCTTTCTGACTTACTTCACTCTGTATGACAGTCTCTAGATCTGTCCACGTCTCAATAAATGACTCAATTTCGTTCCTTTTTATGGCTGAGTAATATTCCATTGTATATATGTACCACAACTTCTTTATCCATTCATCTGTCGATGGGTATTTAGGCTGCTTCCATGACCTGGCTATTACAAATAGCGCTGTAACAAACATTGGGGTGCACGTGTCTTTTTGAATTACGGTTTTCTCTGGGTATATGCCCAGTAGTGGGATTGCTGGATCATATGGTAATTCTATTTTCAGTTTTTTAAGGAACCTCCATATTGTTCTCCATAGTGGCTGTATCAATTTACATTCCCACCAACAGTGCAAGAGGGTTCCCTTTTCTCCACACCCTCTCCAGCATTTGTTGTTTGTAGATTTTCTGATGATGCCCATTCTAACTGGGGTGAGGTGATACCTCATTGTAGTTTTGATTTGCATTTCTCTAATAATTAGTGATGTTGAGCATATTTTCATGTGCTTCGTGGCCGTCTGTATGTCTTCTTTGGAGAAATGTCTATTTAGGTCTTCTGCCCATTTTTGGATTGGGCTGTTTCTTTCTTTAATATTGAGCTGAATGAGCTGTTTATATATTTTGGAGATTAATCCTTTGTTGATTTGTTTGCAAATATTTTCTCCCATTCTGAGGGTTGTCTTTTTGTCTTGTTTATGGTTTCCTTTGCTGTGCAAAAGCTTTTACATTTCATTAGGTCCCATTTGTTTATTTTTGTTTTTACTTCCATTACTCTAGGAGGTGGATCAAAAAAGATCTTGCTGTGATTTATGTCAAAGAGTGTTCTTCCTATGTTTTCCTCTAAGAGTTTTATAGTGTCCAGTCCTACATTTAGGTCTCGAATCCATTTTCAGTTTATTTTTGTGTATGGTGTTAGGGAGTATTCTAGTTTCATTCTTTTACATGTAGCTGTCCAGTTTTCCCAGCACCACTTATTGAAGACACTGTCTTTTCTCCATTGTATATTTTTGCCTCCTTTGTCATAGATTAGTTGACCATAGGTGCGTGGGTTTATCTCTGGGCTTTCTATCTTGTTCCATTGATCTATGTTTCTGTTTTTGTGCCAGTACCATATTGTCTTGATTACTGTAGCTTTGTAGTATACTTTGAAGTCAGGGAGTCTGATTCCTCCAGCTCCGTTTTTTTCCCGCAAGACTGCTTTGGCTATTCGGGGACTTTTGTGTCTCCATACAAATTTTAAGATGATTTGTTCTATGTCCGTAAAAAATGCCATTGGTAATTTGATAGGGATTGCATTGAATCTGTAGATTGCTTTGGGTAATATAGTCATTTTCACAATATTGATTCTTCCAACCCAAGAACATGGTATATCTCTCCATCTGTTGGTATCATCTTTAATTTCTTTCATCAGTGTCTTATAGTTTTCTGCATACAGGTCTTTTGTCTCCCTAGGTAGGTTTATTCCTAGGTATTTTATTCTTTTTGTTGCAATGGTAAATGGGAGTGTTTCCATAATTTCTCTTTCAGATTTTTCATCATTAGTGTATAGGAATGCAAGAGATTTCTGTGCATTAATTTTGTATCCTTCTCCTTTACCAAATTCATTGATTAGCTCTAGTAGTTTTCTGGTGGCATCTTTAGGATTCTCTATGTATAGTATCATGTCATCTGCAAACAGTGACAGTTTTACTTCTTCTTTTCCAATTTGTATTCCTTTTATTTCTTTTTCTTCTCTGATTGCTGTGGCTAGGACTTGCAAAACTATGTTGAATAATAGTGGTGAGAGTGGACATCCTTGTCTTGTTCCTGATCTTAGAGGAAATGCTTTCAGTTTTTCACCATTGAGAATGATGTTTGCTGTGGTTTGTCGTATATGGCCTTTATTATGTTGAGGCAGGTTCCCTCTATGCCCACTTTCTGGAGAGTTTTTATCATAAATGGGTGTTGAATTTTGTCAAAAGCTTTTTCTGCATCTATTGCGATGATCATATGGTCTTTATTCTGAAGTTTGTTAATATGGTGTATCACATTGATTGATTTGCATATATTGAAGAATCCTTTCATCCCTGGGATAATTCCCACTTGATCGTGGTGTATGATCCTTTTAATGTGTTGTTGGATTCTGTTTGCTGGCATTTTATTGAGGATTTTTGCATCTATATTCATCAGTGATATTGGTCTGTAATTTTCTTTTTTTGTAGTATCTTTGTCTGGATTTGGTATCAGGGTGATGGTGGCCTCATAGAATGAGTTTGGGAGTGTTCCTTCCTCTGCAATTTTTTGGAAGAGTTTGAGAAGAATGGGTGTTAGCTCTTCTCTAAATGTTTGATAGAATTCACCTTTGAAGCCATCTGGTCCTGGACTTCTGTTTGTTGGAAGATTTTTAATCACAGTTTTAACTTCATTACATGTGATTGGTCTGTTCATATTTTCTGTTTCTTCCTGGTTCAGTCTTGGAAGGTTATACCTTTCTAAGAATTTGCCCATTTCTTCGAGGTTGTCCATTTTATTGGCATAGAGTTGCTTGTAGTAGTCTCTTAGGATGCTTTGTACTTCTGCGGTGTCTGTTGTAACTTCTCCTTTTTCATTTCTCATTTTATTGATTTGAGTCCTCTCCCTCTTTTTCTTGATGTGTCTGCCTAATTGTTTATCAATTTTATCTTCTCAAAGAACCAGATTTTAGTTTTATTGATCTTTGCTATTGTTTTCTTTGTTTCTATTTCATTTATTTCCGCTCTGATCTTTATGATTTCTTTCCTTCTGCTAACTTTGGGTTTTGTTTGTTCTTCTTTCTCTAGTTCCTTTAGGTGTAAGGTTAGATTGTTTATTTGAGATTTTTCTTGTTTCTTGAGGTAGGCTTGTATAGCTATAAACTTCCCTCTTAGAACTGCTTTTGCTGCATCCCATAGGTTTTGGGTCATCGTGTTTTCATTGTCATTTGTCTCTAGGTATTTTTTGATTTCCTCTTTGATTTCTACAGTGATCTCTTGGTTATTTAGTAATGTACTGTTTAGCTTCCATGTGTTTGTGCTTTTTACGTTTTTTTCCCTGTAATTCACTTCTAATCTCATAGCGTTGTGGTCAGAAAAGATGCTTGATGTGATTTCAATTTTCTTAAATTTACTGAGGCTTGATTTGTGACCCAAGATGTGATCTATCCTGGAGAATGTTCCGTGTGCACTTGAGAAGAAAGTGTAATCTGCTGTTTTTGGATGGAATGTCCTATAAATATCAATTAAATCTATCTGGTCTATTGTGTCATTTAAAGCTTCTGTTTCCTTATTTATTTTCATTTTGGATGATCTGTCCATTGGTGTAAGTGAGGTGTTAAAGTCCCCCACTATTATTGTGTTACTGTCGATTTCCTCTTTTATAGCTGTTAGCAGTTGCCTTATGTATTGAGGTGCTCCTATGTTGGGTGCATATATATTTATAATTGTTATATCTTCTTCTTGGATTGATCCCTTGATCATTATGTAGTGTCCTTCCTTGTCTCTTGTAACATTCTTTATTTTAAAGTCTATTTTATCTGAAATGAGTATAGCTACTCCAGCTTTCTTATGATTTCCATTTGCATGGAATATCTTTTTCCATTCCCTCACTTTCAGTCTGTATGTGTCCCTAGGTCTGAAGTGGGTCTCTTGTAGACAGCATATATATGGGTCTTGTTTTTGTATCCATTCAGCAAGCCTGTGTCTTTTGGTTGGAATATTTAATCCATTCACGTTTAAGGTAATTATCTATATGTATATTCCTATGACCATTTTCTTAATTGTTTTGGGTTTGTTTTTGTAGGTCCTTTTCTTCTCTTGTGTTTCCCATTTAGAGAAGTTCCTTCAGCATTTGTTATAGAGTTGGCTTGGTGGTGCTGAATTCTCTTAGCTTTTGCTTGTCTGTAAAACTTTTGATTTCTCCATCGAATCTGAATGAGATCCTTGCTGGGTATAGTAATCTTGGTTGTAGGTTCTTCCCTTTCATCACTTTAAGTATATCATGCCACTTCCTTCTGCCTTGTAGACTTTCTGCTGAGAAATCAGCTGTTAACCTTATGGGAGTTCCCTTGTATGTTATTTGTCGTTTTTCCCTTGCTGCTTTCAATAATTTTTCTTTGTCTTTAATTTTTGCCAGTTTGATTACTATGTGTCATGGCGTGTTTCTCCTTGGGTTTATCCTGTATGGGACTCTCTGTGCTTCCTGGACTTGGGTGGCTATTTCCTTTCCCATGTTAAGGAAGTTTTCGACTATAATCTCTTCAAATATTTTCTCGGGTCCTTTCTCTCTCTCTTCTCCTTCTGGGACCACTATAATGAGAATGTTGTTGCATTTAATGTTGTCCCAGAGGTCTCTTAGGCTGTCTTCATTTCTTTTCATTCTTTTTTCTTTATCCTGTTCCACAGCAGTGAATTCCACTATTCTGTCTTCCAGGTCACTTATCTGTTCTTCTGCCTCAGTTATTCTGCTACTGATTTCTTCTAGTGTATTTTTCATTTCAGTTATTGTATTGTTCACCTCTGTTTGTTTGTTGTTTAATTCTTCTAGGTCTTTGTTAAACATTTCTTGCATCTTCTCAATCTTTGCCTCCATTCTTATTCCAAGGTCCTGGATCATCTTCACTATCATTATTCTGAATTCTTTTTCTGGAAGGTTGCCTATCTCCACTTCATTTAGTTGTTTTTCTGGGGTTTTATCTTGTTCCTTCATCTGCTATATAGCCCTCTGCCTTTTCATCCTGTCTAACTTTCTGTGAATGTGGTTTTTGTTCCACAGGCTGCAGGATTGTAGTTTTTCTTGCTTCTGCGGTCTGCCCTCTGGTGGATGAGGCTATCTAAGAGGCTTGATGGGAGGCTCTGGTGGTGGGTAGAGCTGACTGTTGCTGTGGTGGGTAGAGCTCAGTAAAACTTTAATCCACTTGACTGTTGATGGGTGGGGCTGTGTTCCCTCCCTGTTGGTTGTTTTGCCTGAGGCAACCCAACACTGGAGCCTACCTGGGCTCTTTGGTGGGGCTAATGACAGACTCTGGGAGGGCTCAGGCCAAGGAGTACTTTCCAGAACTTCTGCTGCCAGTGTCTTTTTCCCCCGGTGAAACAGAGCCACCCCCTGCCTCTGCAGGAGACCCTCCAACACTAGCAGGTAGGTCTGGTTCAGTCTCCCCCAGGGTCACTGCTCCTTCCCCTGGGTCCGATGCGCACACTACTTTGTGTGTGCCCTCCAAGAGTGGGGTCTCTGTTTCCCCCAGTCCCATCGAAGTCCTGCTATCAATTCCCACTAGGCTTCAAAGTCTGATTCTCTAGAAATTCCTCCTCCTGTTGCCGGACCCACAAGTTGGGAAGCCTGACGTGGGGCTCAGAACCTTCAGTCCAGTGGGTGGACTTCTTTGGTATAAGTGTTCGCCAGTCTGTGAGTCACCCATCCACCAGTTATGGGATTTGATTTTACTGTGACTGCGCCCCTCCTACCGTCTCATTGTGGCTTCTCCTTTGTCTTTGGATGTGGGGTATCTTTTTTGGTGAGTTCCAGTGTCTTCCTGTCGATGACTGTCCAGCAGCTAGTTGTGATTCTGGTGTCCTCGCAAGAGGGAGTGAGAGCACGTCCTTCTACTCTGCCATCTTGGTTCCTCTCAAAATGCCTCCATCTATATGTTTTCCAAAAAATTCTCACAACTTAAAATTTTTAATTAGTGTTTGAATTTCCTAAAATATGACATATAGTGAACCAAATTTCAGGAATATAAAAAATATTTAGTAATTGACTGCCTAGGGTTTAGTGCCTTCCAAAGAATACAATTTTTGAAGTATAATTTTTCCTTCATGAGAACATCTCTAAATTAAACAGGAAGTATCCCTGTTTTCATTTCTGACGTACAGAGAAGGAAAAGCACCAAGCCTAAAAAAAAATTCCCCCCAAGAAGGCATCATTATTGACTTAAGACTCTTGTCATTATATAATACTAATTTATTTTTCATACAGTGCTGTTGGATATGTCAAAACTGACTGTGAACCCTGGTAAGCAGATGTCCCGGACAACTGTTATTCTAACTTCTCCCACCCTGGTTGTTATATAAAGATCAGTATGTGGAATCTCTCCGAAGACTTAAAAATATTGAAAGCCTCCTCTCTATATCGTTTTAAACACAAACACACAGAAGAATGCTCCAAAGCACTGCCCCTCCCCCTTCCTCCCCACTCCACACACACCAAACCCCATAGTCACAGAAGGATATGGTAGCCTTGGCAGATTAAACAACAGGTTGTCTTTGACACGGAAGAGATCCTTTCTCCAACTGCTTTTAGTCAGTATCTCTCTAGAGGTTTAAAAAAGGTAGATAGATAGATAGATAGATAATAGATTATACACACATATATTTATATATATATATGTATGTATGTAAATATATATAAATGGAGATTCATGTGTATATCGATCATGCAGAAAAGCAGAACACAAGGTATTATTTTTGAGTGGTCCTTGAAAATGGTCTTGTCAGTAGGGTAAGATAGACATTTCAGCACGAGGACAATGCACACCTGGGATTTGTTCCAGTCTTTCCCTGACACTGGGCAGACAGAAGGGTTAAAGAGCATGCAGTTTGCTTTACCATTTACTGATGTGGGAAAGCAGTGGATGCTGAGACCCATATATTTTCCTTTTTGATGGACATCGGTGTTCCTGCTTCTTCCTGAGGCACACTAGGATGACACAGTGTTTTATGCACACAATTCCATAGAAATTCTGCCTAGGGTATGAATCTGTTAGGTGACAATGGCTCTCAGATTCACAACAAAAGCATAGGCTTCAAAGACTCCTCAGCAGCCGTTTCCTCCAAAGAAAACCATTTGCATTTTTTTTTTTTTTTTTGCATACAGATACTTTAATAACATGCTGCTGAAGTTTTGAAGGAATTTCAGTTTATGCAAAATGAAGAAAGGGAGGAAAAAATAATACTGATAATGATACTAACATAGACCCACTCTCCAAAAGGCCTGTGGTGGCATTGTATTTATTGCAATGCTAGACACTTTATCAGTTATTCTTCTAAAGGGATTTAAAAATGGGCTTGGGAGGTTTGAACTAAGCTCTGTTAACAGTTAATCAGCCACAGTTTAAAATATATTGGCATATTTTTCTAGAGAGAAAGAAAAGAATAAATCGAAAGTGAAGATTTTTTTCATGATAGTAGTTTTACTGACCCTGTGGAAAGAGATTTATTTTTAGAGAAATGTAGGGTCCGACCTTTCATGTTTCAAGACACCCTGGCATAGTATGGGCCTTCCTGTTATCTTCTGCTTCTGCTTGTCTTCTAGAGGCAGGTCCCTCCTATCAAGAGCCAGATTTAGGAGAATTTTGGAAGGAAGAGACAGGCAGGAATAAACCGGAACTAAAGTCTTTAACATCCATGAAGTGATTAAAATGCATCCATGCCCAACAAGACCACACTGCTGTTATCAAACAGACATTGACAACTTCTTTGAACTCAACTCAATGATGTATGGGGGAACAAAAAAACTTTTAAATTTGGGGTGTCTCCAGGAAATAGACTCAGATTTCTCAACACACACTGGCAGCGTTCACATATTACCCAGAGCTAACAGTGATCCCACACTTCGCTTGTCCTCTGCCAAATCAAGTAGAGGGCAGCATCCAGGAAAGCAGCATGCTGCCCAGGTGTATAGGATGACTGGTTAGTTTATCAATTTGTGATGGTTCAAAACTCGGCAAATCAAAAAACACACAGTACCGCAGAGTACACACATTTTAAGCCACTGCTGTTACTGATCAAAACACTGTTTCACAAACTCGTTTGTTTCTTGAACCTAGTTTTCAAAGAAACTAGTAGAGAGGAAATTTTCTCCCATTTTACCTTTGGCCATTACACTGAAGAAATACCTAGTTGAATTGTTTTTCTGGTTTGGGGGGAGTTTTTTGGTTTTGTATTTTTCTGGCAGGGGTGGTGGGGAGGTCAGGAGAGGAGCACACAAGCGAAATTAAAATAGCACCTCACTGTCATGTTTACTTTAAAAGAAAAAGGAAAGGGAAAAAAGAAGAAGAGAGGAAAGAAGAAGAAAAGAGGGGAGGAAAGAGTAGGAGAGGGGAGACAGGAGAGGGGAGGTGAGATAGCAGAGGGGAGGGGAGGGAAAAAGAGAATGAGCTTCTTATTCTATTTGGTTTTCTCTTTGCTAAATTGCTAAAGGAACAACCGGCACTACCAGGCTCAAAACAGAACTAATAATTGCAACCAAATATAAGAATATTTATATTTTTAAAGATTTACATTTGAGCTCCACATCTGTGTTAGCTAAGATTCCTTTCACATGCTCCTGTGCAGACCTACCTCCCTAAACCAACAATAGTCTTAGTGGTTTATTCGGCTGTTAAAGAATCAGCAAAATGCTTGACAGGGCATCCTAGGGCCATGGAGAAGCAGGGATGGGTGACACCACAAAGGATGATGTGTGATGCCCTTGGAACATCTAGCTCAGTGAGAGTGTGTTGTCCCTTGCACAAAACTAAAAGGTGCAAGCATATGTCACTTATTATTGTAATTTGGTGTTAAAGAAAATATGTAAAAGCCTGTCTATGAGAAAGTTTATTTGCTATCCCAAATGGCATTAGCTTTGCATCCTAAATAGTCTTTGGCACAAAGCTTATTGGCAGAGTCTGCCATACATGAAACTAGAGAATAGAGAAACAATTGGTGCCCCTCATATTATGTTCATCATCACCAGTGCACTGGGGGGTGGTCCTTCTGACCCCCACATTTCTAGCATCCATAATTTCTACGTGTCAGTATAACACCTCAGAATCCAATCTTAGAAGATTCTTCCTTATGTGAGAACTACTTAAAAGGTGGACAAGTTATTCAAAGGATTGAACTAAAATGTTCTCATTTTTCATTATTATGTCAGGTATAAAATGAAATGACTCAATTAATGTTTACATTATTTATATTATATCTGTTTTAAAACCAAGAAATATAATTCCCATAGCTCAATAGTTCAATTGCCACCACTCTTCCAAATACCCAGTGGGGGGATTGGTTAAGGACACTTGTTTTATACAATTCTGGAACTGAATTAAGAAAGATAATAGGCTGATAAATGGTTTATGTATAATTAATAACTGAATCTGCAAGGTCTTTGAGATATAACATATCATAGTTTCTGATTATAAAGTATTCTACTCAATACAAAGAATTATCTGTATAACTCACACTTCTGCCTTCTATCATTCCTATTTTTCAGAAAGGAACCCCAGAATCTAAGCTAAAAACATTCTTTCTTACTCAGAAACCATTTAGACTATTGGTAAAATATATGCAAAAGGGTCAACAAAATGCTTTTATCTTTCATAATCAGAACAGTCATAAAATGGGGTAAATTTTCCACTGCGTTCATTATTTATATCATCTCCATTTCAAAACACATCTGCTCTTTGTTTCCTTTCTGGTTTCTACTTTGCTACTTCCAGTCTGCTGAAGTCTGAGAAATGAGAAAACCCATCTCACTCATAAATAGGGTTAAAGGGCCCCTCAATAAAATCCTGAAGGTCTTGTTAGGAGCACAGCCACCAAGCTCCCAATCCACAGATTTTTCCGGGAAATACATAATAAGCAACTGCTACAACTCAGAGGTCTTTTCCAGCATTTATTGAAACTTCAAATGGTTAAAATTGTCAGATAAGTGACTCCACAATGATTAAGCAGCTACGTGTGTGTTTCTTTCTTAACATGTATATTTCTCCATTTAAATGAGCACTTGGCATAAGTGCTTCTTAGGCTATGCAGCTTTCTTAAAGAAGAGAAAAGGTCAGCGCTAACCCAACGTGATTAAAAAGAAATATTTCATAATGAGAGGTTCTATTGCTATTTTACAGAGCATTAGAAAACTGCATTTGGGGTATTAAAACAGTCTCGGCATCTCCCAGTTGAAAAAGGATGGAAAAGTACACGGAAGCGCTTCTAAAAATAATGTAGGGTCTTGGCAATGTGAACTCTGAAGAGAGATTAAGTGAACAGATAACGTTTAGCTCCTCAAAACTTACTTATGTAGGTAGAGAAGAGCAACTTGATAGAAAATAAATAATCTAACTGAAGGGGAATCACCAAAGGGGGAAAATAACTGGAGCTGCTCCCAGTTAGAAATGAAACAAAAATAACAAACTTAACATCTTTAACAATAAATGTCAGATGAAG
This sequence comes from Balaenoptera ricei, assembly GCF_028023285.1. NCBI lineage: Eukaryota > Metazoa > Chordata > Mammalia > Artiodactyla > Balaenopteridae > Balaenoptera > Balaenoptera ricei. The sequence goes on from NC_082641.1 coordinate 26,230,842, forward strand.
CAGTATTTCTTAGGGAGTAAATGCAAGGAAGTAACACAACAGTATATCTAATAAGGTCACTTTTTCTTCCCTCTCCAGGAATGATCTTGGAAGGAGTTTATCTTGTCCTCCCTCAGGATCAGTTAAATATCCATTTATAGGTTCAGAGGATGGCCCTAGGAACCAAGGTATCTGGTATATCTTTAACTCACAATAGTTAAAAATTGTTCACTCTTCTAAATCAAAATAATCCACATGTATTTTTGAAATGTTCCCCAACTGTTTTGAGAGTAAAAGAAGTGACAGATTAAAGAGAGGAAAAAGAAAAAGAAAAATAGACCTGTGAACCTGGCCAACAACTGAGTGTATTTACTAAATGCTTAGCATGCCTCCTTTCTGAAGACAGAATATGTTAAACATTATTTCAAAACTTCTGATCCTCCTGTGAGTCTGTGATTATGCAAAGGCCCAAATTTCAAGACTAGAGAAAGTTTAGTTATTTATATCCAGCAGCTACATGAATGATAACAGAAACATCTGCAATGCTTTCAGTAAGACTCCAACAAAGAAAAGAATATACCAAAATTGTAATTCAATCTGAACATTTCCCACTAGGCATGTTACCTATGAATGCCCACATGGGAAGAGCCACTTAGAGTCTTTCCAAATTGGACGGTTATTGGTGATTACTTGAGCAAAGCAACACAAGTAAATCACAGCTCGTGGTGGAATCTGGTCCAAGTGCCTTTTCCTGCCTCCCAGAACCATCACTGCAAATCTTCAGTCTCCTTAATATTAGTAAGAGAAATCACCAGTGTGTGTCTAGGTGATACATAGCCCCATGTTTAGTAATTTGTTAGATACCTAAAAATATAAAACACTTTTCCTATTCTCAAGAAGGCTCCAGTGTATAGGTGAAAGAGAGTAAAAAGTTATGAGAGTTGGGGAGAAAATAAACACTGCTTTTAAAATATTCAATACAGTAAGAAATTGGCATCCTAATTAATAAATATTTAGTTAAAACTTCTACTTATCCTTCAGAAATTAGCTCAAATGTTATGTCTCCCAGGAAGCCTTCCCCCAATTCTCCTCTCCCTTGTCTTAACAGAAATTGAGTTAGGGACATCTAATATGCGTTCTCACCACATCCTCTGCTTATTTCTAGCAAAGGACTTGTACTTAACATGCGTTATTTTAAATTTCTTGTCCACACTGTCTGTTCCTTGAAATAATGGATTGTGTCATTTTTATAGATAAATTCCTGACAAGAAAAATACAACTTTATGTCTGGCTAGTAGGAGGCAACCAATAACTATTCATTGAATTAATAAAGGACTCATAGTATCCACTTAATACATGTTCCTTAATTTTGTTGAATTGCCAAATGCAAAGATAATAGTATTATGATTTCAGAAAAATAGAATAATTTAAAAGGAATGTTAGAAGAAATCACCTGAACTTTGTAGCCATATCACTTAACCTTTTTTTATTGTTTATTTTGAATACCATGCTAGTAAACAGACTTTACTCCAATTGACATGTGGGTCTCTCTAAACTCAAATCCATATATAGGAAGTCTGAGACTTTTCACCATTTCAATAGTACTTTGACTTATGAATTCAAAAATCGTACATTTACAGGTTCCAACTTTATTAAGAGAAAAGTCATCTTTGCATTTAGAAGTTCTCTGACAAAGACACATGAGGATTTTTTCCAGGGAATTAATAATAAAAGCAAAAATTTCTAATCAATTTTCTAATGCAGAGTACCCAAAATGACCTATTTTGAAGTACTACCTATAGCCACATCAACTACTTAAACTCAGCCATTAAAATATTTGAGTGATGCAGATAACACAATAAATACTATTTATTCATTCACTTATTGATACAACCAGTCAACACATACAGCTTAAGCACTTACTATGTGCTGAGTGTCATGTTAAGCATTTTGAACACAAATATGAATTTTAAAAGTAGACAGATATAGTCCAGTCCCCATGAAGCTCACCATCTATCCAGCCGAGAGAGATGGATATTAATCACACAATGAGAAAAATGATTGTAAAACTACCGTGTGGTCTAAATGATACAAAGGAAATGTGCTAACAGGGCAGAGTCCATCAGGGTCAGAGAAGTTTTTCCTGAGATACAGCATAGGGCAAATCTAAAGAACAAAGAGTAGCCTGTTGGAACAGAGGAAGATGGGAGGTGCAAAGGAAACTGCAGGTAGAGGGATCAGGGCATATGAATGATCCCTGATAGGAAGGAATGAGAGCATCTGAGGGTCTGAAGGACCATTGGTGTAGAAGTTCAGAAAACAAATAGTGTCCTATAGATGGAGCTGGCGTGATAAGGGTTGAGTCAGCCCATGGCAAGCCTTACCAGTGGCAATTAAGATTTTTTCTTTTTTTTTTTTTTTTTTCTAAGAGCAATGGCTTCTGCTGAACTTTCCTAAGCAGAGTAGTAATAAGATATGCATTTTGAGCCAATCACTTTGACTGCAGAGTGGTGAACAGATTGGAGTGGGGGTGGAGTGTCTATGGGAAGACCATTTAGGAGGCTTTTGGAGTGGTCCAGCAAGAGACTGTGGCGCCTTGAAGCACAGTATCTGTGGCATAGAAAGCAGAGAAAGACATTTAGACAAAAACATTGATAGTACTCAATGATAGATTTAATTTACTTATGGTGAGTGAGTGGGAACAAAGACTTATGGATAAGTACTAGATTTATCTGACTCCTTTTCCTTAGGAATAGAAGTTATATTTTGAAGGAAAGCATCATGTTGGTTTTTTAGCCTACTACTCCCAGCATAGACTGTGTGAACAAAACTTTCCTCTCTTTCCTCTCACATCACACCCAGAATAGGTGGTGAGGAATAGACAGGCGTCACATCACATACACACACACACACACACACACACACACACAATGTTGGACAGCCCATATCAAAATGACTCTATTTAATATAAAGCAAAATATATTGTATTTAGTTTGTTTAATCAAAATACAATATCAAAATAATCAAGGATTCTTAGCAGATGAACACAGATCTATTTGACAAAGACCTACTTGAAAAACTGTTATTTCCCTTTGCCTCCTTTCCTACTGGAGATGCTGCTGCACAGATACCTGAGGCCAGAGCCATAGCAGCATGTCACAACCAGGTGACGATGCGCCAGAGGAAGAAAAGCCCACACACCGAGGAATGAAAGAGATCCTGGATTGTTGATGTCATTGCTGAGCCATCCCTGAAGCCACAGACCTCGAGGTCACTTGTTATATGAAAGAATTATCTTGATTTTTTTATAGCAATTGTTAACTTCCACCAGAAAAAGCATACTTCTGAGGCTGAAGTGCAAGCAATATGTGATTCAAATAATTCAAATGAAAAGGAAAAAAACGCATATTGGAAGCAGCTCGCGTTACAGGACACTTGAAATTCTAGATGAGAAATATTGTGTATGCTCAATTAAAATATCTTATTAGCCTATTTTTATAAAAATATGAGTATAGGGAAGAACTCCATAAATAATCAACTGTTTGAAAAGTTTCTAGAATGCCTTTGCTAATTCTATAAAGGAAAAATCTTAAAGAAATAGGGGTTTTATGAAACTTCTCTTGACTCACTTAAAAAGACGTGAGCAGCCTTTCCTCTTTAAGAGACTCTTTGTGCATGCATCTTTATTAGACTTATTTGTACATCTATTCTTTCGTTAAACTGTAAGTTCTTGGAAAGGATGAAAGGTTTTTTTTCCCCCATTGCTATCAGAAATCTTGTTAGAACCTATTTATTGAATTAAAAAAGAGAAAAAACATCATATTAGGATCCAGGAGATCTGGACTCTGAATTTGGTTTTCCATGCAGTGGACCTGTGGTTTTGGGTGACCCACTTAGCTTCTCTGGAGGCAAGTTTCCTCATCTGAAATGTAGGTGGGGTGGTTGGCAGCAGAATCACATGTCACGAGAATGCCAAATATATAAAATGAAGTCAGAATACCTTTCATCTGAGAAAACGTGGGGACTGCAGGGCTGTATGTGTTTAACTTCACCCTCATTCTTACTGCCTCATCACCTTATTATCTACTATCCCATTTATCACCCCCAAACCCCGCCCTTGGGGAAAAATGAGAATCACTGGATACAACCATCTTTTATGCACCTTCCAGCTTTTAACAGTGAATGAACATAGGAACAAGGAGGGTGAGTATCTTCAATTAGATTCATTGCAATATTAAAGTCCCTCCAAAAAGCAGGATAAACTAATAACTTCATTACAGCACATAAAAACTTAGTGATTATTAGACCATACTCTTCTGTGCATTCATACTCCACTGAGTAAAAATATCAGTTATATCATAGGCTTCAAGATAAGAAACTCAGACCTCTCTGCATTTGGAGATATTCTAATCCTTGTATAAAGTTAGAATAACAGACTTTCTGAGGTGCCACGGACCTTAGCCCATAGAAAAATGGACTTAAACATTAAAATTCTGGTCCAAGTTAGATACTCAAGTAGATCTAGTCTGCAAAGCCAAATAGCATACCTTTGAAGTGGAAGAATAAAGGTAGAATGTAATTTTATTTTGTTTAATAATTTGTAGGCACATGCAGTTATTTTTATGTCCAACTCTCAAAATTTAGCTTGGATACTATTGATTATGATTAATTATGATTCTGCTCAAATAGAGTGACACTTGAGGGTCAGAGGCTCTGGTGATTTCCATATAGAACACTACCCCTAAAACATAAAATCCCAAGCAATTGTAATTACTCTTGTTAAACCTCACTTCAGCAAAGTTACTTAGTAGTCACTGTTCTATTTTCTGGGAAACATTCACCACAGTAACCTAAACCTTTCAGATAGTGCCAGTATTCATCAGAGGCCTAAAGCATTAAGCATTCCAGCAATAGCATATATAAAAGAAAATGATAAACAAATGAGAAGATAAATGTTACAAATAACTTTTTAAAAAGGAATTCTGTTATAAGGCATATGCTACATTATGCTCCCAGAGATGAAGGTTTATTTCAAAGGTGATTTTTTTATTTTGGTCTGTTGAAGTGTCATCAGCAAGCAGGCAAGCAGAATAACTCTGACACCATTATTTGGTTACCTGGATTTTGCACCCTCTATTGAACAACTTACACAACCTTTACTGTGGTTTTAAGGTTTAGTTGCCCATTCATTATGTTGACAAACTTGTCAAAAGCCTCCAGGACTATGTCAATTATGTCAGAAACACTTACAGAAGTCACAGCACATTCCAGGGCTCAACTGAGTCCTGTCAAGCACTGCCAAAATGACAAGAAACCCTTCTGGGGACAAAGGGCTATGGAGAGAGATGAGCCCTCCCACTCAGATTGTTGACTTGCCAACCCAGTTACACTGGTGCAGCTCTGAGCAATTCTGCCTCTGTTGCTTGAACACCTTAGTCTTTCTGGATGCATTTTATGATGCATTTTAAGAATCCCTAATTCACCTGAATATTTTGGCAGTCAAGATGAAAGTTGATCAGCCATAGTTTTTGATGTAAGAGCCAAATGCTTAAAACGATATTTTGACACAAGACAGTTAAAAACAAATGCATGTTTATGAAAATCAGGAAACCAAAATGAAAACCAAATCCAAATAAATAAGGCCGAGAAAATATTCAAATATAAGAATTAAATTATTTCGACCCCTACAAGGAAACATGGAATTCAGTAGCTAAAATAATGGAGAGGTACATTAAGTACTTTCCCTCATCAAAAAAATTTACAACTTAAGGACTGGCAAAAACCATATAACTGGCAATAAAATAACCTAAAATATTTCCAGTTAGACACCTATAAGTGACTCCTGTAAGTGCTGATGACGTAACTGACACAGTCCTGGAGTTAGAAATATTTTCATATAGTTCAAAATGTTTTAAAATTAGAATACTTCATGAATACATCACATGAGAGTAACAGAAGAACAAAGTGACTCATAGTAATAAAAAGGTGAGGACAGAACTACATGCAGGAAAATATGTTACACTATACTCTCCCCCGAATTGCCAGTGGTAGAAGCCCAAAACTGCACTTCTTGGAACCCCTTGCCAGCTCTCTTCCAGTTAAGTTCTGTGAACAGGAAGCACTTGCATGACATTAGGAGAGAAGAAGGAAGGAACACAGTGGAAGGGTTAGTGAGGGTGTGGGCTCCTGAGGTCCTACTCAGAACAAGGGTTCCAACAATGTCGGTTGTGAGCAGATTCCTAAGGCTCTAAAAGACACCACTTTAGCCCTGTGCTTCTCCTGCCCATCCTTCACTTTGGTAACCAATCCCCCATATCAAACCCCAATAGAGTGATTTCTGTTTCCCTGATGTAAAATGGCTGATAACATACTAAAAGTTGTCTCATTTATTTACCACCAAATTAAAAAGGAGAGAAATAAAGCCCCGGCATTCTACTAGCCTCAGGGTGGTTGATCATAAAATTTTCTCATACTCGTTGTATCAAAAGATTATAGTAAAATTCCCCAAGCATTCTCTTAAGTCTCTTGGGAGTAACCTTTAGGAGGCTCACTGTTTCCAAATAGGTTTATTTATATTGGAGAAATAGCCTATTTTACACGAGACATATAGAGTATACGGTTGCTTTTTAGTATCATCTCATGTAGCAAATTTAAATATAAAAACAGTTGCCTTTCATGACCTAAAAAAGGCCAAATGGGCATAGGACACTCAGATGTTATGTTTAAAGACAAGCTAAAGATCAATTTGTGGCAATGCAATATATTTGAAGACATCTGGGAAATAATGTGACTGCAGGAACTTGTTGGAGTACTGCTATCGAAGATGACTGGATCAGTTTATCCCTAAAGCTAAAAGACAGAGCTGAAAATAAATGGAAGCTCAGAATGTCAGCAGAAAAGTAAACTTCACGTGAAATTCTGTTGGAAAATAATTCATTTTACTGGTCACACTTGTCTATGTAGGAGAGCTCACATATGTTGTTTGCTCTTAGTTTATTTTTAGGGCCTGTATTGTTTTAAAGGGGAATCAGGATGACTTACAACAGTGCACATAATACAGCAAAATAAGAATAATCAAGAATAATTAAGAAATACACAGAAGAAAATGAAGAGTAGGAAAATAAGATGGAGGCAGGACAAAAGATGTATGCAATATATTTACTAAATAGATGCATCAAATGTGACATAAAATTTTCTAAAAACACAAACATGATTCATTATAAGTTTAAGATTCTCTATAAAATAGAAAAACATAATAACAAGTACAACTATTTCTATTTCTGGAACAGGAGGTAATAATATTAGTAATAGTATCACCTCAAATATTTGTCTATGCTAAGCACTGCCCTAAACACTTTTCATAAATTGATATATTTGATCTTAACAAAAATCCTAAACAAGTGGTACTACTGCTATCTCCATTTTACAGAAGAGGAAATTGAATCAAAGCAATATCAAATGCCAGGCCAAAGGTTTTCAGCTGGGAAATGCAGGAGGTAGAACTGGATTCCAGGCAGGCTGGCTCCAGAGTCCATCCTTTTAACCACTATATTTATAAAATTCCCAAAATAATGAAGAAATATTCTTAAAGTAAACTCGGGAATGAGTTCTACAGGGCCATTTCCTTGTGTCACAAGGCCTATGGAATCAGGCTAAAATACAAATCCAGAAAATCACTTCTAGAAAGTCAAATGATGTGGCCCAATTACCCCGTTCTTTGTTCTTTTGCTATAATCTAGAATCAGGCTGTTACTCAAAGGTGGTAAACTCCAGTGCCTACAGGGACCAGAGAAGTAACCTGAGCCAGCGACGTGAGCCAGGTGTAAGCAAAAAGGGAGTAATAAGGATAGTGATCAAAGAAAGAACTGTTTCCCACTTCTAGGCATTTGTTGCCACGCGTGGACATGTGCCTAGCTTTGCCAGATTTTTTTATTGTTTCCAGAGAAATCTGGATTTTATGGAAATTCTGTATTCCTTGTTAAAATGTGTGTATGTGTGTGTGTGTGTATGTGTGCTGTATATACTAGGCAGAGAGAACCTGTCTACAAGCTGGATTTGACCAAGGGTCTCCAGTTTGTCACCTCTACTGTAGCAACACTTGAGAAGTGGTTCTCAAATTTTATCCACGTCAGCACCCGAGGGGAGCAGGGATGTCTGGAAAAGTGGATCACCAAAACCTAGTCTTCACCTCGGGAACCAGACCCTCCTGTGAAGAGGACATCAGGCCTCCCCCCTTTCCTCCTCCTCCCTTCTTCCCTTTCCTCCCCACATTCCATTGAGAATCACTGATTCATAGAAGTGAATTTATGGCTTTTCTCTCAGGCAATCCTCCAAAAGCATTGCTTTTCTCTGCCAAGCTTTTGAAAAATATTGAGAGGTTGGGAATTTGGCATTATACTCCCTGTTAAGTACCTACAGTACCTACAATACAGCTAATTTAGGCTGCCAGGTAAAAGCAGAGCCAGTGGAAGTTATTAAGCCTCTCTTCATACTCTGTTATGAAATTTCAGTTGCCTAACCAATGTCACTCAGAGGCAAACCAAGGTTTTCTTCAGAAACCTTGTAATTGTAGGTTCATTCAAACAGTGATGAGAGAGAAAGAGAGGAGAGAGAGGGAGAGAGAATATGAATGAGTTTCTGTGGTTTTATGTCTAAAATATTTTAGTATGAAAGTCCTCCATTCACCTTTTCTCAGTCACTATTTTACTAATCAACCATGTGGCAGTTAGGCTCAGGAAAAACTATAATAAAAATTTAAAACAATGTTAGGAGTTGGGGGTGTATAATTTTTAGTGCATTCATAATACCCTAACAAAATACTGAAGGGACTGGAGAAGAGCTAATAACCATGATATGATTAAAATACAGTATAGTTAAACTACACCTCCACACTAATCTTAGTGTTATTAGTCCACACCACCATTTCCAATCATAAATAAGTTTACTAAGATTTCTTCATTTAGAGTTTGGGAGACCATGTAAAATATACATATAATCATCAATACCACAGCTCTCATGCCACACTGCTTTCTACTGAGTGCCAACATAACATGAATCAAGGAAAACAATCTGGTGAACATCAATAGCAGTGCAATATGGTGTACACAAGTTGAACACTGGAGTCTTCAATAGGAGAGACCCCAACAAAGCTATGGATTACAGAAATTAAAATTACTTTTAGAATCAGGGTACAGAGTGCAAGGGACAACTATATCCCATTCCCTGGTCTTGTGCATCAGAGTACCTACAGCAAAACTACACTAACTGCTTTTTGGGTTTTGTTTTTGTTTTTAATTTTAATTATTTATTTTTTATTGAAGTATAGTTGATTTACAATATCATGTTAGTTTCAGGTGTACAGCACAGCAATTCAGTTACATATATATAGGTATGTGTATATATCTATATCTATATATATATACACACATTCTTCCTCAGATGCACTAATTGTTTTAACACATGATGGGCCTCATAAGAAATGAGGACTTCAAAACATGTTGGAGCAAAATGGAAAGAGCAGTTGTTCTCCCAAAGCACTCCTTGGTTTCATTATGCTCTTCTCATGGGGAAAGAAAAAAATATTCATTACAACATTATTTATAATTCTAGAAACCTAAAAATGAACATGAACAATAAGGGAAGGATGAAACATTATTTTACAGCAAACATCATGCAGCCTTATAAATATTACACTTCCAAAAGTTTTTCAATGATGAGAAAAAAAATGTGTATCCTACAACAGTAGGTGAAAATGACAGAAGATAAAACTGATTACACAGAAAGATCTCACAAATGCCAACCCAGACATGGAAAAAATATTAACAGTGATTACTTCTAAGTGGTGGAATGAAAGGTGTGTTTTTCTTTTTCTTTTTTTTTTTTTTCTGTTTAATCCAAATGTTCAACAGTAAACATGAAATTATTTTTATAATCAGAATCCCAAAATTCAAACTTCTTAAAGAGCAACTGGCCCTAAAAATATGGATGATGAATAGACTGAGGATCTTCCTACCAAGAAGTTCTGCCTTCCACCGTTTAAAAGGAAAAGTACAGGGCTTCCCTGGTGGCGCAGTGGTTGGGAGTCTGCCTGCCAGTGCAGGGCACACGGGTTCGAGCCCTGGTCTGGGAAGATCCCACATGCCGCGGAGCGACTGGGCCCATGAGCCACGATTGCTGAGCCTGCGCGTCTGGAGCCTGTGCTCCACAACAAAAGAGGCCGTGACGGTGAGAGGCCTGCGCACCGCGATGAAGAGTGGCCCCCGCTTGCCACAACTAGAGAAAGCCCTCGAACAGAAACGAAGACCCAACACAGCCATAAATAAATAAATAAATAAATTAAAAAAAAAAAAAAATTTTTTTTAAAATAAATAAATAAAAGGAAAAGTACAGTCTTATAGGGTAACAGTAATCAAAGTCCTTGGCCTCTGTCTACATTGGTCTGTTTCAGTCATACACAAAGCACTGTCTATAAAGGCCTAGCCTAGCAATGCTAAGTGACCACAAACACCATGAAGAAATAGCCTCTACGTCTCACTGGCTGCCTTTTCTCCATTCACTGACAGAAAAAGATGAATACCTACTCAATTTGTCAAGGCAATTTTGTGATGACAAACTGATGAACTTAAAGTCATTAGTATTTCTGCAGAACTACTATAAATGTAACTCACATATTTTTGTGCTCTTCAAAAAATCAAGGTTATGCTTGAAGGGTAAAAGGGATATGAGAGGACTCAGTATAGAATTGTATTTCTTTCGAATCGATGTTACAGAAATAGTGTCATTTGTAACTCTTCTCTTCCTATAATATTAAAAAGAGAAAATCTTATACTGCAAAAAAACTTAAGTTGGCAATTTGCAATTATTAGTCATTGATTCTGTGCAAGCACTGTCTATTTCAGAATGTTTCTGTAGAGATAAGACATATTTAAATATTGGGACAAAGTTGGCTAAGCCTACCTTTCTCTGATTAAATAATACACCAGGGAGTTCTCTGGTTGTCTAGTGGTTAGGATTCCAGGCTTTCACTGCAGGTTAGATCCCTTGTCTAGGAACTGAGATCCCACAAGCTGCGCGGCTTGGCCAAAACAAAACAAAACATCAATTTCATCTGCATTTTCTACTCCTTATAACCAGGTAGTGTTATTCACTAAAACCATGATGATACAGGAAATCATCTTTTTAAGTTATCTATGAGGAAAACGAAAGACTGAATTAAGGTTAAGACTAGCTTTATTATTAAGTCCATCAGATGACAAGTTATACAATGACAGCTGTGTATGCTTAGCCCATTTAAATTGGCACTGTCAGCCTATTTCACAGAAAAGATAAATTTAGCTTAGAAAGTTTAACTTGTTCAAGGTCACACAGGTCCAGGCTTTGCAAATCATGAACAGTGTCCACCCTGAACCAATATCCAAAGAACTTTAGAAAGTGAAGGATTAGATAGATGATCTTTTAATCTTATTTTCCAATTGTACCTTCACAACTTTCTCCATCACTTATCTCTGCTTGCCTTTGTGTGTTGGCTTTATTTTCTCTCATTACAAACTGTTTTCTTAGACATAACCCTCACATCTCCAGATGTATATCATATTTTCTCTCTTTAAAAAAAATCCCCATAAAGCTTCTGATTAGCCCTGAAGAAGTAAGACCCTACCCCACCATACCAATCAAACGTGGTCAGTGGATAGGATGTTGTAAGAAGATGAAAGCTCAGTTAGAACCTGTATCATTTGAGTGGAGACAGAAGCAGTTCTTGGAGGAAGGAAGGTATTCTAGGTAACAAAACAAGTGGTACCCATTAAAGTGCAATACACAATTAAATGTAAATATAATAGAGTAGGGTTTGTGACTTAAACCATATTTTAAATTCATTTATCCCTACCTCTCTTTGCTACTTAACAGCAGAGACTTTATACCATTATATGGACAGGAATAATGTAGAAAGAAAAGAAAGACAAATTTTGGGATTTTGAAATTGTAAGTAGATTTTGGCAAATAGCCAAGGTAACAGTCTTGACACCATGACTTTTGACTGCCAGAGCTACATGAGTAAGAAAAAATGTTTTTATGAATTCTAATGACTTGCCTTTAAATATCAAGAGCAAAATCACAGAGGAACCAGACATATAGTGCCATAAAACAAAATACAGAAGAATCATGACAGTTTTCTCTTACAAGGAGAAAAAAAAAGACGAACGAACAGTGGATTAGTATAAAAAGAGAAATAACAGAGTAAATTTCACTAGGGTTCAGTGGTTGCAGAGGGTGAGGAGAGGGAGGGATGAATAGGCAGAACACAGGATTTTTAGGGCAGTGAAACTACTCCGTATGATACTATAACGGTTGCTTTATGTCATTCGACATTTTTCAAACCCCATAGAACGTACGACACCAAGAGTTGAACGCACAACACCAAGAGTTGAACGCTAATGTAAACTATGGACTTTGAGTAGTAATGACGTCTCAAGGCAGGCTCATCAGTTCTAACAGTGCACCACTATGGTGGGGGATGTTAATAATGTGGAGGCCATGCGTGTGTGGGGACAGGGGACATAAGGGAAAGTTTTGTATCTTCTGCTCAATTTTGCTGTAAATCTAAAACGACTCTAAAATTTATATTTAAAAATATATTTTATAAAATTGGACATGACTGGGTTACCTTAAAATGGCTAGAATAAGTGTCCTACCACCAAGCAGAAATGAAAGCCCATGAGTTTTGTTGGATTTAAAGAAATAAACACATTACACTTTTGCACAACCTAGATTATGACTGTGTAAAATTAATAACCAATATAAATACATAATTTATGCATATATATGAATTTATGTGCATATATAAAATCAAATATGGGGTATTTGATTTAGAGGTCTAAGTTAATATAATTTTAATTATGAAAATACTTAAATGGATTGAACTGCTCCTTTCTCAACTAAGCATTACCCATCCATGAAATTTTTTTGAATATGTGGTAATTGGCTGAATAATCTCCTTTACATTTCTTGAACAAAGGCTGGGATTCAGCATTTACTGAGGTAATGAGATAATGTATGAATGACTATGTACAATGTGTAGTACAGCAATGATCAAATACAAGAAGAAAAATATTTTGGCAAGTTGATGATACAGTATTTGTTTTGATTGAATTTTTCACTGCATTTTCTGGTAGTTTTGGTATCATTTAAACAATTTTTGATAGATACTCTCTTTATTATTTTATATATATTTTATTATTTCTGCTCAATTTTTTAACTGTCCCCTTTAGCTGGTTCTTATCTGTCTCCCTCTGCCATCACCCTTGAAGGGGCTCCCTCAGAGACAGCTACTGGTAATGATTATGTGTAGACCATATAATGATGTGTAGATTATATCATACTTCCTTTACAGTGAAACTAAATTCACAGTTAATACAGATTTCATGTCTTTCTATTGACTGATTATTAATCATAAAATCATAAAATGCATTTAGATAACACATTATATACTTGTAAAATTCCATTCTTATTTATTCAAAAACTTAATTGGAAATATAAGGCATTTTAATTTTTTGAACATGATTTATGCAAACACAGCAATTAACATAGTGATAGAATGCAAACAAAAGTTAAAAAAGCAATAGTAGAATAAAACAAATCAACTCCTAAGCACTTTAAAAATTAAAAGAGTATGTCAAATAGAATGTCAGAGGGAAATATCTTGCTAATTTTATAAGACTAAGGTGAACTTGATTCCACTGTAATATGAAATACAATGAGATATTTTATGATAAATTGATTAAAACCAATGCCCCATAGACATTAGTCATATTTATAATATGAATTATTAAAGCAAATACTACAACAAAAATCTGTATCACATAAGAAAAGTAAAATTCAGTTGAGAGTTTGCTTTCTTTAAACAGTGATTAAAATATCAAAAGGTCAGGACTCTATTTTTTATTTTTTTTATTTTTGGTCGCACAGAGTGGCTGGCAGGATCTTAGTTCCCCAACCAGGGTTCGAACCCAGATCCCCGGCAGTGAAAGCGCCGAGTCCTAACCACCGGATCGCCAAGGAATTCCCCAGGACTCTTTTTAAGAGACAGAGGAAAAAAACCCGTTTGTCTTAATGGTAGCATCTCTACAGTATATATCTTTTTCTATGTTCAAGCTGCCTAATTCAGTGAACAAAAAAGAGAAAACAAGATATCCAGAAAGAAAAGTGACACAGTCATATAATATTAGAGTTTGAATCCTTTCATTTATACTCCACAATGTTCTTCTTTAATTATCTCCTCAAGATAGACTCAAAAAAGAGGTGGTCCAAAACAGGAGTGAAGACATCCTAGAGCTTTGTCTTTCTGCCCAGTGTCAGAAAGCGTTCCAGAGAAACTTCCCACCCAACCGATCAATGCCATTTACCTACACAGTAGCCTCATCAACAGGTAACCAGATCCAAAACACACCATACTGCTTGCTTAATTAAAAGTTAAACTGAGAATTTTGGTTGGTTTTTTTTCTAGTACTGTGCAAACAGAAGCAGGCTTTAAATGGGATACTTTAATTTCACAAGTTACTATAAATAAACAGTCCCAGCACATTACTTTATTTCTCATTAAAGCTGAAACTTCCTGACAATGAAATTGAGGCACCAGAAGAAGCTTTTTAGTAACAGGTAGTTGAAGAAGGAATTTTGTCATTAGAAGGCAGAGAGTACACGGCTTAATGCCCCATTTTTCTTTAAAGAGCAATGTGTTTCTCCCTTATTCTAAATTTCTATAACTCTGTAATTTTCAGTAAGTAGAAACAGTTAACATGTGAGAACAATGTAAATAACTTACTTTTATCTTGCAAACACTTTTTTTTACACATGCCAAGCAATGTTTCAAATACTTTATAAATATGAACCACTTTAATCCTCATAATAACACAATGAAATAGGTACTATTAAGGTCCCATTAAAAAGGTGAGAAACCTGAGGCACAGAGTGTTTGTCTTGCCCATGGACACACAGCTGATAAGTGGCATAGCCAGTGTTCGCCCTGGTAATCTGAATCAGAATCTCTACCCTCAAACTCTGTAGCACGTAGTCATAGAAATGTGGACGCCTTAATTCTCTCCAACAGAGGCGCCTGTCTCATCCAATCAAATCCTACACTTTAAACTACCTTCACGGTTTCTACCAGAATTTTCTAAGGCTCACAGTTAGCAAGATAAATTAGCAAAAAAAATTATAACTATATTTTTCCTTATGTTTCCAGACATCATGCAACCTATTTTTCAGCAACCATAGTAATGCCTTAATAAAAGAGTGGAAGAAGGTGAATTCCTATACAAAAAGTGCAATACCCTTGACCCTTTGCATGACAGTCCTGAATGCACAGGACAGTGTTTTTCTCCCTAGACAACTACTTTGCAAGTCAGGTCTGCACACATCTCTGACATGTATCTCAGAGTCAAGTGTCTCAGGGTGAGATTTTGTATATTTGAACAGCAGAGCACATTTGATACAGTGATTTCAGAAGGACTTACAGTGTGCTTCTATCTCAGGGAGCTTACATTCATTACACTGACTTTCCATAGAAAGAATTATGATTAGAAAGTCACTCATGGAACTCCCTATGCGTTAACCGGGCTGAAAATTTCCTATTCCTTGGGAGTCTAAAGCCGTTTTCCTTTCCAGCTGTGAGAAATCACCCTCTTGTGCTTTTCTGCTCTCCCTGTCACAGCAAAACGCAGACCTTGGAGAGGCTGCTTGGTTTGCTTTTGATGGCAGGAGCACTGTATTTGGAGTCAGAGACTGGAACTGGGTCTTAATTTTGTCACATTCTGGCTGTGAGGTCTTGAGCCAATCACTTGCCATCTCTGACCTGCAGAATCCTCATTTATAAGAAGGGAGCAATACTGACATCTCCCACACAGGACTGTTGAATAATTAAATAAAATCCTGCATGGCATGGGGCAATTTACAGTTAATTGTATCTAATATAAGTTTGGGTAATAACTAGAAGAAAAGTGACTAAAAGCCAAAATTTGTAAGCATCTGAAACTCAGTTACTAATTGCCTAACAGAGGAAGCAATAATGATTTATATATAAATAAGCTCTATGTTTATGATATGCAACTGGTTACAAGTGATGGCTTTCCACAATCACTGTTTTCTCCAAATAAATTTAAGCAAAGGCCTTTGGATATTCCAAAAGATTTAGACAACTGATTCACAGAATGTTATGAAAAACACTATTTTTACATTATTTTGAGACTATTATACCAAGAAACATTAAAGTGGAAATATCATTACCAACCCAATTCCTTTAAGCTTGGAGATTTAGGGGGGCAATTAAATTAAATACTCCTGAAAGTCCATACTGTATTTGGTATATTTGAGAATGGCATTCATAAGAACAAATTGTGCACTTCCACAATGCAAGGGGAGAATCTGGTCTCCATGAACTTTCCATAAATCTGAGAGAAGAAAAATAAATTGTCATATATTTAGGCAAGCCAGACACGTTACTTATATGAGCAGGACAAGAAATTCTGTTTAAATGAACTTAGGTGAAAAATAGACTCTAATAGAAATGAAACCCTTTGATATGTCTCTTGGAAAGTTCATTTATAGCACTTGCACATGAAAAAGCCCAGTGTCAAAGGGTTTCTCAAGACAAGGCTGCTTTTGGCCACATGCACAATGAAGAAGCAAGCAAAGGTTTTAGTGATAATCCCCTAGCTCCACTTTCTGGGGATTTTGTCCACCCTTTAGGAAACACTTTCTTACCCCTAACTATCATCTTGTTTCCTGCTCTATCAAGTGAGAATTTATTTCTGATAAATTCATATCTAAAAGGAAATAATCACTTAATATGTTACTCCTTATATTTAAATACTGGAAGCAGTGTCTATCCAAGAGTAAAATAGTTTAGTCAGTGGAACATTGATGTCTAGGACATAATGTTGAGCAAACACACATATGGTCACTCTCCTATTAAGACCTGATCTAGGTCTTAAGATCTTGAGATCTTTCTGAGGAGGACCTACTCCTAATGACATGGAATCCTAGAAATATCCAGGTAGAAAACAGAACACGACACTGTTCTTTTTAAAGTAAAGAGTCAGCAGGTTAAGATGAGAGTCGTATTTAAATATCCCTTCTGTTCCCATAATAAATTATTACCAGAGGGAAATATAGTCAGTTCTTTATCAAAATACATGTTTACTGATCCAGATAATAGAGATATTACTTTTTGTTTCATTTAAGTATACCTTGGTTTGACATTCTAGCCATAAAATGATTGAATAATAATTACTAACTAAACTTTAATTGGTAAATATGTAGGCAACCCCTACTGGCATGCTATATGTAAAAATATCTTACTTTTAGAGTTGAATGAGATAGTAGAAAAATCAACATTTTTTAGGGAAGAAAATGTTGATTTTTTTTTCCCCTCTTCCTCCCTGTTGCAGTCATGTTTGGGAATTGAATTTCTTCTCAAATGTCATGAGATATGCTATTAAGTAGTCTTATTATGTGCAAAGTCCCCTCTCCTAGGGAAAAAAGAGTTAACATAAACCCATTATACCATACAACAACCTAAAATTTTTCACTTTCTATTGAATTTTATGCAGTAGTTACTTTATCCTTTATTCCTTTTGCCTTCATTTGTTTTATTTTTTGCTGTTGTTTAAAACGGTTTAATTTGACTTAATCATTAATATATGACTGGATAAATGTAGCTAGGAAATATACAGATTTGTATGTTTTTTGTTCACAAATATACATTTTTAAAAATAAAAGTTAATATAAACTATAAATCCTTTTCTTTTCAAAGAGGATGAATTTCTGAGGAAGAAAGCATGGTAATTTGTAGGTAGTTATCATACCAAAAGGAACATCAATTGCAAATGCCATGTTAAACAAATGAAATACAGTAAATTAAATGAAACTACTTTCTGTAACACTTTATGCCTCTTTCTGTTAATTCTGAAGAAGGCACCATAGTGAGGCTCATTTCAGTACAAAGCCATATTATGCAGATGTACTACATTGATTTATTTTTCTTTTGAAAAAAATATATAAAACTTTATAGTCTGCCCCAGTTCTACGCTAGGAATAGCATGAAAAGCTTTTCTATGTCTAACTTACCTAATCCCTTAGCTCGCTCTTCACATTTCCTCTTGCTCATACTACCCAGTGTTTCAAATCTGCCTCTGAACCCTGGAAACAAGGCTCAGGGGAGGAGACGTCCTTTCTTCAGCCCTTCTCTGTACTTCTGACCCGTCTCCTCCAACATCCTCCAAGATATTATTCTCTCAATATTCCCTTCTGTTGTATCTTCACCACCTTCAGTGGCTCCTTCCCCTCAGCCTTTATCTATAAACAAAATGCTAAATCTCTTTTCTATCTTAAGGAAAAAAAAAGAATCTTCTTGGATCTCCTTCTCTTCTGGTAGGGACCTATGCATCTTCTCCTCACCACTGATTTCCTCAGTGTTGCCGCCCTTCAGGCAGCTACTCACTACCCCACTCACTGCTCTTCAATTCACTCCTCATCCTTTGTCCTCAGTTTCCACCCCACCACCCTGCTAACAGTGCACAGAACACGTTGCAAGGGCCCAACTTAAGGTTTCTTTTATCCTCAAATAACTTGACCTCTCACAGTCTTGGCCTACCAAGCCATCCTTTTCTTTTCAAAACTTTTTTCCCGTTTCTGCCCGTTCTTCTAAATTTCTGATCACTTATTATAAGTCCCCTGCTGACCCCTCTCCACGTCCACCTCCACAAATGTTGTTGTTCCTTAGGATTCTGTCCTTGGTCTTCTTTTTCTGCCCAGAGATTCTCTTCTAACTCTGCCCATTCCATTTCTGTCACATTCAAAAATCCCTCTTCCTACACCCACCTCGGAAAATCTGTTGTTCCTCAAAATTCCTCAATGGACCTCTTTGGTTCTCAGCTATAAAATGTCATCAGTAAGAACAACTACTCATTAAGCTGTTAGATGATTAAATTAGACGGTGTAAATAAAGCACTTAGCATGGTGCATGCCACAATATCAATAATCACTACCTATTGTTTTTATAGTCCCTTTATGTACACTTCCCTCTAGGTAATCCCAACTATAATTAAGGACTATTCCAGTAACTCCCGAGTTTCTCTACCAGACTCTACAATCCCTTTACTCACTGACATGCTAAGAGCTGTTCTATCTTTATTTATGTAGCAAATCTTTATTAATATCCTGCTGTGTGTAAAGAACTATTTTAAGAACAGACTGTGTACAAAGCTGGAAGAGGTAAAAGAATGTCTTTGAGATCAAGTTGCTCACAGTCTGTTGGGGAAGCTGGACAAGTAAACAGAGCTATTAAATTATGTGGTAAGGTGGCAAATGGAAAGGTATATAGGTGTAAAATTAGGGAATGGCCATTCTTTACCTGAAGCTAAAAATCTGGCAATCATCCTTTACTCTTCACTATCACAGGTATAAAAAAGGGGTCGATGGGACAGAAAAGAAATCAAGTCCTGAGATACTGCTTCTTAAATAACTCTTGAAACCCATCCACTCATCTCCATTGTCACTTTTACTGCTTTGTATCAGTAACCATATTCTACACTATTTGTCCATTGTATCATCTTTCTAACATACAAATCTAATCCATTTTCTCCTTTACGTAAGGTCGTTCAGTGGATCCTTACCACACACACACACGTACAAAAAATTTAGATCTGTAGATGGCAGAGAAGAAATAATTTTATGTCTACAGTTTTATCTGACTTACACATGTTCTGTGCTCCAGACCAAAAAAAAATTTTGCATTTCTGGAAACACCAACAATTTATCACTTCTTAGTTCCTTTGCATATACTTTTTCCTCTGCCCGGTGAATCACTCTCTTCTCAGAGGGACTAGCGGTGGTCTGCCTTTTATGCCAGCCAAATAATTAATGGCAGGGGTTAAGTGCTTAGAGAAACAAAGGAAGAATTCATAGAGAAGAGCAAGCCAGGACAGAGTCTACATAGGCAACCTCAAGTCCAACACCAAAGCCAGGGTAAGGTGATAAGGATATTGTATCCTGGCAATGATAAGGTTCAGATGTGGTGATGCATTCTATGTTAACTGGCAAGAATACTAACGGGTGCTTGTAGCTCACCTTTTTAAACTAGTATCTGACACATGGATGAATTAGGGGGTCTTATAAAAAATAGCAGCAAAGCATTCAATGTTACAAATTTAACTTCTGTCTAGGGAAATATTGCTAATCTTTTATACAACTTATCTCTCCCTTTTTTATAAATACTTCCCTAAATTCTCCCCATTCTTCCAGATAGAGTTCATTCTCCCCCAAGCACTTCATTCTCTGCAGACCCATAAGTTCTTTTAGTTCTTATCAAATTGTATGATTGTTCATTAGTTACAAATTTGTCTTCTCAATTTGACTATAAATCTCAAGTAACAGACTCCATATTGTTTATGACAGACACTTCATAAATCTTTGTTGAAGGGATAAGGGAATAAGTACATAAACAAATACCATTCCTCCTCTCTGTGAAAAGGGTTAATGTTTAATAGATGGTTGAGATAGGTCTTTACATGTGAAACTCTCTTCTGAAGTATAAAGAACTAAGATGTAAGTGTATGCCTAGTTTGAAGACTGAATGTCTGACATAAGCCTACCTTCATGATTTGTCCTATCATCTATATTTAAGAGTGCCAGCATGTCTTCCTTCTCAGGATACCATAAAGATAAACAGAACTTCTAAGGTGAGCTCTTCCCTTGGCTAAAAACCATAAAGCTTTCTGTTTCATCATTATAAATAAAGATATAAAGAAAATACATGTTGAAGTTGAAGGTAAATATCTACACTTAAGTAACTCTGGTGTCAATTTTGTTGTTGTTGTTATATATTGCTTCTTTTCCCCTTCACACAAATTTGTGAACCTCCAAAGAATAGTCAGTTTTGGGTTGCAAAACTGCAGTCACTTCTCAGTCTTTCACACATGCTTTGGTTATTCATTTACTGATCTTTATGATATCGTGTGAAACAATTGTGCTAAATTAGACTCAACTCTTCTGCAGAACTTCAGTAGGGAATTGTAATGCATCTGCATAATATGATGTTGGGACTGAACTGGGCCATCCTGCAGTACTTTTTTTAAAATTATAAGCAACAGGAACAAACTGTTAGGGAAATGTCTTCTCAATTCCCTCAACTATGCATTTAGCAGATTTCTACTATATGGCTTTCTGTTCATTAACATTCATGCCACTGTCTACAACCTCATGTTTCGGTGTTTGCTTTGGATTTGCCTTGCTGAAATATTTGCCCTTCTTCTTTTTCTTACAGCTTCTTCTGGAGCTTTGATTGTTCCTTTTGATTTTAGCAGAATACACCAGGAGGATAATTACTAAAAACTTGTTTATAAACACAATTTACAGATAATTTTTTCTAAAAAGAAATACACATATAAGGCCACTTTTCACTGATCAGGAAAACTTTGTGAAAGATACACTTACTGAATTCAGTGCCTTCCCCAATCTCCCAGTGTTATTTCAAAAGGAAAGAAACAATTGTAAATACTTGCATTTCCTGTTGTGAGTTGTTTACTTCTTAATGAAAAGTCTTCTCTCTGAATCTAACCCTAATCTGCGAGATTAGTCAGTAGGACATGGGTTTTATGTTTTTGTTTTTATTTTTTTCTATTAAAGATGATAGTTTGCACAGGAATACCCAAACCATCCTATTTGGTTCCCCCCCATGATAAAACTACACAAATTTCTCAGAGCTCACACATACTGAATTTGGGACTACAAGGTTAAAGTGTGGCTGTATTTGCTTGAGAAAATTTGGCCGACCCATATATGTATTTAATTTATCCCTTAGGTTTCATCATGATTATGTTCTAAACAGATAAATAGAGACTATATAGTAACATAGACATTCTAAAACATTTTAATTCCATTTTGACATTTTGTCTTTTTCCTCTTTGTATCTATACAGATTTCCTAACATATAATAGATGTAAAATTATTTTGTTTGAAAGGACAAAGATGGAAGGAAGGAAGGATGGAAGGAGGGGGGGAAGGAAAGAAAGGGAAGAAGGGAGGAAGGGAAGAAGGAAGAGATGCAGATGTGGTGAGCAGAGAGAGAAGGGAGGAATCTTTGGTTTTCCTTCCAACTTATTTCTGTACTATTTCTAGAAGTCACCAGAGAATGCTCCACAAATACTTCCATATAATGTCCCAGATTTCTTCCAGACTCTCCCATATCAAGGTGAAAATGCATCAGGAAGCTTTACCATGCCCATTGCAGTATGACCCTATGGCTTATGGCGCTTCCTGTTATGCTAACACATATATACATGGAATCTAAAAAAAAATAATAAAAATGGTTCTGAAGAACCTAGGGGCAGGACAGGAATAAAGATGCAGACGTAGAGAATGGACTTGAGGACACGGGGAGGGGGAAGGGTAAGCTGGGATGAAGTGAGAGAGTGGCATGGACATATATACACTACCAAATGTAAAACAGATAGCTAGTGGGAAGCAGCCGCATAGCACAGGGAGATCAGTTTGGTGCTTTGTGACCACCTAGAGGGGTGGGATAGGGAGGGTGGGAGGGAGATGCAAGAAGGAGAAGATATGGGGATATATGTATATGTATAGCTGACTCACTTTGTTATACAGCAGAAACTAACACACCATTGTAAAGCAATTATACTCCAATAAAGATGTTAAAAAAAAAAAAAGATATGGAAATAACCTAAATATCCACCAACAGATGAATGGATAAATAAAATGTTGTATTACCATTCAGTGAAATGTTATTCTGCCTTTAAAAAGAAGGAAATCCTGCCATTTGTAACAACATGGATGGACCTGGAGGACATTATGCTAAGTGAAATAAACCAGACACAGAAAGACCCAAAAAAAAAAAAAAAAAAAAGAATTTACACTGTGTCAAAACTACACTTGTGGAAGTCTGTGTGATGAAGCAAAGAGGACCGGATTCCCCTTTATCAAGGTTTCTCAACGGTGGCACTATTGACATTTTGGACCAGACAATTCTTTGAGGCAGGGGGGCCTGTCTTGTGCATTGTCAGATGTTTAGCAGCATCCCTGGCCTTTAGCCACTAGCTGCCAGTAGCAAACCTACCCCTGAGTCATGATAATCACCAATGTCTCCAGACACTGCCAGATGCCACCCAGGGGAGGGTGAGAATTGCCTCCAGTTGAAAACCATTGCCCTATATACACACTTATCTTGTACAACAGTCATAGCATGTCTCAGATTTTTCAGTGGGATGGGGAGCCACTCTTTAAATTTCCCCCAAGAGTCAAGCACAGATCATTTTGGGCCACTGAGAGATCAACCTCAAAACAGACTCTGTGATAGGGCCCAATTCTACCTCTCCCCAACACCCCCAATCCCTCCACATGCATAGCTCTGAGTTGCTCTCCCTTCGTCCAGTCATTCATCTCTCTCTCACTCAGTGACCTCTAATCAACCCATCCACAGATAGTTTGAATTTAAATTTGAAAGTGTAAATAAACCAGCAAAGTATATGTCAGGTGTGTATTACTTCCCCAATAATAGAGTTATAGTCTAGGCTCTATTGTAGATGATTCTGCAACAGAACCTGATGAGGTTCATAGTATGACTACTTATAAAGGATGATGATTAAATTCTCATGAGACAGAACAGGAACATGTGTTGAGGTTAAGAGGTTAGCCTCTGAATATGAATATCCTGGGTTAGAATCCCATCTGTGCTACTTACTCGATATCTGTAACTCTGGACAAACAACTGCTCTTTGCCTCATTTGTGGCCATCTGTAAAATGGGCATAATAACAGTAACTGTTGCATGGAACTGTTATGATGTTGAAATAATAGTCTATCTGAGAAGTCATTTAGAAGAATGTTTAATATATATTAAGTATTTTTCTTATATGCATGATAATAGAATATCTTATAACAGTACCTCCTACACAAAAATACACATACAGCACAACATGCACACACACAAGACAACCAAAAACTATCAACATATTTTACTGTTGTCATTAACTTTGTTATTAAATAAAATGTCATGTTACATTGTTTGACCTGTCTTACACTAGTGAATGCTTACAGTAGCATTTTTGATTTGCTTTTATTTCCATGTCAATCAATAAATGCTTAAGCAGCATGCTACTCTTTTCAAATCTGTTCTTCAAATTTGTTTTAAAGAAGGAAATGTTTAGTTGTTGTTATTATGATTAGCACTAATTTTAGGTTTATTATCAGTGGTCTTTCCAGTGGCCTTAATTCTCCTGGTTCATAGCATCTCACCCACTGACACATTGCTTCTCATAATTATTCAAATTTTTGAAAAGAAATATTTATGCAAAGGAGCATATATAATAGGAGGAAGAATAAATAAATGGTTCTTGATGATTTATAGATTATGATAGGCAAAACGGAGAAAAAGAGAGAACAAGGTGATGGGAAGGATTGTGTGATGACTCCAGGTTTACATCCCATAAAGTGTACCAAATAGGAAATTCAGAAGAAGGAAGTATTTTTGGAGGAAAGATGGTAAGTCCAATCTAGATATAGATAGAGAGAAAAGAGAAGTTAAGTAGGAGTCTGGTGCTATTTTGACCTTGGCTCATAGTAAAGACTATGAGCATTCTCCACATAATTATTACAGGAGGTTTGGAAGAAAATCTGCAAAGGAATCCAAAATTAACTAAAACTTTGGAAGCCCAGAGAAAATATTTGGATAGATTTGTTAACGGTACAAATAAGTTTCCATTAACAGTCTAGATTTCCTAAGAAAAAGTACATAGTCAATTTATTACACTGTCATTTAAATTAAAAGGACTAACGATGTTATTGCTCATGCAAAATGAGAACAGGTTCCGTTACTCCTTTAACTAGTTTCATTTCTAAATATCACTGTCATTTATCTATAAAAATCAATAAGACAAATGGCATCTATGGTTTTCAAAGGCAGAAGAGATATTAGTAGCTTCATTTAATAGATGAGGAAACCAAATTTCAACTGACTTAAATAATGTATCTGAAGACTGGTGCCTATAAACAGTAAAGCAGGAACTAAAAACCAGGGTTTCTTAATTCTGCTTTAATGTTGACCCATATTACCTCCTATCCATTCACTTTCGGTAGACACTTAATAAATATCTCTGTAAAAAATGTAAAGAAGTTAACCTCTCTGCCCATTACATCAAAGCAGATACAATCTCAAGGAGCAGTCTTCTAGAGTCAGTAAAGTGTTAAAATATTGCTTTTATCAAAAAGCTTTTGTAATAGGTTGTTTGACAAACTGCACAAGGACTCCTTGTCCATCAAAATCACAAAATGCCATTTAGTCAAGAATAGCGGATAATATTACAAGTAGTCTAAAAGCAAAGAAAAGAAAAGGGGACACCCAGCTGTGCCTCTCCTCCTCCTGAGCAATAGCTGGTTTGCGTTTTTTCACAGACTAGTACTAGGAAATAGGCAGGGAAATAAAAGTGGCTATTCTTGCTTTACTGAAAAGAAAACAAAAATCAGAAAAAGATAAAAGGATTTACCTGAAATCACACAGATAGTCCATTAAGGAACAAATAGAACTCAATTGCTTTTGGCTATCCTTTCCAATAGGTTATGCTACCACCTATTATATAAATGTGAACAATTAAATTGGAGAGCAGCTCAAAAGCAAATTAAATCTCCTTTAATTTGCTTCTCTAACTATAAAAAGAACCCATGTTGAAGCTTCACTATAATGTGACTCACTGTGGTGCAGAATTTAATACACTAAGTTCATCTTTAGAATTAACTTCAGGAACTTGTCCACTAGAATTCTTGGAGAAGCTGTTCATAACATAATATGAATTTGACTCACCATCGAGATTAAGCGTAAGAAAGCTGCCACAGAGAAATAACGACTCTTTAAAGAAGCTAGTAGTCAACATTTTACTTCTGCTATAATTCTATATCTGTATACAGGACTCAAACACTTTGCCATTGCCCGTATAATATTATCTAGTCACATCTGTAAAATGGGATAATGATAGTACTCTGTCTCACAGGGTTATAATAAGGATTAAATGAGTAATACTTTAAAGCACTTAAAATATAAGTATTTGTTAAAATAAAAAAATAAAACAAAGAGTTCATTTTCTTCCATGCTGTGCTTTTAGTGTACCTAACTAAATATTTGCCTTTTTTCAGACTTAGGCTATTTTCTAACAACCAAAAGGTAAAGGAAAACATTAGGATAGAAAAATATGTTTAACAAAGGTCACTTAAGGATCTTATCTCTGAAAAAGAAAAGCTTTCCTGTACTGAAGGAATAGCTTCCTTCCTTCCTTCCTTCCTTCCTTCCTTCCTTCCTTCCTTCCTTCCCTCCCCCTCCCTCCTTCCTTCCTTCCTCCCTCCCTCCCTTCCTTTCTTTCTTTCTTTTGACACAAAAGGGGAAGAAACAATTTTCCCTATAAATTTCCAGAAATGTAAAGGGACATAATGAGTAACTACCTGGAATTCCTAATTAAGTGTATCAGAGCAGTGGGTGCTTCTTGCTTTATTTTATCAACCGATAGCATTTCCAAGAAGTGACATCCTCTTACACAGGGTCTAAAATGCAAATTAATTATAATTCTGATGGCCTTGAATCTGAGCAGAAAATGACACAAAAGTGTGAAGTTTCCTTGAATATCCCTGAGGGTTTAAAAGGTGTGGAAGTATTGAATGTGTATAAAGAATACAAGGAGGCTGCTGCATCCCATTTTCCTAAATTAGAAACTGACAGGACAAACCCAAGAAGTGGCCCTTGGCGCTAGTTGATATTCAAGGTATGTGGTGAGCTAAGGAGGCATGGTTCAGGGCTGAAAAATTACTAGACCTATTGAATGCATTCAGATAAGGAAATAAGAGTAAAAAAGCAGGACTTCCTACTTGAAAATCTGAGATCTCAGCGTCTTAGTCTGTTCAGGCTGCTATTATAAAATACCACAGACTGGGTGGCTTACAAGCAACAGAAACTTATTTCTCACAGTTCTGGAGGCAGGAGGTTTGAGATCAGCGAGCCAGCATAGTCAGGTGAGCGCTCTCTTCCGGATCGCAGATTTCTCACTGTGTCCTCACAGGGATGAAGGGGTGAGGAATCTCTGGGGCCTCTTTTGTAAGGGCCTTAATCCCATTCATGGGTCTTCACCCTCATGACCTAAACACAGCCCAAATGACCCACCTCCTAATACTACATCACCTTTGGGGGTTAAGATTTCAATATATGAATTTTGGGAGGACACAAACACTCAGCCCACGGCACTCAACCTAAAGTAAAATATTTATTTAAGCTATGGCACGAAGCTTCATTTGAGTTCTAAATGGCTGAACCATGTTACGTAAAGATTGTGCTATATATAAAGGGCTGTTACCCTCACAACTACACTACTTTGTGAACAGGAAAACAAGTAGTATAAGAAAAGAAACACAACAACTAAGACTAAGTTACCTAGACTAAAAACAAGTAGAATTGTTTCAATTTACAGTGTTGCTTCATTTCTAACCCACTTAATCAAATTAGGGATAGGAAAAAGCAACTTAAATGTTACAAATTGAAACTTTCCTGATTCAGCGTCACATATTATGCCTATGAACCTCAAAGTTTTGGTATTAAGAGGTCCTAATTTATAGGATCTGCTAAGGATGCAGCTGAAGCCCCATGACAATGTTGTTTAAGGAACAGTTTAAAATACCGTTCCCACAGCAGATCCTAAGATATTTTATGACATCATTAAAATGTTGTGGGAAATAGTTCAGATTTTGAATTCACACTAACCTGGATTCAAACACTGACTCTAATTGCTTGTAACTTTGGGAACATCTTTGAATATGTTTAATCACAGCTTCCTCACCTGTAAAATGAATATAATACTATCAGCCACATAACTTTGTGGGAAATAAATAAGATAATTTATGTGAAGCATTTATAAGGTAAACAGTCGGCAAATGGGAGCTATTTTTATTGACCTAAAAAGGGAAAAATCCAATTTCCATTAACCATATTAGTCCCTTATCACAATATGTATGAAATGATGAAAGTATTTCACAGGTCCTGTTGAAATTAAATGAAAGTGTTTCTCCTCTTTAATTAAAGGGAGATGATATAAAGCCCTAGATTAGGGACTCCTACCTCCAGATATCTGTGTTTAATACCTATAAATACTTCTGGTAGAAGTTTCTCTGTTACCATCTCTACTGAATATGTTATTACATGGTGATGACGTCACTGTAGTTTAAAAAGCCCTTTTGAGTTGCTTTTCTTTTATTGTCTTTCTAACAAGGCATTTCCCTTCTTATTTGAGTACAGTTAGCTTTAAGTTCAGGAAGCAATGATTTGCCTTTGACATTTTATCACATGAACTGTCTAGTTAAGGTCAGATTATCCAGCTTTCTGAAAAGATTAGAAAGCTGGGATGGTAGGGGGGAATCAGATCTTCCCTTTGGCTGAAGTAATACTCTCAGTTTATATATTGAAGGTATCCCCTCCAGGGGTAAATTAACATATATACCCAATGACACAGTGTCTAGAAGCTCAGTTGGCACGATGAAGCAACCCTTGTTTCATATTGTTGTTTTGCTGTTTTTGAGGTGAGTAGCTATACTGCTGAGTTTTCTTTTGGACACTGAATTAGGGACCTAAGTTCTATGTATGATGTTGGTTTAATTAGAGTACTGTCCATAACAATTCGACATATAGAGTTCACAGAAATAGCTTCTAAAGTACAACTATACAGCTTCTTCAAGGCAAATGTGGAGGTTAGAATAAACTCTAAATTGCATATAGTTTACCTGACCTAACTTTTTAAAATTTAATTGTTATAATCAAATTCTCCATGAATTCAGCTCTCCAAATTTCCATCTCTGCTATCTCATATATCAAATGGACAGAAAGTTAAACAAGGAGCAAAGATTTAGAAGTATCACCCTCTGTTCCTCTGTTATTTCTTTCTAATTAAGAGAGATGTTAATTGAAATCAGAGTGACACAGACCCTGTGCAGAAATCTCCTGAGTATTGTAATTGGTTTGTGGAGCTGTCGCCCCAGGGTCATTCACTGGAATGATTCCTACCTGGGTTGGGAGTAACTGAAAAGCCTCACCTAAAAAGCAACCTCAAGTTTATGAAATAGGATTGCCAGGGGAAAAGCAAATATATCCACAGCCAAATTAGATTTTCTTTAAACATTTACGGAGAAAGTATTTGAGGTCAGATGCTTTTGCTAAGCAGTTCACCTCAGTGGTCCTTTCCCCATGCAAATTCCTGTAACTCAGTTTGATCACATCTAGACCTATTAATGGCTTCACATCACCTACAGAACCAAGCAGAATATTTCAAGACTTTGGCACCAGGCTCCAACTACCTTTCCTATTCCTCCTTTTACATCCACAGTATGTTTCAACCAAACTCTATTCCCCATACTTGCACGCCCTTGTGTCTTCCCACGAAATAGGTATGTTCACATTGTCACATTCACTGGACAACTCTTCTGCTTTCTTCTTTTCTCTGGAATAACAAATGCTTACCAAATCCCACCAGACCTTCAAGACTCAGACCAAATACCATGTGCTCCAATAAATCCTTTTTTGATCCTTTTGGCTGAAAATAATATCATCCGCTTTGAACTCTCTTACTCTTCATCTGTATCTCCCACTGATTCTTCCCTCTTTACCTAAAATCCTAAGCTCCTTGAGGAAGAAGCTGTCTTGTTAATTCCTGAAGCCCCAGTGTTTATCCCATGTTAGCTACGAACTGAGTATTCATGAAATAAATTTAGGACTCAAAATAAATTATAAATTAACAATTACAAATATCTCTTTAAAAGCTTTACGTAGGATAGTTTCAGGACAGTCTGTATAATCATCTTTCTTTGCATTAATTTAGAAAGAAATGAAATAAGGATAATTAAAGAGAAAGAAGACAAAAATTTGGAGTAATTAAAACATCAAATTTTAAACTAGAAGACAAAATTAACATTTTACATATTTCTACCTTATAATACAAAGCATTGAGTATATATTAAAAATGTACATAATATATATGACATAATATAATAAAACTTAATGTCAAATTTAATGAACATTTGTCTTCATTTACTAATATCAAAATCTCTGAAAAGTCTTTTGTCTTAAGCCTAACTTAAGTCAATGAATATTAGCTTATGCCAAGCAAGGCAGAATGTTAGGAATTAAAGTGATAAAAATATATGATGTAACCCTTACCTTTGAGAATTCCATAAACAATTCACATTCAAACAAACTAATATAAAAAATAGGATACACAGATTCCAAGAGGGTGTACAAAAAATGTTATGAGGGTTTAAAGTTTGGAGAAGAAAGATGCTGTCTTAGTGTGTTCAAGCTGCTATAACAAAAAACCAGAGACTGGGTGGATTATAAATAACAAACATTTATTTTTCACAGTTCTGGAGGCTGGGAAGTCCAAGATCATGGCAGACAGGCAGATTCAGTGTCTGGTGAGAACTCATTTCCTGGTTCATAGATGGTCCTCTTTGCGGGCCACATGGTGGAAAGGGCAAGCTAGCTCTTTAGGATCACTTTTATAAGGGCACTAATCCCATTCATGAGGGCTCTACCCTCATGACCTAAGGACCTCCCAAAGGCTCCACCTCCTATACCATCACATTGGGCATTAGTTTCAATACATGAATTTGGGGGGAACACAAACATTCAGTCTGTTGCAGATGCTTTCCTTGAGAATTTGTGGAATATAAAACAAAATGAGGGGAAGAGAAAAAATGAATCTACATAGAGATAGGGGTAGAGAATTCGATGCAGAAAAGAACATAAGCAAAGACATCAAGGCAAAACATTTTCCACAATTAATCCAGTTTGCCAGAAATGTAAGATGCAACTGGATAATAATCACAATAATACTACCTAATATCTTTTGAGCAGTTCCCATGTGCTTGGCATTGTTATAAGAACTTTACATATCTTAAATTCATTTAATTTTTATAACATCCATATAAGTTGAGGGTTATATTTTAGTTTAATACATGGGGGGAAAGAGGCACAGTGAGTAGAAATGAGAATTACAATTTAGAAGATAAGCTGAAATCATGTTGCAAACTGCATGGAGAAGGTAATGCCTTATCCTGTGTGTAGAGAACTAAAACGCATTAGCTGGAGGAAGATGAAGATGGTAGAGGATATAATTGAGGGAGAAAAGAAACCATGGAAAAGGCATGGGGAGCCTATGTACATGCATGATGAGAAAGGAGCAAGAAGAAAGTGTGGAAAATTTGTTTTTGTTGGAGAGTGCCATGTAAACAGGTTATACGGTTTGGCAAATATCATGAAGGGCTTGTATACCAGGTTGAGGGTCGTTCTTCTATAAGAGCCTTGAGGGTTTTAGAAAAGAAATGATGTACAGATTTCCATTTTATATAGGTCACCCAGAGTCTGTGGCAGAAGAACAGGACACAGCTAGCATTTTCCTGTGGGGAGATGAGGAGAGAGGATGGTCAACCCTGAGCCATGTGGCTAACAGGGTGTTGGTGCTCCGGCCAGGTGTCAGGACTGTGCCTCTGAAGTAGGAGAGACAAGTTCAGGACATTGGTCCACCAGAGACCTCCCGGCCCAATGTAATATCAATCAGCGAGAGCTCTCCCAGAGATCTCCGTCTCAACGCTAAGAACCAGCTCCACTCAACGACCAGCAAGCTACAGTGCTGGACACCCTATGACAAAAAACTAGCCAGACAGGAACGCAACCCCACCCATTAGCAGAGAGGATGCCTAAAATCATAATAAGTTCACAGACACCCCAAAACACACCAACAGATGCAGTCCTGCCCACCAGAAAGACAAGATCCAGCCTCATCCACCAGAACACAGGCACCAGTCCCCTCCACCAGGAAGCCTATACAAACCACTGAACACACATTACCCACAGGGGGCAGACACTAAAAACACAATGGGAACTATAAACCTGCAGCTTGCGTAAAGGAGAACCCAAACACAGTAAGTTAAGCAAAATGAGAAGAGAGAGAAATACACAGCAGATGAAGGAGCAAGGTAAAAACCCACCAGACCAAACAAACGAAGAGAAAATAGGCAGTCTACCCAAAAAAGAATTCAGAGAAATGATAGTAAAGATGAACCAAAACCTTGGAAATAGAATGGAGAAAATACAAAAAACATTTAACAAGGAACTGAAGAAATAAAGAGCAAAAAAACAATGATGAACAACACAACAAATGAAATTAAAAATTCTCTAGAAGGAATCAATAGAAGAATAACTGAGGCAGAAGAACAGATAAGTGACCTGGAAGATAAAATAGTGGAAATAACTACCACAGAGCAGAATAAAGAAAGAAGAATGAAAAGAATTGAGGACAGTCTCAGAGACCTCTGGGACAACATTTAACGCACCAACATTCGAATTATAGGGGTCCCAGAAGAAGAAGAGAAAAAGAAAGGGACTGAGAAAATATCTGAAGAGACTACAGTTGAAAACTTCCCTAATATGGGAAAAGAAATAGTCAATCAAGTAGAGGAAGCACAGAGAGACCCATACAGGATAAATCCAAGGAGAAACACGCCAAGACACATATTAATCAAACTATCAAAAATTAAATACAGAGAATAAATATTAAAAGCAGCAAGGGAAAAGTAACAAATAACATACAAGGGAATTCCCATAAGGTTAACAGCTGGTCTTTCAGCAGAAACCCTGCAAGCCAGAAGGGAGTGGCAGGACATATTTAAAGTCATGAAAGGGAAAATCCTACAACCAAGATAACAATACCCAGCAAGGATCTCATTCAGATTTGACAGAGAAATTAAAACCTTTACAGACAAGCAAAAGTTAAGAGAATTAAGCACCACCAAACCAGCTTTACAACAAATGCTAAAGGAACTTCTCTAGGCAGGAAACACAAGAGAAGGAAAAGACCTACATTAACAAACCCAAAACAATTAGAAAAATGGTAATAGGAACATACATATCAATAACTACCTTAAATGTAAATGGATTAAATGCTCCCACCAAAAGACATAGACTGGCTGCATGGATACAAAACAAGACCCATATATATGCTGTCTACAAGAGACCCAACTCAGACCTAGGTACAAATACAGACCAAAAGTGAGGGGATGCAAAACGATATTCCATGCAAATGGAAAACAAAAGAAAGCTGGAGTAGCAATATTCATATCAGACAAAATAGACTTTAAAGACTATTACAAGAGACAAAGAAGGACACTACGTAATGATCAAGGGATCAATCCAAGAAGAAGATACAACAATTGTAAATATTTATGCACCCCAACGTAGGAGCACCTCAATACATAAGACAAATGCTAACAGCCATAAAAGGGGAACTCGACAGTAACACAATCATAGTAGGGGACTTTAACAACCCACTTTCACCGATGGACAGATCATCCAAAATGAAAATAAATAAGGAAACACAAGCTTTAAATGATACATTAAACAAGATGGACTTAATTGATATTTATAGGACATTCCACCCAAAAACAACAGAATACACTTTATTCTCAAGTGCTCATGGAACATTTTCCAGGATAGATCATATCTTGGGTCACAAATCAAGCCTTGGTAAATTTAAGAACATTGAAATCGTATCAAGTATCTTTTCTGACCACAATGCTATGAGACTAGATATCAATTACAGGGAAAAATCTGTAAAAAATACAAACACATGGAGACTAAACAATACACTACTAGATAACCAAGAGATCACTGAGGAAATCAAAGAGGAAATCAAAAAATACCTAGACACAAATGACAATGAAAACACGATGACCCAAAGCCTATGGGATGCAGCAAAAGCAGTTCTAAGAGGGAAGTTGATAGCAATACAATCCTACCTCAAGAAACAAGAAACATATCAAATAATCAACCTAACCTTACACCTAAAGCAATTAGAGAAAGAAGAACAAAAAAAAAACCCTAAGTTAGCAGAAGGAAAGAAATCATAAAGATCAGATCAGAAATAAATGAAAAAGAAAAGAAGGGAACAATGACAAAGATCAATAAAACTAAAAGCCGGTTCTTTGAGAAGATAAACAAAATTGATAAACCTTTAGCAAGACTCATCAAGAAAAAAAGGGAGAAGACTCAAGTCAATAGAATTAGAAATGAAAAAGGAGAAATAACAACTGACACTGCAGAAATACAAAGGATCATGAGAGATTACTACAAGCAACTCTATGCCAATAAAATGGACAACCTGGAAGAAATGGACAAATTCCTAGAAAAGCACAACCTTCCAAGACTGAACCAGGAAGAAATAGAAAATATAAACAGACCAATCACAAGCACTGAAAGTGAAACTGTGATTAAAAATCTTCCAACAAACAAAAGCCCAGGACCACATTGCTTCACAGGAGAATTCTATCAAACATTTAGAGAAGAGCTAACACCTATCCTTCTCAAACTCTTCCGAAATACAGTTTGGGAGGAACACTCTCAAATTCATTCTACAAGACTACCATCACCCTGATACCAAAACTAGACAAAGACGTCACAAAGAAAGAAAACTACAGGCCAATATCACTGATGAACAGAGATGCAAAAATCCTCAACGAAATACTAGCAAACAGAATCCAACAACACATTAAAGGAATAATACACCATGATCAAGTGGGGGTTTATCCCAGGAATGCAAGGATTCTTAAATATATGCAAATCAATCAATGTGACAAACCATGTTAAAAAACTGAAGGAGAAAGACCATATGATCATCTCAGTAGATGCAGAAAAAGCTTTTGACAAAATTCAACACCTATTTATGATAAAAACCCTCCAGAAAGTAGGCATACAGGGAACTTACCTCAACACAATAAAGGCCATATATGACAAACCCACAGCCAACATTGTTCTCAATGGTGAAAAACTGAAACCATTTCCTCTAAGATCAGGAACAAGACAAGGTTGCCTAGTCTCATCACTATTATTCAACATACTTTTGGAAGTTTTAGCCACAGCAATCAGAGAAGGAAAAGAAATAAAAGGAATCCAAATCAGAAAATAAGAAGTAGAACTGTCACTGTTTGCAAATGACATGATACATAGAGAATCCTAAAGATGCTACCAGAAAACTACTACAGCTAATCAATGAATTTGGTAAAGTAGAAGGATACAAAATTAATGCACAGAAATCTCTTGCATTCCTATACACTAATGATGAAAAATCTGAAAGAGAAATTAAGGAAACACTCCCATTTACCATTGCAGCAACAAGAATAAAATACCTAGGAATAGCCTACTAAGGAGACAAAAGACCTGTATGCAGAAAACTATAAGACACTGATGAACGAAATTAAAGATGACACAAACAGATGGAGAGATATACCACGTTCTTGGATTGGAAGAATCAACATTGTGAAAATGACTATACTATCCAAAGCAATCTACAGATTCAATGCAAGCCCTATCAAACTACCACTGTCATTTTTCTACAGAACTAGAACAAAAAATTTCACAATTTGTATGGAAACACAAAAGACCCCGAATAGCCAAAGCAATCTTTAGAAAGAAAAACGGAGCTGGGGGAATCAGGCTCCCTGACTTCAGACTATACTACAAAGCTACAGTAATCAAGACAGTACGGTACTGGCACAAAAACAGAAATGTAGATAAATGGAATAGGATAGAAAGCCCAGAGATAAACCCATGCACATATGGTCACCTTCTCCTTGATAAAGGAGACAAGAATACATAATGGAGCAAAGACAGCCTCTTAAATAAGTGGTGCTGGGAATACTGGACAGCTACATGTAAAAGAATGAAATTAGAACACTCCCTAACACCATACACAAAAATAAACTCAAAATGGATTAAAGACTTAAATGTAAGGCCAGACACTATAAAACTCTTGGAGGAAAACATAGGCAGAACACTCTATGTCATAAATCACAGCAAGACCCTTTTTGACCCACAACCTAGAGAAATGGAAATTAAACCAAAAATAAACAAATGGGACCTAATGAAACTTAAAAGCTTTTGCACAGCAAAGGAACACATAAATAAGACCAAAAGACAACCCTCAGAATGGGAGAAAATATTTGCAAACGAAGCAACTGACAAAGGATTAATCTCCAAAATTTATAAGCAGCTCATGCAGCTCAATATCCAAAAAACAAACAACCCAATCCAAAAATGGGCAGAAGACCTAAATAGACATTTCTCCAAAGGAGATATACAGATTGCCAACAAACATGTGAAAGGATGCTCAACATCCCTAGTCATTAGAGAAATGCAAATCACAACTACAATGAGGTATCACCTCACACCAGTCAGAACAGCCATCATCAAAAAATCTACAAACAATAAATGCTGGAGAGGGTGTGGAGAAAAGGGAACCCTCTTGCACTGTTGGTGGGAAAGTAAATTGATACAGCCACTATGGAGAACAGTATGGACGTTCTTTAAAAAGCTAAAAATAAAACTACCATACGACCCAGCAATCCCATTACTGGGCATATACCCTGAGAAAACCATAATTCAAAAAGAGTCATGTACCACAATGTTCATCGCAGCTCTATTTACAATAGCCAGGACATGAAGCAACCTAAGTGTCCATCGACAGATGAATGGATAAAGAAGATGTGGCACATATATACAATGGAATATTAATCGCCATAAAAAGAAATGAAATTGAGTTATCTGTAGTGAGGTGGATGGACCTAGAGACTGTCATACAGAGAAGTTAGTCAGAAAGAGAAAAACAAATACCGTGCTAACACATATATATGGAATCTAAAAAAAAATGGTTCTGAAGAACCTAGGGGCAGGACAGGAATAAAGATGCAGACATAGAGCATGGACTTGAGGACACAGGGAGGGGGAAGGGTAAGCTGGGATGAAGTGAGAGAGTGGCATGGACATATATACACTACCAAATGTAAAATAGATAGCCAGTGGGAAGCAGCCGCATAGCACAGGGAGATCAGCTCGGTGCTTTGTGACCACGTAGAGGGGTGGGATAGGGAGGGTGGGAGGGAGACACAAGAGGGAGGAGATATGGGGATATATGTATACGTATAGCTGATTCACTTTGTTATACAGCAGAAACTAACACACCATTGTAAAGCAATTATACTCCAATAAAGATGTTTAAGTAAATAAATAAATAGGTCACCCTTATGCTGTGTGGAGAGCAGATATGAAGAGAATTAGAGCTCAGGCAGGGAGACCAGACAGGAGGCTATCAGCAGTAATGTCCCAGCAAAAGATGATGAGACACAGATCTAAAATTATGATTGTAGGTAAGGAGAAGAGGGAAAATGTGCAGACTGTAATGTCCCAAAGTGTCTGCCACAACTGCCATCCCACAACTCCAACTCCCAATGTGACTTGCAGACTCCTCCCATCAAGAGGTGGGGTCAGTAGTTCCTTCCCTTGTAATTATAGCAGAAGAAACACTATGTGACATCTGAGGTTAGGTCATAAAATGTGATACAGCTTCCACCTGATCCTCTTAAAATACTTGCTCTTAGAATCCAGCTGCCATCCTGTGTGGAAGCCCAAACTGGCTCCACATGAAAAAACCATATGGAAAGCCCTCATGTAAATGCCAGCCCACAGCTCAGATGGGGTCCCAGCCATGCTACACCATCAACTGCCAGATGTGAATGAAGATGCCTTCTGATGATTTCAAACCCCATTCTTCCAGTCTTTCTAGCTGAGGCCCAGGCACGACCAAGCAGAGATTAGCCGTCCCACTGTTATTTTATGCTCGTTGAGTGTGGGGATGATTTGTTACTGAAACAAGAGGGAATTGTTAAATATTAGAAGATGAAATCAAAAGGATTTAATAGTTTCTGAAAACTATAGCCTGAAGGGTTGAAGACTCTGAGGTTGGCAGAAGACAGGAGCCAGGAAAGCAAGGGATTTAAAGCAAATGTCTTCAAGTCTTTGTCAAGCTGAATTCCTAACGGCCCAAAGAGAAAACTGAGTAACCTGGTCGCTCTTTAAAATATAAGAAATTACATTTAAAAATATTCATATATGTACCAATAAATCCCATTCCAATCTGAGCAAGTACCTGGCATGTTCAAAAGCAACATTCTGGAAATTATCATTTCAGGTAGGTAACACAATTTCTTCCCTAGAAAACTACAAATATTTAAAAATGTTTGGAACTTAATTTGGGGAAGTTTGAAGGAAGATCATCTCTTGCTTTGCTTTCCCCATTTTTTATGACTCCTATTTACTATGTAGAAATATATGTCATGTTTCTAAATAATCTGTCCAAACTTTCAGTAGCCAGACTTTTAAGATATATGACTTGGTAGGAATACAGCTGGATACCTGGTAGATTTTGAAAATGTATTCCTTAGAATGCCAATCTTAAACAAATGGGCCCAACTGCTAAAACTGCTAAAAAAAGAAACACTTTTTAAAATAAGTGATTTCATAAATCTTGATTTATTCTCAGTATGTTTGGGGATATTTTGGGGGGGGCCGTTCAGTTCTGCTAGATGATTTCTCTTCCTTCATCAAAGGGTAACATCTAATTGTTTTTCCTTAAGGAAGTAAAAAAACTGAAGGAGTATTTTCTCCTTGGTGTCAAACTACCTGCATGTGATAGCCAGCACATGACAAGCATCTTACTACAAAAGCACTCAGTATTTTCCCTGCACAATTAGTCTAATTCAAACCAAACATAAAAAAAAACTTGGAGGGTAGCTTATCAACCAGATCCATGACACATCATTTGCGTTAGACTCTGATTTTTACATGTCATCTCCTCATGTCCCCAAGTATGGCTTATGTGATTGATTGTTAAAGCTGCATTTAGTAATCATTAACTGCCAATAATTATTGAGTAACAAAATGGATACATACTTAGCAAACAGAGAATATTACACTTGCTCACTTCAGTAAGCCTCCTGGGAATGTGATGCTGAACAATAAGACAGAATTACAGAAAACAAAATGCTTCTTTCTGTCGCTTAGAATAACATCATCACAGTCTTTCTGCCTCACTCTTCCAGACCTTTCCCTTGCCTAAAACTATCTCTAACAAATTCACTGACATGATTTGGGGATTAAGTTGACGAGTCATGGTCAAAGAGATGTACTCATAAAAATGATTAAACTGGTAGATCCATATAAAAGCAGTAAGGTCAATACACACCATATCTAGAATAAAAGCTGTTTTAATCATGTATATTTTTATGGAGGAAACCCAATATGTATATACTCTGTGTGTGTGTGTGTATGTGTGCGCGCGCACGTGCGTGTGTGTGTGTCAGGAGCTATCTTCTAATATTTTTAATATATAACAAAGGCGTGGGTTATTGTAGTTTCTAACTTCATGCTTATTCAAAACCTTCAGCAGCACACATTTTTAAAGTAATTGATGGTCAATATTGTATAAGGTAATAGAAAATACTTCTTTGTTGCTAAGCTAAATGGACAATTTGGGGCATACATATTCATAAGGCTTTGGAATGTTCCCAATAAATGCTGCACTATGTAGGAAGAAGAATGGCCTTGCATTAAGCATATTTTGGTAACTAGTAATGCAACCTCCCAGCTCCCCTGGGTGTGCAACTCTTGAGAGATCATCTTCCAAGCCATGATGATTTCACAAGCTCTAATGCACTGGTTTTACATAATTAAATTTTAAAGTAAATTTAATGATATGCTCAAGAATCTCAGAAAATAGGTGTTATTACTGCAAACAGGGGAGCAAAAATGAATTTTCACATGTTTCTTCTGTCTTCTGTCTAAAAGCCAGACCTAATGTGTACTTAAAGCAAATATATATACACTAAGTTCCACAGAAAGTGACCTCTCTTATAAATAAAAGAAAACAACGAAGGAAGGAAAGGAGGGAGAGAGGAAGGGAGGGAAGTAAAGGAAGGAAGGGAAAGGAAGAAAGAGAGAGAGAGAAGGAAGGAAGGGAGGGAGGGAGGAAGGGAGGGAGGGAGGGAGAAAGGATGGGAGGAAGGAAAGAAGGACTGAAAGAAGGGAAGGAAGGGATGAAGGAAGGAAGGAAGGAAGGAAGAAAGAAAGAAAGAAAGAAAGAGGGAAAGAAAGAAAGAAAAAGAAAGAAAGAAAGAAAGAAAAAGAAAGGAAGAAAGAAAGAAAGATCAAGGAAAAATAAAATGTATTAACTTCCTCAAACACAGCTTATTTTGGGGACTTTTACACGTAAGTAGATTTAATATAATATTCCTTCTTTCCTCCTGGAAAGGAGAAGAACTCAAACTCTACTTTAAACTGTTATAAAAAGGTTGAACTTCAAGTGGTTTAACCAAACTGTCCTATCATAATAAGGTAACAGACACACCAAAACACACCACTGGGCATGGTCCTGCCCACCAGAAAGACAAGATCCAGCTTCATCCACCAGAACACAGGCACCAGTCCCGTCCACCAGGAAGCCTACACAAACCACTGAACCAACCTTATCCACTGTAAGCAGACACCAGAAACAACGGGAACTACGAACCTGCAGCCTGCATAAAGGAGACCCCAAACACAGTAAGTTAAGCAAGATGAGAAGACATAGAAGCACACAGAAGATGAAGGAGCAAGGTAAAAACCCACCAGACCAAACAAATGAAGAGGAAACAGGCAGTCTACCTGAGAAAGAATTCAGAGTAATGATAGTAAAGATGATCCAAAATCTTGGGAAAAAAATGAAGGAAATACAAGAAACATTTAACAAGGAACTAGAAGAACTAAAGAGCAAACAAACAATGATGAACAACATAACAAATGAAGTTACAAATTCTCTAGAAGGAATCAACAGCAGAATAACTGAGGCAGAAGAACAGATAAGTGACCTGGAAGATAAAATAGTGGAAATAACTACCACAGAGCAGAATAAAGAAAAAACAATGAAAAGAATTGAGGACAGTCTCAGAGACCTCTGGAACAACATTAAACGCACCAACATTCGAATTACAGGGTCCCAGAAGAAGAAGAGAAAAAGAAAGGGACTGAGAAAATATTTGAAGAGATTACAGTTGAAAACTCTCCTAATATGGGAAAGGAAATAGTCAATCAAGTCCAGGAAGCACACAGAGTCATATATAGGATAAATCCAAGGAGAAACATGCCAAGACACATATTAATCAAACTATCAAAAATTAAATACAGAAAAAAAACATTAAAAGCAGCAAGGGAAAAGCAACAAATGACACACAAGGAAATCCCCATAAGGTTAACAGCTGATCTTTCAGCAGAAACCCTGCAAGCCAGAATGGAGTGGCAAGACATATTTAAAGTCATGAAAGGGAAAAACCTACAACCAAGATTACTCTACTCAGAAAGGATCTCATTCAGATTTGACAGAGAAATTAAAACCTTTACAGACAAGCAAAAGCTAAGAGAATTCAGTACCACCAAACCAGCTTTACAACAAATGCTAAAGGAACTTCTCTAGGCAGGAAACACAAGAGAAGGAAAAGACCTACATTAACAAACCCAAAACAATTAGGAAAATGGTAATAGGAACATACATATCAATAACTACCTTAAATGTAAATGGATTAAATGCTCCCACCAAAAGACACAGACTGGCTGCATGGATACAAAAACAAGACCCATATATATGCTGTCTACAAGAGACCCAATTCAGACCTAGGGACACATACAGACTGAAAGTGAGGGGATGCAAAACGATATTCCATGCAAATAAGAAGAAAGCTGGAGTAACAATTCTCATATCAGACAAAATAGACTTTAAAATAAAGACTATTACAAGAGACAAAGAAGGACACTACATAATGATCAGGGGATCAGTTCAAGAAGAAGATACAACAATTGTAAATATTTATGCACCCCAACGTAGGAGCACCGCAATACATAAGGCAAATGCTAACAGCCATGAAAGGGGAAATTGACAGTAACACAATCATAGTAGGGGACTTTAACACCCCACTTTCACCAATGGACAGATCATCCAAACTGAAAATAAATAAGGAAACACAAGTTTTAAATGATACATTAAACAAGATGGACTTAATTGATATTTTTATAGGACATTCCATCCACAAAAAACAGAATACACTTTATTCTCAAGTGCTCATGGAACATTTTCTAGGCTAGATCATATCTTGGGTCACAAATCAAGCCTTGGTAAATTTAACAAAACTGAAATCGCTTCAAGTACCTTTTCTGACCACAATGTTATGAGACTAGATATTAATTATGGAAAAAAAATCTGTAAAAAATACAAACACATGAAGGCTAAACAATACACTACTAAATACCCAAGAGATCACTGAAGAAATCAAAGAGGAAATCAAAAAATACCTAGAAACAAATGACAATGACAACACGACCCAAAACTTATGGGATGCAGCAAAAGCAGTTCTAAGAGGGAAGTTTATAGCAATACAATCCTACCTTAAGAAACAAGAAACACCTCAAATAAACAACCTAACCTTACACCTAAAGCAATTAGAGAAAGAAGAACAAAATAAACCCCAAAGTTAGCAGAAGGAAAGAAATCATAAAGATCAGATCAGAAATAAATGAAAAAGAAATGAAGGAAACAATAACAAAGATGAATAAAACTAAAAGCTGGTTCTTTGAGAAGATAAACAAAACTGATAAACCATTAGCCAGACTCATCAAGAAAAAAAGGGAGAAGACTCAAATCAATAGAATAAGAAATGAAAAAGGAGAAGTAACAACTGACACTGCAGAAATACAAAGGACCATGAGAGATTACCACAAGCAACTATATGCCAATAAAAGGGACAAACTGGAAGAAATGGACAAATTCTTAGAAAAGCACAACCTTCCAAGACTGAACCAGGAAGAAACAGAAAATATAAACAGACCAATCACAAGCACTGAAATTGAGACTGGGATTAAAAATCTTCCAACAAACAAAAGCCCAGGACCACATCGCTTCACAGGAGAATTCTATCAAACATTCAGAGAAGAGCTAACACCTATCCTTCTCAAACTCTTCCAAAATACAGTTTGGGAGGAACATTCCCAAACTCATTTCACGAGGCCACCATCACCCTGATACAAAAACCAGACAAAGATGTCACAAAGAAAGAAAACTACAGGCCAATATCAATGATGAACATAGATGCAAAAATCCTCAAGAAAATACTAGCAAACAGAATCCAACAGCACATTAAAAGGATCATACACCATGATTAAATGGGGTTTATCACAGGAATGCAAGGATTCTTCAATAGACGCAAATCAATCAATGTGATAAACCATATTAACAAACAGAAGGAGAAAAACCATATGATCATCTCAATAGATGCAGAAAAAGCTTCTGACAAAATTCAACACCCATTTATAACAAAAACCCTCCATAAAGTTGGCATAGAGGTAACTTACCTCAACACAATAAAGGCCATATATGACAAACCCACCGCCAACATCATTCTTAATGGTGAAAAACTGAAACCATTTCCTCTAAGATCAGGAACAAGACAAGGTTGTCCACTCTCACCACTATTATTCAACATAGTTTTGGAAGTTTTAGCCACAGCAATCAGAGAAGAAAAAGAAATAAATGGAATCCAAATCGGAAAAGAAGAAGTAAAGCTGTCACTGCTTGCAGATGACATGATACTACACACAGAGAATCCTAAAGATGCTACCAGAAAACTACTAGAGCTAATCAATGAATTTGGTAAAGGAGAAGGATACAAAATTAATGCACAGAAATCTCTTGCATTTCTATACACTAATGATGAAAAATCTGAAAGGGAAATTAAGGAAACACTCCCATTTACCATTGCAGCAAAAAGAATAAAATACCTAGGAATAAGCCTACCTAAGGAGACAAAAGACCTGTATGCAGAAAACTATAGGACACTGATGAAAGAAATTAAAGATGATACAAACAGATGGAGAGATAGACCATGTTCTTGGATTGGAAGAATCACATTGTGAAAATGACTATACTACCCAAAGCAATCTACAGATTCAGTGCAATCCCTATCAAACTAGCAATGGCATTTTTCACAGAACTAGAACAAAAAAATTCACAATTTGTGTGGAAACACAAAAGACCCCAAATAGCCAAAACAATCTTGAGAAAGAAAAATTGAGCTGGAGGAATCAGGTTCCCAGACTTCAGACTGTACTACAAAGCTACAGTAATCAAGACAGTATGGTACTGGCACAAAAACAGAAATGTAGATCAATGGAACAGGATAGAAAG
Organism: Balaenoptera ricei; assembly: GCF_028023285.1. Lineage (NCBI taxonomy): Eukaryota > Metazoa > Chordata > Mammalia > Artiodactyla > Balaenopteridae > Balaenoptera > Balaenoptera ricei. The sequence goes on from NC_082641.1 coordinate 26,274,997, forward strand.
CCCAGAGATAAACCCACGCACATATTGTCTCCTTATGTTCGATAAAGGAGGCAAGAATATACAATGGAGAAAAGACAGCCTCTTCAATAAGTGGTGCTGGGAATACTGGACAGCTACATGTAAAAGAATGAAATTAGAACACTCCCTAACACCATACACAAAAATAAACTCAAAATGGATTAAAGACCTAAATGTAAGGCCAGACACTATAAAACTCTTGGAGGAAAATATAGGCAGAACACTCTATGTCATAAATCACAGCAAGACCCTTTTTGACCCACAACCTAGAGAAATGGAAATTAAACCAAAAATAAACAAATGGGACCTAATGAAACTTAAAAGCTTTTGCACAGCAAAGGAACACATAAATAAGACCAAAAGACAACCCTCAGAATGGGAGAAAATATTTGCAAACGAAGCAACTGACAAAGGATTAATCTCCAAAATTTATAAGCAGCTCATGCAGCTCAATATCCAAAAAACAAACAACCCAATCCAAAAATGGGCAGAAGACCTAAATAGACATTTCTCCAAAGGAGATATACAGATTGCCAACAAACACGTGAAAGGATGCTCAACATCCCTAATCATTAGAGAAATGCAAATCAAAACTACAATAAGGTATCACCTCACACCAGTCAGAACAGCCATCATCAAAAAATCTACAAACAATAAATACTGGAGAGGGAACCCTCTTGCACTGTTGGTGGGAAAGTAAATTGATACAGCCACTATGGAGAACTGTACGGAGGTTCCTTAAAAAAGTAAAAATAGAACTACCATACGACCCAGCAATCCCACTACTGGGCATATACCCTGAGAAAACTATAATTCAAAAAGAGTCATGTACCACAATGTTCATTGCAGCTCTATGTACAATAGCAAGGACATGGAACCAACCTAAATGTCCAACAGCAGATGAATGGATAAAGAATATGTGGCACATATATACATGGAATATTACTCAGCCATAAAAAGAAACGAAATTGAGTTATTTGTAGTGAGGTGGATGGACCTAGAGACTGTCATACAGAGTGAAGTAATTCAGAAAGAGAAAAATACCATATGCTAACACATATATATGGAATTTAAAAAAAAATGGTTCTGAAGAATCTAGGAGCAGGACAGGTATAAAGACACAGACTTAGAGAATGGACTTGAGGATATGGGGAGGGGGAAGGGTAAGCTGGGACGAAGTGAGAGAGTGGTAAGGACATATATACACTACCAAATGTAAAACAGATAGCTAGTGGGAAGCAGCCGCATAGCACAGGGAGATCAGCTCGGTGCTTTGTGACCACCTAGAGGGGTGGGATAGGGAGGGTGGGAGGGAGATGCAAGAGGAAGGAGATATGGGGATACATGTATATGTATAGCTGATTCACTTTGTTATACAGCAGAAACTAACACACCATTGTAAAGCAATTATACTCCAATAAAGGTGTTTAAAAAAAAAATAAAAGAGATAGTGGCAAGCTCTGTCCAAAGTTTTCGAAATGCACACATAAGAGCAAACTAAATACCTTTGAGTGTGACCTATATTTGGCAGCTTGCTTATAAAGTACAGAGGATGGAAAATGACAAACAGTGTATTCGTTTCCTAGGGTTGTCATAACAAAGTACCACAAATTAGGTAGTTTAAAACAACAGAAATTTATTGTCTCATTGCTCTGGCGTCTAAAAGTCCTAAATCAAGTTGCTGGTAAGGCCATGCTCCCTCTGACTCTCTAGGGGAGAACCCTTCCTTGCCTCTTCCTAGCTTCTGGGTTGGCCCTTGAGCCATGGCTTGCAGCTGCAGCACCCCAAACTCTGCCTCTGTTGTCACATGTGTGTCTCTGTGTGTTCACAGATCCTTCACATGGCATTTTCCTAATCTTATAAGGACACTTGTCATATTGAATTAGGGCCCATCCTAATGATCTCATCTTAACTTGATTAAATATGCAAAGACCCTATTTCCAAATAAGATCACATTTCCAGGTATGGGGGCTAGGACTTCAAATTATCTTTTTTGAAGAACACAATTCAACCTGTAACAAACAGCAACTTTTCAGTAAAGAAACCTGGCAAACACAACTTTAACCAAGTAATCAATATAATATCACTATTTGTTAGTCATGTTGATAGTGACAGGATTCAAGATACACTACCCCAAAATATGGCACCTTGGCACGTTGGATATTTTAAGCTAAAGGAATTTGAGAAACGGCAAGTGCAGGAAGGATTCTTGGACCCTCTCCTGAAGCAAGTCATAAATCCCTCATGTGAGAGGTGCCCTCCCTATACTCAGAGGAGCATCCTTATCTCTGAAGATGGAAGGATGCTGAGAGAAATCTGAACGAACAGGCCTTGCTAAGTTTCCTCCAGTTTACTACATGTAACTCATACCCCTTTTGTCCTCTATCACATTTTCCCACAACTTTCCACTCTTCCTCAAACCTAGCATAAAAATGGTCAGATCTTCATTTCCTTGGCTACCATGTCATATAAAATTTATGTGAAATAAATGTGTATGCTTTTCTCTCTTTAATCTGCTTTTTGTTACAGAGACCCAGCCAAGAATCTAAAATGGGTAAAAGAAAGATTTTTTTTCTCCTCTTACAATATCATGCACTCCCTGATGAGATGCAATGAGAAGGCCACTTCACATCTGTGGTTTTCTTCCCCCAAACCCAAAACCCTAGGCTAATCATGACAAATACCTCACAGAATTAAACTGAGGGACATTCATTCTACAAAGCACCTGACTAGCACTCTTCCAAGCTGTCAAGGTCATGAAAAAAAAAGGAAATATTTAGAAACCATCACAGACCAAAGGAGACTATGGAGACATGGAGACTAAAGGCAATGTGGAACCCTGGATTGGATCCTGAAACAGAAAAAGGACATTCGTGGAGAAACTAGTGAAATCCAAATAAAGTCTGGAGTGTAATTAATAGCAATGCTATTAATGTTACTTTCTTAGTTTTGACAAATGTACCATGAGAGATGTTAATATTATAGGAAATTGGGTGAGAGGTATATATGAACTCTCTGTACTATCTTTGCAACTTTAATGTAAATCTAAATTTTTTCCAAATTTTTTAAAAAGTTTATTTAAAAAAATAATAATAATGGCATTTATGCTCTTTCATCACATGCACAGTTATCAAGTTGTCAACTTATAAAGATGATCTGTTCTAATTAGAGTAATGGAGGATATTTACCCTCTCTCTTTATTCAATGGAGATGTTTCCTTCTATAAGGGAGGCAAACTTGAGATAGTGGCAAAATTACAACGTGCAAATATTTTGGATGACATATATGTATATTCAAAAGAGGAACTGCACAGGTAGTTAAAAACAATGGACAAAGCCCAGATTTGCAAGCCAGAAGAGCCATCTCTGCAATCTTCGCTCCACATTACAGACTGTGACTTTTCAAGTGGATTATTTTACTTGGTTCAGTTCTTTCGTCTATAAGACTGGAATATAATATGCCTATATGGAAAGGATACAAGGGAGATTAAAGAAAATGTATATTATTGCCAAGTACATATAGATGCTGGTTATTTTTGGCATTACTTGTAGAGAGAGAAGGGAAGAAAAAATGTACTATAACACTGCAACATTGGCAACAATATTTTCAACCTTTCAGTTCAATGTTGATGGTGCAGGAGTGACGACAGTCAAGAGGCAAGTAACTAGACACTTCCCTGCAGAGTGACAATAACTGAGCCACTAATGACCTTTGCAAACAATTACTTATCCATCTAGCACCCTCCTAGATATTTCCCAATATCATGAGAACTATTATATATTATATTTTAAAGTTACAAATGCATTGTCTAATTTCAAAAAACAAAAAGAAAAATGGAGTTTTTTTATTTGGGGCAAACAGTAGTTGTTTCCAGTGATCAATGTTAATTTTCATAGTTCCTCACAAATTATTTCTATTGATCTGTTCAAATACCTTTCTCAGGATGCATGTCAAAAATTAGCCTATGGGAAGGGAACAGAAATTATTTCAATCATTCCTATCATTAATAATAATATCTTGAACAGCATTCAAAACATGAGGTCCAAGCCAAGTTAATGATACACCTGAATTAATGTATAGGTGAGCCTTTAATGAATTCAAAGAGAGAGTGTGATAAGAGGGTGGAGTGCTGGAATGGAGGCCATATGCAGCCGTGTGGAAACTACCTGTTCATCTCACACACTCGATTTTTCTGAGTTCCCCATATGGACAAGTCTTTGCTCTTTCCCTCTGTAGGCAGTTAGTTGACAATCATCATTCTTTGAGTTTCAACTCAGAGATTTCATTATCAAGGATGGGTTTCCTGCACAACCAGACTTCACTCTGCCCAGATGCCTTTGTCAACTGTGAGCTCCTTGCAGGTGGAGACTGTTTCATTTATCTCTAAAACACAAGGTCTAGCATTGGCACACAGCATGCAACAGGTTCATCTTGGTCAATCTACACTGAAACTTTGTGAGGCACTGGTAAAATGCCAAGCACTGATTCCTTACTACTGGAGAATTTTATTCTATTTCTCCAATATTTCCTTTTGTGGTTTTTTCTTCCTCTATTATAATCTCTTTGCTCTCTATTTCTTTTATTCTTATAAGCATTATAGATAAACTTGACCCAACACAAGAATATGTAAGATATGTTCTCCCACTAAATAAAATAGGTATCCACTTAATTATGTCTTCTCTCTGCTTATTGCACCTCCATTATGGTAAAACAAATTTAACCAGAGTAGTTTATCTCCCAAGATTGCTCCATCAATTTACAGTTAATTTCACTAATTTAAATTTATCTTCAAATAGATGTGCAATGAAGTACTTGTAGGGGAAATATACAGGCATGTGTAGTTGGGGAGCTACCTTCATATTCTGCATGAGCCTCTTCACTGGGTCTCTTCCAGCCTCTCAAAGAAAATAAAAGGGGGTGGGGAAAATCAGAATAAGTGCAGGCTTTTCAAGAATCTAGTGGGTCATGGATGTGCTGGCCTTCCTGGAATGACATATTCTTAGTTTGCAAAGGGATATGAGCTGTGGGTAATTTGCAAATGAATGCCTCTGCAAATGAATGAATGCATCAAACACAATGAAAACATTGTATCCAAGATTATGCCATATTGCTCATTGCTGCCACTTCCACCGAATTTGTTTCTCTACCATCTGCACCAGTTCTATTCCACTATCTGACACGAGGCCCAGAAAAATGCAAGCCACTAAGAATATATTGTTAAAGGGGCTGTGTGAACAGTTATTATGCTTGTGTAACTCCCTTAATACCCTTTTTTAATGAAAAAGAAGAAACCTACATCAGAAGCAGTACTTAAAATTCAGTTTGGAGAGGCTTCTGGCCTCTACTGAGTAGCTTTTCCCCTTAATCTCTTCTTTTTGTTTGCTGTCTTAATAACATGTTTGGGCTAAAGGAAAGCTAAATTCTCACATCCATGTCTGGGTGGAAAATATTACTTTTAAGGGAGTAAATGGATAACTTCATCTATACTTTACAATGGATATTTTATAAGCATGATATAGTAATACCATTTTAATTCTGACATATATCATCCAAAATACACTTTTTTTCACTCCAATAAATTACTCTCCTTCTCCTAATTTTCTTATTTACAAGCAATTTAATTCCACTTGTAATTTGTTAAATAATTGTATTTCCTTCATTATACATATCTAATTTGACAACTGTATATCAGAACTAGCCCTAATAAGGCAACTAAAATAAGATTGAATTTCAGTCTAACTATTTTGCACAGCTGGGCCCAGATGAACTATATCACCAATATAGGAGAAAAGTACCATCAGACGCCATCATGACTCTCATTTTCAGAAATTTTAATGTTTGTTTGCTACAGAACAATAGCTCTTACCTCAACAAACTCCTGGGCTTCAAATCCTGAACTTATATCCTGGGCCCTGAAGGTAAATTTTTTTATGACATCTGTGTGTTTCTGTAATTAGATCCACAGCAATCTGCAACACATACTTTCCCCTTTGAAATGTGTCTTCAGAAGAATAAATAATACACTGAAAATTAAAGAAAGTATACAAGGATGTTTTGCCATTGCTTTGATAAAATTCCTCCAGGAATCTGGGAAATGGGCTTGACCAATTTTTCACAGTACCCAATTATGTCCATGAATAGGCTAAATTTCTAGAATATCTTTAAAAGTTTCAAGGGGTTTGATGATTTCTAATTGATGTTCCAAGTATTAGCCACTGTTAGTCATTCATTCATTCCTTGATGCTGTTAGAAGAAGGGTTATGCAGTGTTCTAACCAACTCAAAACTGTCTCCATTTATCACACTATCCAAATAGTGTGATCATAGAGCATTCATTGAAGCATGAATTGTGAAGATGTCATCACCATGAATTTATCCAAGAGAAGTTTATGTTTCTCTGTTATGGTACAAAACGAACAGAGAAAACTCTTGTAAAAAAAAAATCCATCCAACGGAGACCCAGTCCCCTTTCAACATGTGTTTCCTTCCTGTTGCCAGGTATATTTTCAATTATTTAATAAATGATTTGCAATCTATGTGCCCCAGTTTGGCTACAGGATATTTCTTTAAACCTTTCCCAATATGCTGAAACTTAAATGACTTACACAAACTATAAAAACAAAAAATTCAGGTGAACACCAATCTTTTCTGCGTTAATCTCAGTTAACATTATTTTTCCTTCAAATTCAGTTCAAAGTAGGTCCCACTGGTAAATTTCACCAACTCAATAAGAGTGAATAATTCTAACTATGTAGAGGGAAAACAACCTAACAAAAATGTGATTTATCTTTGCGAAATTACCAGTGTAACATAGCATTACTTTATCTAAATTAAGTAACTATGACATAATGGCTAAAGAATGCTATACTGAAAAAGCCATTCATTCCTGCTATTTCGTAAACATGGGAAACGCTTTTAAATCCACCCAATATACAATGTTCTAAATCTGTCAAGAAAAACAAGTGACAAAATTATGAATTAATTTTAAAATAATGTCACATACTTTGCAATAATGGGAGCTTACAGAGGTAAACACGTGATCAAACAGTGAGCAGTCTGCTAATTTAACTCGACTGAAAGAAGTCATACTTGGAATATCTTTTATGATAAGCAAGTTATAAAAAATAGTGTGTTTTATACCGCATTAATAAAGCCTCTCTTAACCAAATTTTTATTATTTATTGGTGGAAGGAATTATATAAATTTTACTTGAGAAATCAGGGATCATGTTAAAACAACATTATTTTTAAAGTAGAAAATGTGTGATGAGTGAGTTTAAAACAGAGAATAATGAGAAAAGGGGGGTGGGGGGGAGATTTACAATATAAATATGATACTTGTTTCTTACTTTTTCTGTCCATGAACCTAATAAAAATACTGTGAAAAGGTTAAATTCTCCTGAAGACTTAGAAATTTTTTTTTTTTTTAGAAATTATTTTTTTGTTTTTTTGTTTTTTAAAATAAATTTATTTATTTATTTATTTATTTTTGGCTGTGTTGGGTCTTCACTGCTGTGCGCAGGCCTTCTCTATTTCTCTAGCTGCAGCAAGCGGGGGCCACTCTCGGCTGCAGCGCGCAGGCCTCTCATTGCGTTGGCCTCTCCCGTTGCAGAACATGGGCCCTAGGCTCGCAGACCTCAGTAGTTGTGGCTCACGGGCTCCAGAGCACAGGCCCAGCAGTTGTGGCGCACGGGCCCAGCTGCTCCGCGGCATGTAGGATCCTCCCGGACCAGGGCTCGAACCCGTGTCCCCTGCATTGGCAGGCGGACCCTCAACCACTGTGCCACCAGGAAAGCCCTAGAAATTATTTTTAAAGTGAGTTAAAGTCTGCTGTTTAAGGTAAAATGCATACCTCTTCCTTTAAGGCTTAAACATTCTTTTACTGACTGCCGTGAAATGAAATTAAATGTTTAGAAGCAAACCCTTTCTTAGTTCATAAATATCAAAAAGTTAAATTTGCTCTGGATTTTGAAAAGTGAAATATACTGCCCTTTTGTTTCCAATAGGTGTTCTATTGACTCACTTGGGAATGTGATCACCACATCTCCATTTGATCAACTTTACATGGGGATTTCTGATAATCCAGTAGAGCTGCTGGATTGCACACTGGAAACATGGAGACAGACACACCATGCACTGCAAAGAATGCACTGTCTCCTCCCTGCACGGATGCTGGGACCATCAGGTACCCAGAACAAGACCAAGGGATCTAGCTCTACCCATTGGCTCTCAGCCAAAGAACATGCCTGGTGTTGGGAGTACATGTGTACCCGTTTGCGTTTTAGCTCCTAAAATGAAGTTTCATTGTCATTTGCACTCTCTTAATATTAGTTTATATTATGTAAGGATTTATCCTTGTAATGGTTTGATATGTTTTTAAAAAGTTACCACCTCCTAATTTTTCATGACCTGCTTTGAATTTTTTTTAACTCTCATATCCTATTTTTTAACATCATTATTGTTTCTTATTAACCATACAATTTTTTATTTTAAGGTAATGATAATACTTCTTGATGTTTAGTCCTTATTCCAAATGTTGCTTTATTTTCACTTTAATTTTATTTACTCTAAGTATGGCGAGCAGAAAGTAGAGGGGTATGGGGTTCAGCTGCAAGGAAAGTCTCTGACAGCACTCTTAGTCTATCAATAGGGAAAGACCAGGCTTTTCCCCCAATCTGTGCAGATTCATATTTTTGTTACTACAAGAAAAATGAATTTCTGGGAAAACAAAATAAAAAATAAAAGAGTATGCAAAATACAAGCATAAGCCATTTATTGGATTTCATGGATATAAAATTGTTCCTTCAAATTATTTTAAAAGGTTCTGAACACTGACTCTAAGTTACTGAATGTGTCTTGTCATGGTCTGGTGCAGACAGTTTGCAAACCAATACCAGTTCCTGGATCTGGCCTATGATTACAGCTCATGAGCTTGACTCTCTCCAGTGAACCTTTCCTCAGGAAAGTCTTCCCTCTCCCGCAGATTAGGTTCGATTTTCCTACTATATGTTCTCCTAGTTTTTTGTATTTCTCCACCACACAATATAATTGAATAATGTGTTACATGACTAGTCCCTTAATTGTGTCTGCCTTGCCCAGAGGATACAAGTGGGTTGACATTGTTTATACAAATGTAAACAAAGGTAGATTTACTTTGAAGCTAATAAAATATCAGGTTGTTGTCCATTTGCTTACAGAGGTCACTGTGAGTGGTGGAAGTTGCAGAAAGTTACAGAGTGTTCTAGGTGAGGTGGCAACTAAGGCTGCAATCAGTGAGAATTATTGTGTGAACATTTTTGGCGAATTGCCTAAAGGGATCATACACAAAAGGGACCTGAAGCGTGAAGAATACAATGTGATATTTTTTCATCGTAAATAATCACTTTGGCACCTAATTTTGTATTTGCAATCTTACATTCGTTTTCTTAAAACGGGAACCTAAATTATGTAAGTTTCAATCCCACAAACTCTGGATCTGCCTGGTGTTGAATGCTTTATCCCCAACAACTAGCATGGTGCCTTGCCCGGCTGGAGTAGGTAGTCCATAAATATCCATTGGCTGAATGGGAAATGAATAAATGATCAACTTACTGGTTTAGAACTCCTCAGCAAGATTCCTGTGACAAGATCCACAAGGGCCCTAATTAGTCTCCTAAAAACTCTTTCATACCCAGCCTACTTTCAATAAAGGTATTACTAGTAGAATTCATCTTTATATAAGATTCAGAAGAATTATAAAGGCAGATTTTCAACCTATGGATTGTGCCCTCTTAGTAGTTTGCAAAAACAACTTGAGGGGTCATTAAATCAAAATTTATTTATTTTTACTGTGGAACAGATGGAATAAAAGGAACAGAATGAAATGGAATAAATGGAATGGAATGGAATGAAAAATACTGAGTGCATCACAAGAATTAAGAGTGAGTGTTGTTGTATAAAACTTTTGTGTCAATGGTGTATGCACATGTGTGCATGTACTAAAAACCTACTTTTCACACTGGAAAAAAAGAAACCTATAAATTCAAAGTGCAGGACTGCCCTACAGCCTTCTCTGATTAAAAAGGATAAATGGGGGGCTTCCCCGGTGGCGCAGTGGCTGGGAGTCCGCCTGCCAGTGCAGGGGACGCGGGTTCGTGCCCCGGTCCGGGAGGATCCCACATGCCGCGGAGCGGCTGGGCCCGTGAGCCACAACTACTGAGCCTGCGCGTCTGGAGCCTGTGCTCCACAACGGGAGAGGCCGCGACGGTGAGAGGCCCGCGCACCGCGGTGAAGAGTGGCCCCCGCTTGCCGCAACTGGAGAAAGCCCTCGCACAGAAACTAAGACCCAACACAGCCAAAAATAAATAAATTAATTAAAAAAAAAAAAAAAAAAAAGGATAAATGGAGGTTGTTTACAACTAAGACTATACCTAAGAATTTTGGGTTTTGGTGGTTTGCTTGCTTTGTTTTGTGTTTTATATTTTACACATATACTCTTTTGTTGAATCATCAGTATAAATACAAATCAGAGACTCCGGTTTTTAAGATCTCTAAGAAAAGACACCAGGCTTTTTCCATGACCTTAAGCATGGACTTTCCAGAAGAAGATTCTTTAAATGTTCCAAGATCTTTTGTTCCTTATCTCTAAAAAATAAACCAGTTTGCCACTGTGCCAAGTTACAGTTCATTCTCTGTTTATTGCCCCACTGTATATACTTCAGCTGTGATGTCCTCAACAATGGTCTCCATGAAAACTCATCTAGTAATGACTCCTGAACCTGTATCTCCAGCCTTGGATACTCTCCTGAGACCCAGACCCTTGTAACAACTGCCTGCCAGGCACATCCATCTGGCCACAGACACCCCTATAAACAGAAGTCATTACCTTTCCCTAATAAAACTTACTTTTTCTCCTTTTCTCTCTACACTGATTAACAGTCCCTCTACATCCAGTAATATAATATAGATAAATGGGAGCCATTCTAATATCCTTCATCACCTTTAGTCAGTAACAATAATTGCGTGTTATAAATCCTTAACATTTCCCAAATCTATCCCTTTCTCTCTACGCCATGGTTGTTTCTATCTTGGTTTCTGGCCTGGGCTACTCCATCAGGCTTCTAACTGGTCTCCTACCCTGGCTTGCCCCTCCCCAGTCTTTCTCCCCATGGACTCGATTTTGATGTTTTCAGAATACACACTTTATCACATTACATGCTTGCTTAAAATCTTCAGGCTGATTTAGGAGATTGTTTCCAGAGGGGCCAAGCTCCAGCAGTGGGTGTGTGGCTCTAAGAGGAACTCATCTGACCCAAGTGATCTGGTAACCCAGTGATAAAATAGAAGGAAGTTCAACAAATACTTCATCTATTACAGTGCGGTGTGATGGAAACATACACAGCACAGACTCAGTATAATCTGTCATCCACAATAAGTTCTCTCATGAGCTAAGTTGCCCTTAAATAAACCTGCTTAATACAGTCAGGAACCAGGGGAGTGAAAACAGTGAGAACATGAGATTTTCTAACTAGATATTTCAAGTGTCAGCAGTTTAATGTTTTCTCTAAGTTTTATTATGGTCCTTATTAAATCTGACAGGAATAAAGAAATACTAGCAGAGGAATGGTGAAATCCACTGTGTGCCAATGATCTCACTCAGAACAGTAAACTTAGAAATGTTTAAATAAAACTTCATCAGTTTTTACTTTTAATTTTGTCCTTTGTGAAACAAAAAGAAAAAAGTCATCTATTCATTCAAGAAAGATTTGATGCATGCCAACTATAAATTTATAAAATGAATGTCACAACCCCTGCCTTCAGAAAGCTCACTTTTGGTCATCAAGATAATGACATGGGTGGTTCCTGACTTCAGTCCCCCTCACAAGAAGACCAACTAGCAACTACCCATAGACAAGACAACCAGGGTTTCTTCGCTAGCGCAGACATAACATTCACCAGGATAGATCATATGTTAGAATACAAAACAAGTCTCAACAAATTCGAGAAGATAGGAATTATACCAAGTATTTTTTATGACCACATTAGTGTGAAACTAAAACCAATAACAGGAGAAAAGCTGGAAAATTAACAAAAATATGGAAATTAAACCACACATTCCTGAACAACAAATGGATCAAAGAAGAACTTAAAAATAGAACTACCATATAATCCAGCAATTCCACTTTGGGGTATATATCTGAAGGAAATGAAATCACTACCTCAAAGAGATATCTGCACCCCTCCAGCCGTTCACTGCAGCATTGTTTGCAAGAGCCAAAACGTGAAAACGACATAAGTGTCCATTGATGAATGTATGGATAAAAATAATGTGATATATATATTTCAGCCATAAAAAAGAAGGAAATCCTGCCATTTGCAACACGGATGGACCTTTGGAACTTGAGGGCATTATGCCAAGTGAAATAGACAGAGAAAGATAAATATGGTACAATGCAACTTACACATGAATCTAAAGAAATCAAACTCATAGGAACAACAGATTGGTGGTCACCTGGGGTGGTCTGTGTACATATTATTGGGGTGTGCGTGTAGGGGGGTTGGGGGGAGAAGAATTGGTAAAGTTGGTCAGAGGATATAAACTTCAAGTTATAAGATGAATAAGTTCTAAGGATGTAATTTGCAACATGGTGACCATAGTTAACAATACTATACTGCATATTTGAAAGTTGCTAAGAGAATAGATCTTAAAAGTTCTCACCACACACAAACACACACACACACACACACAATTGTAGCTATGTGAGGTGATGGATATTTTAACTAACCTTTTGTAGTAATTATTTCTCAATATATACATATATCAAATCATTATGTTGTACACTTTAAACTTACACAATGTTATATGTCAATTATACCTCAATAAAGCTGGGGAAAAAAAGAAAGCTTACTTTCTGGTGGTTAAAAACATATGTTCCAGGCACTGTCCTAAGAGCTTATCATATATTAACTCATTCATTCCTCACAACAATCTGTGAAATAGATCCTGTATTATTCCTATTTTACTAGTGAGGAAAATGAGGCACAGAGAGGTTATTAACATTCTCAAGGCCATACAGCTAGTAAGTAGCAGAACTAAAATTTAAACCCATATACTCTGGCTCCACAATGCTATACTGCCTGTCAAGGATTAAGTCAAAAATTACAAATATGACACAGCATTATGGGAACATATTGCAGATATATTTAATTCAGATTTGTTGGAAAAGGATTGGAAAAGTTATTTTAATGATAATTAATATATACAGTACTAATACAGAGTGTGCTTATTTACTATGTTCTAAGTAGTTTCGTGTGTTGACACACTCCAACCTCACAACAACTCCACAAGGTCGGTTCCATTATTATCCCCACTTTACTAATAAGGAAAGTAAAGTGTTTAGCAAGTTATTTAAGGTTGCATAGCAATTAAGTGTTTGAAGCTTCCTTAGTAGACAGAGTAGAGCTTAGTCGTAAAATTTGAAGAGGCATTAGCCAAGCAACCAGGTAAGTGACCAGGAGCATGGGCAATGAAGACAACCTGTGAAGGTGTGTGCGGTCAAACAGGGACATGGGCCACGCAGAACAGTGCAAACGTTCAGATGAGGCACTGAAGTACAAGGCGTGGAGTGGGAAGGAACAAGGCAAGCGGACCAGGAGCGAACAGTGTGCCATGCCTAGATTTTTACCTGTGGCAAAAGGGGCTTTGAAGGGCTTTTAGACAATGGACTGACAAGGCCAAGTTTTCATTTTAGATGGGATCCTGATGATTGTGGATTAATTTGAAAAAACAAAGCTGGAGGCCACAGAAGTTGTTCAGGAGACGGATACATTTCTAAAGTATGACGGTGGTGGTAGACAAACGAGAAAACTAGCAAAGAAGTAAAACCAGAAGATTGCCACTCTCAGACCATAGTCTCTTCTCTTTCTGAATGCTTGATTATTCACACCATCACCCACCTACAGCCATCCTCTCCTCCTTCCTTTCTATTAAATTATAGAAGTCAGTCTGTTTAAAGCTGACCTCCCTACCTTGATGGGTTCTCTGCAACTCCTGGTTATCAGGAAACTTGCACTCAATTACTATTTTTTAGAGCTTCACTAAAAATTATTATACTTTTTACCAAAAAACAATAACATAATGAAAAGTTTGAATAGTACAAAAATAGCAAACATTTCCATGGATTCTGTAATTCCCAACTCTGTTTTCTTATTCATGTATAACAAATCAGAGAATGAGTTCTTGCTTTTTTCCCCATGTGTGTAAGGTAGTTTGGGTACAGAAGTGAAGAACACAACATCTGCATTTAAGGAGTTATCATTAAAGTGAGACATTGTGTTAACTAATAGTTAAAACATAATACAAAAACAAAGTAAAATATAAAAAAACACAAAAATACTAAAAGATTTTAAACATTTAAAAAACACAATACTTAAGCAAAGATTGGCATGATTTGCTTCAGGCTGCAAGTAAGCAAAAATCATAGTAGCTTAACCAAAGAGAGATTTATTTTTATGACAAAACGAGAAGTCCAGAGGGAGGTAGGTCAAAAAAGAAATAAAGAAACCAAGATCTGTCTGGCTTTGCTTTTCCAAGTCTCCTTGGCTTTGCTTTTCGCCCTCAAGGTCATAAGCAAGCTTGTCTACCTTCAGGAATCTAATATGCGTGCTTTGAATTCTTGGCAAGAATAGGGGGAAAGGGAAAAGGCAAATGCACCTTTCTATCTAGAAAACAATAGTTTTTCCAGAAGCCCACCCTTGAGAATTTTTTATTCCATCTCATTGCCCAGAACTGCTCTCAGAAGAGTCTGGAAAAGTGACTACATTTACCTGTAGTATGGTTTGGCCCCATTAAAATCAGGAACCCACTAGTAGAGAAAAAGAAAAGAATGGATATTGAGTAATTAGTAGGATCTGCCACCATGAGAAACATATACATTTGAGGGATGGATAGTGAGATAGGAAAACATGAAGGGAGTAGAGAGGAGCATTACAAGAAGCATGTGAAAGTAGAATATCACAGAAACGTCAAATGCAGCCTCAAGATCCAATAAGACAATGACAGAAACACACCCACTGCATTTCACAATCAGGATATCACTAGGGATGTCTGAATATAAATGGAACTATCCTGATAAGGGAAGAATTCAAACAATTTAGTGCATCTAAAACTGTGGGCATTAAAATAAACAGTATTAGTATTCCTGACGGAAAGATGTACAAAGAGGTTAAGGTGATAGTTTATCCTAGGAGTACTGGCAAAAATAACTTTATGGTTCATCCAGAGAGAGTCTGATGTAATGCTCCCTGGGCTACTCTACCTAAGTTTATCAAAATGGTCCCTGCTTTACAGGGCTGATAAGAGAAAATAAAGATGGCTCTGTTTCCTTTACAATTTATTGTCCCTAAAGTAGTATTACCATCTACTGCAATGACGGAGAATGAGAAGAGGGTCTCTGTCTATCAATTATGTATTCCGTGGCCGTGTTCTCATCTCTTTGCCTCTGGATTATAGAAATCATATTAACAGCTACAATTGCAAGGCAGGTGGTCAACAGATCAAATAGGCTGCTTTTATAAAATGCACATTCTGTTTCAACTAGCTCTCATACTTTGTATCCTAAATAATTATTTGAATTTTTTTTTTATCATATTCTAAAGTAAAAGGCATTGAGACAGTATCACTCTTAGCTCCTGAGAGCATACAGGGAACAAAAAAATATGCTTTTGAGTATTTTAACATCTCCTTTGGTGGAAAATGAGCAATCTTTTAACAAGGAGAAAATATGCAGAAATATTATATTAATTTTATTCAAGTTATCCTGCATAAAGTGTCCTAGCTTCCAAAGCACAGAATACTTGCTATGTTAACCAATTATTCAAAGTCCAATTTGCCACTTCAAGTATATTTTGCACCTAGAAATCCTACTAAAGTTTCATGTTAGAGTTAAAAGTAAACTTGTTTTTTCAGATTTCACTTCAGTACAGAGGCTCAAATATCTCCCCCAATTTTGAGTCAATTAAATTTTATCAAATGTAGAGTATTGGTTTCTTTAGCCTCAAATAGCAGCTAAAATGGAAACTCTGTCAACTAACTGTCTTAAGGAATGCCTATGCTATGTACAATCTGTGGGTTAAAGCTCTTAAAGTACATCCCTGCCCAGAATGTGTATTTCCCCTTTATCACATTTAGAAACAAATATGTTGAAATATAGTATCATTACAATATCACATTCAACAGAATTTTGTAGTCTCTTGGGTAAAAATAAATCCAGTTATGAGAAAACAGAAGCTTTTTAAAAAAACCTATTAGCTTAAAATCTAGAGAAGTACATTCCAGCTCTGTCTCGGCTCAAGGGGCCTTTTAGGGGGTCTAGATACCTTACCATGTGAGAAATAATTAGAGAAAAGGTGAACATATCTGATGATGTTCAGATCTTATCGGGCACTATGGTTTCTCCAAATATTTAGAGCATTAAGTGGAAGAAGAAGTAAGAATCAAAAAAGAAAGGATAGATTTTAGTATACTGAAATTACCACCATTAGAAATATCCAACCTCAAAATTAATTAAGTAGTGAATTCCTTTTCTTCTGAAGGTTTTAAGCACTTGAGAACCAATTTTAAAATATTTGGTTAGATGATCCTCTATAGGAGAGCCACCCCTTTGCATAGCCCATAGGGTGCCATTCACATTTTTTTTTTCTGGCTGAATGACATCCCACTGGCCCAGCTCTATAAAATAGTTTAGAAACTTATGTCTTCGTTGGGTAAAAAGAGAAAGGCAATGTGAGTCACAGGAATGAAAATGATAGGGTTTAAAAAAAGAATGAGTTTTGAACAGGGAGAGATACCACTTGAAGACCTAGTAGACTCAGTCTATAAAAGAAAAGAGGTTAGCCTCATAGAATTCCAAGATTTCAAAATTGCGTAACCACACAAATAGTGGGCTTCTTACAGAGAGGGGATTTGGAAAAGGCAATTAGTGTTTGGAAAAAGTCAAGAATAAATAATGCTATTGGATGATGGCAAGAAGTCCCCATGGAAATGTGTGTAAGTTTTATCACCCTAATAAGACTTCAATGTTATTGAAAGTTCTGACTCTCTCATACTTTTTAGTCTATCCCCCCAACTAGTGCTGAAAAAAGCGTTTTCACAGATTAGAATTCAAAACACACTTGCTGAATTAAACTCATCATGTTTTACATCATGCATTGGTTTGATACAACATACATCTAGCAGATTCTCAGTGTGTAAATCGTACCATTGGCATGAGAAAGGGACTGGAAACCTGCATTAACTTTTGCCAGCCACTAGGATACCATTCAGAAAATTACAGCTTCCGTGGCTGAAATGAGTTAATATCCTGCCAAATAGAAAGAAATGTGTTCTCTCCATGTTGCCAACAGATTAAGTTAAATGCTTGTGGTGAAGACCACTGAACCCATTCAATCAGGATTATATTTGACCAAAGTTGCAATTTCACCAAAGGATACTGTAAACAAGAGCACAAGCAAAATTCCTATTAAACATAATTACAGGTATGCTTAGAAATAAAACTTAGATTATACAAAAGAGAGAATGTAAAGCTTGAGCTGAGTGTGTAATAACAGAAGCTTCAAATTTTAACCACGGAATTCTCTTCATTGAAGATATTTGATAGATTTACAAGATATTATTATTGAAGTCAAGTTTGGGTTTGAATATGTACCACAGTTAGTGTTCAAGAAGTATATACTACATGGATGTATATTTTTTGATTTATTTCACAGATACATACTGCAAGTCATGAAGCTTACTGCTTAGGGAGGGAGGTAAAAACCAATCTCATAAATTCATAAATATGTATAGTTACAAATTGTGAAAGGGTTACAGGGTTAGAAAGAGTTAGTACTGGGAGCCAAGTTACTTTATATCAGGTTTCTTCTCTAGACTTAAAGGGTAAGAGAGTAGAGTCTTGTCTTTTCAGATCACCATTATATTTTAGATCACAGCACAGTGCCAGGCACACAGTATATTGGACTTCGGACTGAAAAATTTGAAGAGTAGGTAGGGATTAACCAGGTTAAATCTAGAGCTGGGGGTAGGAGCAGTTGAAGAAACTTCCAAGCCAAGGAAACATATGAAAGCTTCCAAGATGGGAGGGAAATGATGCATTTGAGGGAACTTCAGAACACCAGAGTAGTTGGAAGAAAGAGCAAGGGGAAAAGCAATAAGAGATGAAGGGAATCATGCTTGGCTTTACAGCTCATGTTAAAGATTTTGATCATTATCTTGAGAATAATGGGAAATGCTTGAATGTTTTTAAAGAGTAAAGAAGCATTATCAGATTTGCTTCTGTAAAAATACCACTCTAGTTGCAGGGCAGAAAATATGCAGATTAAAAGGTGATTAAATGGATGTGGTTAGGAAGCTATCGCAGGCAAGAGACGATGGTTGCTCAGGCTAGGACAGTGGCAATGGGGATAAAGAGAAAGGAAGGAATTTGGGGACTAGTAAGTAAAACTAACTTGTTGCAGACACTATTTTTGACACTTATGAACAACACAACAAAGTTAACTTCCCTTAAAGAGCTTAGATTCTAGTTTGGAGAAAATGCAATACACATATAAAATATAACGTCATAATAGATACTTATAAGCACAAAAAAGAAAAACAGAAATACATAGAGAACAACAGGAGTAGGTGAGCCACTCCTTTAGATAGGATGCTCAAGAGAGAGCTTCTTTGAGGAGGTACTATTAAAATGAGAAGTGAATAAAGAATAAGATAGGGACTTCCCTGGTGGCCCAGTGGTTAAGACTCTGTGCTCCCAAAGCAAGGGGCCCGTGTTTGATCCCTAGTCAGGGAACTAGATCCCACATGCCGCAGTTAAGAGCCCGCATGCCCCAATGAAAGATCCTGCCACAGCTAAAAGATCCCGCATGCCGTAGCAAAGACCCCGCAAGCAGCAATGAAGATCCTGCGTGCCGCAACTAAGACGCAGCGCAGCCAAATAAATAAATAAATATTTTTAAAAAATAATAAGGTGCCTTTATTAAAATAAATAAGTAAAGAGTAAGATAGAGTCACGGAAAGCTCTAGAGGCAGGACATTCCAGGCAGAAGGAAAAGCAAATGCAGAGGTCCTCTGATAGAAATTATCTTGGTTTTTTCAAAGAATGGCAGGCAGGCCAGTGTAGTTGGAGCACAGCACAGAAGAAGGTTGGATGAAATGTGGTAGAATTCACTGTGATAGGAAATACAGGAGGATAATGAGTTTAGAACAGAAGGCAATGGATGAAATTTTAGACATGTTGAGTTTAAGTCACCTTTGAAACATCTAAAAAGATATTTTAAGTAGGCACAGTATGTATATGCAAAACTGGAGCTAAGAGAAGTCTGAGATCAAAATACCAATTTCAGAGCCCTTATCATACAGATGGTAAATTAAACTGTGGGTGTGAATTATATACCCTATACACAGAAAACGGAAGGGAGCAAAGGATAGTCTTGAGGAATTTAAGCATTTAATGCCCAGGTAGAGGAAAATGAGCCTGTAAAGGAAAGGTGTGGCCCAAAAGGTAAAAGGGAGATCCACACAGCTGAAGTCAAGGAAGTATTTCAAGGAGAGCAGTCAAAAGTGTCAGCTGCTACTAAGAAGTGAAGTACATAAATAGATTTAGGGATAAGGATTTTACCAGTGGTCTTAAAGGAGAACTAATTTGCTGAAGCAAAGAGAGAAAAGGCCAGATTAGAATGGACTAAGGAGTGAATGGGAAGTGACGAAATGTTGCCACTTGGGTCGACAAGTCTTGTGAGAATTTTGGATCTGAGGATAAAATTGAAAAAGGTAGAAGCTAGAAGAGAAATTGATTCTGAGACAGTGTTTTTGGGTTGGTTCTGTTTGGTGCTTTATTATGGCTTTGAAGAGGAAGATATTTAAGCATGTTTAAATGCTGAGAAGAAGCATCAGAATATATGACTAGAGAAATTAAGGCAAAGGTCTTTTACTGATATTGAGTATATATTTATTTTTTTCAGTCTTGTCATTGTCTAATAACTTTAGCAATTGTTTATACTAAGTATACACAAAATCTAGACAAAACCATATTTCATATATCACAAATTCCTATTTGTTTTCAGCATTGTCGTGATTTAATTTTCTTCATCTTTTCAAAATATTCTCACAAAATAAGTGAAAAATGTTCACATTCAATATGTACTATAATTATACATACATAATTATTATATATGTATAGTTTCTACTTCCTAGATTCTCCTTTTCTTTAGTAATTTCTTCATAATATTTAACATTATGTATTCATTTAACATGGTGAAATTTTATTTAAAATTGCATTCATTTTGACTTTTTCTTTCCTTTTAAACCACTGAAAATTACAGAAAAAAAAAAAGGGAAAAAATTCTAAATATATTTCAGCCAGCAGTTTTCACCAAAGAAATTTGAACTAAAAACTATATCAGTTCATAGATATAGTCACTACATCTTCATAATGGATTTTTGGTTAATATGACTAAAAATGAATAGCAAAATCAATGAGAAAGAAAATCTCATTTAGTTGGTTCTCAGCATTAAATGTAGTCTGAAAAGAGATAATATTCAAATATTTATTTATTTATTTATTTTGTTTTTAAAATGCTTTATTTCTGAATAGTAGCAGGATATTTTTACAAAAATATGTTAATTTCTATGAGGAAAAATTGGTAATTTTTTATTGAAGTATAGTTGATTTACAATATTATATTAGTTTCAGATATACAGCATAATGATTCAATATTTTTATAGATAAACTTCATTTAAAGTTATTACAAAATAATTGCTACGTTTCTCTGTGTTGTACAATATATCCTGTTGCTTACCTGTTTTATACGTAGTAGTTTGTCTCTCTTAATCCCATACCCCTATCTTTCCCCTCCCTGCTTCCCTGCACCCACTAGTAACCAGTAGTTTGTTTTCTATATCTGTGAGTGTTTCTGTTTTGTTACATACATTCATTTATTCTATTTTTTTATATTTCACATATCAGTGATAACAGAGTATTTGTCTTTCTCTGGCTTCACATGCTTCACTAAGAATAATACTGTTAAGAGAAGCCCGCACACCGCAACGAAGAGTAGCCCCCGCTCGCTGCAGCTAGAGAAAGCCCACATGCAGCAATGAAGACCCAACACAGCCAAAAATTTAAAAATTTAAAAATAAAAGAATTAAAAAGAATAATACTGTTTAGGTCCATCCACGTTGTTGCAAATGGCAGATTTTCATTCTTTCTCATGACTAATGAAATATACGTGTGTGTGTGTGTGTGTGTGTGTGTGTGTATGAAACATCTTCATTAACCATTCATCTGTTGATGGAGACTCAGGTTGCTTCCATATCTTGGCTATTGTAAATAATGCTGCTATGAACATTGGGGTGCCTGTTCATTTTGAATTACTGTTTTCATTTTTGAATATATACACAGGAGTAAAATTGCTGAATAATATAGTAGTTTTATTTTCAATTTTTTTAGAAGCCTCCATATAGTTTTCCATAGTGGCTGCACCAATTTACATTCCCACCAACAGTGTACAAGGGATCCCTTTTCTCCAAATTCACATTTGTTGTTTGTGGTCTTTTTGATGATAGCCATTCTGACAGGTGTGAGGTGCTATCACTGTGGTTTTCATTTGCATTTCTCTGATGATTAGCAATGTTCAGCATCTTTTCATATGCCTATTGGCCATCTGCATTTCCTCTTTGGAGGAAAAATATCTATTCAATTTTTCTGTCCATTTTTAAATCAAGTTGTTTGCTCTTTTGATATTGAGTTGTATGGGTTATTTATATATGTTGGATATTAATCCCTTATTGGTCATATCATTTGCAAATGTTTTCTCCCATTCAGGAGGATGTGTTTTCGTTTTGTTGACGGTTTCCTTTGCTGGGAAAAACCTTTTAATTTAAATAGGTCTCATTTGTTTATTTTTGCTTTTATTTCCTTTACTTCAGAAGGCAGATCCAAAAACATATTGCTGTAATTTATGTCAAAATGTGCTTTGCCTATGTTTTCCTCTAGGAGTTTTATGTTTTAAGGTCTTACATTTAGGTCTTCAATCCATTTTGAGCTTATTTTTGTATGTGGTGTTAGAGAATGTTCTAATTTCACTCTTTTACATGTAGCTGTTCAGTGTTCCCAGCACCACTTATTGAAGAGACTGTCTTTTACCCATTGTATATCTTGCCTCCTTTGTCATAGATTAATTAACCATGAGTGCCTGGGTTTATTTCTGGTCTCTCTATTCTGTTCCATTGATCTATGTGTCCATTTTTGTGCCAGTACCATAATGTGTTGATCACTGTAGCTTTGTAGAATAGTCTGAAGTCAGGGAGTATGATGACCCCAGCTTTGTTCTTCTTTATCAAGACTGCTTTGGTTATTTGGGGTCTTTTGTTGTTCCATATAAATTTTAGGATTATTTGTTCTAGTTCTGTGAAAACTGTCATGGGTATTTTGATAGGGATTACATTAAATCAGTAGATTGCTTTGGGTAGTATGGACATTTTAACAATATTAATTCTTCTAATCCAAGAACACAGGATATCTTTCCATTTTCTTGTATCATTTTCAAGTTCCTTCATCAATGTTTTATAGTTTTTAGCATATAGATCTTTTATGACGTTCAGATATTTAATATATTATGTTCAAATACCTACACCATCATTCAAAAGAACCCCACAAAGAGTGTGTTATATGTATATTATTCCTGTGTAATAAGTATGTGACTTAGTATTAGCATTAATGATTTAATTTTCTCTCTTGCAAGGACAAAATGCAAGATAAGATTGAAAATACATATGATGCAAATCATTTTGAAACTTGACTGACAAGATAAGGAGTTTGAATTTGAGACTGTATCACAGTGAAAAACCTCTAAAATATTTGACCAGCAAAGAGAAGACATATGATAAGGTGTGAGGTTGGCTGGCACAATTGAAGATTAACTCAATGTTCAATCATTCACTTAAGAAATATTTATTGAGTGTCTCCTACATACCAGACAAGGTTTAAAAAGGTGGCTCATGAGCCAAATGCCTGAAATACCTCTATTTCAAATCGTGAAAGTCAAGTCAATCCTCTGCATTCTAATTTCTCTATCCAAAAAGAAATGCTATAGGTATTTCTTGAAAACACTCTATAAGACTGGGATTTAGCAGAAGTTGAAACAGCAGGGAGTAAGTATAGTGCACTCAAAAACAAAGGAGTTAGTAAGGCACTGGAGATTCAAGAAGCAAATACATGACAGAAGGACAACAAAGACTATGTTTGTCAAAGAAATCTGCCTGAGATTCTCAGTGATTATGTGTGTGCACTCACAAACTCACATGGCCATTGCTTTGGTTCTGATAGCCATATCTGACCAATTCGGAACTTTATTCATGTATGCCTCTGATTGGCCAATGCTAAGTACTAGACGTGCAACTAGATAATTGACCAGAGACATAACAGGGATCTCGAGGAGCCATGGCTTATATGACTCACATTCTAAAAGCTAACAAAGAATTGTCCTTGAAAAGACCAATCAAGAATGATAAATTCACAGAAGAGAATAAACCTCAGATTCACCAAACCGAAACATAATTGAGCAACTCTACCTACTGAGACTACTATGTGGGTGGTTGTCTGGCCTCAAGGCAAGAGCAAACCCCAAATGGTTTAATGTCTGGTGCCAGAGAGTACAGGGAGAATTCACGCCTTTCAGGTCTAACAATTTTCCTGAAATAAAACTGAGATAAATCTAAATTTGTAAGAATACATTTGGGCTTAGAGAAAGAATGTAAATAATTTTTAAACTATGTGGATATAAACAGCGAGGGAGTAAAAACTTAACCAAGACCCTTAAAAATCCCGCACATAAAATATTCTTCAGTTGTGGGACATCCTCTCCCAAGTCTGAATCTAGGCAATACACAAAGATTGATAAAAATTATGTCATTATATGCCGCAGTGAAAATGTTCATGGCTTCAGGGTTCAAGATGGTGGAGTAGAAGGACATACTCTCACTCCCTCTTTCGAGAACACTGGAATCACAACTAACTGCTGAACAATCATTGACAGGAAGACACTGGAACTCACCAAAAAAGATACCCCACATGCAAAGACAAAGGAGAAGCTGCAATGAGACATTACGAGGGGCACTATCACAATAAAATCAAATCCCATAACTGCTGGGTGGGTGACTGACAAACAGGAGAATACATATAACACAGAAGTCCACACACTGGAGTGAAGGTTCTGAGCCCCACGTCAGGCGTCCCAACCTGGGGGCCTGTCAACGGGAGGAGGAATTCCTAGAGAATCAGACTTTGAAAGCTAGCGGGATTTGATTGCAGGACTTCGGCAGGACTGGGGGAAACAGAGACTCCACTCTTGGAGGGCACACACAAAGTAGAGTGTGCAACAAGACCCAGGGGAAGGAGCAGTGACCTCATAGGAGACTGAACCAGACCTACCTGCTAGTGTTGGAGGGTCTCCTGCAGAGGCGGGGGGTGGCTGTGGCTTACCGTGAGGACAAGGACACTGGCAGCAGAAGTTATGGGAAGTACTCCTTGGCATGAGCCCTCCCAGAGTCCGCCACTAGCCCCACCAAAGAGCCGGGTAGGCTCCGGTGTTGGGTCGCCTCAGGCCAAACAACCAACAGGGAGGGAACCCAGCCCCACCCATCAGCAGACAAGCAGATTGAAGTTTTACTGACCTCTGCCCACCAGAGCAACAGCCGGCTCTAGCCACCACCAGTCACTCTCATCAGGAGACTTGCACAAGCCTCTTAAATAGCCTCATCCACCAGAGGGCAGATAGCAGAAGCAAGAAGAACAGAAGCAAGAAGACATCAGAAGCAAGAAGAACTACAATCCTGCAGCCTATGGAACAAAAACCACATTCACAGAAAGATAGAAAAGATGAAAAGGCAGAGGGCTATGTACCAGATGAAGGAACAAGATAAAACCCCAGAAAAACAATTAAATGAAATGGAGATAGGCATAGGCAATCTTCCAGAAAATGAATTCAGAATAATGATAGTGAAGATGATCCAGGACCTCGGAATAAGAATGGAGGCAAAGATCGAGAAGATGCAAGAAATGTTTAACAAAGATCTAGAAGAATTAAAGAACATACAAACAGAGATGAACAATACAATAACTGAAATGAAAAATACACTAGAAGAAATCAGTAGCAGAATAACTGAGGCAGAAGAACGGATAAGTGACCTGGAAGACAGAATGGTGGAATTCACTGCTGTGGAACAGGATAAAGAAAAAAGAATGAAAAGAAATGAACACAGCTTAAGAGACCTCTGGGACAACATTAAACGCAACAACATTCGCGTTATAGGGGTCCCAGAAGGAGAAGAGAGAGAGCAAGGACCCAAGAAAATATCTGAAGAGATTAGAGTGGAAAACTTCCCTAACATGGGAAAGGAAATAGCCACCCAAGTCCAGGAAGTGCAAAGAGTCCCATATAGGATACACCCAAAGAGAAACACACCGAGATACATAGTAATCAAATTGGCAAAAATTAGAGACAAAGAAAAATTATTGAAAGCAGCAAGGGAAAAACAACAAATAACATACAAGGGAACTCCCATAAGGTTAACAGCTGATTTCTCAGCAGAAACTCTACAAGCCAGAAGGAAGTGGCATGATATACTTAAAGTGATGAAAGGGAAGAACCTACAACCAAGATTACTCTACCCAGCAAGGATCTCATTCAGATTCGATGGAGAAATCAAAAGTTTTACAGACAAGCAAAAGCTAAGAGAATTCAGCACCACCAAACCAGCTCTACAAAAAATGCTAAAGGAACTTCTCTAAGTGGGAAACACAAAAGAAGAAAAGGACCTACAAAAACAAACCCAAAACAATTAAGAAAATGGTCATAGGAACATACATATCGATAATTACCTTAAATGAGAATGGATTAAATGCTCCAACTAAAAGACACAGGCTTGCTGAATGAATAAAAAAACAAGACCTATATATATGCTGTCTACAAGAGACCCACCTCAGACCTAGGGACACATACAGACTGAAAGTGAGGGGATGGAAAAAGATATTGCATGCAAATGGAAATCAAAAGAAAGTTGGAGTAGCAATACTCGTATCAGATAAAATAGACTTTAAAATAAAGAATGTTACAAGAGATAAGGAAGGACACTACATAATGATCAAGGGATCAATCCAAGAAGAAGATATAACAATTATAAACATATATGCACCCAACATAGGAGCACCTCAATACATAAGGCAACTGCTAACAGCTCTAAATGAGGAAATTGACAGTAACACAATAATAGTGGGGGACTTTAACACCTCACTTACACCAATGGACAGATCATCCAAACAGAAAATTAATAAGGAAACACAAGCTTTAAATGACACAATAGACCAGAGAGATTTAATTGATATTTATAGGACATTCCATCCAAAAACAGCAGATTACACTTTCTTCTCAAGTGCACACGGAACATTCTCCAGGATAGATCACATCTTGGGTCACAAATCAAGCCTCAGTAAATTTAAGAAAATTGGAATCATATCAAGCATCTTTTCTGACCACAATGCTATGAGATTAGAAATCAATTACAGGGAAAAAAACGTAAAAAGGACAAACACATGGAGGCTAAACAATACGTTACTAAATAACCAAGAGATCACTGAAGAAATCAAAGAGGAAATCAAAAAATACCTAGAGACAAATGACAATGAAAACACGACGATCCAAAACCTATGATGCAGCAAAAGCAGTTCTAAGAAGGAAGTTTATAGCTATACAAGCCTACCTAAAGAAACAAGAAAAATCTCAAGTAAACAATCTAACCTTACACCTAAAGGAACTAGAGAAAGAAGAACAAACAAAACACAAAGTTAGCAGAAGGAAAGAAATCATAAAGATCAGAGCAGAAATAAATGAAATAGAAACAAAGAAAACAATAGCAAAGATCAATAAAACTAAAAGCTGGTTCTTTGAGAAGATAAACAAAATTGATAAGCCATTAGCCAGACTCATCAAGAAAAAGAGGGAGAGGACTCAAATCAATAAAATAAGAAATGAAAAAGGAGAAGTTACAACAGACACCGCAGAAGTACAAAGCATCCTAAGAGACTACTACAAGCAACTCTATGCCAATAAAATGGACAACCTGGAAGAAATGGACAAATTCTTAGAAAGGTATAACCTTCCAAGACTGAACCAGGAAGAAACAGAAAATATGAACAGACCAATCACAAGTAATGAAATTGAAACTGTGATTAAAAATCTTCCAACAAACAAAAGTCCAGGACCAGATGGTTTCACAGGTGAATTCTATCAAACATTTAGAGAAGAGCTAACACTCATCCTTCTCAAACTCTTCCAAAAAATTGCAGAGGGAAGAACACTCCCCAACTCATTCTACGAGGCCACTATCACCCTGATACCATAACCAGACAAAGATACTATTAAAAAAAGGAAATTACAGACCAATATCACTGATGAATATAGATACAAAAATCCTCAACAAAATACTAGCAAACAGAATCTAACAACAGCTGAAAAGGATCATACACCACGATCATGTGGGATTTATCCCAGAGATGCAAGGATTCTTCAGTATATGCAAATCAATCAATGTGATACACCATATTAACAAATTGAAGAATAAAAGCCATATGATCATCTCAATAGATGCAGAAAAAGCTTTGGACAAAATTCAACACCCATTTATGATAAAAACTCTCCAGAAAGTGGGCATAGAGGGAACCTGCCTCAACATAATAAAGGCCATATACGACAAACCCACAGCAAACATCATTCTCAATGGTGAAAAACTGAAACCATTTCCTCTAAGATCAGGAACAACACAAGGATGTCCACTCTCACCACTATTATTCAACATAGTTTTGGAAGTCCTAGCCACGGCAATCAGAGAAGAAAAAGAAATAAAAGGAATACAAATTGGAAAAGAAGAAGTAAAATTGTCACTGTTTGCAGATGACATGATACTATACATAGAGAATCCTAAAGATGCCACCAGAAAACTACTAGAGCTAATCAATGAATTTGGTAAAGTTGCAGGATACAAAATTAATGCACAGAAATCTCTTGCAAAATCTCTTGTAAATCTGAAGGAGAAATTAAGGAAACACTCCCATTTACCATTGCAACAAAAAGAATACCTAGGAATAAACCTACCTAGGAAGACAGAAGACCTGTATGCAGAAAACTATAAGACACTGATGAAAGAAGTTAAAGATGATACAAACAGATGGAGAGATATACCATGTTCTTGGATTGGAAGAATCAATACTGCAAAAATGACTATACTACCCAAAGCAATCTACAGATTCAATGCGATCCCTAACAAATTACCAATGGCATTTTTTACGGAACTGGAACAAAAAATCTTAAAATTTGTATGGAGACATAAAAGACCCTGAATAGCCAAAGCAGTCTTGAGGGAAAAAAACGGAGCTGGAGGAATCAGACTCCCTGACTTCAGACTATACTACACAGCTACAGTCATCAAGACAATATGGTACTGGCACAGAAACAGAAATATAGATCAATGGAACAGGATAGAAAGCCCAGAGATAAACCCACGCACCTATGGTCAACTAATCTATGACAAAGGAGACAAGGATATACAGTGGAGAAAAGACAGTCTTTTCAGTAAGTGGTGCTGGGAATACTGGACAGCTACATGTAAAAGAATGACATTAGAACACTCCCTAACACCATCCACAAAAATAAACTCAAAATGGATCAGAGACCTAAATGTAAGACCAGACACTATAAAACTCTTAGAGGAAAACATAGGAAGAACACTCTTTGACATAAATCACAGCAAGATCTTTTTTGATCCACCTCCTAGAGTAATGGAAATAAAACCAAAAATAAACAAATGGGACCTAATGAAACTTAAAAGATTTTTCACAGCAAAGGAAACCATAAACAAGACGAAAAGACAACCCTCAGAATGGGAGAAAATATTTGTAAATGAATCATCGGACAAAGGATTAATCTCCAAAATATATAAACAGCTCATTCACCTCAATATTAAAAAAATAAACAACCCAATACAAAAATGGGCAGAAGACCTAAATAGACATTTCTCCATAGAAGACACACAGATGGCCAAGAAGCACATGAAAAGCTGCTCAACATCACTAATTATTAGAGGAATGCAAATCAAAACCACAATGAGGTATCACCTCACACCAGTTAGAATGGGCATCATCAGAAAATCTACAAACAATTGCTGGAGAGGGTGTGGAGTAAAGGGATCCCTCTTGCACTGCTGGTGGGAATGTAAATTGGTACAGCCACGATGGAGAACAGTATAGAGGTTTGTTAAAGAACTAAAAATAGAATTACCATATGACCCAGCAATCCCACTACTGAGCATATACCCAGAGAAAACCATAATTCAAATAGACACATACACCCCAATGTTCATTGCAGCCCTATTTACAATAGCCAGGTCATGGAAGCAACCTAAATGTCCATCGACAGACGAATGTATAAAGAAAATGTGGTACATATATACAATAGAATATTACTGAGCCATAACAAGGAAAGAAACTGGGTCATTTGTAGAGACATGGATGCATCTAGAGACTGTCATATGGAGTGAAGTAAGTCAGAAAGAGAAAAACAAAAATCCTATATTAATGCATATTATGTGGAACCTAGAAAATGGTACAGATGAATAAGTTTGCAGAGCAGAAATTGAGACACAGATGTAGAGAAAAAACGTATGGACACCAAGGGGGGAAAGCGGCGGGGGGCAGTGGTGGTGGTGGGATGAATTGGGAGACTGGGATTGACATGTATACAGTGATGTGTATAAAATGGATGACTAAGAAGAAAATAAATAAATAAATAAATAAACATTTAAAAAAATGTTCACGGCTTCAAAGTATTTTATGAAGATTTCTAAAGATTTGAATTGCTTGTCACAGTGCTGACATGAAGTCATTCAAATGTTCTTCTGTAGTAATGAATACTGGCACAAGTTAAGCACAAAACAATGAACTGACAGCTGGTATTTCTCTACACACTTTCTGTTAATCATTATTCACCAGTTATATATATATTTTTATAACTCACCAGTCCAAAAAAATGCAAGCACACCCACAGACACTGGTGATTAATGATAAGTTCAGATATGTGTAAGGCTAGAGAACAAATGATTAACCACTTCATCATTGCCCCACTGATTTTGAGAACCATGTCAGTATGCAGGATTCTCTGAAAACAAACAGACTAACATATCATCAATTGGTTTCAGGCAAGCTGTGGTCCTGATTACTGATTTTTTGAAAAAGTTATCAGGTCTAACAAGTGACCTCCGAGGACTCAGTTACTGTGAGCTACAGTCTAATTCCCAGAGTGATCCAAATCAGGGAAGTGCCTAAACTCTTGGGTAGTCTCCGGTGACACAAGTTTATTCTAAAGAGTATACGAAGTGCCTGACCTCAGACAATGACTCTTGTTTATAATCTAAGTAATGCAGACATGACAGTTTCTGATGTCGGTGTGTAAGCAAAAAAAGAAAATGAAGCTTATTTTAAATGTACTGAGGTATAAGACTAAAAAAACAAAAACAGCACGTTTTATGTCTATGGAATTCTAAAAGTTCAAGTGCACTCTATGAGAACTTTACCATTCTTCCATATCCAATATGCATCTGTCTTTGAAATAATCCCATATATTCATGATACTTTCTCACATGACACTTTTGTGCTATATGCTGTGTATTTTGTTTTCATCTGATTTCCCGTTCTTAGCTTTTTGTGTTGAGGATTAAGACAAATTTTTAAACTAATTGCTACAAGTACAAACCCTAGCCATTTTCAACACAGTCATGCAAACTTTACCAAAACTTACAATTAGTCATACTCTTTGGCTAAGATTCTAACCTAGTCTTTTAAAACACTTTAAATTTTAAAGTGACTGGTTACTTATACCAAGTTAGTAATCTTGTAGGATAAGATATGGCTAACTTTTTATAAAAATTTTCCCCAAAATATATAACACATGATTTTTCACTTTCTTCCAAGGTTCTATTCTGTCCAAAAAGTCAGATTTTATACATCTCTTAGTTGTTTTTAAAGTTTAAAGCTCTTTATCTTAGAAATAGTTCATCGTAATAGGTTGCCATCCTCCAAGACTGGAGGATTTTAAGAACTTTATTCAAAATACTTGTGAAATGCTTGGGATTAACAATGATAGCTTCACACAACAGGCAGAGTTAAAAAGGCATAGGAAATAATTTTATTTACGTTTTTATTTCTGTATATGCTGCCACCTGGGAGCCGTAGCAGAATAAAAGGGGTTATAGAAATATAATTTATTAATAAAGATTTGTTTCATAACTATTTACAGAAAAAAGGGAAAAGGAACGGATCTGTGAAAAGCTATAAAATTTCCTGAGAAGGTAACTCACTGATGATGTTAAATATTCACAACAAGAACAAAAGGACAGCTCTTATAATTGTTCTTATGACCAAAGAACCGCATTGGTAACTCACAGCCAAGGGTGACAGCTTCTTCAGAGCAGACTACATAATTTCCCATAGTACAAGTTCACCAGACAAAGTTTCTGCCTCACCCAACAAACAACTGCAGATTACCACAGGTCCTTACCTCCTAATGCCTTACTATCCCCTTCACCCCTTACTCATACAATTCCTTTTGGGGAAAAAAAGGCTATCTGATACAAGGATGACTTAGAAATAGTAATCTGAACTTCAGAAACTCATTTATTTGAATAAGTCATGCAAGGACCAGGAAATACTTATTTTTTACCATATCAAAAGTAAGTCAGACCTTTGTTGAAGTAGAGTGTTCAGACTAAAAATGATATGAGGAAGGTCTCATTGGTCCACAGATGAATGGCTAAAATGCAAAAAATACTTCTTGTGGGAAAAATTTAAGAGAATTTTGGTGTTCAGCTGAGAGAAGAAAATGTTAAGAATTTGCCAAATTTAAGCATAGAAGTCATTTTAATTTCTGGGAGAGGGAAGGGGCATTGCTGACTAATTTTTATTAACTTCATAGTATTAAATTAGAGGCATGCTTCTCAACCCTGGCAGCACATCAGACTGCCAGGGAGATTTAAAACACCCCTGCCCTAAAGCCCATTCCCATAGACTTACCATAATTCTGTGAAAATGAGAAGTGCTCAGGCATCTATAGTTTTTAAAATCTCTCTAGATGTTTCCAATGTGTAGATAAGGTTGAGAACCAATGAATTAGAGAATATTTACAGAGTTGAAACCAGCTGATATTTTTAGGGAATTAAGGAAGACATTTTAGACCAGTTTTCTTAAACCCAGGTCATCCACTAGCCTCAAATTAATCTGAAGAGCTGTTCTGAAATACACAGGACAGGCCCACTTTCCCACACCTCTCATCTAAGACCATAACATAACATTTTGACAAAGACTCTCTCTTTGACTAAACATCAGTCAGGCTAACTCTGAGCCCTCATTTTTTTTTTTTTTCTTTTTGAGCCCTCTTCTTGACTAGGCCTTGACCTTGGCCTCTGCTGGGCCTGCATAGCCCAGTTTTATCAGGAATCCTGTTAAGCCAGTTCAGAGAATCTGCCCATGTTCAATATCTGATCACCTTTGCTCTCTGATCACCCCCGCCTGCCTTCAGTAAGAATCGACAGGTCAGTTTAGCATGAAGTTCCCCTATATTTGATGTCTCCTCTTAGTAATTTTCTATCCACCAATTCCCCAAACTAATCTACTCTTTGGCTAAAAAAATCCCCACTTGTTCTTGTATTTGAAGTTGAGTTTCATCTCTCTCTTCCCTATTGCAATAGTCTTGACACCTATCAAGACAGTCGAATAAAGTTTCCTTGCCACTTCAGCAAGTGTCAGAATGTCTTTTTCTTTAACACATGACATTCGAGGGCTTCCTCCTCCTGTGCCCAAATTGGGAACCACTCCAGGAGACCACTGAGGTGACACCACTCTAAAATGGGCTAGTACTCGAGTATTATGAACTTCAGCTTCAGGCCCCAAGGGAAGAGTGCAGTAGAAAACTGTGTATATAAAGAAAGGATATGTGATTTTCTCCTCAAAAAAGATAAGCTGAATACATGTGGCTCAGCAGTAAATATTGTAGAAATAAAATCACTTTGGGATAACAGAAATGCAGAACTTTAAAAATGTATAAATGGTTTGATTGATGGTTTTTTTAGTAACAAGGTATGTATTAAAGAGAGAGAAAAAAAAGAGGCAACAAAATAAGAAAAAGAAATACAAGCCAGCACTTTTAAGAGAATACAATTTCAGAAAGGGAAAGGAATATTAAAGCTCAGTTCCAAATCCAGAATATGATCTGTGGAGAGGAAGCCAGGTGACAGATTCATGAATCAGGACATACAGGTACTAACAGCTTTAATGAAAGTGGATTACCCAACGTTAAATATATTAACGATTGACTTTGAAATTTAAGATGCAACCAAGCTGCACCACTAAATACATTCACCTTTGTGACAGACGTTAGCTAGTATTGCATTCTTCCCATATGATGCACATATAATACATGGAAATCACTTTATACTGTTTTTCGTATAAAATTCTATAAAAATAACATTAAAATGCATTAAACATTTTTAGATTTTCAAGAATAAAATAGAGAAGGTGACTTTCTATCCTTATGAAATTAATGTGCCTGAAAGCTGGAGACTTAACCAGATAACCTTGCAAGGTTTCTTCCATTTCTAAACCTATCTTCTTTAGTTCATCAGCAAGTTTATGGAAAATCTATTTTTAGGCTTATTTTATAGTTGGAAAAATAGAGGAAGTAATGGCAAATGGACTTCCCAAGGTGTTAGAGAGGATGTCTCTCTGAGTTAAAATTATAATTTACAGTCCCTTAATTGCTCAACTAATTACTGAGGCTGCTGTTAAAAGCACCAAGTTATACTATGAATATAAAGTTTGATGTACATTTCTTCTGATAGCAAAAGAATTACATCAAATAGAAAGCCTGCTCTACTTTTTATGGGTATTTAGAATTGAATGTTGCATCAATTACATGTGGTTTTGAGAAATATGCTGCCCACAATATGTAGGATAACTTGTACTGGACTAATGGACATAATTGTGAATTTCTTGATCTTTGATCTTTATGTGCCATTCAAAGTCTATTTAGGACGCATTAAACACACAGAATATACCTGCATCAAGGTAAACCAAGAGCCCTGGAATACCAAAACACATGGTTATTACATTAGATGGAAAAAGTGGACAGAGCTACATTTTATTAAACAGATGGTACAACAATTTGAAATTTTGAAACCACACTTAAAACATACATTCATTCAAGAAATATGAATTGAGTGCTTCCTCTATGCCAGGCACCAGATGGGAACGTACAAGAAGACAACTGTGAGCTGAGAAGTGATTCAATCTGACTTGTGTTTCAGCAAGGATCACTCTGATTACTGGCTTGTGAATAGGTTTTAGGGGGTAATGTGAGCTAAACTGCATTCCCCTGAAATCCATATGTTGCAATCCTAATTCCCTAAAGGGAAGAAGAATTTGCCACCCCAAAATATTCTTCTTTGGCACGTTATTTTGTGCTGATTATTTTAAGAAATAGCAGACACAGGAGCTCTGAGTAGAAGTTACCTTTTTGCAAGAGAAATTTATATTTATATGGGAAATCTCTGTTTATAAGGGTTTAATTCAATCCCTATCAAATTACCCATGACATTTTTCACAGAACTAGAACAAATAATCCTAAAATTTATATGGAACGATAAAAGACCCAGAATTGCCAAAGCAATCCTGAGGAAAAAAAAATAAGCTGGAGGCATAACCTTCCCAGACTTCAGACAGTACTACAAAGCTACAGTAATCAAAGTAGCATGGTACTGGCATAAAAACAGACACATGGATCAACAGAATGGAATAGAGAGCCCAGAAATAAACCCATACACCTATGATCAATTAATCTCAAGAAAGGAGACAAGAATACACAACGGGGGAAAAGACAGTCTCTTCAGCAAGTGGTGTTGGGGAAGCTGGACAGCTGCATGTAAATCAATGAAGTTAGAACATTCCCTCAAACCATGCACAGAAATAAACTCAAAACGGCGTAAGGACTTAAATATAAGGAATGACACCATAAAACTCCTGGAAGAGAACATAGGCAAAACATTCTCTGACATAAATCGTAGCAATATTTTCTTAGGTCAGTCTCCTAAGGAAATAGAAATAAAAGCAAAAATAAACAAATGGAACCTAATCAAACTTATTTGCTTTTTCACAGCAAAGAAAACCATTAACAAAATGAAAAGACAACCTACAGAATGGGAGAAAATGTTTGCAAACAATGTGACTAACGAGGACTTAATTTCCAAAATATACAAATAGCTCATACAACTCAATAACCAAAAAAAAAAAACTCAATCAAAAAATGGGCAGAAGACCTATACAGACATTTCTCCAAATAAGACATACAGACGGCCAATAGGCACATGATAAGATGCTTAACACCACTGATTATTAGAGCAATGCAAATCAAAACTATAATGAGGTATCACCTCACACCTGTCAGAATACCCATCATCAAAAACTCTACAACTAATACATGCAGGAAAGGGTATGGAGGAAAGGGAACCCTCTTAAACTGTTGGTGGGAATGTAAATTGGTGCAGCCACTATGGAAAACAGTATGGAGGTTCCTTAAAAAACTAAAAATAGAGTTGCCATATAATCCAGCAATCCCACTCCTGGGCATATACCTGAAGAAAACTCTAATTTGAAAAGATACATGCACCCCAATGTTCATTGCAGCACTATTTACAATAGCCAAGACATGGAAGCAACCTAAATGTCCATTGACAGATGAAGGGATAAAGAAGATATGGTATATATATATATATGAATTTTCTATATGAATATATATATGAATATCATATATAATATATGAAATTCATATATATGTGAATATTACTCAGCCATAAAAAAGAATGAAATAATGCCATCTGCAGCAACACGGATGGACCTAGAGACTGTCATACTGAGTGAAGTAAGTCAGACAAAGAGAAGTATCATATGATATTGCTTATATGTGGAATCTAAAAAAAAAATGATACAAATGAACTTATTACCAAAAACAGAAACAGACTCACAGACCTAGAGAACAAACTTATGGTTACCAAGGGGTAAGGGTGGGAGTTAGGGAGTTTGGGATTGGCATGTACACACTGCTATATTTAAAATGGATAACCGGGCTTCCCTGGTGGTGCAGTGGTTAAGAATCTGCCTGCCAGGGCAGGGGACACAGGGTCGAGCCCTGGTCCAGAAAGATCCCACATGCCACGGAGCAACTAAGCCCATGCGCCACAACTACTGAGCCTGTGCTCTAGAGCCCATGAGCCACAACTACTGAGCCCACGAGCCACAACTACTGAAGCCCACGCACCTAGAGCCCATGCTCTGCAACAAGAGAAGCCACCCCAATGTGAAGTCCACACACCCCAACAAAGAGTAGCCCCCACTGGCCGCAACTAGAGAAAGCCCATGCGCAGCAATGAAGACCCAACACAGCCAAAAATTAATTAATTAATTAATTAATTAATTAAAAATAAAATAAAATGGATAACCAACAAGGACCTACTGTATAGCACAGGGAACTCTGCTCAATATTATGTAAAAAACTAATCGGGAAAAGAATTTGAAAAAGAATAGACACATGTACATGTATAACTGAATCAACTAAACAAAAAAAGAATGAAATAATGCCATTTGCAGCAACATGCTTGGACCTAGAGATTATCATACTGAGTGAAGTAAGTCAGACAGAGAAAGACAAATCATATGATATCATTTATATGCAGAATCTAAAAAAATGATACAAATGAATTTATTTACAAAACAGAAACAGACTCACAGACATAGAAGACAAATTTGTGGTTACCAAAGGGGAAGGATAAATTAGGAATCTGAATTAGAAAAAAATAAATAATAAGGATGTCTCCCTCTCTGTACCAGGAGGAGAAGGATGACTATATCTCTACAAACTCTTATCTCAGTGGAGAAGGCAAGGACTTAGACCTGCATAACAGCCTTGTTACTTGTTACTGTACATTTCCTCCCATAAGTGGTCCTTCCCCATTCCCCCCACCATCTTTCTTTTGTCATTACTGAAGATGGTATTTAAGGTAATGGTTTGGGCCATTTGGGGGAGTTGCTCAGTTTTCCTGGGTATCTCCCATGTAAACAGGAGGTATACATGTTATTAAACTTGTTTGTTTTTCTCCAGTTAATCTTCTATTAAGGTGGGAGGGGGTTTCAGCCAAGACCTAGAAGGGTAGAGGGAAAATTATTTTTCCTCTCCTGCACCCCAGTACCTCAGAATATGACTGTATTTGATGACGGGGTAATGAATGAGTTAAGTAAGGTAAATGAGGTCATATTGGTGGACCCTGCTCCAATATGACTAGTGTCCTTATAAGGAGAGATTAGACACCAACACTCACAGAAGAACACTCACAAAAGAACACGCGCAGAGGAAAGCCCATGCAAAGACAGAGGGAGAAAACTGGCCATCTAAAGGCCAAGGAAAAAGGCCTCAGAAGAAATCAACCCTGCAGACATCTTGATCTTAGATGTCTAGCCTCCAGAATGTGAGAAAATAAATTTCTTTTGTTTAAGCCATCCAGTCAGTGGTACTTGGTTATGGCAGCCCTAAACTAATTCAGGGAGCAACCCAGTGAAGGGACAGAAAAGTGAAACTGTCTAGGTGTTCTAAAACTGAAAGAGTAAATTTGAATTGAGAATATGGTTTTCTTTCCATCATTTCCTTTAGCTAAAATTCTTTAACTTAAACAGTGATTATACTGCAGAGATGCAGCATACTGTCTAAACATACAAAATAATAGCAAAGACTCTGTTATGATTATTTTCTTGATCTGATGTATTTTGTTTATGGGATTAAAGTTTTCCATATAATAAACACAACAAATGTTTTTGAGTAAAATTTTAAAACCAAGGGAAGAAAATGAGTGGAAACAAAAGCCCTGCGACAGAGAACTACAACAAGTTTCAAAGAAAAAGTATAGAAATGTAATTTCTGAGTAGGCCTTTCAAGTACCATGCCCCAGACACTGTCAGTACAGTTGTACCTGGCAGTGTTAGGTTATCATTATTCTCATCTTTGCTACTTCAGAATCTACCCTACATCTAGGGCCATGTCGTTTATTAATTTAAGAGGTCAATGGAATACTGCAAAGAATAACTGTCCCAGCAGTTGGTATGGTTCCCAATTTTCTCTCTTACCTTGATTTGGGCTTAGCTTTTATCCATGATCTTTTGAATTAGGAGTTTAAAAATTGGGGTTATAAAGGGAAGGACTGGGGAAGTGGGCCCCAGAATGACTCTTCTCTTTGAAGAACCAAAAACTCAAAATTTGAGTCTCCTTTCTCATTATTCGCATTCCTCCCAAATCAACTAATAAGGAAGAAAGGGGGTGAGGAAGACATCTCCCACACAGCTGGTTATATATTGATAAATAAATCCAATTTTTCTCGCATGCCAGAATGTGACCACTGGGGATCTTCCTAGTAAAACATTAACCAACTCTGTCCTTATTGAAACAAGGCAATGAATAACAAGGGAGAACTTTAGCTCTAATCTGAAGCCATAAAACAAACTGCATGAGGCATGATAATTCAACAGGAAGGAGATTACTGACCCTTCACAGACTGGCAGCTCTTTAAATTAAGATGACTCCTAAGAGAAAAGGTGAGGTTTTTACAGGTCAGGCAGCAGGCTGTCTCGTTAAAATTAAAGTTGAATATTAGTCCACTGAGTTTTTAAGAAAAACGAAGCAAATATAAATAAGGAAGAAGAGAATTCTTAGAGTAGTACAGTGGAGTATCACAAAATCAGACAGACTTACGTATGACGCTGAGCTCAATCACTCTTCAATTGTCAGACAATGGTAAATTAACATTTTTGAGCCTCTGTTCCCTCAGTGGATAACATCCACCTCTCAGAGAGATCATGAAGATAAAATAATACAACATATGTAAAGTGTCTAGTATAACACCTGGCACATAGAAGATACAGTAAATATTATATTTTTATTTCTCCTCTCCTCCCTTTACTATGAATCTATTTATAGCATTGTCTGTTATCAACTAATATTTATTGAAAAATATGAAAGCAAGACACCCTTTTAAGTTTGTCAAGGTGTTCTCCAAACTCTGCCTTAGGAGGTCAGAGTGACGTGACAAAGACTTCTAATAAATACACTTTCTTCTTCCCACTCCACCTTCCTCACTGTTTCTGTCTTTCCTATTTGCTATTGTAGTTTTCTAGAGTAGGAGAACTGGGTCATTCTAGTGGCTGGTAAGAAAGTATGGAAGAAAAAAGAAACGTTAGTGATAATATTTGAAACATTGATATTAATTTCACAAGAAATATGTCTAATAGTCAGCTGAACATCAAAATGAAACATAAACTGAATGAAAGTATTTCTAGCTTATATATTTTTCTTCTATGGTGACCCTTCTGAAAAATTCTAAAGAGACAATTTTGTATGTATGTTGCCAGTCCCCAGCGCTGGGCCTCATAGACTGTAGGTAATCAGAAATTATTTCAAATGAAACCAAAATTGAGATCAGCAGGAATAAAGTGAATTAAAATAGATGTACTCCCAAATTTCAGGGGACCTATATTTTGATTTAGGCAAAGCATCTAACATAAGCTCAATGAACAAATAATGACATGTTGAAAAATGCCAAAATGAAAAATGGCTTGGGAAAGAATAAATACTAAAATTCCACCAAGTTTTAGGTGTTGTAGAAGATAAGGTTAAATCTTACCACTGGAGTAGGAATGAGGAAGAAAAGACTATGCAAGTACGAAGAATAAAAGAATGGAACTGGGAGACAGAAAAGTACAAGCGAGGGCAGCCTATAACAGAAGGCAAAATGCATGGAAATAAAAATGTCAAAAAAGATGAGTTAGGTAGGAAAGAATCCACTGGGTAATTTGGAATTGGGGCTGGCAACAAACATAAGTGGAAGACTTTTTGAAGCTTACAGCAGTATGGTCACTATTCTGAGAGAAGAAACTATTATTGAGAATGAGAAGGAGACATTAATCTCAGGAAGTTACTACGGTTGTGCCAGGGGTACCAGTCTGAAGATTAACAAGAATTCCTGACATTCCATCATCTCCTGGCAATAGGGAAACAGAATCATGACCTCAATAG
Source organism: Balaenoptera ricei (assembly GCF_028023285.1). Lineage (NCBI taxonomy): Eukaryota > Metazoa > Chordata > Mammalia > Artiodactyla > Balaenopteridae > Balaenoptera > Balaenoptera ricei. Next base: position 26,315,255 of record NC_082641.1, read on the forward strand.
AAATAGGAGAGTATCCAAGGATATGTTGGTCACTGTTTTACATGAAGTTGACTTCTAGGGATGGCTACATAATTTGCAGGACCTAGTACAAAATGAAAAGTTGTGGTGCTGGGAACAGGGAAGTTGATTTTTCCTTCCCCTGGGCTTGCATCCCCAGGCCACAGCAGATTGGTGTACCCCAACATATTGCAATTTTCATTCTGTGCTGCACTTGGTACCTGGATGGGGAATGGGAAAGGCTCTGTTCTAGTCAAGGGCTGCTATGACAAATTACCACAGACTAAGTGGTTTAAACAACAAATATGGGATTCCCTGGTGGCGCAGTGGTTAAGAATCCACCTGCCAATGCACGGGTTCGATCCCTGGTCCAGGAAGATCCCATAGGCCACGGAGCAACTAAGCCCATGTGCCACAACTACTGAGCCTGAGCTCTAGAGCCCGCGAGCCACAACTACTGAAACCCACACGCCACAACTACTGAGCCCGTGTGCTGCAACTACTGAACTGGAGACTGTGGTCCACAACAAGAGAAGCCACCGCAATGAGAGGTCCGTGCACCACAATGAAGAGTAGCCCCCGCTCACCACAACTAGAGAAAGCCCAAGCGCAGCAATGAAGACCCAAAGCAGCCAAAAATAAAAATAAATAAAAATAAAATAAAAGTTTTAATAAAACATAAAGTACATACTAAAAATAACAACACCAACAAATATTTATTTTTTACAGTTCTGGAGGATGGAAGTCGGATATCAGGAAGCCAGCAAGGTCAAGTTCTTGGTGAGTGCCCTCTTCCTAGTTTACAGAAGGCTGTCTTCCTGCTGCATCCTCAGATGGTAGAAAGAGAACTAGGTAGCTTCTGGTCGCTTCTTATAAGGGTACTAATTCCATTCATGAGGACTCCACCCTCATGACCTAATTACCTCCCAAAGGCCCCACCTTAAAATGCCATCACCTTAGGGCTTCAACATAAGAATTTTGAGTAACACAAACATTCAGTCCATTGCAGCCCCCCTGCCATGTTGCCTGCAGAATACAGCAAGGCACTGCCAGCCTGGGACACAGGTGGTCATACCTTTAGCCCACTCTAAGACACCAGGAAGCATTTGCCGAACCCCTACCTTCCCCATACCAATGCCCAAGTCCCCCACAGAAGCAGAGGGCAACAGAAGAATGCAGACATCTCCCACCAACAAGACCCAGAGGGCAGCAGTCTTGGTGAGGTAGGGAATGGGAAGGCCAAATGTAGCCCAGAGCACCTACTGGCCAGGATCAGGAGGCCAAGTACCTATTCCAGGGGGTGAGGAGGCAGAGAAAGGGGATCACACTTGAGTCAAGACTCCAAGGCTCCAAGGCCCAGAGCTCCTGGCCCACTCTATCATTGCATTGAACTTCATTTACAAAATACAAATTCAAAAATAAAATGATTAAGCATTTTAAAACTGCAGCCATGGAGCATTAAACCCCAAGCACAAGATGCTCCTGAGCGTGGGGCCCTGAGCAACTGCACTGGTCCTATGCTATAAAGCCCAGCCTGCTTGTCACATTCTCCTTGGTGCAGGAGCCAGATGCCTGATCATAATCCATTTTCTTTCTAACTCCTTCTAATCCAGAGTAATTATTTCAATCTCCAACCCCCCTTGCACTTATCCATTTCCATTCCCTAATAATGCATCTTTTTATCATTTGCCTTGATCCCTTTCAATTGTTTATGAAAAATCTGAAATATCTATAAAATTTTTAAAAGAGATAACTCTTTTTATTTATATAGATAGATACATAGATTTATTTATAAATATATAAATCCATGAGTAAACCTGTGAGGTGGCTACTATTAATTAAAGTAACTAAGCCATGCCCTGGTAAATGTCAATGCTTGGGTTTGAACCTAGGCTACTGACATCTGTCCCTGAGCCTTTAACCAGAATAGTAATAGCTAATCCTATTGAATACTTACCCTGTGTTAGGCAGAGTGCTTTCTTTGACCCTATGACAAAGAACATGGATTTTTTTTCTTTATAAAATGAGTTCTTTTTCATCACTGTTATCATTATGAAATCATACACTTACACAGTGATAGAATCACTCCAATTCTATCCGCTATCTTCATGGAATTCCTCAAAATGAGGTTTTGTTTTCTAATCAACTTTGATTTCATTCTTTCAAAAATATAATTTCTATCACTGCAATGAGATCTTTGGCAGGAAGGAAGATGGATTGACATGCTCAAGTTATGGTCTTGAACCTCCAACTACTTGATTAGTTTTAATGTTAATTGGCATAACACCTGGACTTAAATCAGTGCCCCTTTCACATTTGAGTTTCATAGTTGCCACAAAATCCCTACCAAAATTTTCTGTTTCAGACAGGGAATGAGATCTAGTTATGACTGTGCTTGAAATATTAGATTTAATTTATTATGTTGAAAAAAAAGCTTGAAAGGTTGCACAGCGAAGAAAACCATCAACAAAATGAAAAGGCCACCTACTGAATGGGAGAAGATATTTGCAAATGACATATCCAACAATGGGTTAATAATCAAGTTATACAAAGAACTCATACAACTCAACATGAAAAAACCAACCTGATTAAGAAATGGACAGAAGGCTGTAATAGACATTCTTCCAAAGAAGACCTACATATGGCCAACAGGTACATGAAAAGGTGCTCAACATCACTAATCATCAGGGAAATGCAAATCAAAACCACAATGAGCTATCACCTCACACCTGTCAGAATACCCATCATCAAAAATACAACAAATAACAAGTGTTGGTGAGAATGTGGAGAAAAGGGAACCCCTGTGCACTGTTGGTGGGAATATAAATTGGTGCAGCCATTATGGAAAACAGCATGAAGATTCCTAAAAAAATAAAAATAGAACTACCATATGATCCAGCAATTCCACTCCTGGGTATTTATCCGAAGAAAACAAAAACACTAATTTGAAAAGATATATCCACCCCTGTGTTCATTGCAGCATTATTTACAAAAGCCAAGATATGAAAGCAACCTAAGTGCCTAAGAATAGATGAATGAATAAAGAAAATGTGGGATATATACATAGGTATAGATATATAGGAATACTACTCAGCCATAAAAAAAGAATGAGATTTTGTCATTTGCCACAACACGGATGGACCTAGAGCATATTATGCTGAGTAAAATAAGTCAGACAGAAAAAGATAAATACTGTATGATTTCACTTATATGTAGAATCTAAAAAACAAAACAGATGAACAAACATAAAATAGAAACAGAGTCATAGATACAGAGAACAAATAGGTGGTTGCCAGAGGGCAGGGGGATATGGAAGGGAAAGAGATGGGTGAGGGAGATGAAGAGGTACAAACTTCTAGTTGTAAAATAAATGAGTCACAGGTGTGAAATGTACAGTGTGGGTAATATAGTCAATAACTATGTAATATGTTTGTATGGTCACAGATTGTAACTAGACCTATTGTGGTGATCATTTTGAAATGTATAGAAATATTGAATGTGTTGTGTAACAAGAACTAACACAGTATTGTAGGTCAAATATATTTCAAAAACAAACAAACTCATAGAAAAAGAGATCAGATTTGAGGTTACTTGGGGGGGGATGGGGGAGGGAGAATTGGATGAAGGACGTCAAAAGGTACAAACTTCCAGTTATATGATAAAGAAATTCTAGAGATGTAATGTACAACATGATAAATATAATTAACACTGCTGCACATTATACCCGAAAGTTGTTAAGGAGAGTAAATCCTAAGAGTTCTCATCACAAGAAAAAGAATTGTCTTTCTATTTCTTTAATTTTGTACCTACGTGAGATTACAGATGTTCACCAAACTTATTGTGGTAATAATCGTTTCATGATGTATGTAAGTCAAATCATTATGCTGTACACCTTAAACTTACACAGTGATGCATGTCAATTAAATCTCAATAAAACTAGAAGAAAAGGAAGTATAGACAAACTCAAAAAACAACTGAAATGTCTCATTTTTTGAAACAGGCAAAGATGGAATGTGGCCAACAAAAGACAGTGACATAGGTTAAACTTACTTGGGGGAAAAATATCATCTTTATTGAGAATAAAAATATTAGAATAAAGTAATTATTGCAAGAAATGGAAGACATTTGATTGACTCTAGATACAGAGAGCTAAACAGAGAGGTGGGTTAAGAATAAATTATGGGAAAAAGAATAAATTATGGAGAAATAGTGATTAAAACTCTGTATATGTGAGGGTACATTAATATCTGATTACTGTTCAAAATGCCAGACACTGGTATAAAGCAGTTACAATTAGACATAGACTTATTAATTAACAGCTTACATTTTCAAGGTACCTCATTACTATAATTACTCACAACAGATCAGGAAAAAAAATTTTCTCACATCTTACAGTGAATCAGCATTAGAAACATAAATTTGAATCCTCAATTCTGTATGTAGTACCATGAACCATTTTGATCTCATCTTACTTGAATACATTTCCTTAAAAAGAACCCCAGTATATTTATACTTTAGGTCCAGAGTTTATATTAATTTGAACATGATCCACATAATACAATTTAGTGTTATAGTTTCTAATGAATGGACTAATATATGTGAAAGAATACACAGCTTAAATAATAAATTAATAGGCTAAAAATCAGCAAAATTCTTAAGAAGCCTGTCATTCACTGAGGTTTTGTAAATCAATGAAATGACAAATATCAAGCTGTTAACATAAGAAAGTTAATGTCTTCTATTATATCACCATGGGAATTGGGCCTGTCAAGTGTCAAGTGTCTGTGAATTCAGAATTTTTTTTAAAATTTAGAACACCTCAGAGTTGTGTATGTGACAGGGTGTCTTCTTGTGCTTTGTTTTGAGTCAAAAAGCATAGCATTCTACTTTTTTTTTTTTTTTTTTAAATTTTTGGCTGTGTTGGGTCTTCATTGCTGCACGCAGGCTTTCTCTAGTTGGAGCGAGCGGGGGTTACTCTTTGTTGCAGTGCGCCGGCTTCTCATTGCGGTGGTTTCTCTTGTTGCGGAGCACGGGCTCTAGGCGCATGGGCTTCAGTAGTTGCAGCACGTGGTCTCAGTAGTTGTGGCATGCAGCTTCAGTAGTTGTGGCATGCAGGCTTCAGTAGTTGTGGCTTGCGGGCTCTAGAGCACAGGCTCAGTAGTTGTGGCACATGGGCTTAGTTGCTCCTCAGCATGTGGGATCTTCCTGAACCAGGGATCGAACCCGTGTCCCCTGCATTGGCAGGTGGATTCTTAACCACTGCACCACCAGGGAAGTCCCATCCTACTTTTTTAATAGGGAGTATTCCTTAATAATGAGTACAGAGTCTGGTCAGCATGTGATCTCCAACAAGAGATACCATGACTGGTAGCGAATGAAGCAAACAGTACTTCTCAGCACCTTCTTCCCAAAACAGTTTGATCTCATTTTTTGTTTAAATTGCTGAAGCCATACTTTCATCTTTCTTTGATCACGTTCCCAGAAAATTCTGATGTATTTAAGCAAATAAATAATTTGTATCTGTTGTTTCAGAGGGGAGAGGAAATGACAAAATTAGTCTTTTCTCTGGGTCAACATGTGCTCTGTGAAAATAGGATAAACAGAAAATGACCTGAACAAAATTGGAGGCTAGCCAATGGAAAAATTTTAAAAGTCTTCTCTTTGATATATCTGAACCCTTATTAAAGAGATAAAAGAAGAACAATAACTAAAAAGTAACTCGCCCTGCTTCTTCAATACCATGTTTCATCAGGAAGAGATGAATTCTTCAGTAATGAAAATGATGACCCCTCCCATGCCTCAAATATGGAAGTTTCTAAGAGATTCAAGATTTTCAGAAAACCCATTCTAATCTAGTACTGAAATGATAATTCAACCATAATTATACATTTTTAACTGTGTATACATCTCAGAAAGACCAATTACATAAAATTTGCCATTTTTGGAAGATTGCTTTAGAATAAGTTTAGATTTGCATTGGTCTAAACTTCACCATGATAGTATAATTTTCTTTGTATTTTTTCAGCTTGTTCCATGCCATGTGTATGGTTAAAATGATAGAGTTGTTTCTTTTAATATGGTAAAATAGAAATTATGCTTCCAATGATATAGGTCAAATTACTTTAAAGGGTTCTGGTCAGTAGTTAGAATTATTTTTTCTACCCAACAACTACTATAATTTATTTTAGATGAACTTTCACGTGGTAAGGGAGAGGGGAAAATTCAATAACAGCAGATAGTCCAAGTAGCAAATACATCCACAATTAAAAATGATTCCAGATGATGTCTTAGAATTTATCCTCTTTGTTTCACACATGAGAAAAACTGAGGACCAGAGAGATTAGGAAGTGCCACTTAATGTCACATAGCTATTTTATTTAGTTGCAGAACTGAGACTAAAATTCAGTTTTGGTTGATAAGCTTTTCTATGATATCATACTACACCCCCTTAATTTACAAAGATTAAAAATATATATTAATTGATATGGGAAAAGAGATTCAAAGTAACTAAGAGCTTCTAAGAAAGAGGTAGATTAGCTTTGAAAAGAAAGATTTTTTCCCCACTATATTTCTTATGAAGTCATGTTTTAGATTTTAGGTTGGGTAGCTTTTTTTTTTTTCCTGTAAAGGGTCATGATCAAGTTGGTAGACATGTGCCATATAGAATGATTACGTCTTAAAAGTCCGATTCCTTTGCTTTTGTTCATGGAATGGCTGTTCACATTCTATTTTTTGTGGTATAACCCACTTTCCAAAGGATGTTAATGGCCATAAATAGATCAGTGAACCCATCGTAATGTCATTACCAGGTTTTAAAAAAATACATCCCCAAAAGACTATAGAACCATAGACTAAGAATGTAGTTCTTAAAGAACTAGATATAAGAGCAGCAGATAAAAGACAAGTCCTTCTTTGGGAACACTAAAGTGGCATTGTCACTGGCAGAGCTGCTAGTTGATAGGTGACAAGTATTTAAGATAAAGTAAGATTCTGATAGAAATGAGATATTACCAGAGTCCAAATCAGTTACAGACAGAAAAAGGGAGCTTACTAAGATTCTGAGCAAAAGAAATTCTTTGGATAAACAGTGGGCATCTGAAAGGCAGTTCAAAGAAGAGAGCTCACAGAGAAATGGGGTGAGGATTAGAATATGGCTTGTGATGCCTGGTACACCTGCTTTCCTTTCTAGAACCTGTTTTAAATTTCACACTTGAGCATCCTTGTTTCAGTTTTTACTTTCTGCAATGAGATTTTTGGAGAACAGGGCTCTAATAAGTAAATAAATAATGCAGTGGTTGCAATAAGACAAAGATCAGCATGGAGAATAGGAAGCCATGGATTCATTGGAGGAAAAGCTAAGAGGGTCAGAGACCCTTTCCCGCTTAGCAAGTCTATTAGTTCAACTTCTGAAGCCAAGCGGAGATTTTATGAAATCTAGCAGAATTCAAACCATGAAGAAAAAGAGAATAATAGCAATAAAGCTATTTTATCTAGTTTGTCCTTATTGAAAACTCCAAAAGTAAAGACACAATAGAAGTATAATGATGGATTTAATTCAGGAAATCTGTGTAAGAAAGAATATGGCAAATATGAAGATAACATCATAGAAAATTAAGTCTTGAAACAAAAATTTTCTCTCATGCACCTATGATCTGATGAAGAAATTATAATTTTTAACCATCCACCAGTTTTTTTGTTTTATTTTCAACCACTGGTTTATGATAGAAATAAGCATTGAGGAGGAACTCAAACAGTGTCTTTGTTCTTCAGGTTTCATTTGAGCAGAGAACTATGACTTTAATCCCCCTCCCATATGTCTTTAATATGTTAGTCAATAGAACTAAAATCAAAATTGCTTTAAATAACTGCCTGAACTGTCTGAAGCAGTGTTCACACACAAAGTGTTTAGCCAAAATGTAAATTAAGTCAATGTAATATCACCATTCTTTGAAATATCTTCTTTATGAGTCATAGTAACCAAGTAGAAAAGCATTCGCAAATAAAAAATAAACACAGAAAAATAAAGGAACTTAAAAGGAAGATCATTTTTCCCTGAAATGAATTTATTTCACAATATTTAAAATAATAGAAGGCAGTAGCTCCCAACACACACAAAAAAACTTTCATTACATAAAAAAATATAGTCTTCAATAATATAAAAATAAACACAAGAAATCACTTATAGGAACAATAAAATTAGATATAAAATGACAAAAAAATATTAAATCAACAGTATGAGAAAAACAAACCAAGACTTAGGAGGAGAAAACTAAATGGTGTCAAAAAATGAGAAGGAAGATACCCAGCATGGAGAGGAGAGAAAACAGATATGCAAACTGCAAATAATACACTTCCTTAGAGAAGTTACAAGAGTAAATAATTCAGATGTGATAGCCAAAGACATAGATAGAAACATTCCAGATTAGAACAAAATAAAGAAACTGAATTTTTGCCTAGGCAAATTTAAAAACAGAAGTCAACAATGAGAAATACCCAATGAAAATTTAAATTTCAAGGATAAGTAAGTAATTCAAGAAGCATCCTTGAAGGAAAATAATTAAAATATTGTTAGCCTCAGTCTTCTCCTCTGCAAAAATAAGTTCCAGAATGTAATTATATGTACAAAACCTTCAATTTCAAAATGAGTATTCTACTGATTAATTTTATGCTAGTTAAACTGCCCCTTACCTCAAAAAGGCAACTGGAAGACATTCTGAAATCTGAAAGATTCAGGATATTTATCACCCAATTATTTTCCTGGAGAAAGCATAATTTTTTAGTATAACTATGTTCTATACAATATTTGGGACATACTTATGCTAAAGTAAATTCACTGTTTATCTGAAATTCAAATTTGATTGAGTATCCCGCATTTAATCTGGCAACCCAGATTATGCATAAGTGAATTAGATTGGAAAAAGGAACCAAACTGGTTATACTAAAGAATTTTTAAATAGCTATGAATTTAGGCTACTCTGTAGAAACCATCATGTTGAAGCCACCATGGTGGTACCAAGCAGTGACCTCCTCTTAAATAATTCCAAGATGTCTAAATCCTCTCTATGGTTCTATTCTATCTGGAACTTCCGAGCACAAAGTTTTTCTGACACATCCAGGGACTTATTGAAACTTACTTATTCTATGTCATAATCAGATATTTGAAGCCATGTTTGTAATTTGTTTTACTATCTATGGGACTTGAGCTGTGTCATTGCTTCATATCAGACAAAATTCCTGAATCTACTGCTTTATCCAGCACAAGAGTCATCTTTACTCTAGCAGTCTGAAGTAGAGCCTATACCCTCTTTTATTCCTGAGGTCTTAATGCCTAGCTTACAATTGAACTGATTCTGCATCACCGGGCTATAACCCCTTTCCCAAGGGACTGAAGTTTTTGGCATCTTTCTGTTTCCTGACAACTCCCTCTCCCTAAGCTTGAACTCCCTTTGTTCCCAGCATGCACCGAAACACATTATCCCCTCTGGGTGGAACAACTGTTAGACTATGGAAATAAACAAATTCAAACTCCAACCAACAACTCAACTACTGCATAGCTCACTGTAGAATCCGTATCATAACAAACAGCATCAAGCATAATGGCAGCTATGAATGTGCACTAAACTATGAAAATAAACCAAAAGTACATTCCAAGAATATCATTTAATTAATGTAAAACTAAACTTAGTATTCATACTTTGTTGTACCAAAGGAGAAATAAAGCTCTAATATTACTTGCATGTTTATTCCAAGATTGCATTAAAATTATAACTTGAAGCTTTTTGAACTTATAACTATAATTTAACAAGATTCCAAAAAAGAAAACAAGAAAATCAAGTGCTTTCTGTAACACTGTACACTGCTAATTGATTAAATAATGACACTGCAGAAACTCTCTAAAATTTTGAAGTTTAATTCACTTGACATATACTGATGACCTGTACATAGAACTATGCTATATTTGGGCATATCAATACATAGCACTACGATATAATCTTCCTACAATTACAATCTAATTATCAAAATAAGAATGTATTACACAATATGAATAAAAAATGTTGAAATGTAAAATATCTTCAATGACAGTGCAACATTTTCTAAATTTTTCAACTAACTCCAGCTCAGTATCTCCTATACATGTGCTTATAAGGTGTTATATGAGAAAAATTAATTAAGGATGGAATTAAGAATTCAGCGATACACTTGCACCCTGCCATGCTTTGTGAGATAAAGTCTTCCTAATCCTGCTTATGCTTTTCCTCTCACCCCTCTACATAACCAGGTTTGCTCACCCTTAATTACTGCAGAGTTTGCTACATAGCTGCTGTATTTGTATGTATCATTTTTCCCAACATCTCTCACCTTTTTACAGCTAATGAGTTTGTCTTCAAATGTCTGCATTCTCCATTCTGTTCTGTCAGGTTCAATTAACTACTGCTGGTAACAATATTGGCTCTCATGACCTAGTTGTTTCTCCATCTCCTTAGTGACTGACAAATGGAACAAATACACATAATCATAAAATAAAGACTAAAGAAGCTATTTGAGCAGAGGATAAATTAAGGGATAATTGACTACCAAACAGGGTAAGGAAAGCATCAGCATGCAGAGAAGGCAATAATCCCTTACACTAGAACTCCCTTAACCTTTTCTACAGCTCACCTGCCCTCCATGTGCCTATAAGGACCTCCAACATTTTCATCTTAAGAAGCTGCTTTGAGTCTTTCTTAAAATTGGGTGATTCTTTTGCTTCTATCACATTGTCTTCCACCTGTACTATCCACTCAGAGGTCTATAGAAAAATTTTTAATTGAAAAGCCTTCTAGAGGAAAAGGGCTATTGTGAATGAACTGAGTAATTTAATTCTTCGATTTCTTGAAAAGTTGTAACTTTAAGGAGAAATGTAAATGTGCATATGGTGTTTCATGGTGTGATAAGGGACATTTGTCTATGCCCTTCAAAAGTATATGTTTTATAATGAAAAAAGAATGAAGCTTTTTTTAAATAGGTCACTTTTTATTCACTGTCTCACTGCGCTCGAATCACGCATTGGTCAGTCCCTATGTAAGTATTCATAGCCAGAAATCCACCCTGTCAAGGTTAATATCCCAAATCAATTAAACTGTGAGTAAAACTCGGGCTACACCTTCCTGTGAAGCAGAAAAAATAATAATTTAATGAAATAAAAACTTCATACTTAGCTATAAAACTGCAGAATTTTAAAGTGCTCTAGTTGTTTAATTAATGTAAATAATCAAACGTAACTCAGGCCCAAGCTCCCTCCTTGCTCAACAGTATGATTTTTATCTAAATTATGGTATAACTGTCTCAGTTCCTCATTTTAAAATGCTGCTGCAAAATTGTATTTAGAAAGTCAGTTTTCACAGTGAGAAAATTTCTAAACTCCTTTGACCATATTTCAAAGCAAAAAAAGTCAATCTTCTTTGAGAATAACAATTTCTTTTTTAATTTCACACCATTCAAATAGTTAAAGAATCATTTAATTTACAGATACATTGATGATACATCAATTTAAAGAGATTTCACAGTTTTGTTAAAAAGCAAACAAAAGAAACAAAACCAAATCATTTGCATATTTTAAAAATTATTTTTATGAGAGAACTTGAGGGTTATAGACAGAGTTTAAGTTCTGGTCCGAACTGAAACAAAAAATTTGATGAAGATTTTTATAAAGTGTCAATAAACGCAAAAATTTCTACACAAGCCTTTATGTATTATAGTAAAGCCCAAGTGGTTTTAAAAGAAGCAAATCCAGGACTCTCAATCAGTGAAACATTTGTTTTGTAAATTTGATCTTTTTTTTTTTTAAATGATGGAACAAAGTTCACAGGAGAAAACAAATGGTATTTGAAGCCCTGAACCTCTCTGAAAAGTCTCCCGGGGAGCAGGGCAGATGGGTGCCTGCAAGTACCAGTCAAAGATACCATCCTACAGTGATGTTAATAAGATGAAGGATACTAGTACAAAAAGCCACCACAATTACGGGAGGAGGTAAATACTTTTTTATTTCAGGGACTGCCTCTCCATACAGCCTGCACTTTAAGGCAAGAGCTTTTGTTATACAAAATGCACATGTTAATTAAACATTTCTTTAGAATTTTGTCCTTCACTAACAGGTCAGAGAAGAGCTACAATAGAAACAAATCACTGTCCATTGTATAAGATATTAGAAGATGACTGATCTCTAACCTCCTAATTCTTTTGTTCTGGCTTTCAAGAAAGTTGCTTTGCCACCAATTTTTCAAATACCCATCACACATGTCAATGCCACGTGGCTGCCAGAAACAGCATGTAGATTAAAGGGGTAATAGACTAACTGGACATTTTATATGCACCTGGAAGTAAAATAAGGAATATGGAAATAGAATACACCCATGGAATTCCTGTAAAATTCATTTAGCTCTTCATTGATTCTCTTCTGCAAGAAATTCATGTCAGACAAGACATAGAGACAACCCTGGCAATCAGGCAAGTTTGAAATTCTGTATTTAGTAATTCTAAATTGTCACAATAATTATATGATTATTTAGCTTAATATGGTTTCTTGAATATATAACTGAAAAGGAAAGAAGTGTATTCTGATTTGCTGAATCCAAGAATGTCTGAAATTCTAAAGTGAAGTTCTTGTGCAGAAGCTTGGCATGAGTATATTTCCCTAAATGTATCAAGTGAGAAGCATAGGGATTGTCAGGAAATAGGGATTTTTTTTTTGCGCAAGGAGCAAGCATATATTTAGATCCACAGTTGATTTAACTAATTGGTGTGGAGTGAAGTAAATTAGTGGCCCTAATGCAGATAGTTCAAAGCCTGACAATATGGGAGCATGTAGGTTATGATCCGATGCTACATAATAGTGGCTGTGCCCTAGACACACATTCTGGAAAGAAGTTAGATAAAACAAGCATGTGTCCCTGACCTTAAGAAGAATCACTTCTAGGACACAGTTTCAGCCCTCTGCATATATGATTTACTTAACACTTGCCTGCTTTCCAGAGCTTCAAAAATAGGGGTTTTTTTCCTACAATGATAAAGGTTGAGCCACAGAGATATAATCTGCTCCAGATAATAAGTGAAAAGAAATGCTAAATATGCCATAGACTTTCTCCCACAATTCTTCAGGAGTGTGCTCTGTGATTTATGATTGCTTCAGAGAGTCAGGCTCAAAGGAGAAAAAGGGTGTGTGTGTGTAGGGAAGGGGGGTACGCTCAGTTAGGGAAAAGAGGTCAAAGGGAAAGCCATTCTTATAGCAAGATTGTTGTTTCACTCTTACTGTAAGGAAAGCACAACCCGACTTAGAGACATACAGAATATCCTTAGAATAGAAAATCTGAAAATTGGAAAAGAAAGCAGTGGTCACCTAATCTAATTCCTCCCATGAGCAGAGAATGACTGGAAAACATCCAGGACTTTATAGCACTCAACATTTCCAGTGATGAAGAGCTCTCTGTCATCGACAGACCCAAGCCATTTTTGGACAACTGTGACTGTGAGAAAGTGCTACCTTTCACAGAACCAATATTGGCCTCCCTGTGGCTTCCCTTCATTGGTTTATTCCCTGGGACTTCATCCAAATTGCTGATGAAACTATTGAACAGGGCAGGGTCAGTGGCCTCCCTCCAGATATGCAATGATCACTTGGTCAACATTCATTTCTTAATCACCTAAGGCTCACCTAATTGTACTGTCCTCTGTGGGAAAGCAGCTCCCTGAAATTCCTGAGCTGCAGCGTAACAACCTGATCAAATTCAAAAGAGGGATTTGGCAAGACCATGCTGAGCAATTTCACTTTAGCTGTGAGTTATTAGCACTTTCTCTTTTAAGTACCAGCAGACCATCTTTTCTAGAATTTGGCTGGGGATAAAGGAAGGGTGCCAAAACTGATTCATACACATCTCAGTGCAGTCAGGGCTAACCCTAGGCCTACTTTTTTAAAAAGTTCAAATCTCAGCATTCTTAAAAAGTTATAATTATGCCATGGCTTGAACATTCAAGAGGAAAAACTGATTTGACATTCAGCATCTCCATGGAACAAAATCTCTTATGAGACCATCTACATTTTTAGTGATGTCTTAGAACTAACAACAACAAAAAAATGAAAATAAAAATTGTGCTGGAGAACCAAGGTTGTAAGATATTGTTTTAGATATATTTCCCCAGAATACACATATTGACCAATTTTTTCTTCAAGCTCTTCCCTTAACATCAACATCTCTGTTCTCACTTCTAAACTTCTCTGATTTCTCTTTGTTAGTCCCCTTCACTATCTTCTCTTCCTCCAACTAGCCATTATTATTGCGGGTTTCCTCACTGTCTCTACATTATTTCCTTCAGTTATGTCCTTCCATGGCTTCAGCAGCTACCAAAAGCCAATAATTGCCCAAATTTATATTTCCAGCTGATGGCCCCCTGGAGCCTGGCTATATGAGTCTGAAATCTCATGCTCTCTCATCCCTGCCTTTGAATCACGCTGGTCATCATGCTGATCTCTTTATGGGTGGCCCTTTCCTTCTAGCTTCCCTGCTAACATAACTTAGCTTGCTCTTCCTAGTGCAGCATAAATGTCCATTCATATATATTAATTGGCTAATACTTATCTCACTGCACTATATCTGCTATATGGATGCTCTTCTCATCCCTAAACCATAAACTCCTTGAAGGCCAGAAGTCTATCATATTCATCTTTATATTTCTAAGACTTAGAGCAATAAATGAATTATACTAGGGGCTAAATAAAATATTAGTTGAATGAAACAGATTATGAAATGAGCTTCACGAAGCAGTTCAAGTACTGGTGCTTACAACTCAATCACTGAATACATAAAGCGAGAGCTTTTTCATATGAGTATTTGGTGTGCATGCCTACAAAGCATGCATGGTTTATCCTGCCAATGGCCTGTGCTTAATGCTCCCCAGGTTCCCTGAGGTATGGTAATCTGTGAAAGCACTGCCCCAAAGTTAAAATCCTATTGCGTGCACAGATAGCGGCATTTAAAGTTAGACCTTCGCCTTTCTTTTAGAGTAACCTGACTACCACATTCTCCCAGTAAAAAAAGAATATTTGTCAAAGTTCATATGATTTCTTACTGAAATACTCTGCAAGCTATGAAATGTAGCCACCTCTAAATAAACAAATCATTGGATAGCATCCCAAAGTAAAACTGAGGGAGAACCAGTATCTTTTTAATGCAAATTAACATAGAGCATCTTATGCCCAGCAGTACTTCTTGTGCTTTCTAAATTCCCAAGATTAAATGCTGCAGATGTTTGTTTAGACTGCTCTAGATGTTAGTGACAGTGTTACAGTGAGAACCATGGTAACTCACAGAGGATTCCAGGTCTTAAAGGGGCCACAAAGAAATGTGTAATGAGAGGTTACAGGGACAAGCTATAAGGGCAGACGCTGAAATAATAAATGGCACAGATTTTCCAGTAAAAAGAATGAAAATAGAGATTTGTGGTGAGAGGACAAGCATAAAAACAAAGGAAACACATAGGATATAATGGGAGAGAATATCCCTCCTGGGGCATATGTCATAATGGGAAATACATTTAATTAAAAAAGGATAGAGGGATTAGGAACCAAGAATGACAATGCTTCAGCTATATGCTGGGCATGGGCTGGGTGCTCTATACACAAGCTCTGTTTTTTAATGAAAATATTTATTTTGAGAATAGCAGCTTTCTCTCTTATAAATTTTGTAATGGACTGAATGTTTGTGTCCCATCAAAGTTCATGTGTTGAAGCCCTAAGCTCCAATATGATAGAATTTGAAGATGGGGTCTTTGGGAAGTCATTGCCATGAGGATGGAGCCCCCATGATGTGATTTGTGCCCTTATCAGAAGAGGAAAAAACCAGAGCTTGCTTTCTCTTCCCTATGTGGGGACACAAAAGAGAAGGTGACCATCTACAAGGCAAGAAAATGCCTCTCACCAAGAACTTGACCATGCTGGCACCCTGATCTTGGATTTTCCAGCCTGTAGAACTGTGAAAAATAAATGTCTATTGCTTAAACCGCCTAATCTATGGTATTTTGTTATAGCAAACTGAGCTGACCAAGACAACTCTTATGGATTCTCCTGAATGAATAGCATTCTTCTATAAATGAAAGGAGACAAACTAGTGTTTCTCTGCACCCCCACTCCCAACTCAGAAACTCCTGAAAATAATACCCAAATCATATCATTACTTGTCTTTTCTTTAAATTGTGCATATTTGGATATTGGACATGGAAAGTAAATATGCATACCATGACAGAGGATGAACAAGTTTATATGTGAGTAAAAACCATACTCATTAAGAAAAAGAGATTATCACATAGGATCAGCAATATTAGATGGGAGAATAAAAATGAATATGTACCTATATATAATTAGAGGAAGTAATTCATCTTTCTCCATTCCTTTCAGCACTTACATACACAAGAAATATTCTTTGAAGTCAATGAACACTGTGTACCAGATTTGGAGGACATGATGTTGAGAACAACTCAAAAGGACTTCCATTTTCTAAAGTATAGATGAATGTCTTAAGAATTAACAATACACCACACAACTGGTAAAAATGAACAGTGTAACAAAAACAAACTTGAATCTGCCGTCATATGGCCTTCAATTTCTAGTAAGTATGTCCTTTCTGCAAACCTCAGGTGCAATTAAAACAGTACTTACTGACAACATCAATGTCTTCCATCTTAGACATAAGAAATAACTAGCAGCAACACAGATGAGGATAAACGTAAAGATTATATCTTAAAGTCTCACATGATGCTTCCCAGAATGATAGCTTTTTTAAAAATGTATTTCAGGATATATGATATGCAAGTGCATAAACATTAAAGCTTTCTGTTTAAGAATGCTCCAAGTGATGAGAGTAAGTGCAGCCATCAGCTGTCTGCTCCCACATGACATTAGTCACCCTCTGTAATACGATGGCACTGGGTTTTTAAAAACTTAATTTTGCCAGCTTTTAGTGGTCAGAAGGGAAGGAAACCCATACGCCCCCTGGGCACCTTGCTCAGCCACTGGCATGGGGTGATTAATCTGCTCCACTATATTCTCTCCACCCCATTCCTTTTCCACTTCTAAAGAGGAGAGATATAAATGTCCAAGACCAAAGTGATCATTGTCACCTGCTTCTAATCAAGGTGTTTATTGCTTTCTGAAACAAAGACTAACCCCAGTTCTCCCTTCAAAGTGACACCTTTCCTAATCTGCTTGTCACTGTCAAAGGCACCACCAGCCTCTACTACCCACAAGTTTCCAGCACAGGTTGACACCATTTCACAGATAGCACAGCACCAAATCCTTTATGGATTTGCAACAAACATTAAAGAATAATAGTCCCATGGCTGCAAGCACAGTGAAGAAGTGCAGACGCTAAATCTCCAGCCCATTGCCATTTTCTTTTATGATAACTTGCAGTTGTGCAAATTAGTATAACTCCTGAATGCCTTGAAAGGAGCAGATATAAGTTTAGTGGGAGTTGTGGCTCATTGACTTTAGTGAGAGCGTATGACTCAAATCCTCTGAGTTTTATAAGGTGATGAGTTAGGTTAGGTTAAAGCTAACCGTGGAGCATAATTTGACTGGTTTTCCTCCATCAGTGACGGATGCTTGATAATCACTTTCTGCCTATTATATCAATAAATCAACTGCAATTCAATTTTAATCTGTAAATAAAGTTAAATCAGGGCTATGAGGATATTACACGCCTGCATTAGCTACTTAGAGGTGTCATTACTGTCTGCGGTTATCGAGCCAAATGTAGTCGTTTGAGATTTTAAGTTCTAGTTTTAAAGAAGCTGAGACGAATTTGCTGAATGTTCATACAAGAAACACCATACACTCTGAGAAATTTGTACCTGCCTGAAATTGCAAACATAAATTATATAATATCAGAACAAATAAGGATTTCTAGCTTCAAGCACCAAGTAATATTATCTTCACATTGTCAGTAGGCATGTAGGGAACACAACACAGAATAAAGTCAAATGCTCCTTGCAGAGAGAGGGGAAAATGGGCCAATATTCCCTTCTCAGCCTGAGAAATTAAAGCTAGAAAAAAATCCAGTCTGTCAATTTGTCTTGCTGTACTGTGCTTACAGCTGGACCCCATCACACAGGCAGTATTACAGCACCTAGCACATTATGGTTGCTCAAATAAATATCACATAACACCGTTAATCAATCCATACACATGGCAAGGCACTGCAGGCTCTAAATCTCTGACATCACGGGACATGTCTCTATGAATGTGAAGCACATCAAGCTGGATGAAGGCGAGTATCAGCCCAGGAGATCGAAAGAGAAGCTGGCCAAATGTCTGTGAGAATGGTGAGAGAAAGGACAGCCCCAAGACAACGGAGACCACTGCATTTAGCTCTGCTTGTGATGACAGATCTATCCCTCAGCCTCCTGTGACCAAAATCAACTTTCAAAATAAAATACCAGAGCATAATTTATACCAGTCATGTTTGACTCACCACACTTTTGTGTCAAATTACTGAGAGGTAAACATTCCAGAATGTTATTTTTCACTTAAGCTGGGTTATAGAAAGTCATGCATGCACACTCTGAATAGGAATATATGTAACATATATTACATATATTCCTATATATATGATCATACGAATAAAAGATATTAAAATAAATCACCCATAACACCTGTTAAAAAGCTGACTTCGCACATTTATGCTCCAAATTAAACTTGAACAAGACTTCATACAGATTTCAGGATATTAACCAGAATTTACATTAAAAAGAAAAATAAATCTGGACAGACACTGGAGTTTTAAGATATGTTAATTTCCTATCTCCTGTTTAACCCTTGTGTTGTCAAAACTACTTCCTCTTTGAATTAATTATTTAAATTAAGTCATCAAGCCTTAAACATTTTTTTACAAGTTTCCTTGGTTATATTATGAGAAAAAGTTGAGGAAAATAGAGCTCACCACCAGGATACTGGGCACCGATGTCAACATACTTAACATCTAATTCCACTGTTGAAGCAGCAAAGAAAACACTGATTCTTCTGCAGAGTCCATAGCACAGGACAGGAGAGCTAAAGGAAATCAAGGAGTAGGCTTAAAGGAAATTCACATCATCTGCATCTGCTTTTCTGGATTATGTGTTAATATGGATTCATGAGTAAATCCTGAGTGCATCTGTTGGAGACAAGTTCTTTACATTTCAAGGTATGGAAAAAAAATAGTGAAAGGAAATGAAAAACCTATATGTACGTAAAAATTCAGTACCTGGCTTTTTATGAATCAGTAAAAAAGGAGACAGAGCGTCAAGATCTATCTATTTATCTACCTATGAGAGTAAGAGGAAATACATATACATGTATAAATATGAAGTAAATATGTTATATACATATATATATGGAGATACAGATAGAGAGAGAGAAAGAGGGAACATAAGCATCTCAGATATAATGATTAAACAAATAACAAATTTCAAGTGGCCCACTCCATAGCATTCAGGACAGGGTAGTAGAAATAGTTACATCCAGCTTACTCCACAGAAATTCCTGGAGTTGATGATGCCACTAAGTTCATGTTCAGACTCACTTATAAACATGACCCCCTTTCAAAATTCAATCAAAATAGCCAAAGCCCCCAAACAGTATTTTAAAGATAAATTAAAAACACGATCATAAAAAGGATCCTGAAGCTGTGCATTCCAAATTACAAGGTCACATTAGGTTATGAGTTGGTACTGTTTTTAATATCAGGTATATTCAATCTCACAGACTGGGAAACACTGTTAACACCCAAAGCTTTACTAAGCCACTAGTCAGCTGTAACAAACTCCTCAGCTGCCATTCATCAGTGGGAAGAAGATGAAGTCCACATACAGCAGAACCACTCCCCAGCTCCACTCCCTCCAACAACATTCAACGAATGCATATTGTGGGATTACCATGCGTCAGACTCAGTGTCCAGCGCTGTCCACACCTCCTTCACCCACCTGCAGTCTTAGTCAGCTGTCAAGCCCATCCTGAGATCCCCACCTCTCCACAGCGATGCCAAGTTGTGGGAAAATGTACCATTCTTCAAAATAAGCTGAGGCCCCTTTGCACATACGGTAATTTCAGTTAACTTTGCCAGAAAACTCCATAACTAACTAATTTTGGAAAACTGGTATTTAAGAAATTCATTCCTATTTTGCTTATCTGGCGTCCCTTACACTTATGAGCAACCATAGCTTATATTCAAAATCTTCCATTCTCCTTTCTGGGAAGAGTGCCATAGAAAAAGAATCAATATACAATCTCCTTTCAGAGGAAAGAATATGATAATGCCCTCTGTTTCATGACACTAGCCACCAATCTTTGTCAAGTGGGGAACATTGACGAAAGTGGAAACGTCATATTCCGTCTACACGATAGAACAAACTGAGAAAGTGTTCTAATTTCTCTTTACCATTAGACATGTGGTCTCTGCCCTGATACAAGAAAGGTAACAAGTAAAGGATATGGAAATCTTTCCATGCGAGATTTCTCTGTTGCCCAGGTGTTTCTGCACCAGTAGAAATGATAATTACTTGCTTATAGCTAAGCTGGCATATATCACACTCATTAATTTTTCCTTAAAATAATAATAGAACTAATTCATAAACTGAGTAATGGCATCAAATCTTAATTTTTACTAGAGTTGTGGAATTTAAGCATTGGAAGGGGCTGTAAGGGCATCTTGTTCACTCCAAAAACCCTGGCAAGTTGTGGTTCAACTTGTCTATGGTAGGAAAAAACTTCCCAGAAAAGTCAATGATAATTGGACAGCTCTAATCACTAGAAGTTCTTTCCTTTAACCAAAAAATTAACAGTAGTTACCACTAGGGAGGTGGGATGGGGAAGAGTTGTAAAGAGGGCTTTCACTTCTATATTAATTGAATTTTTCTGAATGATAATATGAGCTTGTAACTCAAATAAGTAAATAACAAGTGATTCAAAATCTGACTTCATCTACTTTCCACTCATTTATCCTTGTTTTACCTCATAGGGGCTCTAAGGAGCACAGCCGAAACTCTTTCCATTTGGTTGCATGAAAACAGAGATCCAGTTCTCCTCAGTCTTTGCTTCTCTATATAGACAGCCTCACTTCCTCCACAAGACACTTTGCTGGGTATTGTTGGCAGCCAATTCTCGGGAGGTCTCTACTATTTCTGCACATCTGGTGAGCAGAGGCACTTACTGCCACTGTTCCAGACAATTTTTTCAACAATGTTGTATAATGAAAAGTCTTAGACGGTAGAAATAATGTCTCTCTCTGCAACAAAAGGCAAGCATCCCTACTACCCATTACAAAAGATTTGGGTTCCTAAGCTTAGGGCTCTTCTCCTGTAAAGCAACCCACTGTAAGTGCAGGTGTCACCTGATCCTCTCTGCATTGCCTTGTGGGAACTCAGCCTTAGGAAACAGGTGCCAGAAAATCTGATATTCTGGTTACTACTATTGCTTCTAGTAGTCCTTTACCTCTGGTCCAGCATCCATGAAACTGTGAAGCTAACAAATGAGCTTGCAAGTATGGGAAAATCTCAGGCCTTTCCCAGTTTCTGACAGGTATTATACACAGCTGAGTTGAAAATATGTTCATATTCTCTAGGAGATTATAATCTAAAAATGTCAAACTTGTAAATTTTTGAACGAGATATAATTGGAGAAGCTTAAAACTGTATCTGAGCACTTTAAAAATAAAGTGTAAAGAAGGAGCAGAGTTATAGTCGTCAAAAAGTCTATCTGGCAAAAAGTAAAACAGAATCATTGGATATATTAAGGAAAGATGGAGTGTTCTGTGATGTGAAAGGGGCATTTTTATTTCAATTATTTTAGACAAACTTGAAGGGCTTTCGAAACAGCAATGATATTTTATCCCCATAACCTGTAACTAAAAAGCTCCTAAACATCTTGCCTTTTATGTTTGTCTATAGGATACTCATGAATCATATCATGAAAAGCTCTTTCTCATCTGTTCTCTCGCTCCACAATCCAGTTACTATACAGTGGACCCCTCTGGTCTTCCAAGGTTTGCTTATAGAGCTCCCTCCAGAAGCCATTTCCTAGAGTCAATGTGGTTTAGGTGGAAATATGGCAATAGCTGACTCCAATGACTTGGAAGACAAATTTCAATCACACTTTGGCACTGCTGAGTCATTTCCCTTCTTCAACCAGCACGTGGGGAGCTCACATTTCTTAAACTAATTGAACACTTAATATACAGCTATAAATTAATCACATTGAAATGGTGCTAATTATTTCATTAACTCCAAACCAATCCAGTCTAAATTGTCACTTCTTTAGAGCTCAACTGCTGAATTTCTTCTGTATTTAAACTATTGATTAAAAATATGCTATGAATTACATATGCAGATAAATAAGATTAAGTTTCTGTCTAACTTTCTGGAAAGTCAGCTGAAGGAAGTGTGTGTGTGTTTCTGATCATTTTTTTCCTGCAGTATCTATAGCAGTAACTGTAATTTGTATCCATGTGAATGAAGTGAGGTCAGAAAAACATTTTCATCCCACTGGTCCCACGGCAGACTGATGAGCAAAAAAAGCTCCTTGCTCTCCTTTTCCTCCCCTTTCCCCTGAACACCTTGACTGGCAGGTTGGTAGATAATCCTGTTCAGAGTTAATGTGCAGTAACAGGATTGAGGGGAACTGACTTAAGAGGCTTTTATCTGGGTCGGGACATATCGATGCCATATTTAAAGATGTTCTCTCTGTTCACCTCTGTGAAGATAAATGTCTGAACATCCAGCTTAAAAGCAAAAAGGAGAGAAGCACTCAGAGATGGGTGATGAATTGTCAAACTGTGGGAAGGAACTTTTACCAAAGAGGAATGTTTGCTTTGTAAAGATGTGCAGTGTAAAGCAGAAATGGAGAAAATAATTAAAATGCTCTTCCTTCTCTGGGCTGTGTTAGCTGGAAACCAAATTCTTAACGGGTATAGAGGAAGCTCAGCTATTTTAACTCATGAAAAGAAGCCCTCTTGAGCAACAAGGATGATAGAATTCATCCTCCTATGTCCAATAAAATGGGCCAAAGAACTGGCTGGGCAATTCATTTGGCAATTCATCAGCTACTATCCTGTGACTTAAAAGCATCTATAGTCATAAAATGCTATCTCAATCTTTTATCAGCATTTAACCTGATAGTTTCTCTTATCTCAAGAGCCATAATATATGAATCTCAAGAGTAAGAGACTGTCTAATGCATCTGTTTTCTTTTCCTTCAGAGCCTAGCTCGATATATTTTCATTAGGACGATCTCAACCAGTATACATCTGTGCGATTTTCTAGTGTCATTTGCAAGCTTGCGTGGTGGCCCAATGGTGAGATTTAAGCATTTAAGCAGGAAAATTTATAGGTGAGGATACCCCTTTCCTTAAAAGCCTAAAAGCTATCAATTATCCACTTGGCTTGCCCAAGGAGCCTGGGAGTCAGACAGCAATAGGGTCTTAGGGGGTTGTGGAAGTGAAAGTGGAGGGGCACCAACATCAATACCCCCTAGTTTCCTTGAGGTCTGGATTCCCCATTATTCTGACAATACATTTTTCAACTCTACTGAACTGGAATGAAATGTGTTTTTTAATCAGTAAATAAAATATTAACAGTCATCTTAAGAAATTCCTCCATGCAATAATCTGACCTACTGCATAGTCAGGGTATGTACGAACTTCTTGAATTCTCTGACTAAATCTACATTACTGTTTTGTAGTCCTCTCACTACTAATATTTGCTCTTAACTCTGGTGACATTTTTTCAGAGATACCACTTTCCATTTTAGGACGTGTATTTTAACAGTGCTAATATGCATAAAAGTGTAACATGCTAATGTGCTGCCGATGACATGATATATTATCACTATCTTTTTCCACAGGATATACATTGATTGTACCAGAAGCTTCATGAAAGCAGGCAGTGTATGTCTTGTTCCCTCTTAAGAACCAAGCACCTAGGGGCTTCCCTGGTGGCGCAGTGGTTGGGAGTCCACCTGCCAATGCAGGGGACGTGGGTTCGAGCCCTGGTCCGGGAGGATCCCACATGCTGCGGAGCAACTAAGCCCCGTGCACCACAACTACTGAGCCTGCGCTCTAGAGCCCGCGAGCGCGCCTGGAGCCCGTGCTCCGCAACAAGAGGGGCCACCACAGTGAGAAGCCCGCGCACCACAACGAAGAGTAGCTCCCACTCGCCGCAACCAGAGAGGGCCTGCGCACAGCAACGAAGACCCAAAGCAGCCAAAAATAAAATAAATTAATTTAAAAAAAAGAAAGAAAGAAAAAAAGAACCAAGCGCCTAGAATTGTAGTTGAATTATATAAGGCACAATAAATATATACATGAATGGATAAATGAATGAGTTAAACCGACGCGATTATGTTTGTGATTTTAAAAACCCTGAATTAGTCTATTTTACTGGATAGACTTTTACTATACCTAAATCGTCTTGGGAGCATTTCTGTAAAAGGCATTTCTTTCCTGGAATTCCTCCAAAATGCGAGCTCTCTGATTCTGACAACTTCAAATATCTTTAATGATTTCTTTAAAGAGCAATGAAACGGCAGGCTACTAAAAAGGAGATAACTGTACCATCCCTGCTCGTGAATGGACTTAGCAAGCATTTAAGGAGACTTAACATCAATCTTCCACAGCTAGATTTATAAGGCATCCATTTTATGAATCGCTTTGACTTGGATCCTAAAGCCCCTAGGCACAATTTTGCAGGGAGTTCCTATGACACACATGCATTAAGCTGAGAAGCAGGAAATATGATTCTCCTAGAGGCTGCTATTCACCTACTTTGATTATTCTGCATAGTAAGTCAGGCTAGGTTGGCAGGTCATCATCTGATGGATATTGCCAACTATAGGAGAAAAACAGAGCAAAGGGGACTTACACTGAATAAACTCAAACGCATCCAAGCCAAGGGAAATATTTTATTAAATGAAAGGCAAAAATTAGGGTTAGTGTCTTCAGCATTTATTCTAGCCTAAGCACTGCATATTTATTTGTGACTTTTTAGGGTATTTAATGAATTCATGCTGTATGAAGAAAATAACACAGTAAAATTAGGTAACAGACTTTTCATTTTGCCGTTGAGATTGCAGATTGATTTGTTGAGGTCCTTAGGTCTCCCTGAATAGGTAACAATTTCTAAAAGACACAGATGTATTGGCCAAATGTGACCTTAAATGAGTTACCTATCACAGTTCATCTCTTAATAGTACACAAATCAAATATCTTTACCACATCTGTACAATTTTTGAAACACTGTTTTGATATCTACTCCTTGATATGCATATTGGGCAAACCCATCACCACTCCCTCCAAAAACGCTTTACAATTAAATGTAATTGTAAATGAAATCAAAGGGCCATAGAGATTCAGATGGTAGATACCATGTAATCATCTTGCCAATCATTTCTTCCACTGTATCTGTCATTACATGGTGCCTCTGACAATTTCTGTTTTAATTTCCTCATAAATAGGAAGCTAAGTAACTAGCAAGACAGCCTACTCCATTACTAAGCAGCAGAAAATAGAAAATGTAATTTCTTATTAAAACAAACTTCCACTTCTACTGCACTTTATGTAGTTTACAAAGTGTTTTTACATCTATCATCCCATTCTATCCTTATGACACTAATGCCAAGTAGCAATTATTAATCCCATTTTTCCATATAAGAAAACTGAAGCTCAAAAATACAAAAATATGAAATAATAGAATGGTCTGACTTTTAAATTTCAAGTTACGTGATACAACGTTTTACAGATCTGATAAATATATGCCTAGGGGATCTGCCTTCATTCCCTCCAAAATGTGCCCCTGGCTTGCGGCAAATACTGTTTATTTCGATATTGATGAGGTTCCAGAATTAGCACATCCTTCTTTCTACAGAGGCCAGGGAATATAATTGGTACCACTGGAACAAGAACAGTGTCAGAAGAGTTGTTTCTGCAGAGACCAATATGGATTTGGCATGTGTATTTAAGATCCATAAAGAACTTATTAAAGACTTATCATGTCTTCTCAACTAAGGATGCTACATGCAAAACAGTAAGCTGAGTAATAGAAAATGCCCTTGTGGGAGGCTCTTTCCAATAACCTTTAAAGCAACAGGCAATAAATAGTATCTCAAGTGCAATCACAATTTTAAAGTAAATCTCCAAGAGTAGATTCCATATTTTATAGTATTCTCCATCACCATAGGTATTCTTGGATGTGTAAGTACTGTTCTACCATTCAACCAGGAGCTACATATACGGAGCCCAGTCACAAGCTTACCTATTTTCCATCTTAGGATACAAAAGAAGTCATTTCTTCAATTAGAGTACAATGACACTAATGAATGCACTCCGGTCGTTCCCTTTCTTACAAGACTTTCTTATCTGGCAGCTCCAGTGATGTGATGAGAAGGCGATTTGCAAGTCTGATTTGGAAGTTTTTGATCACAAGAGACTGGAGAGTATAATGTTTCTGCTTACAGTCTTAGGGATATTACAGAAAATTAGCTCTGGTAATACATTGAAATAATTCAAATGGAAATAGACTCTTAGCTTTGTGATCCTGCCTTCTTAACGTGCACAAGGACTGTGATGTAAATGAAAACTTTTACGGTTATTCTCTCGAGATTTCTGTTTAGTAACTGAATCGCTTCAAATTTTGCATTATTCAGCTCTCTGGTCAGTGGGCAGGTATAGAAATAGAGATATTTTCAGAGTTTCAATATTCTATTCCCCCTCTTAGTGAATCTGAATCAACAGTTCTAAACAAGTTTTAATAATCAGTTGCAAGATTTTTAATGCAGAAACATAAGCTTACTGATTTACTTTATCATTTTGTGCATGCACATAACGGCTTGCATCATATTACTCTCCCATATTGTCTTGATCTTAAGACACTGAACATCTTGGAAGTAAAATAATCACTCACATCATTAAAAGACATGTTATTTCTGGTCCACATATATTAGAAGATAAAAAATCCTGCTTAAAATGCTGTATTAAGCAAGCTATAGCCCTAAAGTATTATTCATGAAACTAGACATGATGATAAAAGCAATCTACTGACAACATTATGGGTAAGTAAATGTGGAAACAGTCAGGAAAATATTTCTTTGCTTTATGGTGCAAAACAAGAATATATGCAGACTATTGGTCCCTGAAAGACAGATGCATCTAATGTAGACTGTTCCACTGAGCACATTCTATTAGACCAGTGGTGAGGCTGAACCTCATCAGTTTTTGGAGGGGTCACCTAAACTCTCTTTCCATCTGGGTGATTGAGAGCACTGCCAGGTGGAGATTGGCCAGGTGCACTGAAGGAGAATAAGATGTCAGAAAGGCAAACGGTAATATGTTTTCTCCTCTGGGGTAACCTGGATATGTTCTTTTTCTCCAAACTATTAAGTTTCAAGGAAATATGTCTACACCACGTTTTGAATTATTAAGTTTAACATCCATGTGCCACCTAATGTGGATGCATTTGGAGGTGGATAAAGATTAATTTTCTGTTCCTAATTTTTAATTGAGTCTAATGACCAGAAATGACCTAGAAGGCCTTCAGCCTCGGAGGGAAAGCATTAAGCAGATCTGGGGAGTGAGATACTTCTACTTGCATGAGTATTTTTTATTTCAGACTCTGTCCCTGAATCTGCCAACATGACAATGCTCTTCAGTAACAAAAAAGACGTGTTCTGGGCTTTTGCAAAGATGACACTTGCTTGACTGACAGCCTATTCCTGCACGCCAGTTCCTCAGCTCTAGTTACGCAGCAATCTGTCAGCCACTTAGATGACATGAACTCTCTAAGCCATTAAAGAGTTAATGTGTATTATTTTTTTAGTCTCTCCATAATTCTCAGGGTGGCAAAATTGCTCTGCAAAATAAATAACACCATTTAAAGGTTAATTACCTGATTAATGTGTGTCTTCCTATGACACTTGCTCTTTATTTACACAGAAGAATCTCCCACTATATCTTTTTTAAATCTCTTTATTCACTTCCTTTGTTTGGTCCAAGAGATAATTTTTCATGGGTTCTCAATAAAGAAATCAAAACATTATCCTACTTTTCTGTTATTGTTGTTGTTTAAAAGATCTGCAAAGAACTTGACATACAAAGAACTTGATGATTGAAAGTGGATGAGCCATTTTTCACTCCCCTCCAGGTGGGTAGAGCTGTGAGTTATTTCTCATCATTAAGTAAAAAACATTTTACTTTTGGTTGGCATGACAGTGACATAAGAGCTCTCCTTGGCTCTTTCTGAGGCAGCTGGAAAATGAAAACCTTTCAGCTCAAGACACAGAGTCAATCTTTTACACTCTCATTAACATTAAAGGAGGCCATGTGGGCAAATCCACATACATAAGAATACGCTTCATTTAGAATCAAATCAATAACCAGTATTGTGTTGCTTTTTCCAGAGCAAAAATAAAAACATAAAATAATGCCACAAACTCAGGTTGTATGTTTGGAGAGTACTTACAGGCATTAAAAGCATGATATCATCTATTTATCCATTCTAATGATCTTTACAAGATCAGTGGTAACTCTACGGAAAGACTCAAGATTGACTGTTATACTGTAATCAATAAAATCCTGAAATAAAAGTGGTCTTCCTTTGCCTTCTTCCATCTCCAAAAGTTCTGAAACTTCCTGAAGAGATGGACAACACACATGCTGATGTGAGCAATAAAGGAGAAATTTCACTTTGTAGATTGTATTTCTATAAGAAAATATCCTGTACATCACTTGTATAGGATGAATCTTCCAACTAACTGTGGGCAATGGAATGGAATATGGTGGACTGGGAACAAGGGAAAAAAATGGAAGAAGCAAAAGATAAGAGGGGAAAGAGTAAAATGAGCAGGAGGGTACTGGATATATTTCCAAAGGAACCAGCAGAATACAATCACTTATGATGGTGATGCTTTCTCTGTTTTTCTAAAACATCTACAAAGCTTTCTCTCTCAATCTAATAAATCCAGTGAGAATACATTTTTATTTGCCTAAATATTTATTTATTTCCTTTTTTTATTCCTTTAAAAAGTAAATAAAATATGTACGACTAAATAGTAAGAAATGAGGGGAAAAAAACCTACCAGCCAACTAAGAAACAGAAGACACTCAGAAACATCTTTATAAATAAATATAGAGAAACTTGAGATAATACATTATCAGGTATTTTAGAAGGACAGAACCTGGGAAACTTTTTTAATTCAACAAACTAACATAATTTGCATCCATTCATTCTGAGTCACTTTACAGAAAGAATAAAACCAAAAGAATAGGCCACTGATCCCATTCTATTAGTTTTCTCTTGGCGTGTAATAAATTACCTCTTATCATGTCACAGTTTCTGTGGGTCAGGAGTTCAGGCACAGCTCAACTGATTCCTCTACTCAGGGTCCCACAAGGTTGCAATCAAGGTGTCCTCATCTAGAACTCAGGGCCTCTTCCAAGCTCAAAGGGTTATTGACAGAATTCAGTTCCCTTCAGCTATATGACTAAGTCCTTCAGCTTTTAGAGACCATCAACATTTCCCTTCCACATGACCCTGTCTCAGTCTGCTTGGGCTGCTATAACAAAATACTATAGACCAGGTGCCTTATAAACAACAGAAATGTATTTCTCACAGGTCTGGAGGCCGGAAATTCCAAGGTGAAGGCGCCAGAATATTTGGTGTCTGGTGAGCACCTGCTTCTTGGTTCATAGATAGCCACCATCATTTCTGTTTCCCTATGTCCTCACATGGTAGGAGAGGCAAGGGGTCTCTCTGAAGTTTCTAAGAGCACTAATTCCATCTAATCACTTCCCAAAGACCCCACCTCCTAATACTATTACCTTGGGTGTTAGGATTTCAACATATGGATTTGGAGAGTATACAAACATTCAGTCTATAGCAGACTCTCTCCATATGCAGTTCTTATCATAGCAGCTTGTTTCTTCAGAGTTATCAAAGACTATCTCTACTGTATGCTAACAAAATAGAACTATATATGCACGTGGATGGATGGATAGATAGATAGATAGATAGATAGATAGATAGATAGACAGACAGATAGATAACCTAATTGTGGGAATAGCATCCCATTACCATTGTCATATTCTGTTGGTTAGTAGCAAGTCACAGGTCCTGGCCACACTCAAAGGGAGGGGATTGTACATGCCATGACCATGGAGCTACCCTAAGGTCTATCTGCCATCGGCCACACTTGCAAAAAGAATTTTCCACAAGGTCATACTACAGAGAGCATTCCTATTTGTCCAAGGAGTCTTTTCCTGGCAAGCAACAACATCCTATTTTAAGGCCAAATTAGTTCCGCAAAAATACTTATTTCTGGTTCTGACCACTTCCCAAAAACAAAATGAGAAATATTCTAGTGTTCAATGGAATGTAGCTGTTCATCAATGCATAACATTACCAAACAATGGCACGAACCTAGGTGATGACTGTTTCCAAATCACTGCTGCTTGATGATATTCTGTGATATCCTCAAAATGACTCCCTAATGTTTCCTTTCTCTAATGGAAATGGTTTATTATGTGAAGAGAGCTGTAAACATGCAATAAAATGGCCTTATGAGAAAGTTAATGTCTCTATTCAGGGCCAGGATGGTAAAGGCTAGAACCCAGTGGTGTGCTTGAGCAGTTATTAAGGAATGTCCATGCCTCTGTTTAAGTGCTGATGCAGACTTCCTTATTATATGTTGCTCTCAAGAAAAACAGCAATGGCTCTCTCATCCAACTCATTAAAACTATCAGTTGACTGTTCAAAAATAAAATTGGCTAAAGCAGGGATTTTTTAAATGATGCATATTTTCCATAAATATTTTATTTAAGCTAAAAACAAATAAATGAACATCTTTTGCTATTATTTTGATATAAGACCAAGACAACTTTTACTGTGTATAAGTCTACTGACTGGAATTTCCCCATTGTCTTTCATCAATAAATTCATCTATAATGCATCATCTATGATTTCTAGTTTAGTTTACTTTAAAGCAGAGAAAGAACATAAAAGCATTAACAAAGTACAGATTTTAAAGTAAATCCTCTAGATTTCACTATTTATTATATATATTTTTTATTCACATCCATTTGGCTAGTAATTTTCAGCAACTGACATCTACTGAGTCTTTCAAATGTGTTTGACATGATTTTCAAAGAAATCATCACCCTTACATTTTATATTCATATTTTATTAGTACAAGGTAATTAATTTTCAGAACCACGAAACTAGTTCACCACAAAAAGTTCAAGTAACAATAACACATTTAGCACCAAGCCCAGCTAACTTTTTATAAGGGTCCTACGAGAGCAGGCGGACTAGAGAGTAGCCTACTTGCCATAGCACTGATAGTGCTTTGGCAACAGTCAGCAGCTTTAAGAAGGAATGAAGAGTGTCGGTTAATCCAGAAGATTGGTTAAGAGAATGTCATTAAGTAATTTAAAAGAGCTTCTGCTATAGGCTGTCAAAGATATAATCAATATGCACACATTCAACAATATTTGTTGAACCCCTACTACATGCTATATTATGGAGGTAGGTGTTAGCTACCCCACAAAGAAGAAAACACGTGATCATTGCCCTTGAAGATTCTAATACAATTACTTTGTGAGGTGCTATTGCCCTTACGCAATGTTTGTAGCGTATGAAGCTTGCTATCTTCTTGAATCCTAAAAAGCTTTGGATGTTAGCCTGGATTCTGACAGGTGCTGAAGAATGGTGAGAAATTCACTGAGTTCCTAAGGTTATTGCTTGATGATTTATGACTCATCAGTACTTAGATGAAAGTGCCCTGTCAAATTCATTTTTTTTTTTAACACCAACAAATATGAGGTTGAATTGTAAAATAGGTTCCATTTAATCCAATTTCTTTTATGTAGTTATGCTCAAGGATGCATGAACGGGCCTGCGTTATATGAGAAATTTTTCCAAGGAGTAGCAGAGATGAAAATTTACTATGGAAAAACCACAAGGGAATATTTAACTCTCCTCTCCTGCACCCCATATATAATCAGTCAACAAGTCATGGCACTCAAAACTGTCCATTTCTCCCAACTTTACCATGTCATCAATTTAGTATATTCCTCCTAATCTCCTGAAAAATTCTCTATCCTTTTTCCTGACACCAATCTTCTACCTCCATCCCATATCCATAATGCTTCCAAAGATCACAAATCTGCTTGCGTGATTCTCATTTTTAGAACCCACTATGGATCTCCACATTCCCAAGAATAGTGCCTAAGCTCCTTCAAGTGGAGCCAAACAGGGCCCAAACCATCTAGATATACCGTATTTTATCAGCATCATCCATGATTGTTCCCACTCATATAGCCTAGGTCCAGCATCATAAATTCATCTTCGTTCCTTCTCCAAGTATCCAAACATTATCGTGTAAGTTTGTATCATTGCAATTCTGTTCTGTGTTTCTGCAGTACCCTTTTTCCTTAAAATCTTGGCAAACTTCCACTCATCCTTCAAGATCAACTCTTTAAACTTTACCCAAATCCTCCATGCAGAGTTTGTCCACAATATTTCAGGCAGTTCTCTTTTATTGCACAAATTTTGTTGCATGGCTATTTACTGAATCCCAAACACTGGGTGGAGTTCTACGGAGACAATGGTTAACAAGACCATAATAGCATACTGTATTTTTTTGTTCATTTACTTGTTGCTCCTATTATGCTATGAACTCCTTGAGAGCAGATACTATATCTTATTCATTTCTATATGACTCCCAACTGTCTAATGCAGTGTATACATACTACCAGGCATGTACTTAAATTTACTGAATGAATGACTGAGTATCAATGCCATTAAATATAACAATAAAGCAGTTTTAGAAATTTTGTTAGAAAGTTTCCCATACACTGTCCTCAGGATTTTAGGAAATAAATGGGGGCAGCATTCTAGGTTGAACAGCCCTCCCCCTACCTTGGACTTTTTGCTGTTACACAATTTTTCTATTCTTATAGAATTAAAATTACATGTCCTTATTCATTTAAAAATCTAAATGAATAAATATGTCTTCATGTTATTCCCACAGTGTGTTGAAGAGTTGAAATATCAACTATCAAATATCAATCAGTCCACCATTTGTTACTGTGTACACATAGTAAATAATCAGGTTGACATGGATTTTCAATGACTATTTCTTTTTCATCAAGCACTCTTACGAGTCACATTTATGCTTCTTAAATCTCCTGTTCAAGCTGGGGTAGAGGTAGACTAATTCCATCTCCTAATACAAACGTGAAACTTTTCATATAGACTTCAACTCAAGAACACACCTAATTACTTTTATGCCATGTATCACTTTTACAGTATTTAGTATACTGATGGTGTACTTGATATGTGGTCAGAATTCGTCTGCTGATTTTCCCTTTTAGTCAATTGAGGTTTACATCAAAGCTTTTAAAGATAATTGAAGATCAGAACTTTGTTTACCCAATTTCTTGAAAATCTCATTTACGTTTGATGGTTATCTGGCAAACCTTTAATGATAGGTGTTAATTTAATTGCATGTATTAATACTTTGCCATGAGTGCAGCCAGCAGTTTTAAGACAATTCTTTATCTTTCAAAAAGAATAGACATGAGAAGGGATAAAGGGCCAATATTCCTAAATTAATCCATTGTAAAAATGAATTTTCTAATACTTCTGAATAATTTGGTAGAAAACTGCAGTAAAACACTAGCTGTGAACACTAAGATGTTTTATTGACATGGAAACATAGTTCCCAAGACCAACCCTGCTAATAATGTGCAATTCTTCAGGATGCACTGCTTAAAAAACAATTTGCTGAGTGTTTGGTTATTAAATTCCTGAGGATGTTGGAACATTTTGATCATAAGCGTTTGCTATGGCTATGAATTTTCCAGCACCATTTCAAACAGTTGAATCAGTGTCACATGGAACTTTGAGAAGCAGGATTGTAAGATCTAGGATTTTGTTGGGGGCAATGTAAATAATTTGGGAACCCAAATAGTATATCATAATACCTATTTGGCAACAGGGGACAGGGTGATTTTTCTAAAAACTACTGTTATCCTGATATGAATAGTGTAGTTACCTAAAATTTGAAATGCATAAAATTATCCTTGTTGAAGATCAAGAACTGGTGCGTTGATGGTACCAACTGAAAGGAAGAGTGGAAAAATAAGCCATGGATTATTCCTGTAGCATAATGTATACACGGTAGAGGAGCATGGAAGAGACTGTACATATGAAGGAAGGATTGAGAGAAGCTGACATTTCCCACGATAGACTGATTATTTAGTTGCATTTAACATCTATCTCAATCTGCCCCTTGGTAGCCATGCAAACATCTGTAGCACAGTTTGTTTGTTTTTTTTTAATGACTGAAGGGCAGCACAAATAGAAGAGAAAGCTGCTATAGATCTCTGAGCAGAATATTGAAAGAAAAAACAAAACTGCTTTAAAATATTTACATTCTTTATAATGCTCTAGCTTAGAAGTCTTACACATCAAACTAGTGATGAGTTTCCAGAGGGATGGGCTAGTGATTACTGATAATTATGATTTTGATCACGATTATTGATAATCATGAAATTGATAAACATAATTTCTCTTCAAAACCTTTTTTAAATCAGAGACATCCATACATAGACCCTCAATCTCCACCCCTGCCTTCTGCATAGAAAGGGACAAAGAAGGAAAGGAGAAGCAGAAACTACTGAGGTTGAGATGCTGCTACAAATAATGAAGATATGAGAGAAGAGAGCTAAATAAAGTCTCACTGATTCTTATCCAAGTTCATTATCAGTCTTGGGGTATGAAGTTTGAATAATAAAACCAAAATTTTTTTTGTGTTCATATTTATTTAGTAACTTGATCTATGTACCTAGTATGCTTCCTGGGTGAAGTTTGGGGATAATGCTTCATTATCATTTCCTATATAGGAGCACTATCTGAAGCATTGTAGACCACCACAGATCTGTCAGTTGTATTGCTTATGTGTAAATGTGTGCTTCCAAAATTCTGAAAAATGTATTCATTTTGGTTATTAAGTACACCAAGCATTAGTCAGAACTTATTTTGTTACAACTAACTGAAAGCCAGTTTGAATTAACTGAAGTAAAGAGGAATTACTGGAAGGATACTGCAATGGCTTTCTGAATCAAAGGAAGAGCTGGCCAATAGGAGGGCAGCCCTCACTTACAGGTGCTGAGAACAACACATCAGCCACAGGTAGAGTTCCCTAGGATCCTGGCAAGGATCATTAAAGCCACCGTGAAGTGGGAAGCCACCCAGGCTATGCCCACTATACTCTTCTTCACATCTTAGTCCTACTACTTCCTGATGACACGTTCCTTTGTTACCTCAACTTTGGAGGAGCAGAAACTAAAAACATACACAAATTTAGGAGAGACAGAAATGATCCTTCCTCCTCTCCCATCCCCTCCCCCACCCAACCATATATTGTGTGAAGTTAAATATCAGGAGAAATTTTGTCCAATTTAACACAAATACTGAGAAAATAAAAATCAATTTAATAAGACAATTAAATATGCTATTTATGCCCCATAAATGTACTCTTTCATAATTTTAGTCCTGCTAAATATTTTCTTTTCCATGTGTTTTAACTTCTCTCTTCACACAACACATATAATTATACCTATATAAAAATATACATATTACATACATTTGTACTTAGTACCTATCCATTATTCTCTAATTAAAAAGTAAAATAATTTCAGAGAAGCTATTCTCCCTAATTTCTACTTCACATAGCAGCCTTGAACTATACTCAGATGTTCAAAGAAAATGTAACTCCTTTCTTTCTTATAATGTATTTGATCATCCCCACAAGCTGCTGGAGAGTTGGGTCTGGGGACAAACTTTAATTTGCCATTTATAGTACCACAAAGCAATCCCTATAGGATAAAGGCTTAGGCTTTTAGGTTTCTGTTCCTCTCCCTTACTTTCACCTGTTCCTGTTCAATACGTGGGGGTGGGGCAGGGGGTGGTAACTGGATCTTCACTGGTCCCTGATGGAGAATGACTAGTCAAGTCTGCTTGCAAGACTGGTGGCCAGCAACGTGGCTGGTCCCACATGGACAGAGAATATCACATGTGTACCCAGAGCCATCGTTAATCCATAGTCCTGGTTGCTTGCCCCATGCAAGTTGCCCACACTCTGGAATCTTAAGCCCTACCCTAGGTCTTGCTGGGCCCCTGGCCCTTCCATCTCAGGCTCATCTATCTCACTGTCCCCTGCCAGAACCCAGCCTTCCTGAGATGCTGGAGAACTGCAGGCAGCTGCTGTTGAGGAAGCATGTCATTGGCCTCTCCAATCTTCAAGCGTCTCACCTTCCCTCCTACTTTTGAAAGTAGTTTAAGCATCCCCATAAGTGAAGGAAAGTGGGGCTCTGTGAGCCTGAGATCCCCTTATTTCTGGGTTTTTTTCTCCCCACAATTCTCAGAATCGGGTAGGGAGAAAGTGAGCTTCTCCTTCCTCTTTTGTACCTTTAGTTCTTTCTACACTACAAAAGAAACTCTGATATAAACACACTACCTAAGGGAAACGTGTTTTGGACCAATAGATTCTTCTAAAATTGCCCTTATTACAGTCATCATCTTCTGGTCCCCAGTGCATGCCCTAAGTTCTAGCCACCATAACCCTTGTCTTTCTGTTCATTATTCCCCGTTTGGAACATACCTGTTCAATGTTTTCCCCCTCCTGAATAACTTTTGTTTATCCTCTGAGACGCATCTGAAGGGGACCTCTTCCAGATAACTTTCCTTGCTTTATGCAGGCCCAGGCTGGAATAGCAGCTCCTGTCAAAGCATCCTGTACGTTGCTCGCACAGTGCTGGAGCTGCTGTACATAACAGTGCTGAGCAGTAGAAAGTGTAACACAAGCCACAAATCCAAGCTGCATATGTAATTTTACATTCTGTAGGAGCCAAATTTTTAAAAATTAAAAGAAACAGGTGAAATTAATTGTAATGATATATTTTATTTAACCCAATATATCAAAAATATTATCATTTCAAGATGTAATCAATATGAAAATTATTAGTGAGGTTTTTTTTGTTGTTCCAAATCTTCAAAATCCAGTGTATATTTACATTTACAGCACATCTTAATTTAGACCAGCGATGTTTCAAGTGCTCAATAGCCACATATGACTAGTGGCTACCATACTGGACAGCTGGCCTCTATGTGGGAAGAGTCTGTGTAAGCTTGTCTAGCATCAGTAGGCACTCAGGGCATGCTTATAGAATGAAGTGTTAAGAAAAGTTACTTTTAAGAAATCTGGGTGAATATTAAACACTTGTACGAGTTCTAGTTCAAGGAAAGAAAACTGATTCAGTGTTAAGTCATTCATGGAAAAGAAAAAGGTAAGAGAAATCCAAAAGAAAAATTGCAAAGTACAAAATGAGGCTAATATGGTACTTTCACCACGCAAGAAATTTTGTTGAAAAACATTCAGAACACTGAGAGGGTTCGTCTGCTCAAGAGAGATAGAAGGCTGTATTGTTTTTCTTCATCCTTCTGTTCTGACTTGGAAGAAGAAGAAAATTTAGTGATGTGGCTGGCAAAAATATGTAGCAAATTAGAAATCTTGCTAGAACTAGCAGAAGACAGTTCTCCAGAAAGGTGTTAGCTCAT
This sequence comes from Balaenoptera ricei, assembly GCF_028023285.1. Taxonomy (NCBI): domain Eukaryota; kingdom Metazoa; phylum Chordata; class Mammalia; order Artiodactyla; family Balaenopteridae; genus Balaenoptera; species Balaenoptera ricei. The sequence continues at coordinate 26,352,920 of NC_082641.1, forward strand.
GTGTGGGGTAAGCTCCTAATTATGGATCTGCTGCCCGAGGGAACAGACTGGAGCTAGCGCAAGACTCTTTGAACACGTGGGAGTTTTCAAGAGGTGCATCACGACCTCTCAAATTTAAAGTTGATGGAGGCTATCTTCTGCCCAAGTTACATAAGTGAAACTCTTTGAACATCTGGACTTAGAAGTGAAAGTGATTCTGACTCTGAAATATTATAGATGTGGCCGGTTAAAGTTCAGTTAAATACAAATGGAACAGAAGGGAGATGTGATATTAGGGGAGGAGACTCATTTGTACATTGGTTTTTATTTTATTGTTCTCACTTTAAATTATTAATTTCTATAACATTTTCCTATTAATATTTTAAAATATTTATGTTATCCAATAAAGTCATATTTTTGTATATAAAGAGAAAAAATTAGCAGCATAGAGTGGTTTTATCTGGAGGAGTTTGAGTCTTTTACTTTAAATTCTTGATATAAATAGGAAAAGAGCCAATGAATATGGTGAATACCCTACTTCCTGCAGCTATAATTCTTTACAAGAGTTTAAGAGAAGTCTTAACAAATTGAACCCATCTCATTTCTGGATAACATCACAGAATTTTCTCTAGTAAATGCCCTGCTAATTTTAGTAGAAGTGTTTATTTACTTTGTTCACCAAATGCCAACATTTATTCAACTCAATGAAGGGAAAAACAGGCCATTGTTTGAGTATTATATATTCGTAAACAGTTTGATTAAATTAACTTTATTTTCAAAATGCAACAAGGCCCTTATCTGTTTAAGTATCCACCTTTAAGTTGTTGAGAAAAAATGGGAACTGGAATAGCATAGTAATTGAAATCTACAAACAATCTAAAACTTCTCTTCAGCAAAATGTTTGCCATCATTACTAAGAAGCAGCAAAAAGGACTGATTTAAATTCCACCATGGATTTCTTATGGATTCCATTACCCTTATTATCATTGTCCCCATTAGCACAGCTAATTGAGAAGTATGTGTATCTCACTACTAAACGATGAAATCTCATTCTTTACCTCCCACCCAGCACAAATTGCTGCTTATCCTTAGTAAATAGCTATTTACAAAAATGATTTACATGCTTATGCACAAAGCTCCATGCTCTATATTATGGTGACATTGTTTTAAAAATGTTTTTTTAAACTAGTGATATGGAAACTTAAGTAATAAGATTCCTCCCAAATTAGAAGGTTAATTCTTTAAGGGAGATGCTCCCTCAGAAACATGTCAAGGATTTTTATCCCATAAGGCACTTTCATCTGGGATGCAAAGGAATGAAGGGCAAAGGAGCAATATTTGTGTTCCAATGGAGTCCAAGGCAAAAAAGGGTAAGAGAAGGAAGCAGTTAGAAAAGAAGGGCTCATCTTGCTCTTTTACTATGTCATTCATAATTTTTCCCTAAAAGTTGGCCAACTTAAGTGGTCTTGTCACTCTGCACTAGATATTAGACATGTGCTAGGAATGGGAGTTTGTGGGAAGGTCAGGGAGAATGTCAAAAGGTCATCCTGAAGGAGCAATGCCAAAAAGCCACCTTTTGAGGAGAAGTGCCATGCAAGAGTACGGCAAGTCATTGGTGGCTGACAAGACCCGGTTATGAGTGTGTTTTAGAAAATCAATAACAGACGGAGAATCGATCACTTAAGTTCAGGCCTTTGGAGTAAAAAATAAATCTAGAATATTACTCAAAACATAGGGCTGGAGCAGAGGAAATAACTGAAGAAAAGCTTCCAAGAGATCAGCAAACTAAGGGTCTTATGTAAAAATAGTTTAATTAATTCTTTTTCTGCTTTAAATAAGAGTTAGGGTCTGACTATCATGAAAACTGTTCAAATTTCTTTCAATATTTTATCTACTCCCATTCTCTCTTCAATAATCATCTTTGAGCTACACAACTGCCATCTCTGACTTTGTCAGAAAAGTTAGGTTGGTATGATGAAATGAGGCTAGGCTTTGGAGTCAAAAGACCTAAAATTCCATCCCAGCTTTGCTACTTACTTGCTCTGTAGAGACTCAGGGCCTCAGTACTGTCCTGGGTAGACTGGGGATACTAATATCGATTTCACAGGATTGCTGGTGGGATTAAATGAGATTATGCTTATAAATTCTCTGGTCTATAGTAAAGGACACAGAACTTTTTCTTCCCTCCCTTATCTGGTTTATCTCTTGGATGCCCCTTTCCTTGTTCCGAGTTGAGATTTTCCAACTCAGAACAGTTTGCTCTCAGTTTGCTGTCTAGAAGTCTCCAGGTGGCCTCACCCCTTTAAAAATGCGTGAACAAGCTCCAATCCACCTTAGGTTTTAATACTCTGGGGGCAGAGCAGCCCGGCAATGCCACCGCTTTCTGTGAAGAAGCCCCTGCAGGTCCGCCTGGGGACTGGCCCGAGCCCTAGGGCAGCTAGACGGATAGGGTATGTGGGGTGTGGAGCCCCTCGTCCCTTCCAAGACTTGCCCTCCCATATTTAAAGCAATCCTCCAAATCATTCAGTCCATAAGGTTTTGCTCAATTAAGTAGATCAGGACCTAGGACCACAGACATTCCCTTCCCAGCATAATGAGAGCCTCTGGGAACTACATTTTTGTCTTTTTTTTTTTTTTTTTATGGCTGTGTTGGGTCTTTGTTTCTGTGCGAGGGCTTTCTCTAGTTGCAGCAAGTGGGGGCCACTCTTCATCGCGGTGCGCGGGCCTCTCATTATCGCGGCCTCTCTTGTTGCTGAGCACAGGCTCCAGACGCGCAGGCTCAGTAATTGTGGCTCACGGGCCTAGTTGCTCTGTGGCATGTGGGATCTTCCCAGACCAGGGCTCGAACCTGTGTCCCCTGCATTGGCAGGCAGATTCTCAACCACTGCGCCACCGGGGAAGCCCTACAGTTTTGTCTTTGAATCAAGTGGGATGGTGGCTCTTTCTCTCTGACTCCTCCCAGCCCAATTAGGCCCTTTAAACAAGTGAACCTGGGTAGAAGGCACTAAAGGCAGCAGAGTCTGGGTAAAGGCCAAGACTTTTAATTTTCCCTGCCTCCATCTGCTTCCACTTTTCGCCAGGAAACACCTAGGGGAAGGAGTTTCTACAGGTTTTACTCATGAAAATATAGCTTCCCTCTAATAGAATTAAAAATTGAGGGGGGCAGGGGTAGATGATTTAGCATGTTAACCCTTTTAGGAAAATCTCTCTGCTGAAAGAATTCTTGTCCAGAACTACATATTTCTTAGTGGAATTTCAAATGAATCAGTTCATTGAGTTTTTAGAAAATGCCCATGTAGGTTTTAAGACTCACAATTTCCCATTCAGATGTTGCACTAGTTTTAACCTACCAGGTTATAAATATCCAAGTGAGCTCTTCTCTATTTTTAAATGATTTTTTTTTTCAATCAGTTGCCCTAAAAATATAGTCAAGATACACAGCCAGCAAATCTAGTAAATTCTTCCAGTTACAGTTTTTCAGATGTCATCTCTTTATAGCTTTTGTATTCATTGTGAATCTGAAATAATCATAAATCCACATAAATGGTATAACCAATGGAGGGTAATTAATTAAATTCATTAACTTATTCAGTACCATATGAAGCACCTTTACAATACTATTTGCCTTCAGAACATATATTAAGGGCAAAGGGCAAAGGGCAAAGATATAGCTGAAAGTCACTGACACACAAATCCTAATCCTTCACACCATGACTCTGTTCCTCAGAGTGTGGTCCCCAGACCTGCAGCATCAGCATCACCTGGAACTTGTGAGAAATGCAGATTCTGAGGACCCAGCCCAGACCTACTAAAACAGGAAAACTCTAGTGGTGGTGTCAAGCAATCTAGTTTAACAAGGCCTCCAGGTGATTCTGATGCACACTAGAATTTCAGAACCACTCCTTTTTTCCTTATTAAAAGCATTTTACTCCTTTTTCTTAATATCCTTATATCTAGATGATAACTACATCTGCATACTTATCAGAATTGAACTACATAACAGTTTAACATTTCTCTGGCCTCCAGGCAGAACTGGCACAACACCTTCTTCATGAAGCTATCTCCTCAGGGGCAACTCTGGCATATACCTAAAATCCTGCCCACTTCTCAGGGCACTTGCAAGGAGGCATCCTTACCCCCGATGGAGTCTCTCCTCTCTCCCTGCATTCTTTCACCACTCCTGTATTCATCCCATCTTGGCAGTTACTGCAATTCCTGTTAACTTCTCTGTGAGGGTTCAAACTATATATTATTCCCCATTGGATCTCCAGTGTCTACTGTGGTGCTTAACCTAAGTGATCAATATATATTTAATGAATAAATAATGAAAATGATATAAGCAAGCAGTTGTAGTCATGAAATTTATAATTCAGGTACAATATAAATTATATAAACTGTTTTCAGAAACTCTAGGATAAGAGGAAATAAAGACTTAATTTGAGGGAGAATTTTAATCTGCTATTATTTTCCCTCTATCAATTAGCTGTTTTGTTACTTTTTTTTTTTTTTTTTACTGTGGTAAGCATTCAAAGATATATTTATTTCAGTGTAATATTTGATCCTGAAAAAGTCAGTTTTCCTTGTGGAGCTTCACCAATAATTTGAACCAAGACACAGTTTGATTTTATCAACGGTAGGTATACGATATTCTAAAAATAACACTGGGCTTAGATCCCAAAATATAGATTTCAGTCTTATTTCTAATATTAATAATCTGTCTTATTACTTTGGGAAAGTCAATTAACCTCAATTATTTCATCTGCAAGATGGGATTCAATGATATCTATACACAACAAGAGGTTAGTGAAAGAATCAAAGTAAATGGTGAATATGAAATTGTTTTGCAAATTTGAAAGCACAACACACCCAAGAGGTGTTATTATTTGTTACCTTTTGGAGAATGGTCTAGTTGGGCAAATCAAAGCTTAATTAGCTTATTAATCACTAGATGTGCAGAGTCAAGACTCCATATGGAGACACACATTTTCTCTGTGATGCAAGATTACAGCTAGTAAAATGTACAACTGAACTATTTATGTAGAAGATCCAGTACTTACCATGACTAATATAACTGGTCTTCCACAAAATGACATTTTTTCCAAACTTCTAAGTATTAATGTTACTTACTGTCCTAACAGTCTTTAATTAGTACCCATAGTGAGAATAATGAGAATTCTCAACTAAACTAAATAAATGAGTTTTCATTATACTCTAATTTTTTTTTTTTAAATCAAGCAGTATAAGTAAAATTATGGATCTGAAAGTTACATAGAAACAAGAAAATAATCTGGAATTAAGCCAGAATTTAATTATATTTTAGGTCAAGAAATGACTGGAATCTCTTCTCTCTTTTCTATCTAAATTCTAACCTTACTTCAAGTTCAGTTTGAACCCTATTTCTACCATAAATGTTCCCCCAAGTCTGCCACCTCATAATGACATTTTCCTTTCACTAAGTCCTTAATGTTTTGTGGCTGAAATTGTTACTGTTCTCCAAACATCACCATTCAACCCCATATTTCCAAACTTCCTTGGAGTTAGATTATAGTCAATGAACTCCAAGAAGTGATATGTGGGATATTATGCTTCCTGCTCTTCTCTCCTCCCCTGATAAGCTACCTTGGAAGCCACAGACGGAGTTTCCTCAAAGTATAGAAGCAGACTGGATTCTGGAAATCTACGCAGAGGATAGAGGCCCCAGAAAACTGCCCCAACATGCATGGAGTGGGAAATATATTTTATAAGTAAAGCCACTAAATTTAGGGATGTGTTTATTATCACAGCATAACCTTCCCTATCCTTACTAATAGAAGTGTATGATAGGCACTGCACAAAATTGCAGTTAATCATATGTTATTCTGCAATGGACTCAATTTCAAAACTTTGACAGAAATGGATAGCTCAATGTTTGTCCTCAAGGATCTATAGCCTAATAAAGGAAACACATTTATAAATAAATGGATTGATAATGCAATGTTATATGTGACCATAGATGTCTACATATGATAATGAAAGGAGTACTATGAGAGAGCATTTAACTTTCTCTATAATGGGGAAGGGGAGAGTCCAGAAAAGCTTACTGAAAGAAGTAATACTAAATAAATGTTCATTCCATTTAATGATAAAATATGATGCTCACTTGCTTTGTGCCAAATATTGAGTTAGTTGTTAAAATTTGAAGATTAGAGGTTACAGAGAGAGAGAAAAGAAAGAAAGAAAGGAAGGAAGGAAGAAAGAAAGGAAGGAAGAAAGAAAGAGAGAGAGAGAAAGAAGGAAGGAAGGAAAGAAAGAAAGAGAGAGAGAAAGAGAGAAAGAAAGAAAGAAAGGAAGGAAGGAAGAAAGAAAGGAAGGAAGAAAGAAAGAGAGAGAGAGAAAGAAGGAAGGAAGGAAAGAAAGAAAGAGAGAGAGAAAGAGAGAAAGAAAGAAAGAAAGAAAGAAAGGAAGGAAGAAAGAAAGGAAGAAAGAAAGAGAGAAAGAAGGAAGGAAAGAAAGAAAGAGAGAGAGAAAGAAGGAAGGAAGGAAGGAAGGAAAGAAGGAAAGAGAGAAAGAAAGAAAGCATTCTAAGCACAGGGATCAGCATGTATAAAAATGAGATCAGAAATAAGTGGGTTTACTCAGAACCTATAGACTATATGGTACTGACAGAGTGTAAAATATAACGGTAATAGGAAATGAATATGGAGAGGCAACCAGTTCAAGAAGGGTCTCATGTACCACAATAAAGATTTTTTATTTTAAGCTGTTGATGATGGAAAGAAGCAAAAGACATATCAAGTCTGTATCTGAAAAAGATCATAGTCTTGTCACTTGTGTTTAGGAGGTGATCATGAAATGAGAGCTCCAACTAGAAGGCTATTCTGAGAGTAGATGTGAGAGATTAAGAGATGTGAATAGTATGTTGGAAATATTCAATATCTGACTCTCCAGGGAAAGGAAACTCTGATTTATGGCTATTTTTAAGCTCCAATATGATGTTACTGAACAGTGAGTAGGTAAAAGATGCTCACAGTTGTACAAGCTTCAGCACACAGCTGACACTGAGATAGCACCACTGTAAATACCTGGAAGTATCTGGAACATATTAAGTTCACAATAAGTAAACATTTGTTGAATAAATGAAGAAACAAATGCTTATGGGAATAGAAATAGAAAGGGAAAAGTAGATTACAGAAATATTTATAAGTAGAATTGAAACAGAAGAGAAGGGGGCAGGGGACAACTTTTAAATGAATGACACAGCCATAGGACATGACAAAAACTGGTTAGAACCAACTAGGTCCAAGATGACAGAAGATTCGAGTTCCATTGGACCTTTAGCCTCATTATATGCTTACTGTAATACATTAGCATGCTAAATGACACACCCTCAGGCACTATGACAGTTCTGAGGCCAACCATAAAAGGTCAAAAAGTGGGCGGTGGCCCAGTTCCTGGAAATCTCTACCCCATCCCCGAAATAGTTGGAATAATCCTCCTACTCATTAGCCTATTAAATTACCCAGCCCATAAAAACTAACTACCCAATATTTTGGGGCCTCTCGCCTTCTGAGATGGCCCACACTCTGTCTGTTGATTGTGTTTCTCCCAAGGCCGTTCTCGCCTTTTGAAGCGGACCACATTCTGTCTATGGAATGTGTATCTCTAAATAAATCCATTTCTTACCTAACACTTTGTCTCTCACTGAATTCGTTCTGCAATGAGACTTAAAGAACCTGAGCTTCATTAAGTCCTGAGACCAGGTGTGTGATCTCAATTAAAAGACCGTGGGTTCACGTCCCAATCTGGGTTTAGGCCAGGTTTAAGTCCCAACCTATGGGTTCAAGTCTCAGTCTGAGTGGCATGGTTTCACAACCATAAAGAGCAACATTCTCTACACTACCAAATGTAAAATAGATAGCTAATGGGAAGCTGCTGCATAGCACGGGGAGATCAGCTCGGTGCTCTGTGACCACCTAGAGGGGTGGGATAGGAGGGTGGGAGGGAGGTTTAAGAGGGACGGGATATGGGGGTATATGTATGCATATAGCTGATTCACCTTATCAGACAGCAGAAACTAACACAACATTGTAAAACAATTAAACTCCAATAAAGATGTTAAAAAAAAAAACAGAGCAACACTCTCCTAGCATCAACAAGACAACTCCTTAAAAGATAACATTCCTTGTAAAATAGATAGCTAGTGGGAAGCAGCCGCATAGCACAGGGAGATCAGCCCGGTGCTTTGTGTCCACCAAGAGGGGTGAGACAGGGAGGGTGGGAGGGAGGGAGCCGCAAGAGGGAGGAGATATGGGGATATTTGTATATGTATAGCTGATTCACTTTGTTATACAGCAGAAACTAACACTCCATTGTAAAGCAATTATACTCCAATAAAGATGTTAAAAAAAAAAAAGGTAATATTCCTTCTTGGTCTTGTAAGGGGCCACAATGATGCTTAGATCTGGATTGTGTAAACTGTCAATAATACATCATTTAATGTACAGCCCTCTGTCTCAAAAAACATATAACTGTGCCTTGACTTCTAACCAGTGGAACAGTTCTGAGCTTTCTGAGATGCTGTTCCGGGTTATAATCCTCAAATTTGGCTCAAATAAAATTTTCCATTTCTTTCTTAGATCGAATGATTAATTTTTGGTTGACACGTTAAAGAAAAAAGATTATCTAAATACTAAGAGTCAAGTTACAAAGATGAAATTGGGTGAAAAGTCCTAAAATGTCTCTTCATTCTTGTATTCTTCAATTCTAATCCTACCTTTAGAGGAGACTAAGGGAGCCTTCCCATATTTGCCTTCTTCACATAAGAATAGAAACAGTTTTAGAGATAATAGTTTCCTGGGTAGCTGTTCAAAACCAGAAAGTGGGGCAGTAGAGATCCAAGAGAGATTTTTTTTAAAACTATGCTTATTATAGCCCACCAGGGATGTTATTGGAATGGTAGCAAAAAGTCTTTAGAAAGCAGAGAAATGTTCATTGCTTATTTTATAAATCTCCCCCAAAGTTCCTGAAGGCTAATTCTATTCTCACCCAGAGTTCAAAGTCTGACCACCAGACAGTGTGGATTGAAGTAGAAAAGGAGGATGGAACAATTTCTACACTTTGAAGTCCAGAGAAAGGAGGATCATTTCAGGGGCTTGAAGCACACACACCAAACACTCTTTCCATCACCACTGCTATCAAAGAGTAAGGTTGAATGGAACTTTGAAAACCTTAGAGGAAAATTATCTTGCTGCTTTCATATCTAGATTTGCTTCCTCTCAAATTATGAATTCTCTCCTAATATGAAAGGCCCATTTTCATTGCCCTGAAATATATCTGAGTCATAAAAATGAGTAACTACAAAACATTGTTATTCTGTATACCTGGAGAAGCAGAAATATTTTGTGTCATTTTGTTTCCAAAGGAAAAATAAATATGTATACTTTAAGCCCAAGAGATCTAGAAAGTTACAAGTTATAGGTAATGTTACAAAAGACCACAATAGTGGTATCACCCAGCAGTTATCCTTCCTATCCTCCCCCCACCCCATCCAATGCACTGGATTGTGGGCTTCTCACCCACTATATTGCACAAGGTTATCATGGTCTTCCTATTTCTCCTCTTGCACCCTCCAACCCATCTTTTTAAAGGGAGCCAGAATTATTTAAACTGCACATCTTTATAATTAATGGTTATAAATTGACTACCAAGCAATTAATGGCTTTCTAGAAACTGAGCAACCACAGTGGGGTTTCAAAAGAATACCTACAATGTATTTGATTAACAGGGTTGGTGGTTTTCATGTAAACCTACTTGATAACAGGAGTTTGATTGCAGTTTCTTGGATCCATGATATCGTGAAGCCAAGTGCCTTGCACATAATTGACACTGTCTTTTAAAGAGATTTAATATCACCACTCAAAACATGACTATGCATTCTTAATTAGTTATTCAGCACCTTTAAGTGCTCCCTGCCTATTATTTCAAAGAAAAAAAAAAAGAAAATGAGAAGAGTTACTTTTGGCATTAGCATTTATGGCTCCCAGGACCAGGAAATAAAGTGACATTGACTGAGCTGATAGCTGAGCTAGGAGAAGGGTGAAACTAAAAGAACTGTGAGATCAAGTGGACATTAGCACAAAACTTTAAAAGGAGAATGCAAGTTTTAAGCAGCATGTGAGTGAGTTGTAAGTCTCTTGTGATACATATCTCCAGAAACCCCACTGATCTCAGCATGATTGACATTTATGAGAATGACCTTAAGGTAGGTGAGGCTGATGTTTTTTTGTTGTTGCTTGCTTGCTGCTTCCATGACTTAAATGAAAGTAGTTTGAGGTGTCAGTTGCTGCACTGCTAATCTTCTTCAGGCCAGCATGAACGGAGCACTAAGTTTGAATTCCTACCTGTCTTCAGATGACTAAAATAGTTGGCTACACTGGAACACTGGTGCTTTTGGGTGTAACTTACTCATTTACTGTGTCCTCCACATTCCTCCCGAGATCTGCCACTTTCCTCATCAGGACTAGTGCCAGAATGTTAGCATCAGATCTGCTTAATGTCACCCTCCTGTAAATGGACCACAGTAAACATATTGGGCAGTCTACAAGAAACACTGGAGATGAACAATTTAGACTTACTATCTGTCAGTGAGAGCTGGGACCATCTGGACAGGCAGCTAATGATCAGCATTAGAGCCACATGTCATCTCTGGGCCTCAGTTTAACAAATGTAGGGGAGCTGAGAGGGGATTTGAGCAGTGTAGCAAAAGATCCCCTGAAGTCCTGAAAGAATGAGACGAGACTGAGTCTCACCTGGCAGTAACTAAAATCTAAGCACGGTCACTCTCAAACTAACAAACACAGACTAGTTTTTAGGGCAAACATAGAAAAGGATTAAGGTAACTGCTCTGGAAATTTAAATATTCCTGTCCTCCCCAGCAGAAAAAGAGAGAAAGAGAGAGCACTTTTGCCTGAGCTACTCAGATGCCAGAAATCTGCTCTTGACCATAGAGAATCCATAAATTCTTATACGCTTCTTGTGGAGTAGGTTGGAAAAAGAACCCTTATTTATAATATTTATTAGCCTCAGCCTTTGGATCAGCTCTAGAAAGAAGTATGCAGGAGGGGCTGAAGCTTTTATCCAGACAGAAAGGAAAGATTGAGATTCATTGCGAATATTCCTACAGGTCAAAGGGCAATCACAAAAATCCATTTCTAAAAAGTGCATTTAATATTTCTAAAAATTAACGGCACAACGGTGTTAAGCAGTAGATCGCTTTATTTATTATGTTGCAATTGAGTTTCAAAAGCATTATCTATTTAGTTTTTCTTCAGGCTGAGGAACTGAAAAAGTATCAATAGAGAAAGTGTATGTATGTTTTGAAAAACGGGGTTCATCCTTCTATGGGCAATGACAATCCAATGTGGGCTTAATATTTTGGTGGCTTTGTTTTCTTGAAGATTTTAGTTATCAGTATTTTTAGTCTAAACAACAACAAAAACCCATGATTTCAAAATTAGGCCAGTATCCTTGCGCTTGAGATGAGACCTTAAGCTCTTGTGTCTATATTTAACAGAGTGCTGCCAGGAACATTTGAAGAACAGCCACATGTCATCTACCTGCATCAAGGATGAAAAACACATTGCTTGCCTGCTGCCACTGTCCCCATGGCACTTCCATGGCAAATTTTATTAATTGACTGCAGCCCTCTTTCCCAATGAGCTCAGACAGAGCTTCACAATCTTTGTTAACACAGCCACTTCTAATCATTGTCTTGGGACAATGTGTCTTGGGAGGTGAGTTGAACATATTTCACATAGGATTTTTGTCAGAGATAGTTTAAGTTCCACGGAAAGTATTTTGGGTGAGACAGAGGGAAGGAAGGAAGGAAGGAAGGGAGGGTTAGATGGATGGATTACTTAGTGCCTGTTATATATAGAATGTATACTCTGTAAATGTTGACAAAGATATTTTGCTTGTCCAAAGTTTGATCAGGCTCCTAACCCTTCTCCTGGGCCAATCTGTGTACTTCCTTGTAAAATCCAGTTTTAGCAAGAGCCCTGCTAAGCCAGTATAACCAGAGCCCCCAGCCTTCAATGATGAAAGCACTGCTGCCCAAAACTGCTCCAAGCTGAGAAACCCCAGTTCTAGGACAGACTAAGAGCTGAAAACACTTCTTCAGGATACCAAGGAAACTGAGTTTCTCCTTCACATCTTATGGGAATCAACCTCCTTTTCTTCTAAATTTCCTACAATTGTACCATCTAAAAGGAGTGATGTTTCACAGCGTTCGTGCCCTTCATTAACAGACCCATGCAAATCTTTACCAGTGAATTATTTTTACAGGTGAGGAATGGAATCTCAAAAAAGTAAGACAGCTTAAACGTTGGCTCAGAATTTAAACCCAGATTTGCCCATCTCCAAAAAAACACATGTTTTTACTTACAGAATGGTGGCAACTAGACCTCTGTGAACTTTAGAGGGTGGACTTCGTCAGTTCAAAGATTCTTTGGACTGCTCTCTGCTAACTGTGCTTAAATCTACCCCTGATCAATTTAACCAAAAGTTATGATTTCAATGTTCCTGCCTCGTTGTACCTTCAAACATAGCTTTAGCATCATAACCATTTTCTGGTTCCTCAAATACTAACGAATCACATTTGTAGCACTGCATAACTTAATAAAGAAATCTACCTATCTTATCCCTTAAAAGTGAGGAATAGTATCCATTTCTTATTGATCAAGAAGAAATTATATATCCTGCCCAAGATCGCAGGTAAGGAAAAACTCAGACGTGAACCTAAACTTGTGATGACAATTCCAAACTCTCTTCTATTAAATTACACTGTGAGGTAGAACTTGATACATGCCATAAGAAAGAAAAAGGTAAAGGGTAATGAGAGTTGAAAGGGCAAGATTGGAAATAAGTTATTGATGTGGTGGCATTTGAACTGTATTAAAGGATAAATAGGATTTTAACACGTGTGAAAAGGAATGCCAAGTAAAAATGAGGAAAAACAAAAAGGCTTAACAGAAAACAAGGTATTTGAGAAGGGACTGGCAATTTCTATGTGTTTATAGCATACTACACATGATAATGTTGGGTAGAAAATTAGTAAAATAAAGTAGTTTGGGGCCAGATTATAAAGGAGCACATACTGTGATGACCTAGATGGGTGGAATGGGGGGTGAGGGAGATCCAAGAGAGAGGGGATATATGTATACATATAGCTGATTCACTTCCCTGTACAGCAGAAACTAACACAACATTGTAAAGCAATTATACTCCAGTAAAATTAATTAATTAATTAATTAAGGAGCACATAATCCATGCCAAGAAATTTAAATATTTTTCTTTGAGTAAAGGTTTTTGAAAGGACAGTACAATGAACAGATTTGTGTTTTGGGAAGATGTCTTATTTGATTGAGGCAGTGCAAAGAATGTGTTGGAGATAGCAGAAAGAATGAGGTGTGTGTGCTGTTAATTGGGTAAGAAATTAGAGAGTCTACAATGAACCAGAGTCCCTGTGAGAATGGAGACACTGGGAAGGATAAACAGTAGTGAAGAAGGGAGGACCATGAATGAGTTTAAGGTTCTTAGTTTGAGCATCAGAATGAATGACAATGTAATTAGCTGAAGTAGGAGATTTAAGCAACTGGGGGAGATAATCAATTTGACTTTGGACTTAATGAATTAGGGGCTTTCATCCCAACTGCTTGTTGAAACCGTCCAGATCAAATGAGAATAGATACATTCTGGAGTCATCACTTAGAGGTGTTAGGTACAGGTAACAAGGAGTAATGTACTTGGCTCTAAAAATGGTACACAGAGGGAGAGCTTGTTGAAAACTTTGAACATGAAGGGCTCTTCTGTCTTTTTTTTTTTAACAACTTTATTGGAGTATAACTGCTTTACAATGGTGTGTTAGTTTCTGCTGTATAACAAAGTGAATCAGCTATACATATACATACATCCCCATATCTCCTCCCTCTTGCCTCTCCCTCCCATCCTCCCTATCCCACCCCTCTAGGTGGCTACAGAGCTTGTATTTTTTATTATAGGGAGCCATTAAAAACAGTACTCGGTCGTGACAGTTGGAGGCCAAGCCAACAGTAACAGCTGGAAGAAAGTGGGTTTGAGAGCCCTCTGTGAATACGCATATTAAAACAAGTACAGAAGGTGCCATGGCTGCTGGCCTCCTGCACAGCCTGTGGGTTCTCCTTCTCTGTTATAATAACAGCACTCAGCCTTGTGGCACGTTTTCATTCTTGGAAGGAAGTTTATTTCCAAAATTAGGTTCTTCGTCTGAAAGGTTTTTGAGTCCTACAAGATAATTAGGAAGCCGTGCCTCAAAACAGAATCTGACGTAACCCACTTTGTTTTCGCTTCCAAAGGGCGGTTTTTCAGAGTTTGTCATATTTTCAAACTGTAAGGGCAAAAAAATAATTTTAAAATTTCAGGGTAGGGACAAATGGTAGGACATTTTATTTCTCGTGGCACCTAGCTCAAAATTATTTATGCATAAATTAAAGAAAGACAAGACAAAGTTGTGACATTGTTGGTTATGATGAGGGATGGGGAATCTGAGATACCACTGGGCCTTAACAGGGAAACTATACAGTTAAGGACTACCTCTAACACAGGTCTTGTTGATACTGCAAAACGTCCAATTGCTAGAACGTATTTTTTTTTTCATCTATTTGAAGCAAATGCTAAGTGAAAAGTGACAGGATGCTACGCCTTCTAAGATAAGTCTGTGCCTCCTGGAGAAGAGTGTGCTGTTACGGCTAAGACAGCACTTCACCAGCTGAGGCTGGAACAGAAGAGGAAAGGCTGGACCCCACCTGGAAATCAAGAGTGTGTTTCTCATTAGAATCTCAGAGAAAAGAAAATACTGCCGTGACCTGCCCTCCAATTAGATTATAAACACACATTTCCAGCAGCAAAAATCAGGACTCCTCTCAATCTTTGGGACATGATGTGCTCACAATTGCTGTTGACATCTCCTGGCGTCTTAGACGCTCTCCTTTCTCCTCTTTAAATTCTTAAATCCTCCCCATACTTCAGAACCTAACTCAACCCCATCTCATCTGAGAAGATTTGTTTCAACCTCTCTATCCATCTTCTCTTGCTCCTTTACCTCTTCATCATTCACTGGACGTGAGACCACATGTATTTGTGCTTTATGAACTAGCCTTTCCAAAGCATTTACATTCTGCCTCTCCAGTAAGGTTTGAAATTGCTTGAGTGAAATATAACATTGCGTCTTATTGTGTACAATACCAACATCCCAGTGAGTACTAAGTGCTCAACGTCTTAATCTCTTTCCTGAGAATACATCAATTTATAAAGAATTATCTATAAAGTTTTCACATTCAGCACCAACATAAAGATAAATTATTTTTCCCTTGGGCAGTAAATCATATAACCACTTTGCAAAATGAGTATTTTCTAAAATCAGGTAGAAAAGGGGAACAAATCAGCCCTCAGTGGGCAGCAGGAGGGAGGCCCATGTACAAAAGCAAAGCATTTATTGGAATCTACATTTTAAACTTTGCAACCATTAATATTTTAGGAAAGGTATTCCTTTTGGACTTAATGAAAACTGAAACCAGTTACAAGTAACAGGTAAAATATAACCACAGGAATTGCATGCTGATTCTTCAAAGAGTCCTGACTATATACATGGCAACAGGGTTGGGGATGTCTGTGGTTCCCACCAGCAAGTGACTGAGCATTTTTCCAGGTTTATTATTAAAGGTCCCAGAAAATTCTAGGATGACTGTGTCTTTAAAAGTCCTTTGCAGCTTGACCCTGGCCAAGTCTAAAAAATGCTCAATTATAAAATGGAGTTTAGTGGCTAGAATTCACAACCTTTAACAACTAGAATTCACAACCACTTGAGTAAAGAGGAGTGAAGAAGCTTCTTTTTTTTCCTGTTCTCTCTTCCAATTAACTTGTAACAGAAGATTTTTGTTTCCCTTGCTGTGTTTTGGCCCCTGGCCTCACTTCAGGCCATGCAGGTGAAATGGCTCTGGGGAAAAAAGGGACACTCTTTATACCTAATTGTAAGTGAACCTACAACCCACTCCTCCGATCCTGGTGGCACGAGCTAGTGGAGGCCAGCTTCCATTTCCCCACAGTGTTCCTTAAAATTCATAGAAACAAGAAGAAAATACAGTATCATTGAACAAACCGCAGAGCAATTGTAAAAATTGGAAGTCTAGTCTAAAATCGGTAGTGTTTTTAAGAACACACAACTATCCAAAAAGGAAAAAAAAAATAACATAATACAAAATTTCTCCAGTTTGATTGAGAAATAGTTGACATACATCACTGCATAAGTTTAAGGTGTACAGAATGATGGTTTGATTTACATATATTGTGAAATGATTATTACTACAATAGGTTCAACTAAAATTCATCTTCTCATGTAGATACAATAAAAAGAACAGAAAGAAAAAAAGAAAAAGGGAAAAAAATTCTCCTTGTGATGAGAACTCAGAATTCACTCTTTTAACAACTTTCCTATATATCATACAGCAGTATTATAGCTATAATCATCATGTACATTATTACATCCCTAGTACTTACTTATTTTACAACTGTAAGTTTGTACCTTTCCTCTAATTCCTCCTCCCTCCACACTCTGCCTCTGGTATAATCTCTTTTTCTATGAGTTTGGGGTTTTTTTGTTGCTTTAATTTTTTTTAGATCCCACACATACATGAAATCATGCAGTATTTGTCGTTCTCTATCTGACTTATTTCACTAAGCATAATTGCCTCCAGCTCCATCCATTTTGTTGCAAATGGCAAGATTTCATTCTTTTTGTGGGTGAATAATATTCCATTGTAAATATGTACCACAACTTCTTTATCCAGTTACCCATCAATGGATACATAGGCTGTTTCCATATCTTGGCTATTGTAAATAATGAACATGGGGATGCAGATATCTTTTCAAGTTAGTGTTTTTTTTTCCTTCGGATATATTCCCAGAAGTGGAATTGCCAGATCACGTGGTAGTTCTACTTTTAATTTTCTGAGGAACCTTCATACTGCTTTTCATAGTGGCTGCACCAATTTACAGTCCCACCAACAGTGCACAAGGGTTCCCTTTTCTCCACATCCCTGCCAACACTTGTTAGCTCTTGTCTTTTTGATGATAGCCATTCTAACAGGCATGAGGTGATAGTTCATTGTGAGTTTAATTTGCATTTCCCTAATGACAAGTGATGTTGAGTATCTTTTCATGTACCTGTTTTCCTTTTGTCTATTTTCTTTGGAGAAATGTCTGTTCATGTAATTTGCCCATTTTAAATTGGGTTATTTATGTGTTTATTGGGTATTATGTGTTATGCTATTAAGTTAGGTGAGTTCCATATATATTTTGGATATTAACCCCTTATCAGATATACTGTTTGCAAATACTTTCCCATTCTGTAGGTTGTCTTTTTACTTTGTTGATGGTTTCTTTCGCTGTGAAGAAACTTTTTGGTTTGATGTAGTCCCACTTGTTTATTTATCATTTTGCTGCTAAAACAAAGGTATGTTTTAAAGAATTATTTTTTTTAATATTTATTTATTTTTTTGGCTGCGTAGGGTCTTAGTTGCAGCACACGGGATCTTGGTTGAGGCATGTGGGATCTTTCATTGCAGCACGCAGGCTTCTCTCTAGTTATGGTGTGCAGGCTTCTCTCTAGGTTGGGGCACGTGGGCTCCAGGGCACATGGGCTCTGTACTTTGTGGCACGCGGGCTCTCTCGTTGAGGCACATGACCTCAGTAGTTGTGGCACACAGACTTAATTGCCCACGGCATGTGGAATCTTAGTTCCCCAACCAGGGATCAAACCCGCGTCCACTGCATTGAAAGGCGGATTCTTTACCACTGGACCACCAGGGAAGTCCCACAAAGGTATATTTTAGTAAAACATGTATTCTTTCAGTAACTGAGAAACAGAAGCTGGTTATTGCTCTTATAGATGCTCATTGTGAAATTCAATTCTTTGATCATTTAGGAAATTAACTGTAATAGTCTCCTATTGCCACTGCAACAAATTACCACAAATGTAGTAGCTTAAAACAGCACAAATGCATACTCTTATAGTTGTGGAGGTCAGAAGTCTAAAATCAAAAATATCAAGCATTGACAGGGCTGCATTCCTTCTGGAGGCTTTAGACAAGAATCAGTTTCCTTATCTTTTCCAGCTTCTAGAGGCTGCCTAAATTCCTTGGCTCATGGTCTCTTCTTCCATCTTCAAAGCACGTCACTCCAACCTCTGGTTTCATCATCACATCTTTTTATCTCTGGTTCTAACTCTACTACCTCCCTTTTATGAAAACTCTGGTGACCACACTGGACTCACCAGGATAGTCCAAGATTTTCTCCCCACCTCAACAGCCTTAAATAATCACATCTGTAAAGTCCTTTTTTGCCTTGTAAAATAATATATTCATTGGATCTGGGGATTAGGATATGGCTGTCTTTGATGGGTAATTATTCAGACTACCACAGTAACCAAATTTAATCTGTGATCAAGCATAGGTACAAAGAATCCATAGAGTGTACAAGTAATCAAGATTTGGGTATAATTAATCATCTAGGTCTTCAAGAAAGTGAATTAAATGACACTTTAAGTTGCAAGATAAATGCAGCTAGACGGATGATTTCTAAAATATACTCTTCTTGCTAGCACCAAATTTTTTTTTTCTTTTTCTCATTTGTTAGTTTAAGTACAGAGAAACAGAGTATGAAATATAAGGGGAAATGGTCATCTAAACTGATGGTTTGTATGTGGAAAAATTTTCTTCAGTATCACTGAAAAAAAAAAAGAAAAGAAAGAAAGAAAAAAACTTTTTAAAAGACTTTGATGAAATGTTTCAAACTGCAAAAGTGAAATCTATTCTTTTTTACAGAATTGAATTCTCATATCTTTATGTCCTGGGTGTTTATTTTTCTAAACACACTGCCGTAGTGGAGATATAAGCTCAGGAAACACTAAGCAAATTCCAGGAGATTAGCAAAGGCGATTTCGATATTGTGTTGATTTAGATATAAACGTGCTATGAGAGGTTACCTCCACTGATCATAGCCACTGAGAAACTGAGTATTAATCAGCTAATGTTTGCTGCTCTTGGGGGAAAGAGGTAGTAGATAGAAACTAAGAATTCTAAAGAGAAAAAAGGAGCATTAGTCAGATAGGTGGGAATAAGTAAACATCATAAATTAGGTTAATAGCAGGACTCTATATCTTCCTTTTCCTCCTACCTTGAAAAAACCTTAAACTGAAGCTTAATACACTCTGTATATATTCACATATACTCATTTAACACCTGCTTTATTCAGTATTAACTAAAATCAGTTTCTGCAGTCTTTAAATAAAGTCAGGAAACCTGTTTAAAATTCTTGGCCATAAGCGGTGGGGAGAGATAAATTGGAAGATTGGGATTGACACATACGCACTACTATATACAAGATAGATAGCTAATAAGGACCTACTGTATAGCACAGGGAACTCTCCTCAATACTCTGTAATGGCCTATATGGGAAAATAATCTAAAAAAGAGTGGATATAAAAAAGAGTGTATAACAAATTCACTTTGCTGTACACGTGAAACTATCACAACATTGTTAATCAACTATACCCCAATAAAAATTAAAAAAGAAAAAATTCGTGGCCTGATCTTTCTTAACTTGTTCCAGTCATTTGGAAGTCAGTGTATGAAACAGAATGGGAATAGGTAGATACCAGAAGACCAGGACTGTAGGCCTAGCTCTTCTGCAAACTGCTTCCAAGATTTCAAACAAACCTCTTATCTCAATGTGACTCAACAGCCTTCTATTAAAATGAAAAATTTAAATTAGTAAAAAATTATATTATTTAATAAATCAGAAATTGAATATGCATCCTTCTCACTGTATAGTAAATATAATTTCTCCACTGATGCCAATTATACCATCTATTCCACAAAAAGAATGGTTAAAAAAAAGGAATTCACTTCTAAGAAAATATACTTGCTTTGGTCATGTAGGAAAATATAAGAGATGCCAATATAAATGTACTAGGTCTCATAAACACGTTACCTAATAACAGAGGCTGGCAAACTACAGCCACTAGGATAAATCAGGCCCACCACCTATTTTTGTAAATAAAGTTTTATTGGAACACAGCCTTGCCCATTCATTTACATGTTGTCTATGGCTAATTTCCAGCTAGACTGACAGAACCGAGTAGTTGTGACAAAGATCAGATGGCCTGCAAACCCTAAAATATTTATCAGTCTATATATAGAAAAAGTTTCCTAATCCTATCTAATAAAATAAAATGACACAAGACCAGTGATAAATTCCATATCACATGTTAAAATCAAATTAAAAATTTTTGAGTTCCATTTTAATGATTAATTTTTTCACTGTATACATTTCTTCACATGGTATATAAAAGGTGATGTCACCTTAACAAATAGTTTGTGATCTATTTCTTTTAGTTGGTTTTCTTTTCGGGGATAGTAGCTAATTTGCTGTTACTTTTATCATTGTTAAATTGAGTAAGGATAGGCAACATTATGCTGCAGTAATAAACAATCCTCCAAATCTTAATGCCTTATAACAACAAAGTCTTATCTCTCATATACACTGGGTCAGCTAGGGGGATCCATGTGCCCTCTCTCTGGGAACCAAGCTGACAAAGACTCTTCCATTCAGATAGGTGCCCATCACTGTGGCAGAAGGAAAGAGAATACAGCAAACGGCACACTGCCTTTTAAAGCTTCCACCAGAAATGATACATCCCCTCCAATCACATTTCCTTCTTCAAAGTAAGACATATGGTCACATCTAATTTCAATTGGGCAGTGTAATTCTACCACAGGACCAGAAGGAGGAGAACTAGAATATCTGAGACGGAATCTTATGACAGTCATGGTAACTGCCAAAAACAATCTGAAAGAGAGATGGAGTTAAATGCCTCTTCCCTGTGGTGACTCTGCATCAAATAGGGCACCCCCACGGAAAGTACAACACTTTAATTCCACTGTAATTTACCAAAGCCTAGACTTTCTGGCTCTAAGTTCACAGAGTATTGGTAAAAGCACTATACCTTTTTTGCAAACCCTATGACAAACATTTCTTTAGCAGTGTGAAGAAGTATTTCTTCAACTAAAATGTTAGTTTTAGTTTTCTGAACTCTTGGGCATTTCCGAATTCCATTTATTTGATATTCAAAATAATTCCTTGGTCCTTTCCAACATTTAACATTAGCAGTTGAAGTTTAGCTGTGAGTTCTCTATAGAAATTTACTTGCCACACTGAGTAAAATGCACTTTTAAAAAAATCATTTTCTCACTATTAAAAGGAGCATTTAAATCATGGTCTATTTTAGTTTCTAAAATTACTTTCCTGCATTTTTTTAAAGAAAGCAAACAAATCAAAATAGAACTCACAAATGATGTACCACATTCTTTTCATTTAAAAACCATTTAAAAGGGAATGAACTTGCTTTTATTTAACATACTGCATTTACATATTAGCTGTTTAACATAATTTTACTTTTTTGGAATGGTCAGACATAATCAAGGAATTTGTGCCAAGCCTCCCTTTTGAAAGCTACATCTTTAAATCACATTGACTAATAAAACTCCCAGTGCTGCACAGCAGAAAAAAAGGATATAAAAATTATAAACCATTTTAAAATTGAAAAAAAAAAGAGGTTTTCATTTAAAGTTAGGCAAATATGGGGCACATAGAATCCATGGCAAATCTCTTATATTTAATGCATACTCTTGAACTCTTGCTAAACACAATTAATGTTTAGTACGTAGGCATGGAACAATTCTGTACCTTCAGTACACAGAATTTTCTGCAATAATGGCTTAAGGAAAAAAGTGTATCTATAAAATATATACTGCTTTCTTGGTCAAATATAAGTTGACTTCATTTAATGCAAGATTATTTTCAGTCTGGGTGTCTTCACTATTGATAAAATAGACTGTGGATGGGCTCCTCTAGCTGGAGGGACCATATGCATAAGAAAATGCTTGCAGTGAAGATGACATATGTCATACCATGTGCCAAACACCATGCTAGATCTGGAAGTGACAATTTTCTCATATATACTGGCACTTGGAGCTCTCTAGCTTTGGATTTATTTCTTCTCCATAAGAACTCAAGTGACATTATGTGTGTTTCTGAAAAGCTTGGTAGGAGGTTTCCTGGCAATTAGTTATATTACATTTTATATTTTTTATCTGATATCCTTTAATTAATATGCTTTGTAAACTATTTTTGTTGTACCTCGAAATGTCATACATGAGCTTGCATCATCTACTCTAAAGCCTTCAGGTTTCTAAGGAACATGCAACTATACCCTTGTACACGTAAGATAGATAATGAACTTTGCTCCTTTTTCTATGAAACTAAGTTTCTCTGGAAAATGGGGTAATTCTACTGTTGTATGAATTCAATTCATAAAAAATCAATATGAATGACCAACTGCCATATTTACTAATGTATCTATTTACCAAAATATTTGTTTTTAAAAAGCAAATAGTCATAAAATGTATACCAATTTATATAGGATGGAATGGCTTCTGACATTTTGAGGAGTTCTGCAAAGTCTTAGTTGACTGATTTCTATTTCAGAATTTCATGTGGAAATTTTTCAGTTTATTCTGATGTCTTTTCAATTCTCTTCTATGTCATTTCTGCTTTTTGAAAATTTTAAGGTTCTCTTACCAATTTTTCAAGGAGTATTTCAACATTAGTATGTGATCTCTAGCAATTAGTGGCCAAAATGTAACAAGCAATGTGGCTGTTCTTGTCTCTGCTTCATTCAAATATACCCATTTTTAGCACGTTTAAGGTTTTAATGTTTTAAGATTTAACCAAATGTATGCTTTTTTATTCTGTTATTGTTCTTTCTCACTTGAACTTAGTGTCTCGTCAATGTTACCACACATGGAGGTGATACCTTCCATGCATTCTCACTTCCTTTCCATCACTTTGAATGATTTGCAGGTTTTGTGCTGAATATCTTTTCAAACCATTGTTAGAAACCAAAAATTTTGTGTGACTTGATTATTTTGGCCACTTCTTGTTTCTACCATATGTGTTTAAAAGGTACTTACTTCCTTTTTTTAATTTTAGGTATGTTTAATATTCCTGTGTCAATTCCTTAAATTAACATATAAGCCTTAATTTGTGTTTCTGGAAATACATTTTTAAATTTCAATGTGATATGATTATTTTTACATGGTTTTGAATACCCAAATTTCTGGTCAATGGATAAAATTAGAAAAATTGTCAAACTTGGCTATTTGAAGAATTGGCCAGTCAGTTAAATCATTATTTATTGGACTGGTTTTGGGTGAGTTGGCCTGCTTCCCTAGATCATAAGTATTTGTAGGGATGAGTAAAATGGAGGATGCAAACGTTCTATACACACACACACACACACACACACACACAATGAGTTATATTTTACTGCCTATACAATTCAAGCATTCAGCCCAAGTTTCAAGTATGATCTTTCTCTAGTACATACTAGGAAAGCAAATTTCTATCTCATTTTCCTATTAGTTGTTCCCTTGGAAGTGGCTCCCGTAACAAGTGCACTTCCCCACCACACCCAGCTTCACCTCAGATCATGGCTCACCTCAATGTTAATCACCACTGAAAATTGCTAGACCCAAGCATTGCATTATAAGGCTTTTTCTTCTCTGAGAGCAACAGAGGTGTTGTGTGGGGCAGACAGCACTTCTCTCTACAAGCCATGTCCTTCATCAGTTAATAGCAATTGCAACACAGGATGTAGAAATGTAATGCTGGGAAACAGGTGACTATTCCTAGATTCTGGGGGTAAAAGGTAAAGAAAGTAAACCTTAAGAGGGAGTACTCTCAGGTTGGTACACAGTCCCAACCTGGCTCCTCATTTTCTAACCTCAGTCAAGTCTGATAACCCTACCCCACCTCCCTCCCAAGTATTTTTTTAGCCCACCCTCTATCTTCAATATCCATTCCTCTAGTCTGAATTTCAGTCCAGAGCAGCGTTACTCAGCCTTGGCATCACATTCAAATCACCTGGGGAGCATTTTTTAAATGTCAATGCCCAGGCCTCACCCAGAAATTCTCATTTAATGGTCTATGGGACTTAGAAATGGGTTCTTAAAGTTCCTCAAGTGATCTTAAAGTACAGCTAAGCCTAAGAACACTTATCTAAAGAGAGCTTCCCAAACATTTCCACATCACTTCATATACGATAATGATTTTGTGAAACACACTGTGGTAAACCTGAATGGCTGCTGGAGGTTGCAGACAGTGTGGTGGTGTGGAGGGATAGGAAACAGTGGGAATCTCCTGCCTGACCAGATCCCATCCAGCCACCTACCCAACAAAGATGTAAGGGCTTTGATCTCCTCATGCAAGCCATTTTTGGCATCATCATTTTTTTTTTGCAGAAAAAGGGATACTGTGATCTACAGCAACAATCAGGGCAGCTTCCACAGGTTGATCAAGTATGGCTATTGGCACCCCAAGTGCTGAGAACTGTCCAGCCCAGTACATGGCTCTCCTAATATGTTTCATTTGGAAATCACCCACTGCTGTGAATTACATGCACACACTTTCCAAACTGTCCATGGACTTACTATCAAAGTAAGAACAATCTCATTTACCTACTATCGAAGGCAGGAACCATGTAAGTGCTCTTATTACCTACCCTAAGGATAGATCCACACTACATTTCTAATAAACACTGGTTGACTGGTTAAAGGCTATATACCCTGATTAGTTACAATCAGTAAAAGCTCATAATCATACTCCTCAGGCAGTTAAATTTGAATAAGAGGCAAAAGACTAGAAGATCACAAGCAACAAATGGTTAATTCTGGGAGCTGCTTTCTTGCTTGGATAGGCAGGCAAAGCTCAGTCACTCCTCCCTCCTCAGATCAGAAATAGGATGGAGGAATGAAGGTCCAACATTGGGAGCTCAGACAACACCATTTCATCCCAGAGGAGGGTAAACTGACAGCACAGTTTAGGAAGAATCTCCATTTAAATAAAGTGGCTTCATGGAGAGTGGGAACAGCACAAGTTCACACATGTGCATGCCAGCACAACAAGCTTAAGGCAAGAAATAAAGTAATGATGGTGAACAGACCCAGTCATGTCCTTTTCCCTTAGTCAAGGTTGGGAGGGCCACTTCCTTTTCATGTTAGGTTCTTATATATGGTGTAGATAACAACACATGCCAACTGTGTAAGCCAACTCAAAGACTCTTGGTACTAACACTAACCCTGATTTCACCTTGCTTTTTTTGTCTGACCCATAGATATATTTTTATCTGTGAGAATTAGAGTACTCAAAAGATTTTCTATGTCTGTGAAGAATTATGATAATTTTTTTCTAACAGTGATGGCACCTGCCTATAGGTACCAGCAAGAAACAAATGACTGGAAATGCACAGGGTAGCCCTTCCTGCAAGGGAAGTTTAACAATGGAAAGCATGTTCATCTTTCCTCCTATGATAAATTCAGAATTTAGTGTCCAAATAGCATTACCCATACATGCCATCCTAACTCCTAAGTAGTGAAATAATCAGAGCTGGGTTTAGCTGATAAAAGCTCAGATGAAGAATGTAACTTACTTGGAGTAGGCAACACCACCTATCATTTTCCTGGTTTCAAATGTTTAATAGAGTTTATTGAAAGTGGAGGGGTCATGAGTCTTGTTCAATCAGGATATTGATCCAAGAAACTGATCCTCTCTGTTTGTTATTGCTGGCCCTTGCCCTGCTTTCTCTAATGGAACTAATGTGGCTCTGGTTGAAATTATTGGTGGACGATATCATAGAAGCAGAAAACTTTGGTTACTCTCCTGCAAAGATATAGGAGTCCCCTGTGGGATGGAAGTTGATAGCTCTACAGGATATAACAAAGGTCAAACATGACACTATCTTAAAAACAAAAAATTAGGTGAGGAGAGTGGTGGTCTATGCAGCCTGGTTTGTCTACTTTTCTTGAGTTCATCAGAGTACAAAGAGAGCAGCATAATGTAAACTGGCATTCTTCCCCAACAGGAAGCAGCTCAGGTTGAAGGAAGAAGCAAAATTGGACCTACATTTGCCCAAATAAAGAAGCCAACTTGGGAAAATGGAAGCAATCCCATGAAGCAGGAGCTGCCATGATTAAATCAAACTCTCAATGATATCACTTGAAAATGCAATATTATACAACTTAGTTTTTATGTTTATTCAATTTTTATAATTATTTGATGCAGTTTTGCAGAAAATACTTTCATATTATTATATAAAAAAATGAGCCCAAGGCAGAGGTGGAATAAAGTGCAATCCAATTCTGAGTGCAATTATCAAAAACGTGTGGTTGTGATTCCAGTTTCATTAGCAAGAAGAGCAACCCATCTTATGGAAAGTTGGAAGAGTGACCTTAAACATTATATCTCTGATTGCTCCAGGAGGCTCACAATGCATAAATGTGAAAAACCCCATGGAAAAGCCTCTCATCCGAGCGGGGTGTATGGAACAATCTCCTCTGAGCTCCAAGGGGAAGGAAGGTAAATTAGAGGTAACACTGGGTAAGTGGCATACCAGAAGCTATCTACTGCAAGAGCAGTGCAAATTTACAGTTAAAGGAGCTGATGAATCACAAAGAGTTTACACCACAGGCTGTTTTTATTCTAACCAGGTAGCTCAAACCTCTTTTAATTGCCCTGGTCAGAACCTTACTATTGACACTCCTAGAGTATACTAAAATGAAATGGGAACCAGGAAATTTGCCTTTCAGTCCCCTGATAGTAAGTGGCAAGAAAGTTTAATTTTGGAGGAGCTGTTACACAACTAAGAATGCATTAGGGACACAGGAAAAAACAGGCCTCTTTACGTAAGAAGACAGGTACAGAAATGCTCCCTGAAACACTGTCTATAATAATTCATGACTGGAAACATACTAAAGACTGGAGACATATTAACTGTCCATCAATTGGCAAAATACATTGTATGAATATTCATTAGAACATGATATAGAAGTTAAAATACATAAATTTGAGCCATGTGTTTCAAAAATCTTAATATTTGCGCCCAAAAAAGTTACAGACTAGCACTTCATAAAATGCCACTTGAGTAAAATGCTCCATTTTATTTATAGATATATACATTTAATAATGATAAAAAAAACATGCATGGGAATGATAATAAATTTAAGATAGTACTTCTCTTGGAAGAGGCCAGGAGGTGAATGAGAAGAGAGAAAAAAAGGCACACAGGTGACATTAATTTTTTCTGTAGTGTTTTATTTCCTCAAAATTACTGAAGCAGGTATGGGAAAAATGTCAAGATGTGATTGAACTTGGTGAACAGGTATTCACTACTATTTTCTATATTGTTCTGCATGTTTGATATACACTGTATAACAGACCTAAAGGGAAAAATAGCGACACAGTAGTAGTTGAGGACTTTAACACCCCACTTATATGAATGAATAGATCATCTAGACAGAAAAATCCTTAAGGAGATATCAGCCTTAAACAACACATTAGACCAGGTGGACTTAGATATTTACAGAACATTCCATCCAAAAACTATAGAATACACATTCTTATCAAGTGCACATGGAACATTGTCCAATATACATCACATGTTAGGCCACAAAACAAGTCTTAATAAATTTTAGAGGGCTGAAATCATATCAAGCATCTTTTCCAACCACAGTGGTATGAAATTACATTCAGAAAACTAGAAAATTCACAAATATGTGAAGATTAAACAACATGCTACTGAACAACCAACGGATCAAAGAATAAACTAAAAGAGAAATCAAATACTACCTGAGACAAATGAAAACGTATGTTACATTGAAATGGTATGAAATGTAGCATACCAAAATTTATGGGACATAGCATCAGCAGTTCTAAGAGGGAAGTTCATAGCAAAGAATGCCTACCTCATCAAACAAGAGAAGTCTCAAATAAACAACCTAACTTTACACCTCAAGCAACTAGAGAAAGAACAAACAAAGCCCAAGGTTAATAAAAGGAAGGAAAGAGTAGCAAAGATTAGAGCAGAAATAAATGAAATAAAAAGACAATAGAAAAGATTAATGAAACCAAGAGCTGGTTCTTTGAAAAAATAAACAAAATGAACAAACCCTAAGCTAACTCACCAAGAAAAAGAGAGAGAGAACTCAAATAAATAAAATCAGAAATGAAAGATGAGATATTATAATTTATACCACAGAAATACAAAGACTCATAAGAGACTACTTTGAACAATTACATGCCAATAAATTGGACAACTTAGAAGCAATGGATAAATCCTAGAAACACACAACCTACCTAGACTGAATCATGATAAAATAGAAAATCTGAACAGATTAATTACTAGTAAGGAGACTGAATCAATAATCAAAAATCTCCCAACAGTCAAAAGTCCAGGACCAGATGGCTTCACTGGTGAATTCTACCGTACATTCAAAGAAGAATTAATACCAATCCTTCTCAAATTCTTCCAAAAAGTAGAAGAGGAAGGAGCTCTTCCAAACTCCCTTTATGAAGCCAGCATTATCCTGATACCAAAACCAGACAAGGATGCCACAAGAAAAAGATATTATAGGCCAATATGCCTGATAAACATAGATGCAACAATCCTCAACTAAATTATTAGCAAACTGAATTCAACATTACATTAAAAGGATCATACAGCATGATCAAATGGAATTTATGCAAGAATGTTTCAACATCCACAAATCAAGCAATGTGATACATCCCATTAACAAAATGAAAGATAAAAAAAATTCATATGATCATCTCAATAGATACAGAAAAAGCATCTGACAAAATTCAAAATCTATTTAGAATAAAAATTCTCAACAAAGCAGGTTTAGAGGGAACATACCTCAACACTAATAAAGACCATACATCACAAGAGGTAACATCATATTTAATATTGAAAGGTTGAAAGCTTCTCCTCTAAGTTCAGGAACAGGACAAAAGTACCCACTGTCACCACTCCAATTCAACATAGTATTAGAAGTCCTAGCCAGGGCAGTTAGGCAACAAAAAGAAATAAAAGGCACCCAAATTGGAAAGGAAGAAGTAAAACTGACACTATCTGCAGATGACATAAGTATAATATCTCTATTTGCAAATGATATGAGATATACATATAGCTCCTTAAAGACTCCATGAAAAAAACTGTTAGAACTAATAAACAAATTTAGTAAAGTTGCAGGATACAAAATCAATACACAAAAATATGTTGCATTTCTATATACTAATAATGAACTATTAGAAAGAGAAATTTAAAATAACTCCATTTACAATTGCATCAAAAAGAATAAAATACTTACCTAGGAAAAAATTTAACCAGAGAGGTGAAAGACCTGTATACTGAAAGCTATTAATGCAAGAAATTAAAGAAGAACACTAATGAAAGAAATCAAAGAAGAAACAAATTAATGGAAAGATAGTCCATGCTCCTGGATAGGAAGAATTAATATTGTTACAATGACCATACTACGCAAAGCAATATACATATTCGATGCAATAGCTAATAAAATTTCAAAGGCATTTTTCACAGAAATAGAACAAACAATCCTAAAATTTGTATAGAACCATAAAAGACCCCAAATAGCCAAAGCAACCTTGAGAAAGAAGAACAAAGCTGGAGGCATCACACTCCCTGATTTCAAACTATATTACAAAACTATAGTAATTAAAACAGTATAGTATTGATATAAAAACACACACATAGATCAATGGAACAGAACAAAGAGCCCAGAAATAAACCCACACATATATGGTCAATTAATTTATGACAAAGAAGTGAAAAATATATGAGGAGGAAAGGACAATCTCTTAAATGGTGTTAGAAAAATTGGACAGGCACATGCAAAAGAATGAATCTGGACCATATCTTATACCATACACAAAAATGAACTCAAATGAATTAAAGACTTGAACGTAAGACCTGAAACCATAAAATTCTTAGAAGAAAACATAGTGGTAAGCTCCTTGACATAGGTCTTGGTGATATTTTTTGAATCTCGCACCAAAAGGAAAAGCAAAAGCAACACAAGTAAAAATGAACAAGTAGGACTACATCAAACTAAAAAGCCTCTGCACAACAAAGGAAACCATCAACAAAATGAAAAGACAGCCTACTTAATGGAAGAAAATATTTGCAAATTATATATCTGATAAGGGGCTAAAATCCAAAATACATAAAAACATACATACAACTCAGTAACAAAAAACAACCTGATTAAAACATGGACAGAATAACATGTTTATGTGAATAGACATTATTCCAAAGAAGAAATCGAGATAACCAACAAGAACATGTAAAGATGCTCTACATCATTAATCATCAGGGAAATGCAAATCAAAACCACAAGAGGTTATATCACCTCACACCTGTTAGAATGGCTATTACCAGAAAGACTAGAAATAACAAGGATTGACAAGGATGTGGAGGAAAAGGGTACCCTTGTGCACTGTGGGAATGTAAACTGGTGCAGTCACTATGGAAAACGGTATGATGTCTCCTCAAAAAATTAAAAATAGAACTACCGTATGATCTGGAAATCCACTTCTGGATATTTATCTAAAGAAAAGGAAAACACTAACTTGAAAAGATATCTGCACTCCCATAGCAGCATTATTTATAATAGCCAAGATATGGAAACAGCCTAAGTGTCCAACCAATGGATAAATGAATAAATAAATTATGGTATATGTATACAATGGAATATTATTCAGGCATAAAAAAATGAAATATTGCCATTGCAATAACATGGATGGACCTCAAGGGTATTATGTAAAATGAAATAAGTCAGACAGAGAAAGACAAATACTGTATGATCTCTCTTATATATGGAATCTTTAAAAATAAATAAATAAATGAAAACGTTAAGCTCATAGATACACAGAACAGATTGGTGGTTGCCAGAGGTGGGGGAGTGGAGGATGGGAGAAATAGGTGAACTATTTTTATTTGGTTTTTTTATTTAAAGAAATTGGTTACATTTTTTTAAAATTTTACACAATGTATTTCAGAAAATAATAGGGGAAGGAGCACTTCTTAACTCATTTATGATTCCAGTATTACCTTGATTTCAAAACCAGACTAAAAAAGTATTTAAAAAGAAAACTATAAACCAATATCTCCTATGAATTTAGATGCAAAAATTCTCAAAAAATATTGGCAACTGAATCTATCCATGTGTAAAAAGAAATATAGATCATGACCAAGTTGGTTTTATTCCACGGATGCAAGGCTGGTTCGACATTTGAAATTGATCAATGCAATCCATCATGTCAATAAACTAAAGGAAAAAAAATTGTATAATTTTATCAATTGATGCAGAAAATGCATTTGACACGAAACAAGAAGGAAAAGAAAAAATATGCTATAAGAAAAATAACAGAAAACAGTATTGTGTTGGGGGAGGGAAGACTGCAGTGGAAGATGGCAACATATTTTTTAAATGGGGCAAGAAGCAGAACAAAGTTATTGATGATGGTCAAAAGATACTGTTTCTGGGTTTAGCAATTAGATCTGGTAGATATGTCACTTTTAGAAGAATAAACTGGAAGAACTGTACTATATAACAAAAAGTCACACTATTCTTTTTATTATTATATTATAAAATGCATTATAAAATAAAAAAAGAAAACAAGGACCAACCAAAAAGAATGTGTTAATGGCATCTTTTTTATAGAGCAATCAAACCAGGAAGACATGTAAAAGTTAGATGTTTCACAGATAGGTTGATGGGAGAGGAAATTCAGATTAGAGAGAAATGTATCAGAATTACTAGAATATAAATGTGTGAAGTTAGTGAATTTAGATAAAAGTGTATAGACCGTGAAGATCTTTTAGGAAAATAAATATATGGAGAGAAAGCAAACAAAAGTGTGTATGTTTTGCCTTTGTGCAACCAAGAAAATGACGTGATACATGAAAGTAAGACCGGACAGTAGGAGTTTAACCAAATCAGATTCCAGTTTCCCTAATGGCTATAGTGTGCCTACATCCCTCCTGCTTGCCCTGGCTGGACTTCTCTCTCCCTTTCCACTACATTTTACTAAGAAACCACCTGAAAGGCAGTAACTAGTTATTCAAGGCACAGAAGTACTTGTTTTAGTTAGCACCACCTTGGAGGAAGGTGAGAGAAACCGTTAGTGGGGATTTGTGATGAAACAAAAGGTCATAGGGAGCAGACAAAAGAGGAGGGCCTTGGCTGTGGGTGCAGGTCACCACAGCGGTCAGCACTGCTGTTGAGGAGACCCTTGACCTGGCGAGCAGCCACACGCTGGAATCCAGAACAGAATGAGACTTAACATCAGCCTTTCCATAAGAACTCACATTAGTCCACACCATGCACTCAGATACACACAGTTAGGAGGGGCAGCCTGTAGAGAACTATAGAAACCATACTTATCTCTAAGGAAGGGTCCACATCAGTTCCCCCATCATCTTCTCTACCCACGGGTCCTCATTGTTTTTTTCACAAGTAACAGAGCAGAACGTGAGACAAGAGTCACAGATGTTCATCTCAGCTCCATTGCTATGTGACCCTGAAGCCCAGAAAGGCTGAGTGACTTGATCAAAACTTCATAGGCAATTAATGGTGGGTCTCTTGTTAGCATTCCTGTAGATATAGATATAATCACAGACATATATCTACATATATAGATATATAGGTATAGATACAGATATATAGATACAACACTACCCCTAAAAGCAACACTAAGTTTTTTTTTCTGACACAAATTGATGAAAAATTGTCCCCTTCTCTTTTAGGCAACTGAACTAACTAAACAAAATAGGTTTTAAGGTTTTTGTTGTTTGCTTGCTTACTGAATTAGCAAAGAGTCTTTGGGTATATTTTGCCTTTTTTTCTCCTGATGAACAAATTCCATGACACTGCAAAAAACAAGAGATTTTCTGGAGTATAAATTTCATATCAAGTATATTTTGAAAATTAAAAAGCCTTCCTGAAAATGACCAAAGTATTTTAATTGCATTCAGCACAGACCATAATACGCTACCACATGGCAAAGGCCAAAGTAACTGGGATGGAATAAAACAGGATCCATACTCTATTCTTGTAATAAAAGATACACCATTGAGGGCTTCCCTGGTGGCAGAGCAGTTAAGAATCTGCCTGCCAATGCAGAGGACACGGGTTCGAGCCCTGGTCCGGGAAGATCCCACACGCCGCAGAGCAACTAAGCCCGTGTGCCACAACTACTGAGACTGCACTCTAGAGCCCGCGAGCCACAACTACTGAGACTGCATGCCACAACTACTGCAGCCCGCATGCCTAGAGCCCACGCCCCACCACAAGAGAAGCCACCGCAATGAGAAGCCCGTGCACCGCAACGAAGAGTAGCCCCCACTCGCTGCAACTAGAGAAAGCCCATGCGCAGCAACAAAGACCCAATGCAGCCAAAAATAAATAAAAATAAAAATAAATAAATTTATTTTAAAAAAAAGATACACCATTGAGAATCTTTAAAAGAATAGAATATTTGAGTCAAGCATTCTGGTAACAGAATGCTATTCTGTTTTAGCATTTATTTACTGGTGGTCCTCAATGCTGACTGTATACCAAGGTAGCTTTTAAAATTCTGACGGTAGGACACTGCCCCCAACCAATTAAAGCAGTCTCTTTAGAGGTGGGGACTAGGCAAATTTTTAAAGCTCCCTAGGTGATTCTAATATGCAGTCAGGGTTGAGAACCACTGATTTAGACATTGCTGTCCCAATTAATATTTAAACAGTCACAGCCCGTTGGCTTCACTAATCCAGTTGTATTACAACTGGCATATAAAAGATTATTTTTTAAATACCATATGAAAAGGGAGATCAATGGGCTCTTGAGGTACAAGTTACTCCGTAATCCTTCTGATGCGCTGTCCATTCTGGTAGTCCTCTTGTGTTTTAATTCATCAACTGTGCTTTTGTAGAACTGAAAGTGTTAATCTTTTTTCACAGACTGTAGTGCAAACCTTAATATTGAATAATCCACTGAGTTGTGTGTTTAAGATCTTCGCTTCATTAAGTCACCAGATATTCCTGGCTACAGAAGAGTGGCAAGATGTCAACCTGAGCTTTGCTGAGCCAAAAGAATTAGCTTTTACCGTATTTCTAAAGATGAATATGCTCTTAGACCATGTCCATTAGCCCTAATATTCTAATGAATATATGGCTTGACAGACACAATAATTGGCATAGTTCAGAGTGTAAGAGAATCAATTTGATGAATCAGAATAAGGTCAAGTGAAAGAAGAAACAAGGATTTAGTTTGCACATATTTCTAACCATAGTAACAAGAAAGATTAAATAGTAAAAAACAAGATTAGGTAGACATTGATAATCCGTCAATGTGGGGTTCTCTCACCTCATTAACACTAATCAATAAAAAAGGGACTTTGCTATAAAACAGTGGCACTTGAGTTCCATAGAAGTCACTGCGTATCCTAGCAATGTCTTTTTTTTTTTTTTTTTAAGAAGTCTGAGAATCTTATCTATTGTGGCTAATCTCTGGAATTTCTCACCTTATCTCCTGATTACTACCCAATGAGAAAGCTCACTTAGGATAGTCTAGGATTTTATTTCCCCATGGGTTTACCATCAACATTTTCCCTTTCAAATATCAGCCCTGACCTTAAATGGAGCAGGGCTTTCTCTGCTGGCTCTGGAAATATTTATAGCACTCAGGTATAATTCTTCTGATTGAAATATGTTTTGCTTCTACTCTTCAGTGAAACAATGAAGGTAGATTGCAGAGCAAGCCCTTTTATTCCTCCTGAAAGGACCTGCTGTGAACTACAGAAGCGAAATACGAAAGTAAATTGCTTCAAACTAACATGAATGTTGCTCGCTCATGCTGGGTCATACTAAAAAAGACTTCCCTCTGTCCTGGCAACAACAAAGAGGAGTCTAATTCTTAACCAAGCTTGACATGTGTCTGGGACAAGATGTTAGTCATGCTTGGCTTCATCTTCTCAGGAATCTCTTGTTTAATTTAACTCAATGACTTTGGATTGTGAAGGAGGAGTTGATCCAAAACTTGAGTTAGACAAAGGAATCTAAATAGGAATCTGAAACCATTTCTACCTCTTCTAGGTTCTGACCTTACCATAATGAAGAAAAACAAATCAAGTTGGGAGAATGTGATCTCTTTCCTTGATAGAATCACAGATTTAAAGGTCAAAAAATGGAATGGATTGTGATAAGCCATTTGGAATTCATGAAAGATGTTTTTGATAACTATCATATGTCCTATTTTTATAAATTCAAAACAGATTTGGTTTGAAAACATGTGCAGATAGAAAATTGATGTGTCAGCTACTGACAGACAGGGATGGTGGGCAAAACTGCTGGGTTATAATCCTGGAACAGCTAAAATGATGCAGATTATATTTGACCTTGTTTAGTTACTCACATTTTTATTTTTTGATGGGTCAATTAACAAAAATGTTTTATGAGACTACTATGTTCTCAGCATTACAAGACACATTGAAGATTATATGACCACTTCTACTTCAAGGAGTTTAACTTCTGGTTGGGAAGCTCAAAACACCGCTAAACAAGTTATGAATTATCAATGGGAAAAACAAATAAGGCTATGTTTGAGGGAATTATGAATTATGGAGTCTAACATATTCTGTTCTGTATTTCAGCCGTTTTCTACTTCATAGAGTTCAGTGACAATTTGACCTTGCCCTTACTTTGGGACTGGTCCTCATACCCTTGGGAAAATTCCCTCTGTAAATTATTTTTCATTTTATGTCAGATGAACCCAATCCAACCCAATCCAATATTCTCTGGTGGCTTTCACAGATTTTTTACCCCATTCACAGCAAGAAATGTATTTTACATGATGACAGCATACACACTATAGTCATATAACTGATCAAAAATTTTATGAATCTGTTGTAAGTTTTACAACGTGAGATTTTCTCTGATATTTTGTATTTGATTCAATTCTATTATACGGCCTTTTAAAAAAACTGATCATGACCCACTGAATTGATTTTACAAGCACCTAATGAGTCACCCTGCTACAGTTTGAATGGTATCACTTGAATCTAGATCTTTACTTTGAATGGACCTAGTGAAATAGATCGTGGATTTAAGGTCACACACTTCATATATAAACTATAACTGGCTTTCCCACAGGGGCTTTAAAAACACGAGTTGGCATCATAAGCACCTGTAAGCATGGGTGATAGATATTTGCTCGAATCAACCCTAAATCCATATGTCGTACCCTGTACTTTCAGCTTGAGTAGGTCAGAAATTTGTTTTCCCAGCCTCACCATCTTGTGGGCACTCCAATTTCTAATATTGATATTACACCTGAAGCTTCATTAGGCAAAATATGTTTTGATATCTGGCTTCTAGTGCTGTTACTTTGGGTCAATTTTTTTTCAAGTGCCCCTGGGCACAAACAATCCCTGCTGGCTTCCTTTCAGGCACCACAAATTCAAGGGCAGACCTCTTCAATACACTTCTCTGATGTAAGAAGATCTTTAAAATCTTTGGCCTTAGGATCCTAAAATTATAGCTGTCTATGATTGAAACTAAAAGTGTAGAGATAGAAGGGAAAGTTAAGATAATCTGCTTGAATACTAAAGATTGAATATAATACTCAAATGTATAAAATTCATAATGAAAAGGATATCAAATTACTTTCAGTTTAAGGGCAGTAGAAATTCATTGTTTTAAAAAATAGAAGCATATTATAGATATTCTGTGTTATTTCAGGAAAGATACATTTTATCACTATCTACATAGGGGACAGAACTAACCAACTTAATTAATGATAGATCTAGATTTGTTATAATTTGTTTAGCCTCATATCCCAAGTAGGAAATGTTAAGAAGGTTATGATTCATTCAGTAAATATTTATTGAGCACGAAGTACATAGCAAACACTAACCAAGGCTCTGAGGAAACAGAGGAACGAGACAGGCACAGTCCTCAGCTGTAAAGACTTGCATTTTATTGGGTGCAGGTGGCCAAAACACAACAACAATAAATAAAGGAGATGAGCTTCAGAGAGTGGTAAGTGTACGCAGAAAATTAAAAGAGGTGATATGATGGTACTGTGTGGCTACTTCAGATGGATTGGTTGGGGTGCGCCTCTCTGCAGATGAGACAATGTGACCAACAGCTTAGTGACTGTAAGCAGCAGTCCTGGAATGATGGGAGGAAAGAGCACTGCCCACCAAGGAACAGGCCTGCTGGAGGAACTGAAAGAAAGCTGGTGATCCTGCGGTGTGGTGGGCAAGAGGGGAAGCAGCGTGAGATGAGGTCAAGGAAGAGGCAGGAACTAAATCATGTTTGGATTTTATTTTAAATATCATGGAAAACTTTCACTGTGTTTTGAGCAAATTTGACTCATGCTTTTAACAGACCATTCTGATTTCCCTGTGGATAGTGAACTGTGGGGAAAGAATGGAAGCAAGGGAGACTGGTGAGAAAGCTACTTTGGTGTCCAGGAGAGACATGACATTTGCTTAGAATACAGTGACACTGGTGAGAACTTTATTACTTGGTGATAATGGATGATGTAGCTGGTCTTTGGGTGCAGGTAACATGACGCTGCATAAAAAGTGATGTATGCAACATATCCTTGTGTAAATGCATCAGGAATAAAGCAGAAAACAAACACAAGGGTAGAGCACACTTCAGCTCTCATTTCTGTGTACGTTTTCAAGATGCAAACGATTGAAATTCAGGCATTGTCTACACTGAAAGTGTAAAGTCTCAAAACCACCATTGTTCTTGGGATCCTTGTTAAAACAGGGTATCATCCATTCTATGACTCAGGATAAGAATATTCCGTGAAAGAAGAGACTTGGTTCCATAAAGAACACACTGACCACAATAGACCAAGAGGTTAAAATGTTATGGAACAACAACAACAAAAAAAAACTGGGAGAACTAAGAGAGAAAAATAGTTAAAAATAATGTGTCTAGAAAGTCAAAAAGCGGCGGTGGGGGGGGCGGGGGTGCGGAGAAAGCAAGAAATCAAAAATGTATCCACATGCACCGATCAAACCTCTTCTTAACCAAGTAGGCAGCAATCAATCTATGATTTCTGCAACTCAGGATGGTACTGTGAAACGCCCCAGAGATCACCTGGCCCTCAAAAATATTTGAGGAACTGAATTGAATTGAACTGAATTTTACAAAGAAGAAATCTTTGCCTTTATCCTCCCTAAGAGCTTTACTGGAGAATTCAATTCCATGCTAATCATAAAATTTAAAGTATTAAAATAATAATTTAATTTCAAAAGTGTCTTGAAATATGTATCTGCCCTCTACTTGTCTCTATGAATTTATGTTCTGGAAATTTCTGTTTGTGAACTTATTTTGTTAGTCAATATATGGAGATACACCTTCTTGTTCTAAATTAAAATACATTCAGAGTTATATTTTCAGTTGGAGGGTTTTGCACCTTAGGTTACTTTAGAAACCATTACTTAGATTAGGTTTAAGTTTCATTACTGAGTTTAATAAATCCTCCCAATTCCCTCCTCTTCTAGACTCACAATTTTATAGTCTGAAACTGCTCTTCCCTAAGGCATATACTTCATTTTGCCCTTACTTTGGCTGGCTGCCTTTTATCTTCATAGTAACAGGAATTAATTTTAATCAGAATTTCTCCTCTACAGGTTTTCATAACATCAACATTGTAGTAATGTAGCTTTTTATTCCAAAAAGGAATGTAGTTAAGGTTCCTCAGGCCTTGATGTACATAATTTCCTTAAAATAAGCTCTTATAAAAGGCAAAATATTCTATGTCTCTTTTTTCAGAACTCACTTGATCAAATTGTATAAATACTTTCAGGTCTAATACCATTAATATAACTACATATTTCTTGCCAGCTTCAGCCTGATTCATTGCTCTTGGCTTGTACTTAGGTATAATACCAAAACTTTGAAGAAAGACTTCTTGTAACACCAAAAGCCAACCTCTGGTTCTTCTCAACTATGCTGTGATTATCTCAATCAGTATCTCAGGAATTAAACATACTAGTTTCAGACCTCTATTCATGTAATTATTCTTAGAAAAAAATTTCCCCCACCTGTTCTTTATGACTAAATCTTCAAAAGTTAAAATTAAGTAGGACAAGAATGATCTTATATGTATAATTTAAAATAAAGGGAATTTGAGACCTAAATTATCCAATTAAGTGCTTAATTGTTCACTTTCGACTGAGGGGGTGGCAAAAGAAGAGGGAGGAGGAAAGAAGAAACTCCTATAAATAAAATACAATTTTTTTAAAACCTGAAAGAATAGTTTCAAAAATAAATCCAAACTTTTTAATTGTCTCAACATCTTGCCAAGAGTATAACCCAAACAAAAATTTTGGAAAAGGCTTTCCTAGCTATACTATGGTCATTCCCTCCCATTTCATGGTCAATAAGATCTTATCATCTTTGCATAGCTGACCACTGGCAGGCAAAAAGATAACTAAATAAAGTAAAACAAACAAGCAAAAACAAATAGATTAAATCTAAACTTCATCTGTGCTATGGTTTCCAAAGGCATAATGCATAAGGGAGATTTAGCCTAAAAAAAAAAAACAAAAAAACACTAAATAAGACTGCTTCTTTCCTCTAAAGAAGGTTAATTCACATCAGGGAAAAATAACTCACCTGATTACTTCCTTCCCCTTACAGATGACTGAGAAATTTTCAAGAGCCAGAACTGACAGTCCATTGTCAAGCACAGGGTATGGGTGAGTTTCCATATGCAGGGCTAGGCTTGGAGAGACTCAGAATGCTTCTCTTAATAAAATAGAACAGATTTGGGGGTGGGGGGGGGGTGGGAGATATGATTCCAGGGGCAAAGAGAAAGGAGAGATTGGGTGAGAGGCAAATATCTTGGAAGTTAGAGACTGCAGAATAGTTTAGAGGATATATGAATTGTCTAATAATCAGTTATAAGTTGTTTGCGTTACAATGCTTCCTACATCTACTCAAACCAATAATAAAGGCCACTATACACGTGTGCTTGTTAGTGGGGAGGAAGTGTGAGGGAATCGAGGAAAAGGAACCTTGTGACATTTGGAATACCAAGGTACACTCAGCACATAATGAAATGACTCATCAAATCGACAGCTGCAGCTGAAGCCAAAGATGAATAAAGAAACATAAGCCATCCTTAGAATCCCCAGAGACCTGAGAAGAATGCTAGAGTCCAATGACATGGGTTGGGGTTAATCAAGGCAACTTTGCTTGAGTCTCTATATTAGAAAGAAAGGAAGGAAGGAAGGAAGGGAGGGGGCAAGGAGAGGGAAAGGAGGGAGTGATAGAGAGAGGGAGGGAGAAGTGGCAAGGGTACCTCTCTGAAATTTGGATTTTATTTGTCTCTAGAATCTCTAGATGGAGTTAGTCCCCTTATAAAATATGACCTCTGTGGCAAGACCATCTCACTAAACCCTCATACAGCATCAGCCCAGAGATGGCCTGGCCTTTTTTAGTTGGTCCCTCTTTAATAGGTATTATTTAGGCAAATAGTATGAGTGTTAAATTGTTTTCCAATATACTATTAAAGCATTTCTATTTCTTTCCACACATTCATTGGTTTGATAACAATAATTCTGTTCCTCCCACATGGTTTTTCTTACTTTTCAGTAAACGCTGCACTGGGCTTTAAAAGTATGTTGAAAACAAAGTCACTCTCTTCATTCAGCCTGTTGTTGCAATAATAAAGTTGAAATGACAAAAAATAAAATTCACAAATCCTATTGCAGAATGACTTTGTCTGAGGCTTGATAGGTGATCTATCTATCTATCTGTCTATATATATATATATATATATATAAATATAAATATATAAAATGTACCAAATTTTTCATTTATTTGTTCTACATTAGCTTTGGGGGTTGGGGGATCAATGACTTAACATAATTTAGTATGTGTGGTATGTAGTGCCGTGTTTTCCTATAGCAGAGAGGTTGGCAAACTGCAGCCCTTTGGACCAAATATATATATTAATAATTTTATTGGAATACAGTCCATTCATCCATTCATTTGCTCTACAACAGCAGAGTTGAGTAGTCACAACAGAGACCCTGGAGCCCACAGAGGCTAAAATATTTGCTATCTGGCCCTTTACAGAAAGTTTGCCCACACCTGCGAAAGCACTATTAAATTAATTAAACAGAGACCACTAGACTGAGTTGCCTCTGATGCTGTAGATGTCTAGCTAAAGCAAACCAAAATCCAAGCCTGTAAATGCCTCAAGATTATGAAATCAAAACCGCTAAGGACGGAACTTCCCTGGCAGTCCAGTGGTAAAGAATCCACCTTCCAATGCAGGGGATGTGGGTTCAATCCCTGGTTGGGGAACTAAGATCCCACATGCCGTGCGGCAACTAAGCCTATGGGCCACAGCTACTGAGCTCGCGCACCTCAACGAGAGAAGCCTGCGCACCACAACTAGAGAGAAGCCCGCGTGCTGCAATGAAAGATCTCGCGTGCCACAACTAAGACCCGACACAGCCAAAAAAATAAAGACAATAAATAAATAAAATAAATATTAAAAAAAAAAAACGCTAAGGACAACCAATCACAAACAACCAACTAGGCTTTAAGTTATAGCCAATCAAATTACTTCCTTTCTTTGCTTCCACACTTTCTCTATGTCAGTCTTTCCCCGGCTCCTGTTGGTGGAGTGCTCCTAACTACTCCCAGATCAATAGTGCCCAATTCAAATGAATAAATGCTCAAGTAAATGCTTAAATTTTTTAATATACCTCAGTTTATATTTAATAGCACATCATTACTAGTAGTTATTGTCACGGTCTGTGTAGGCGCTCAGAAACATTTCATAAAATATCTTAATTTCAAATTAGTACACTGTGTTACATTATAGCATTAATTCTCAACCTCCGGTAATTTTGCCTCCCCTCCTCTGGCTATGTTTGCAGACATTTTTTACTGTAACAAAACTGAGGGGTGGGGGTGTGTGCTACAGGCATCTAGTGAGTAGAGGTCAGGGAAGCTGCTAAACATAGTACAATGCCCAGGGCTGTCCCCCCAAACAAAGAATTTTCAAGTCTGAAGTGTCAATAATGCCAAGGTTGAGAAATCCTGTGTTAGAGGATGATTTGGGGCTGACATTTTGGGGGCAAAATGAGTTAGAGGAGTCCAGCCAACTTACATTCTACACACTCTCCAGTTTAGAATAGATAATCATGCCATGTGTTTGGGGGGAAATGTGTTTTCCTACCATTTCAATACTAAGAGGAAAGATTTTTGATAAATAGGCACATCCTAAATAAGTTTAAAAAAATAGACAGCCATTTAAAACTTTTAAGCAAATAAATCTTTCAAGTTTCACTACCCACTAAACATGAAAGTGAATAAGTGGTTCTAACACTTATTTTAATAATGTAAAAATAGAGAAGAGCAAGTAAGCACATTGTTCACCATCACAAAAATTAATAACAGAAGTAGCCTCAATGCCTCAATTTATCTTCTTCCCCATCCCCCCTCCCCCTCCCAGTGACCTCTTCCCCTAAATCCACACAATGATGCATTTCTGCTGAGCCACATCACTTCCCACTTTGCCCCACAATTTCACACATGGGCCCTTGTAGCAGTCAGTCAAACAGCAGCAATTTTGGTTTTTTTGTTTTGTTTTGTTTTTGTTTTATTTTGTCTTTCGCAAAGCGGGTGGACACTCCTCTTCCTACTTTCTGTGTTACATCATTAGTGTTAGTACGGAAACAATGGTGTCTGAGAGAATCCTAGTCATTCAGCTTTTATTCAAAGTCGTCCTTCCTCACACGCCCACCCAGGCTTTTCACACACACACTTCGCAGGTCAGAACCCACACGAAGGAGTCCACTGGGGTCTAGACTAGAAAACGAATCAGCTGCAAACAGCAAGACTCCATGCTGAACTCAAAATCCCTGCTTCCTTCTGGAGATTGTCTTTGTTATTGCGTCAAGCTTCACTGTCTCCCTCCCTTCTTTCCTCAGAAGGAAGGCATCTTCTCCAAGGAAACTTCCTCAGCCCTTCGTGCACCGAGTCGACAATGCCTTGCTGGGCTTCAGACATGCCCACACATGTCTGCATCCAAGGGGTTCTGCTAAAGCAAGACCCCAGTTATAACAGCATTTATTATACAATACTTTCACCTGACACGTAGTCAAAACCATTAGCTTCAACCCTTCCTGACTGGGAAAAGTTGGGTAATAGACCACCTCTTTGCTTACCAAACTCTTTATTAACTCCAGTTCTTTCCAAATAATCAGTATCCCAATATATATATATATATATATATATATATATATATATATATTTTTTTTTTTTTTTAAAGAAATTCACGTTCGTTTGTTTGTTTGTTTATTTATTTATTTATGACTGTGTTGAGTCTTCGTTTCTGTGCGAGGGCTTTCTCTAGTTGCGGCGAGCCGGGGCCACTCTTCATTGCGGTGCGCGGGTCTCTCACCATCGCGGCCTCTCTTGTTGCGGAGCACAGGCTCCAGACGCGCAGGCTCAGTAATTGTGGCTCACGGGCCCAGTTGCTCCGTGGCATGTGGGATCTTCCCAGACCAGGGCTCGAACCCGTGTCCCCTGCATTGGCAGGCAGATTCTCAACCACTGCGCCACCAGGGAAGCCCCCCAATATATTTAATTCTATAAAAATTAATACTAGACTAGAAATCTCCCAAGTGAACATATTCAATGGAAACTATGGAATATACTCAGAGAAACTAGTCAGATGACTCTGCAGGTAAGTACCTTTATGGAAGCTGATACTTATTATGCAACTTTAGGGGAGAATACAGTAAAACCCTATTATGAGATACCTTCCTATATCACTAATCCAATTATACTGTGGGACAAAATTGTACTTCTGTGTTAAAATGAAATATACTTTATTTCTCCTCCTATGATATAGAAAGTATATAGAGTTATTTTCCTTGGTAAAAGTGACTTAATGGTGATGAATCACACTTGACTATCTTAAAATTAATTCCTGATATACTGCATTATTTTTAAATATGTGAAATAAAAGCAAAAACCTATTTTTTTAATATTGAAAAACTCCTGTCTCCTATTACTGTGTTAATGTGCAGAGCAAGAGCAATTCATGTATCATAATTATATCTTTTTCCTCTCTAGATTCAGCAGAGGATATGCTAAATTTTACTAGCTCAAACA
This sequence comes from Balaenoptera ricei, assembly GCF_028023285.1. Classification (NCBI taxonomy): domain Eukaryota; kingdom Metazoa; phylum Chordata; class Mammalia; order Artiodactyla; family Balaenopteridae; genus Balaenoptera; species Balaenoptera ricei. The sequence goes on from NC_082641.1 coordinate 26,397,093, forward strand.
GATAGACCTCTGAATAGGTTTAGAACTGCAAAGATGAAATGCAGAACTGAATATACAAAGAGGCAAAACTCTGGGTCGTTCTTGAGCTTTGTCTCCTGGGAGTCATTTCCAATTGCACCAGAAAGATTTGTATAAATCAGTACATTGAGCACAACAGCAGGGTGACTGTCTATGATCATGGAATCTTGGAGATAGTGTGCTGCCAAGGTTCAAAGGATGCAGAAAGAGGACTGCACAATGGCTTATGTTCTAAGAAGGAATGCTCTGCTATGTATAAATGTGGACTGAAGAGAAATGTGGCATTTTAGCAACTTTATGAAAATGGGAAGAATTTAGTAAACTGAGCCCATGTTCTTCTCAGGGTCAGCTAATGTGACTCCAAAAACCATTCTGCTCAGTTAAACATGCATGAAGAAGTTATGTTCTGTGTAAATGTACTTCCCAGCATGACTAGAGTTCTTTCAAGGAGATACCTTATTGAATAGGTTTTTCAACTTCACATGTTCACATTCTTGAAAGACTAATGGATCCTTCATTAAAGAGATCGCAGCTTTTTAGGAGTCATGCTTGAAGGCACACAATGAATTGGTCATTAAGGAAATTCAGCCACGCAGAAAGGACAGGAGAACAACTGGTTGACTCTTCTAATGACTCAAACAATGTTGGCAGAGCGGCTTTCACTTACAGGCTGGTTTATAGTTGCAGAACAAGCATTAATTTTTCAGACATAACAACAAGGTGAAAGAATCAACCACCTCAGGAGCAAGTGTCCACCTTCTGGAAAAACAGTTTGTATAACGGGGTTTTTTTTGATCAAAACAGACTTATTTGCACCTTACTGCTGTCCCATCCTATTTGCCCATAACATGTTACACATCTTAGACATAAATCAAAGTAATCATACATAGGTAACGAATTACTTTCTCATTAAATCATATGCATTCAAGAGAGCACACCTTTAAGATTATTACAATATTTTGAAATAAAAATGCATTTTGCACTTTCCTAATTGCTTCGTGTGGATTTGTTTACCTTAGGTTGAGTCAGTTTTGATTTTCTTACTAGTAATGAAAGACACTTGACTTGCCTATTGTGTCCATTCAGGCCTTACCTTGAAACTCTAAGGAATGAGTAGATCTACATTCCTTCATCTGAGATTATCTAAATATTTGAACTCAAGATTTTTCTGTGCATGGCTGAAAGGGAGACAAGGATTAGGGAGGAAACCCAGTTTCTGGCAGCAATTTCACAATCCCCTTCTCTGCCCTTCTGCCACTCTCCTAGAGAAAAAGATTCTGGTGGAGGCTGTTCTTTCAAGGATAAGCCGACAATGTGCTAAAGCCTTTGTAAGAGCGCTCTGGTAACTTCTTGATTAATTTTGAGATTTTTTTTTTCACCTTGTGGTGCTTCAAGGCCAAATGAGCCTTCAAGGAGGTCATAGGAACCTAAGAACATAAGAAATGCCATAACAGGTCAAATTAATGAACCAGTTACTCTTGACAGGCTTTCTCTGAGACAGGTAACAAGGCACATTTTGTGCATGTTGTCAATTTCAAAATATTTGAGGCAAAAAGCAGGAGTGTTTCTTAGAGCAGATATCTATTTCAAATTTCCATGTTCCCTTTATTAATGTGTAATGCATCTTCACCCATAACTTCATTTAAACCTGCCTGAAAATATTTTAATCATGTACTGCTTTTTATATAGTGAGCTCTATAAATCTGTTAAACCTTTAATTTGGCCTAAACTACCTGCTTTACATTTCCAAGGGTTTCCTGACTGAAGTACTGTACGCTGGGAATTGGTAGACCAGTAACTGTGATTGTGTACACTCCATCTAATTGAGGTCTCTATAATGACTCGATTAGATATTTAAATCCTCCTAAACAAGTGGTCACCAATTGTCGATCTACAACCCTTAGCACTTCTTGCCAGCTTTTCATTGCCCAGGGTCAATAAGTTCCTTCTTATAGTCTACTTAAATATTTTCTGTTGTTTACCCTATTTCCTTCTTTTTACCAGAAAGAGCAAATGATCAGGATTCTCCTCACAAAAAGTAAATAAATAAATAAGCATTGTTTCTCAGGGCTTAACAACAGGAGCTTGACCGCCAAGGAAACAGGATGTGCAGCCGACGTGGGTCCATGAGCAGCTGGGCTTGTGGAGATGTACTTTTTTTTTTTTTTTTTTTTTTTTTTAGAAATTTCATGTAATGTCTGAAACATTTATATTAACATATTTCCAGACATATTTCCATACAAGTACAAACATAAGATTTTTAGAAATTTCATGTAATGTCTGAAACATTTATATTAACATATTTCCATACATATTTCCATACAAATACAAATATGATTTTTAGAAATTTCATGTAATGTCTGAAACATTTATATTAACATATTTCCATACATATTTCCATACAAATACAAATATAAGATTTTTAGAAATTTCATGTAATGTCTGAAACATTTATATTAACATGTTTCCATACAAATAACCCAATGAAAGTTTAGTATTAGTTGTTTTGTTTGTTTTTTTATACTGCAGGTTCTTATTAGGCATCAGTTTTATACACATCAGTGTATACATGTCAATCCCAATCGCCCAATTCAGCACACCACCATCCCCACCCCACCGCAGTTTTCCCCCCTTGGTGTCCATATGTCCATTCTCTACATCTGTGTCTCAACTTCTGCCCTGCAAACTGGCTCATCTGTACCATTTTTCTAGGTTCCGCATACATGCATTAATATACGATATTTGTTTTTCTCTTTCTGACTTACTTCACTCTGTATGACAGTCTCTAGATCCATCCACGTCTCAACAAATGACTCAATTTCGTTCCTTTTTATGGCTGAGTAATATTCCATTGTATATATGTACCACATCTTCTTTATCCATTTGTCTGTTGATGGGCATTTAGGTTGCTTCCATGACCTGGCTATTGTAAATAGTGCTGCAATGAACATTCGGGTGCATGTGTCTTTTTGAATTACGGTTTTCTCTGGGTATATGCCCAGTAGTGGGATTGCTGGGTCATATGGTAATTCTATTTTTAGTTTTTTAAGGAACCTCCATATTGTTCTCCATAGTGGCTGTATCAATTTACATTCCCACCAACAGTGCAAGAGGGTTCCCTTTTCACCACACCCTCTCCAGCATTTGTTGTTTGTAGATTTTCTGATGATGCCCATTCTAACAGGAGTGAGGTGATACCTCATTGTAGTTTTGATTTGCATTTCTCTAATAATTAGTGATGTTGAGCATCTTTTCATGTGCTTCGTGGCCGTCTGTATGTCTTCTTTGGAGAAATGTCTATTTAGGTCTTCTGCCCATTTTTGGATTGGGGTGTTTGTTTCTTTGATATTGAGCTGAATGAGCTGTTTATATATTTTGGAGATTAATCCTTTGTCCGTTGATTCATTTGCAAATATTTTCTCCCATTCTGAGGGTTGTCTTTTCGTCTTGTTTATGGTTTCCTTTGCTGTGCAAAAGCTTTGAAGTTTCATTAGGTCCCACTTGTTTATTTTTGTTTTTATTTCCATTACTCTAGGAGGTGGATCAAAAAAGATCTTGCTGTGATTTATGTCAAAGAGTGTTCTTCCAATGTTTTCCTCTAAGAGTTTTATAGTGTCCAGTCTTATATTTAGGTCTCTAATCCATTTTGAGTTTATTTTTGTGTATGGTGTTAGGGAGTGTTCTAATTTCATTCTTTTACATGTAGCTGTCCAGTTTTCCCAGCACCACTTATTGAAGAGACTGTCTTTTCTCCATTGTATATCTTTGCCTCCTTTGTCATAGATTAGTTGACCATAGGTGCGTGGGTTAATCTCTGGGCTTTCTATCTTGTTCCATTGATCTATGTTTCTGTTTTTGTGCCAGTACCATATTGTCTTGATTACTGTAGCTTTGTAGTATAGTCTGAAGTCAGGGAGTCTGATTCCTCCAGCTCCATTTTTTTGCCTCAAGACTGCTTTGCCTATTCGGGGTCTTTTGTGTCTCCATACAAATTTTAAGATGATTTGTTCTAGCTCCGTAAAAAATGCCATTGGTAATTTGATAGGGATTGCATTGAATCTGTAGATTGCTTTGGGTAGTATACTCATTTTCACAATGTTGATTCTTCCAATCCAAGAACATGGTATATCTCTCCATCTGTTGGTATCATCTTTAATTTCTTTCATCAGTGTCTTATAGTTTTCTGCATACAGGTCTTTTGTCTCCCTAGGTAGGTTTATTCCTAGGTATTTTATTCTTTTTGTTGCAATGGTAAATGGGAGTGTTTCCATAATTTCTCTTTCAGATTTTTCATCATTAGTGTATAGGAATGCAAGAGATTTCTGTGCATTAATTTTGTATCCTGCAACTTTACCATATTCATTAATTAGCTCTAGCAGTTTTCTGGTGGCAGTTTTAGGATTCTCTATGTATAGTATCATGTCATCCGCAAACAGTGACAGTTTTACTTCTTCTTTTCCAATTTGTATTCCTTTTATTTCTTTTTCTTCTCTGATTGCCGTGGCTAGGACTTCCAAAACTATGTTGAATAATAGTGGTGAGAGTGGACATCCTTGTCTCGTTCCTGATCTTAGAGGAAATGCTTTCAGTTTTTCACCATTGAGAATGATGTTTGTGGGTTTGTCATATATGGCCTTTATTATGTTGAGGTAGGTTCCCTCTATGCCCACTTTCTGGAGAGTTTTTATCAGAAATGGGTGTTGAATTTTGTCAAAAGCTTTTTCTGCATCTATTGAGATGATCATATGGTTTTTATTCTTCAATTTGTTAATATGGTGTATCACATTGATTGATTTGCGTATATTGAAGAATCCTTGCATCCCTGGGATAAATCCCACTTGATCGTGGTGTATGATCCTTTTAATGTGTTGTTGGATTCTGTTTGCTAGTATTTTGTTGAGGATTTTTGCATCTATATTCATCAGTGATATTGGTCTGTAATTTTCTTTTTTTGTAGTGTCTTTGTCTGGTTTTGGTATCAGGGTGATGGTGGCCTCATAGAATGAGTTTGGGAGTGTTCCTTCCTCTGCAATTTTTTGGAAGAGTTTGAGAAGGATGGGTGTTAGCTCTTCTCTAAATGTTTGATAGAATTCACCTGTGAAGCCATCTGGTCCTGGACTTTTGTTTGTTGGAAGATTTTTAATCACAGTTTCAATTTCATTACTTGTGATTGGTCTGTTCATATTTTCTATTTCTTCCTGGTTCAGTCTTGGAAGGTTATACCTTTCTAAGAATTTGTCCATTTCTTCCAGGTTGTCCATTTTATTGGCATAAAGTTGCTTGTAGTAGTCTCTTAGGATGCTTTGTATTTCTGCAGTGTCTGTTGTAACTTCTCCTTTTTCATTTCTGATTTTATTGATTTGAGTCCTCTCCCTCTTTTTCTTGATGAGTCTGGCTAATGGTTTATCAATTTTGTTTATCTTCTCAAAGAACCAACTTTTAGTTTTATTGATCTTTGCTATTGTTTTCTTTGTTTCTATTTCATTTATTTCTGCTCTGATCTTTATGATTTCTTTCCTTCTGCTAACTTTGGGTTTTGTTTGTTCTTCTTTCTCTAGTTTCTTTAAGTGTAAGGTTAGATTGTTTACTTGAGCTTTTTCTTGTTTCTTTAGGTAGGCTTGTATAGCTATAAACTTCCCTCTTAGAACTGCTTTTGCTGCATCCCATAGGTTTTGGGTCGTCGTGTTTTCATTGTCATTTGTCTCTAGGTATTTTTTGATTTCCTCTTTGATTTCTTCAGTGATCTCTTGGTTATTTAGTAACGTATTGTTTAGCCTCCATGTGTTTGTCCTTTTTACGTTTTTTTCCCTGTAATTCATTTCTAATCTCATAGCGTTGTGGTCAGAAAAGATGCTTGATATGATTTCAATTTTCTTAAATTTACTGAGGCTTGATTTGTGACCCAAGATGTGATCTATCTTGGAGAATGTTCCGTGCGCACTTGAGAAGAACGTGTAATCTGCTGTTTTTGGATGGAATGTCCGATATATATCAATTAAATCTATCTGGTCTATTGTGTCATTTAAAGCTTCTGTTTCCTTATTTATTTTCATTTTGGATGATCTGTCCATTGGTGTAAGTGAGGTGTTAAAGTCCCCCACTATTATTGTGTTACTGTCGATTTCCTCTTTTATAGCTGTTAGCAGTTGCCTTATGTATTGAGGTGCTCCTATGTTGGGTGCATATATATTTATAATTGTTATATCTTCTTCTTGGATTGATCCCTGGATCATTATGTAGTGTCCTTCCTTGTCTCTTGTAACATTCTTTAATTTAAAGTCTATTTTATCTGATATGAGTATAGCTACTCCAGCTTTCTTTTGATTTCCATTTGCATGGAATATCTTTTTCCATCCCATCACTTTCAGTCTGTATGTGTCCCTAGGTCTAAAGTGGGTCTCTTGTAGACAGCATATATATGGGTCTTGTTTTTGTATCCATTCAGCCAGTCTATGTCTTTTGGTTGGGGCATTTAATCCATTCACGTTTAAGGTAATTATCGATATGTATGTTCCTATGACCATTTTCTTAATTGTTTTGTGTTTGTTTTTGTAGGTCCTTTTCTTCTCTTGTGTTTCCCACTTAGAGAAGTTCCTTTAGCATTTGTTGT